>NC_138185.1:218875010-219498010 GCF_964194105.1 Spermophilus citellus | reverse complement strand
AGGAAGAGGGGGCAGTACCCGGAGACAGCGACCCCCCGTGGAGATGAGAGGGGCTGAGATGAGGGACACAGGAGGCTGCTGTCTTGTGTGGCTGTCAGGTCCTTCGTGCCAAGGACAGCAGTGACACATGTCAGGGTTCAGCAACCATCTGCCGGGTGGCTGGATGCGTGAGGTCAAGGGCCACTGCCACCACTTCCTTGAAGGTGTCTGAGTGTCTGTCCCTGTCACTACACCTGCTGTGGGCCACCCGTGGCACAAGGCACGCGCGGCTAACACCGTAAGGGCTTCCCAGTCCCGAGGACGCAGGTGGTGCCTGAAGGTGAGGGGGGATGGAGGGTGCTGCCATAGTCAGTTCCAGCCTCTGTCCCCAGGTCAAGCACAGTCCCCAGGCTCCGGGAGCTCCTTGACCTGCTGGCCAGGGAGCTGGACATCTCTGGATTCCCAGAAACTGCCAGAGCCCAGAGCAGAGCCACAGGCTTGTGGACAGAGGGAGAATGATAGTCGGGGGTTCCTACACCCCAAGAGCTTGCACCAACCAGGTGCCAGGCCCTGTGCCAACTCTGGGTGCTTGGGCCTGACAGATCTCTCCTGTGATGGGGCCTAGGAGAAAATGGGGTGCTCTTGCACTTTGTGGGAGACATTGTTGATAACCTTCACTCAAAATAAAAGAGTACAGTCCTATTTCCTGCTTCAGAGTCCCTTTCCTCTCGGCAAACATCTGATTCACTTGGGTTTTCACTGGGACTGAAGCTAAGAGCATGGACCATCTCAGAGGCAGCTGCTCTGGCCAGCAGGTTGGGGTCTGTCCTGTGGCTCCAGATGCAGAAGGCAAGCGCAGGGGCCCTGGACAGCCTTCCCTGAGGGATCTGCTGGGAGTACAGGGGAGGCCAGAGTGACATCCACAGCATTCAGCAACTAGTGCAGTAGGACACAGGCCCACCAGAGTGAGACCCTGCTGTTGGGCTCCATGACCCCATCGTGCACTAACCCTTTGGTGGCTGAGTCAAGGGGGGGAGCCTTGTGCAGATGAGACCTCCGGGGACAACCATGCCTGTCTAGTTTTCAAACAGTAGAGAAAGGCCTCAACAGTGCCAATCTGCAAGCTGTCCCAGGGCCTTCCAGCTGCATTGGAGCCCACCTTCCCCAAGGACATCACCAAGCCTGGGACAGACAGGTGGGAACTCAGAACAGTCCATCACACACACAGAAGGTTCCCTGCATTCCCACCGACCTGGGGCTTTAGATCACACAGTAATTCTCTCTCAGTTCTGGAGGCTGCAAGTCCAAGTTCACCTCCCAGGGGCAGCCAGGTGTCAGCAGGCTGGTTCTTTCCCAAGGACCTGGGGGATATTGTGTCTGTGACTTCTCCAGCTGGGTTACAGCAGTGATCCATGAGAAGAAAAGGAAGAGCAAGACCGAGAAACGGTTAAAGGAAGTTTTATACTACTTACACATTCCTGAGCTGTGACGTCAGCTGGGGTTTCTAGGACTTAAAGGGTCTTTATATGGAGCTGTGATAAGTCCCCAAATAAAATTACTAATTGTCATTCCTAACACCAAATGAAAGCCAAGTAAACTAAAATACCAAGCCTGGTAAGTGATGAGTTAAAGATGGCAGCCAACTCTATGTCCACCTCAGTAGGGTCTCTGCCTGACCCTTTGAATCAGAGCATTCTTCTTACTTGGGCAGTTGAATATAGCAGAAGCAATACTGAGCTGGGGCCTTAGCCCACACCTTAAGAAACTGACCACTCCCACCTCCCTCTTGGAGCTCAGAGCTACCATGTCCCTAATCAAGTAGGGATGGCAGGACCCATGAATCCCAGCCTTCCAATCATCCCCTTCAAGATGCCAGACGACTTGAACCCTCCTGACCAGTCCATCAACCAGCTGAACACCCCCGGGGGACCCCATCCAACATGACATAGAGAGGGACAATTTCCCAGTGAGCCCTGTTCACCTTCCTGACCTGAAGGATCATGAGACGGAATAGAACAATTGTTAACTTACTGTTCTAATAACAACTAAATTTGGAGGCATTTTGTTAGGCACCCATAAACACCTAGCAAGCAATTTCTCAGCTGGAAGGAGGAGCTTTGTTCTGCTTTCACAGGGCATGCACGTTTAGCAGGGAAGATTGGACATTGCCTTCTCACTAAATTGTGAACCCCAGGACAGAGTCCAAGATGTGCCTTGCTCACTGGCATATCTCAGGTGCTAACTCTCCCTGCCACATAGTGAATGCTCAAAATGCATAAGCAGAAATTTGAATGAGGCCCAGCATGCCTGGTTCTGCTGTCCTTAGGACCCAGCAGCACCCCTGTATTCTCCTGTCCCCTGCAGGGACATTTGAACCAAACAAGATTGGATGGTAAAAACTTAACTCAAAAATATTTCTGCAGGTGTAGGCACTAAGCCATTTTTTATTAACAGCTTTATTGAGATATAGTTTACATACCATAAAATTCACCTGTTTTAAATATGTAATTCAACAATTTTTAGTGTAGGGGAGCCGCCGTCACCACCACCTAATTATGGAACATCTAAAGACACTTAGTGCTGGTGGGCCATGGTAGAGACGGCAAGGTCAAGGTCCGTGGAGAATGTCCTTTGGGAGGGGGGCTTAATGCCACCAGATGGGACTGACAACTTTCCAGAATGAAAGGTCCTACTGAAATGAAGTGATGCACCCCAGGTTGTTTTGTTCATTCTAGAATTTTCCATCACTGCATATTGAAAAGATCCTAAATCCTACCAAACTGAGAAAGATTTGCCTAAATGAGGTCACTTTCTCCGCACAGAATATTCTCCTACCCCAACAGTCATTGTTACGCCATCAGGTCTTTGTAAAGATTTCTAGGTTGGGGGGCTGGGGGAAAGCTCTGAGGACCCCCGCCTACCGAGGCTCGACTCGCCATGTTTCACAATTCTGATGGCGTAAAAGGGACTGCACTTTGAAATTTGGATCTTTTTGTGGGCTGACGAGATGCAGCTGAATCCTGCCTCTGAATGCTGGGCAGCCGCACAATCCCCAGGGGAAGCCATCGACACTCTGCAGGGCGCTGCGTGGCTGGGCTGGGCTGCTCTGCAGGTTAGGAGGAGCAAAGGCAAAATCAAAACTCATGGTACTTCCAACTCGCCCTGGGTTAATGGGGACATGACCCTATCAGAAATCCAAGGAACATGTGCAGTGGGGAAGGAAAACAGGGTACAAAACCCAGCACTGCACGCTAGAAGACAACATCCCAAAACGAAGGCTGTTGGTGGCGGGTGCAGGGTTTCCATTCCTCTGTGCAGTAGGCTGGTGTGCAACGTTGACCACAAGCCACACGCCCCGGCAGCTGTGGTCACCCAGGTGCTTGCCCTATCCCCACCCTGGCCTGTCCCCACAGCCTCCCTTCCCAGGAGACTTGGACGTGTATATCCACATTCTGCAGGACCAAGAGAGCAAGGAACAACAGCTGGCCAGAGAAGGGGACCCAGGCTCAGGCAGCCAGCGCCCCCACCCACACACCTGGCACCCCCCACGGATGCTGTCACCGTGGGAGCATGGCGCTCTGCTCTCAATGCGAAGTGTGTCAAATGTTATTTTAAGCAATGGCAATTTTTGTTTTGCCAGCTCATAAATCCCTTCTATTGTCATGAAGTGACAAGCCAACACAGATTTCAAGCCCCTGGGGTCTCCCTGCATCGTGCCAGTCCTGGGCATCGTGAGAGGGGACAAGGCCATATTCTATGTGCAGAAGAGAAAAACGGTCCCCCTCATGCAATGCCCCTTGGCCCTGTTCCATTGCTGGTCCCAGACAGGCCCCACTGGGTGACGAGCCTCCCAGAGACTGCCAAGTGCAAGATGGCCTGTCAGAGTCCACGGCAGACACAAAGGCCGGGGAGAGCCCAGCCTGTTCCTTCAGTGCAGCTGGAAAAGCAGGGTGTCCTCCCTGCCCAGCGACAGTCTCAGGAACGCGCATCCTGGTCCAACACCATTCCCAAGGACCTGCTCTCTGCCCAGTTTTGGAGCAGGAAGGTGACAACTTGAAAGAGAAATCCCCCACGCGTAGAAGATGGGCAGGGTGGAACGAATCGCGGCTGCTCTTGAGCTTCCCGTGCTTCGTTTGACTTTTCAGAAAATATATGTTGAGACCCACGGTGGTCCCCAGCCTCCTAACAGCTTTAGAGACATGGGACACGGTCCCTTCACTCGGATCTTCTACTCCGCAACCTGCCAGTCCTGAACTCTTCTTGTTTATTCCTTAAACAGACCTTTCTTGAGCTTCTGTTAGGCATGTGCCAGGTCCTGGGGACACGAGTTGGTGAAGATGTCACCAAGGGGTGTGAACTGAGGGCTGAGTAGGCCTTCAGAGAGCAGAGGAAGACTTGGGCAGGCCAAGGGCATCAATGGCTGCCCAGGAGGTGGGAGAAGACGGGCAGCAGAGAGCATCCAGGGCTGTCCTGCACTGCCCCACTCCTCCCCCAGCCGCGCTAACCTTTGAGCCAGTTGCCAACTCTTTCAAACCCAGCCTCACCTGCCAGGCTGATCTGCAGGGTCCCTGAAGGCAGGAACCGTGGTTTCTCGTCCAGCCCCACTATCCTGAGGCACCGGTGAGGCAGAAAACAGGTGCTCAATAAACCACCATGGTCACTGAGCTGCGGGGTCCCTGCCGGCATCCAGGGGCTTTCCTGGAGACCCATCTCATCTGCTGAGAAGAGGGGACATGGGCAGCAGCCTCGCATGGGGACCAGGTTGCCATCTCCGTGTTCAAAGGCCAAGCTGCTTAATGAAGTCAGAGGTTTTTCATTTGGAGAATCATTTGGTCCTGTGCCCCCAGTTTGGTGATCTCTAATCCCTCGGCTAGTTCCTTTGAGTGGACAGGCACCTTGCATTTCCCACTCCACTAGTTCAGAATTTGGATGTGAAGCTGGGTAGGGCGTGGTGAGCCCACGGGAGAAGACCACCCTCTCGGGGACATTATCTGGGAACTTGGTCTTGACTGGTGTCTGAGCCACACTGAGGGAAGAGTTCAGGGCCAAACCCAAGAGCCCCAGAAACTCCAGATGCAGCCTAGACTTTTCCACTGGACAAGACCCGAGAGAGTCATCACAGGTCCAGTCAGGGAACAGAGTGAAGACAAGCTCTGTCATAGTTAGAACCATCTGCTAAAGGAGTGGGCTGCCTGGTGAGGGGCAGAATCCCCAGGTAAGGAAAGAAGTCCGCGAGCAGAGCCCAGACAGGTCTCTCGGGGGTACTTACTCATTCCCCAAGTAATTGCTGGGCATCCACTGCCGGCCCTGTGACCAGTGCTCTCCATACAGCAACCACAGACTGAGACCCACTTCCATTAAGGTTATCTGCTAGGTGACGGGCATCCATCAATCAATGGGGAAGTGTCCCATGGTCCTCACACTCTGGGGTGTTAACTCAGCCCCCACTCAGAGGCCCAGGTCGGCCACTGCACAACTGTGAAACACACTCAGTGGTCCTGTGTGCAAAGAAACAGTACTTTATCTTGTCTAGAATCATTCTCACCTTGCTGGGTCGCAAGAGGAGAAGAAATGTGTAATATGAATTGCAATGCATTCTGCGGTCATATATAATGTAAAAAATGTTAATAAATTATTAGACGTGTCATTTAACTAAAGCTTGTCTTTCAGATTTTGTTGTCCTGCTCCAGGGACAAGAAGCTGGCCTCAGGATGGTCTTTGGCAGGTGTCTGAGTCCATCCCTGGGCATCCTGCTGGCCTTCACTGCGACCTCAGAAGCTGATGGACTGTGGCCTTGCGTGGCAGGGTCAGGACCTGGTCATCCACTCTGCTGTCTCTGTTCCCTCTGGGCTCTTTCTGGAAGTCCATGTGCCCGGGGAAGCCAGCCCTGCGTGTCTCCCCTGAGCCCGCAGGTTGTCACTGTCCCCTGCTGCGTCAGGCCTGGTGTCCTGCCTCTTACTTATTGGATGTCTGAAATCTGGCCTCACTGCCCTGTGGCCTGCCCTGGTTCCACCGGCCACCTTGCCAATAATGCCTTCCAGATACAGTCCTGAGCAGAGACCATCCTGAGCTCCAACCCAGGTGCCAAATGCCTCTGGTGCTCACAAAGCTCCCAGGCCCCTCTGACCCCCGTCCTGAAGCTGAGTGCACCCTTCCCCCCAAGCCTGCTCACCTGCACCCCGCCTTTGTGGGTGGTGCCAACCACTCATTGCCCAAGACCTCTCCCCCATACCCCAAACTTCCCACGGGCCAGGAAGTCCTCCACATCTCCCTCCTTCGCGTCTCTTGAATCTGCCGCGCCATAGACACCACCTCGTAGGGATGGGTTCTTCCCGGGGTCCGTGAAGCTGGACTGGATGTTTTGCATCTGGGCACTTCTGGGCTCCTAGGCAAGTGCATCCTTAACTCAACCACAGGCCTTTCACCTGGTCAGTCCACACCCACACCGGGGCTGGGACAAGCTCAAGGCCATGTGCCTTTGTTGAGTGAATGAGGTCAATGAAGGATGACCCTTTATCAGGGACTCCTAGGTCCATGGGCTTCTACTCTACCTCAGTGGGCACTCAGTGCTGGGAGGGAGGGTCTGTGGGCTTCGGGAGCCTCACTGAAGGTCTGCCACCTCCAGGGACATCCGGCTTTGTCCATGTAAAACGTCACTCAGAAACACTGGCTGAGGACAGAGGAGTCATATGGGAACTCTGCACTTTCTGCTTAGTTCATGAACCAAAACTATCAAACAAATCAAGTCCATCAATTGTTTAAAATGTTTACTTTAAGGATAAGAACGATCAACCAGATAGTTCAGCCATTCATCTCTCCCATGTACCCCTCCCACCGCTCGCTCTCTCTCTCTCTCTCTCTCTCTCTCTCTCTCTCTCTCTCTCTCTCTCACACACACACACACACACACACACACACACACACACACGGGACATTCCTCTTCTGGTCTGGAATGAAGGAAAATTAGCCCTGTGGATTGGCTCCCAGCCCTGGTTCTTCACGCATGGGTGCTCCAGGGCCAGCCCAGGGTCAGCAGGCAGAGCATCAAGCCTCTCCACCTTGCTCAGCTCACGCACAGCCTCATGGCCCCAGAGAAGAGCAGAGGTGTTCTCCAGCTCCCCAAACAGCTCCACGCACCCCAGAGTCTCCTCCCAGGAGGCCCTGCAGGAGCTAGGCCCAGCCCTGGCCTCAGTTATGCTCAGGCCCAGAGCTGGGATTCCTGGAGATAGGCTGGGAAGTTGCTCATCCTGCGGTTGGTGAGCAGCCCTCCACGGTGGGAGAGCACTGGGCGCAGGAGTGCCCACAGTCTGCCTGCCCTCCCTGGAGTGAGCCCTAGAGTCTCACCGCTCTTAGACAGGATTGAAAACCCTCTGTGGGAGGTGATGGGCTCTGACCGGCAGAGGGCTGGACAGTGGCCCGGCATCCACACAGGCTTCAGCACAGGAGCCTCTGGCTCTGGGTCTCCCTCTGGCCTTCCCACACTCCATCCCTTTTCCCCAGGAGGCCCTGGGTGCCCAGCACACCCTCGCCAAGGACTCAGGACGCGCTGGGGGCCCCACCCTCACCCACATCAGGGCAGCGGGGAAGAGAGGGATCCTGCCTGTTTCTTCCCCCGGGAAGAGGTGAAAGGGTTCCAGAGTGAACAGCGTTAGTCCCTCGTGCCTCCACTCCACAGTGGCTTTCAGGCCCCAACTCCCTGAGCAGCAACAGAGGGAGAGAGTCCAGGGACAGCCCCCAACGTTCCCCAGACACTCTGAGTGCGGGCAGATTCCTTTCTTCTGTTTCTGGGCATTTGCCCTCAAATTTCTGGCCCTGTGTGGCACTGACCCAGGTGGGTACTCTTCCTTTCCCTCCACTGAAGCGGCCTCACCGCGGAAATGAGAAGGTTCCCCAGGACGGTGGCAGACTGGGAATTTTCAGGAGGAAAAAAGTCGTGCTTCTGTAGCCTTTTTTCAGAACTGGATCAGGATCGACAGGCAGTTGAGCTTCAGCTAACAGGAGCACCCCCAAAACACCAGGAAAACTTGTTTAGGAAGAGATTTGCCTCCAAAATCATCAGAGTCAACCTTCAAGGATCATTCAGGACTTCCTGGCTTTTTTTTTTTATATATATATATACTTTTTTTTCTTTGCTTTTAATTACATATCATGGGGAAGGCAGAGAGGCGCCCTCAGAATCTTTTTGATGTTTGAAGTCTAGTCTTTCTCCCATTCCACCACTATCATGCCTTAATAGGAGGCCAAGAAGCGTCTGAAAGATTGAGGGCATCTCAGGGCGGGGAAGAGAGATGAGCAGAGGAGGATGGCAGCTGGAAGGGCAGGTCTGGGGCAGCCCTCAGCTCATCCACGAGACAGTGCAGCCCTGTGGCCAGCAGGCAGGTACTGAGTTCACATCTCAGCTCCCTCCCCGGCTGGACAGGTCACCACAGGCATGTGACTTACCCTTGCCGCACTCTGCCTTCCCTGTCTCAGTAAATAATTGGGAGGAAACGTTCAGGTGAGTGATTGGACGGCGCAGGCACATGGACAGGTACCGATGGCATGTGGGGTGAGGGAGGGCAGGATTCTGAACTTGTCCCAACTTCTGCTCAGGATGGCTGACGTACTTTGGAGCCACTGGTGACCTGGCTGTGATTCTGCACTTCGGACTCTGGAGAACTCTTTGGGCTCCCGGGTTGCTCTGGGCCCTGTAGAGTCTGCGGTCGGGAACCCCAGGGGTTCAGACTCACCCCTGCTCTGAGCCTTGGAGGCCCACCCACTGGCCATCCCTCTGCCTACTGGCTTCAGCAGGGCGTGGCAAAGGACAGGGCCAGAGGCTGCAGTGGCAGTGGAGGACCAGCCCCCCTTCAGGCCCTGCTGCGCCGAGGGCCTCCCAGCGACTGCTGGCCCCGGGTGCCCCTTACCCAGATCAGCGCTGGCTTCCTCTGCCTTTGTGGAGACACAGCACCCCTCTCTCTCCTTGGCACTCAGCACAAAGACAGGCACCCCAAGATCCCACCAGGGGCTGACCCCACCTCTCTGGTCCATTCTCAGACTGGTGCAGGCAGAAAGCCTCTTTCTGGCAGCTCGGAGGGTGGGGGGATGCTTTGCGTCGCTCTCTGACCTCACAAGGCCAGCCTGCCCCAGGAGACAGAGCACGGAGGAGCCATGGCAGAGGCTGGAAAGAAGGAACCCACCGTCCAGTCCTCGAGCCCAGGGGCCCCAGGCCACACCCTAGAGGAGCCAGGACTCCACCGCTGGCCTCAGAGGACTGAGCACACATGGAAGGAGAAAGCCCAGCTTTTCAGGGCAGCTCTGGGCTAGAAGAAAGACCCAGCACTCACAGGGAATCAGGTGGCAGAATGGCCAGCCAGGACTTAGGGAGCAGCGCCCCTGATCTCTGGGGTCCAGACTTAGAGTGGAGACGCTACCTGGGGCTCTCTCCATAAGAAAAAGCCCAGTGTCCTCCTCTGCGCAGGGCAGGCAGTAGATAAATTACTGGGCAGTGTCTTGAGTCCTGCAGGTGGTTCCCATGTCCCTGGGAAGGGCACCCCACTGAGGAGCAGTGACCACAACCCAGCGCTCAGCAGCTCTTCCCCAGGCCCCTTCAACACCTTCATTCCCCAGGCCACACAGGGCCCCGGGGGCTGGAGCTGTCCAGCACTGGCTCACCCTTCCGCCTGGGCACCGGCCACTCTCCCCTGCTCCCCACCCCTCTGCCCTGCCTTTGGGCCACCCCCGGGAAGCTGCCCTCCCATTCCCATTCCCACCTTCTCATTCACACTTGGCCATGAGGTCTGGGTTCCCAGCCATGACCCCGATGTCTTCCAACCGGCCCATGCCAGCTGACCTGGGCTCGTCCACCCCCTCAGCACCAGCCCACCAGGCTGACCCCAGGCCCCTGAACAAAGAGCCAGGCAGACTAGGGGCCCCCTCTGTAAATTCCACCCTCAAAGAGCCAAAGTGAGGTGCTAAAAGCCTGAAGGTGCCACCCCACCTCTGAAGGATGACGCATCTGCTTCCGTATCCCTGGTAGGATCAGCCCAGTATATTTAAGGACTTTGATACTTCTTATTGTAGTACATAAAGGCTATTATTAAAATGAAAGATGTCACAGTTAAGTACCCCATCCTTGGTGCTGTCCTTTTTAAAGCCATGCAGCGCAATTGGTATCAGGGCTCCTCATGAGCTTTTCACATTATCTATTGACATCGTCTCATCAGGAGTTGTTTTAAAGGTTTTACTGACCTCATTTATTCCCTGGTCTGGGAAGAAGCCAGAGGCCACGGCCCCCGCTGCAGGCAGGGGGGTGGGGGAGCCCCTCCTGGTGGTGATGGCGGTGCCAACTTCTACGCATATTTATGAGGTAAGAGCAGAGACTCGCGCCTGGCAGCTTGGATCCAGCCCCGTGCCGTATCCACCTTATTTGCAGGATTAGAAGACATTAATTCCTGGAATTGTTCTCTGGAGTGTAAGTGACAACAGCTGGAGCGATCTGCTCACTGTCTTTCCACATGGGCTCCTCGTACCGGGGACTCCTGAACATACATAGTCAAATGGGCTGTAGCCAAGACAGACCTGCCACCCGCCGACATTCAGATGGACAGTCCCCAGAGCGACCCCATCTCTCTGGTCCATTTCTCAGACAGGTGCAGGCAGAGAGACTCTTTCCGGGAGCTCTGATGGTGGAGAGATGCTTTGCGTCACTCTCTGACCCCACTGGGCTGGCATCCCGCACCTGACCTCACCAGGCCAAGCCTGCTGCAGACCTGCACCTGAGTTCACCCAGCCTCAGGCTGCTTCTCCAGAGTGAGGACGGGATTGGTTGTCTCAAGGGACTTCTCTGGCCTTTAACCTGCAGACAAACTTGAAAACAAACAAAAATCTCCTCTATCCTCAGAACAAAGCTTTGCTAAAATGCAGGGCCAAGTTGTCAGAAATGAATTTAAAATTTCTACTAACATAGCACTTATAAATGAGTGTTGCATTTAAATAATAATGTCTAGATTTTTGATTAAAGAGATTGAAAGAACAGAACAAAAATGGTTTATGGTCTCAACATTCAGATAACCAGTTAGATATAGTGATGGATGGAGGGATGGATGATCCGGAATATGGTGCACTTTTCTTAAAATATTCAAATAGTCCAGAGAGGACTTAAATGAAATGCAGAAATCTCTCTGCAACCCTCCCTCAAACCTGACTTCTTGTGTCTCCCAAAAGCTGCACTTTGCTAGCAGTTCCATGTGTATCTCACCAAGAAAACAAAATGTTCCACACTGATACCAGCCTCTAAACTAACATATGCTAACTCCAAAGGGAAACATAATATATTTGGCTTTCTGCAAAATTTTTTGAACATACAGAAAATCATATAACAGACATCCATGTGTGTACCGTCCAGATTCAGGATGTGTTTGCCTATTTTATCTGCTTTAGATCCAGGAAGAAGGAAGGAAGAGAAGGGAGAGAGGAAGGGGGAAAAGAAGGAAGGAATGAAGGAGGGAAGAAAGGAAAGAGGGAAGGAAGGAAGGAATTTAAAATTTCTACTAACGTAGCAATTATAAATGACTATTGCATTTAAAAATGTTCACATCAGAGATACCAGTAAAACCTCCCAAGTTTCAACCTGTTCCTTCTCCTGAAGTGCCTGCTGTCTTGAAGTTCAGTGTATATTTTTCACATACATTTTAATAATCATACTACATGGGTCTATATTAATGCACAATATATTTTGGGTTAGTGTGCATTTAATATTGAATAAGTAGAATAATATCAACTGTATCTTCCTATGATTTGCTTTGCTTGATATACATATTCATAATAATTTATCCATACTGATGTAGGTTGAGCTAGGGTATTGTCTTAGCTATGACAAAAATACCATAGATTGAGGGGCCTAAGCAACAGTCATCTCTCATAGTTCTGGAGGGTGAAGTCCTAGGTGAAGATGTCTAGTGACTCGGGTGTTTGGTGATACAGGGTCCAGTGGGGGCCTGTTTCCTGGTCCAGAGAAGACATCCTCTGGCTGAGTTCTCCATGGTGGGAGCGCAGGAGAGCTCTCTAAAGGCTCCAATATCCTTCTCCAGTGTCCCACCCTCATGCACTTATCACCTGCCAAAGACCCCCTCTTCCTAACACCACCACATTGGAGGATAGGATTTCAACAAATGCTAAAGGGCACAAACATTCAGTCCACAATAGATACGTTTCAATTGCTTCATGATATCCCAATGTATGACTAAACCATGGCTAGTTAACTCATTCCATCCCTTCACTGATTGAAACTTAGGATGTTTCCTCGGTTTTTTGCTGCTGTTGTTTTACTTTGTTTTGTTTTTGTTTGTATGTTTGATTGATTGTTTGATTGATTGATTCTTTTGGTTTTGTTTTTTTAAGTCCAAACACAATAATAATTGTTAAAATTTACTGCATCTGCATCTATCTCACTTTTTAACCATCTGTAGAGATTGTATGCAAAGAGTAAACCATAATTTATTTGACCAATCCCCTGTTTATTGTTGTTCAGGTAGTTTTAAGGATTGTGTTCTTATAAACAATGATCTAAGAAATATCCTTACATCAATTTCTTGGCATATTTCTGAGAATACATCTTTAGGGCAAATTTATAATATTAAAATAGTTTAATCAATGAACATGTACATTAAAACTAGATAGTTCTAACAAAATCATCCCCTGAAAAGTCTGAAGCAAATCATGTTTCTACCAACAATGTAAATGAGGGTCTCTTACCCCACAACGTGAACAATGCCATGTAATTATGTCAACATGACAGATAAAATATTATCCCAAATGACTTCTAAATCATATCCAGTTTCTCAATTTTATTCCTTATTGGTACACTAGATAAGAGTTATGACAATATGTTTATTCAGACAATTATGGGTATCTTGTTTTGCAGATCTCATGTTTTAGGACCACTTTAAGTAAGTAAGAATCCAAACTGGGAGTAGGATTGTTCTGCCTACCCCTGGAAGGGTTGGCTCCAAGTGTCACCAGGGATGTGGATGAGAAATTAATGGATGGGTGGATGGGTGGATGGATGGATGGATGGATGGATGGATGGATGGATGAATGGATGGACGGACAGATGGATGGATGGATGGATGGATGGATGGATGGATGGATGGGTAGATGGATGGACGGATGGATGGACAGATGGATAGATGGATGGGTAGGTGGATGAATGGATGAGTGGATGGACGGATGAGTGGATAGATAATAAATGTGTACATGCGTAAAAGAAAATATAGCTGTTGTGGACTAAGTAGGCCAGAAGTGCAGCCTTAAGAAATCACTCCCTTAAATCTTGTTCAAGCCTGGGAGAAAGTGTATAACCTCCACTAAGGAATCAGCTCCTCAATGTTACTAACTCAGGAATTGCAAGCTGGACTTTGATCTCTGTAGTACCATTGAGTTTCCAAAAGTCCTGAAGCAGCCAAGGGTGATTAGCTGCCTATGGTTTCCACCAAAATCCCAGTTTGGATTCTTACTTACTTCTTGAGCAGGCTGTAGCTGAAAACTGGAACATGGGGTAGGTTGCTCCAAGAGTAGAACTGTCAGGGATAGAAAAGAGAACTCTACCAATTGCATCTTCCAGTTTTGAAATGATTCTGGGAAAATGTTATTTTGTCAGCTAAAAGCATTTAGAGAAAAAGTTTCTGTTTCCCTATACTTTCTTTTTGCTTCCTTAAAGTCACTTGAAGTAGATGCCATTCCAGACGGGGCTCATGGTACAACCAGATGGACACATCTGGGCAAAATCCATCCAGCAGACGTCCCCAGGGAGCTTCAGGGCTCCACTGCTACATGTGCTCTGGGGATCTGGTCACAAGTCAATTTCTAGATGATAGGTCATTGGAGGAGCTCTAAACACAGTCAAACCCTTCCTCCACTTGTGGTCTTCAGCCTGTTTCCATGGCAAGGGGCAGAATCCCAACTCAACTTGTTAGGAGACAAGTGTGTTAGTCAGATTCTCATCACTATAACTGTAATACCAGACAAGAACAACTTAGAGGAGGAAATTTTTATTTTGGCTCATGGTTTCAGGGGTTCAGTTCATGATCAGCTAGGTCCAAGGTAGAAATATCACAGTGGAAGGGTAAGGTGGAGGAATTCTTCTCAGCTCACAGAACCCAGGAAAGCAGAGAGGGACCAGAGAGAAGACAGACTCTTCCAGAACATACCACCAGTGACCTAACTCCTCCAACTAGGTCCTGCCTTCCAGTAGTCCACCTAGCTATAAATGAATTAATCAAATGGATTAATCCACTTATGAGGTCAAAGCCCTCATGATCCAATCATTTCCTAAAAGCCCCACCTCTGAACCTTACTGCATTGGGGACCAGGTTTTCAACAACATGAACTTGGGAGTCATTCCAGATTCAAACTGCACAAGAGACAGTGGATTGATTCACAGGATGGAGGTGCCCATGCCTGAATGGACCCAATGGCTCAAAACCATGTCCCAGGATCTTTCATGCTAGTTCTTGCTCTCTTCCCTGCTTCTCTTCCCATGCCAGCTTTATTTTTCCCCTCTGGAAAAGAAGCTGATGTCAGATTCCAACCAATAAAACTAAAGATTACAACACGGAGGAGCAAGTAAAAGGCCTGCAAAGTGCTCCAGTTTATCAAGACTATTCCTAAACCAACTACTATATATAGGTGGACAGGTACCTCCATTAGCCCCCAAAAGGTCAAGTTCCAAGAATCTAGACAGATGAGGGTGGAAGACTGAGATTTCCAGGCCCAGAAAGTCAACACTGAGTTGGGATATAATTCTCCAAAGAGCCAAAGGAAGGAAAATGGGAAATGTGTTGGGATGACCAAAAAGAAAGAAAGGAAGAGAGAGAGAAACTACTACCGATAGCCATCTTATGCCTATGCCGGTGCCATCCAATTGAAATTGGGAGGTGAGACTTTCACCCCAAAGAGGAGAAGAAATCTTACCAACACAGTTCAGAAATGCAGGGCCACGGAATGACTTTGAGTGGGTTTTCTTGATTATTCTTCAGTTCTCTACAACAAAGGTATCCTTACTGCTGAACCAAGTGGGTGGCTCCCCTGTCCATTGGGATTCCATCTTATGGTCATATCTTCACTCATTGTTCATTTACTCCCTGTTGGGCCCCTGAGGAATAGAGACCCAGAAGACTTCTGCCCTCAGGGGCTCACTTCTTGTACAGGAGATGGATATAAGACCAGGAAACGACAGCACATGCGTTTCCACCAGCTTTTTATCTCTGTGAGGACATTTGGCTCACACTTTCAGAGGTTTCAGCCCCTGGTTGGCCAGCTGTGTCCCTTTTAGGCCTGTGATGAGGCAGACACATCATTATTGCGGGGCGAACAGGAGGAAAAATGCTCACCTCATAGCATCTGGGAAGCAGAAAGAAGGGGTAAGGGGATGAGGACGAGGTAAGGATGTGCCCATAAGGGCCCACTTCATTCAACGAGGTGCCGCATCCTGTAGTTTCCACCACCTACCAATAAATAGTCCGTTCAGCTATGAAACCCGCAGTGGGTTGGTCCATTGATGAGGTCAGGACCCTCATGATTCATTCACTTCCCAAAAGTTCCACCTCTGAATATTGCAGCTTTGGGAAGCAAGCCTTCAGCACAGGAGCCTTTGGGGCACATTCCAGATCTAACATAACAGTTTCTCCCTAGGCCCTAAAGACTCTTGCCCATCCCAAAATGCAGAATGCCTTCAGTCCATCTCCAAGTGCCACCATAGTCTTTATTAGTTGTGGCATTTCTCAAAAGTCAAAGTCCTCTGGGACTCAAGGCATAGGCCCTGTTAAAGTAGAAAACAAGTTTCATACTTCCGAAACACAATGACGGGACAGGCATAGGCTAAACATTCCCACTTCAAAAGGGAGGAATAGGGGCAGAGAAAGGAAGGATCGTGCCAAAGTGTTATGGTTCAAATGTGAGACATCCCCCAGGAGCCACGTGCGAGGCAATGCAAGGATTTTCAGAGATTGGTTGATTCGATTATGAGAGCTGTGAACAAATCAGTGGATTATTCCACTGTACAGATGAACTGGGTGGTAACTGCAGGCAGGCAACAGTATGGCCACAATAAATAGTCACTGGAGTGTGTCTTCAGGTTTACCTTTTGTCTCTGGTGAGCAGAACTCTCTCTGCTTCCTGGTTGCCGTGTCCTGAGCTGCTTTCCTCTAGCACAGCCTTCCTTCATGATGGGCTGCCTCACTTTGGGCCCAGAGCTACGGAGTCGGCCAACAGACTGAATCTCCGAAACTGTGAGCCTAAATTAAATTTTCTCTCCTCTTGTCAGACCTTTTGGTCACAGTGACATAAAACTGTCTCAAACCAAGCAAGACTGAAGCCCCGCAGGGCAAACATTTAATCTTATACCTCCATGTGCAGTCTCCAGGGCACGTGGTGGCAAAATGTAAGCTCCAAAGAGCTTGAGTGGCCACCCTTTAACCTTGGAGGCTAAAGCCCACATAGCCTCTCTCTTGGGCTGGCTGTGTCCACTGTATGCAGGCTTCCTCGGCAGATGGTCCACATTCCTGGCATCTCTACCTTTCTGGGGTCTCTACTGCGGCTTCTGCTTCACTCTCACAACTTCATGCATCATCCTCTCCAGAGCTGCCTGCAGAGATCCTGACTCTGATACACGTAGCCTTGCCTCCCAGGATTTCCTTTGAAATCCCAGTGGAAGTCTATGGCCATACCACCCTAAACTCACCCGATCTCATCTGAAACCTCAGTGGAAGCCTCCACAACCCTGTAACCCTTGCATTCTTCATGTCTGAAAAATTAGCACAGTGTAGATGATGCAAATATCTGCCTCCAGGCAGAGCAATAGTTGGGTCCTCCTGGACAAGACTGCAGTGGCGTGTAAACACCTGGGCAGCTGAACACAGTGAAACAAATATTGAGGAAGCAACTTCCTGAGTGGCCATGTGGGAACAGGGCATCCTTGCACTCTCTTCTCAAAGCAAAGTCTTTCAAACAGTTTTCACCTTCACACCCTTGATTCTCTGATGGGTGAGTTCTTGCTGAGTCTTGAGAAGCCCTCAGGGGCATCTTTCTTATTATGTTGATGCAAAGAACTTTGTTTCTCGTTAATGGCATTAATCTCTTCAACAACCACACCTTCACTTCCCCCAATTTTACATGCACTTTTCTGGCCAGACTTCGAGTTTTTTAAATCTTTATACTCTGATTCTTGCTCCCTGTTCTCATTATAAACCTGAGTAAAACCTGTCAGTAATATCTGTGCCACAATCTGAATGCTATGCTGCCTCCAGATTTCCCCCACCAGATTAATTAGTCCATCACCTTTAAACTCAGCCTCACACAAAAAAGCCTCGAGGCATGGACAAAATGTAAACAAGTTCTTTGTGAAAATTCAATACATTTGACCTCTAGTCTAGTTCTAAATAGATTCCCGTCAGAGACCTCATAAGCACAGTCTTTAGTGTCTGCATTCCTATCAGCATTCCGGTCTTCTGAGCTCCCACCAGGATTGTCCTTTCAGCTCTGCTTACAAAATTCTAGGCCTTCTCCAGCCTGCATCTCCAAACTTTTCCAAAATCCTCCGCCCATTTCCAGAGTCTTCTAAACAACTTGGTCAAGTGTAGTCACAGCAACAACCCCACTCCTGGCACCAGTTTTCTGTTAGGTTTCTGTCATTGTGAACAAATACCTAGTTAGGTTTTGTCACTGTGACAAAATACCTATGAAAAACAACTTAAAGCAGGAAACATTTATTTTAGCTAATGGTTTCAGAGGTTTCAGCCCTGGTCGACCACGTCCATTGCTTTTAGTCTTGTGGTGAGGCAGCAACATCGCAGTGGGATGATCATAAAGGAGAAAAGCTGCTCATCTCATTGTAGCTGGGAAGCAAAGAGAGAGAGGAAAGGGCCAGAACAAGACACAGTCCCCCAGGGCATGCCCTCAAAGACCCACTCCCTTCAACCAGCTTCTGCCTCCTGAAGTTCCACACTTCCCAACAGTCCCTGCAGCTATGACCCCCCCAGTGGGCTAATCCATTGATGAGGTCAGAGCTCTCTTGTCCAACCACTTCCTAGAAGAAGCCTCACCTCTGAATATGGCTGCCCTGGGGAGCCAAATCTTCAACACAGGAGCCTTTGGTGGACACTCCAGATCCAAACTGTGACCAATGCATGTGCTACACTAATGGCCTTTATAAAAGGTGTCACGACACCAGTAAAGGGAACACTTGATTTTTCTTGGAAGGAAGAGGCATGGTCCATTGAAAGACTTGAAACAAAGAGGGCATTGGTCTGGGTCTGTGAGGTAGGCATTTCACAGGCTGAGACACAAGAGGAGAGCATTTCAGAAGAAAGGCAAACTCAAACCAACGTCTGAAGACAGGGCTCAGGTGTCTATTGGGTCTAGCAAGGTGACTCTTCCTATCAGGTGTGGGTGACGTTCCGGAGAAGCTTGGAGACATGGGAAATGTGAACACCCCTGAGGGACCTTTCCATAATGACACCAAAAACAGCGCGTCCCTGACAGAGGGGCTCCAGAGTCCTGGGTACAACATGGAAGCAGCCGGCTTTGGTGGGCCCGCGAATGCCCCAGGCAGGGGGAAGGTGACCCAGGGCAGGGGGAGGGCGAGCTGGATGCTGACCACCCCAGAGCTCCCCCTGCCGGTGATCTGAGGCCTCACCTCCAGCCCACTGAGCCAGCTGCTCAGGACTTGGGCACCACCTGCCAGGTACACAAGCAGGGGACCAGAGCCCTGCAATGCCCCGACTTGGCTTCTGCCACTCCAAGCCCCTCTCCTGCCGTGCCCCTCACTATGTTTGCCCCATTTCCACTCCAGCCCAGTCCCTGCCTCAGGCCTCTGCATGCACCTTGGGTGTTCCCAGAGAGCGACCTGGCTGGACACCTCCCATTTCGGAGCTTAGCCAAACTCATTCTCTCAGAGCCTTGGCCACTTCGCACAAAGGGCTTCTTCCTTCGATGGTCACTTTCTCATGATTCTGATTCATCTTCAGCCAAAAGTCTCCCATGTATTCACATCACTGACTCACTTGGCAGTGTTCACTGAGCACCTACTACGTGCTGGGAACTGTGCTGGTGCAGGGGTATGATGATCTGCCTAACAAAGTCACCACCCTCAGAGGGCTTCCATGGGGCTGGTGAGCACAATTTAACCATATAAATAATATACCATCCAGTAAGCAAAGTGCTACCAAGGAAGAATTCAGAGCTGGGAGATCAGGACTAACAAAGGCTGCTATTTTTTTTAAGTCAACAGGGAAAATGTGTCTGAGATGGTGACTTCACAACAGAGATGTGGATGAGGCAAGGAAGCAACCAAATACATGGGGAAGTGCTTTCCTTGCAGGGGCACAGTCAGTGCAAAGGCCCTGAGGCAGACTGCATTTGGTGGAGTCCAGCAAACAGCAAGTGCCAGGAGGATTCAACGAGTAGAGGAAGAACTAAAGGTCAGGTGGGGGCCTCGTAGTCCATGGTAAGGATCTTGACTGGTCCAAGCATGATGGAAAGCCTTTCCCACTCCATCAGGGCCAAGGTCCCTACCCTGCTAGAATGCAGTTCCAGGGAAGTGCACCCTCATGGACCTCCATGTCCCCAGTCCAGGCAGCCTCTGGCCATCACACTCCTGCAGCTCCCTTCCCCACTCCACACACGCACACAGTGAGCCCTGACGTGACAGTCTCAGCATTGACGTCACAGTTTGACCTGCCGAACTAAGCCTTCCTTTCCTTGTGACATTCAAGATGGCAAATGATATTCCAGGCCTCAGGCAGAGAGGGACTGCCGCTCATTCAGCAGGTGGGTTTCCCTGGGTCCATGGGAAGCAGCTGCTTCTCTCCAGACTGATAAACAGGAACCAAGTCATCACATGCAGCCTGGTCCTCGGAGCCCACTCCTTCAGCGGAGCACAGAGGGCACCCTCACTGTGGCTTCTTGGACCCCTGTCCTTCAAGGTCCTCCCACCAGGAGCCGCCAGAGCAGATGGTCTGGCAGATTCTGTGTGACCCCTCTGACAGATTCTGTAAGTGTGACCCCCGCCGTTGGCACCCAACGACACTGGCTCTTAGTAAACGTGACGGGGAATGGCCCTGCGTCTCCGCAGCCCTGTGAATGTGGCACCGAGCTGGAGAGTGGGACGTGGGGGGGGGGCGGGGAACCAGAGGCAGCACAACAGCATTCTCCAGCCAATCAAAACCAAATTACACCTGCGCCACGTAATTGGAGTTTAATGAGTAGTTTTATGTTTTGCTAATCAAATCACCATATTGATGGGGTTGATCAGCAGAAATACAATGTTAATTACTAAGGAATGATAAAAAAGTCACGCAACTCCCAACGCCACGTCCCCACTACGCACTGAAAGGCCCCGGGTGGACGGCCGGGGAGCTGGTCATTTTTCCTTTGAATGAGTCCAGCGGCCGCCAGGCCTGGGGGCTGTGGGCAGGCAGTGTTTATTTGCCGTTTTCAATTGCACATGGTTCAAGGGCTGGAGAGCGTCCGTGGGTGCTGATGGGGACCATTCAAAAGTGAGCAAACTCCATCCCTGGGCTTTCACGCGAGGACATGACGCCACGTGTTTTGAAGACATCGTGTAAAGTCCCTTCTTGGTATGAATGGTGGAGAGAGCCCTCAGCAGGAGTGACCCCAACTCAAAAATCAAACAGATTTTAAGTCAGTGACATTGGCACTTTCCACGGCAGATTGAGTGGGGGCCCACTTCTGCTAAGAGCTTTGGAGGTTTGTGCTTCACAGGACAGAGAGGGCCCCTGGTGCTGGCCTCCCTCTGGCCGTCCACACCACACGCCTGCTAACTCGACCCGGAAAAGCTCCCAACTGCACCTTCTGTCCCACTTCCCACTGGACCACAAGGACGTCGTGGGTCTCTTCCAAGTTTAGGAAGGACGAAGGGGACAGTACCATTAACAGTGAAAAGGAGGGAAAGTAAACAGGTGTCTGGCTACTGGTGGGATTAATTAATTGAATGATTAAGTGCAGCTGATTAAACTTCTCAGATCTTGTGTCTCTCTAAACACCTGGAAGCATTCTTCTCCAGTTTTCTGCAAGAAACTTGACGGTGTCAACAAGAGCAAGTGACCCTGGGGGCCAGCCAGCCCATGGTGTTGGGCTCTCCTGGACGCACTTGGCCACGGCTTGCTCTGCCCTTTCTTCCTGCACAAGGGATTTCAGGACCAGAAGGGACCTCAGAGATCACCCGACCTACACTTCCATGCCAGGGAAACTGCCAAGGGGCACAGGGCTTCGCACTGACACAGCGGCTCACGTGGGCTATGTCATTTACCTGTCAGTACCCCGAGAGCTAGGTTGTTGTGGGGCTCATTCTAGTGCTGAGGAAACTAAAGCTCCAAGTTAGGTGATGTCCCAGGATGACTATGATTGACAGCAGTTAATCATAGATTTCAAAATAGCCAGAGAAGATTTTGAATGTCTTCATCTCAAGGAAATGGTGTTTGAGGGGACGGATGTGCCAATTACTCTGACCGGATCATTGCACAGTGACGGTGCACTGAGATGCCACACTCTACCATAAGGACATACAATGAGTGTGTGCCGATCAAAAATCAAGACTGCATTTCAAGGAAAGTTAGGTGACCCAATCTGAGGTCCTGTCGTTGGTGAGGGGTGGTCAACACCTGGTTCCAGCTGCTCGCCGCTCTAATGGAGAGTTTCATGTTGTACCAGAACTTAGGGTGTCGTCTGTCATTGAACAGAATACATCCCGTTTGACCCTCAGCATTTGACCCTCCGTCACCTGGTGGCCAGCCGTCGATCCCACTGCCCACCCCAGGGGATCCCTCTTCCCATCCACAAGCCCTCAATGGGCACTACACGAGCCCCTGACTCTCCCACTCCATGGCTCTGTCTCCCCCGACCCTGTCCTTGGAGTGCCCTTCCCAGGATCTCTGTCCCTTCTGGGCCAGACCACGCATGTCCTCCTGAAGGCCTGGAGACTGCCCTGTCGGATGTCAGACCTCGCCTCTCTGCATTCTCAAAGCTGCCAGGTGTCATTCACACATGGATTGTATACCCAGGTCCTAATGACCATCCTCTTCCCCGACTGCACCCCCAGGAAGCTGGGGACCCATCACAGCGTGGGACACAGAGCGGGCACTCAGAGAAAGACGGGTGGAATGAGCCGAGAGACCACGAAGGGGGGATAATGAATGAGTGAGTGACCGAGTGAACCAGTGAGGGGTTCATGGACCGTAGACCCCAGGCAGAGCTCCGCGCCAGCACTTTACCTGTGGGGTACCTGCTTCTGAGGCCGTGGAAGGAGAGGGAGGAGACAAGGCAAATAAAGCAGATTCCAAAGCCAGACACATGGTAGATGCCTAAGAAATGACAGGCACGTGGTGACCGCCGTCGTTTCCACTTACCATTAGCGCCCCATTGTCTGGATGACGCACTCACAACACTTCTTCACCCTGGTTTTGTCTCCACTTTACAGATGAGGAAATCAAAGCTCAGAGGAGGCCAAGCCACGTGTCGAATGTCACACAGCCGGCAAGTGACAGAGCTGAGACGTGAGAGGGAACTCAAAGCCAGATCTGCCTGCCAACTGCAAGCCACAGGTGGCTCTGAAGCTCAGGATGGTGCCTGTCCCATCTCCCCAGCTCCAGACCCCGTGACAAGCAAGTCAGGCCCTGGGAGTGTTCCCCAGGACACAGGGGAGAGACCCACTGGGCAGTGTGGGCACAGGTGGTCCACAGGGCCCTCGTCACTCTTGGCCACCAACCCAGAACAGCTGCTCTTGGATGATGGCGTCAAGAGAATTCAAGGACAGAAGAGAGGTCAGGAAATCCTGGGGTTCTCGTTTTCCAGAGGAGGAGACTGAGGATGAAGACGGTCAGCAAACCAGCCAAGGGCCAGACCAGAGCTCAGTCCCCGGCTGCCCAGGCCAGTGCTTTTCTCTGCTCCACAAATGAGACTCTGTCCCCAGATACATGGCTCCCTGGAGCTTTTGAAGTTCCTTGGCAGCAGGGACTAGAACACAGTTTGTTCCAAAGTCAGTATTTTCCCTTCCCAGCTGCTCCGTGGATCCCTGAACACACGGGGGAGGGAACCTCAGCAGAGATCCAGCTCTGCCCAGATCTCAGTCCCCTCCACCCTGAGGGTGACAATCCTCTCGTGCAGTGATCTCAGTCTCACCTCAACTGTGGACCCTCTTCTTTAAAGAACTTTATTTTCCACGATTAGGGATGAAACCCAGGGCCTCACACATGCAAATCCCAACAATCCGTCCAATTTGTAAGCAGGAGTTGAACATCTGGTCCTGTCCAACACCCCCACTGCCAGCTCAACAAGTGCCTCTGAGTGGCTCCGTGGGCACAGCTGGAACACCTCTCACCTCGTCCACCCGGTCCTGGATGCCAACCACCATGACCACATGTGAAAGGTTCGTCACTGATCCCGTGCTCCAATGCAATAAAGCTGCCCTCCACATGTCACTGAGGGACCCAAGACCCTTCCCTCATGTGGCTCCACCAAGGATCAGATGTTCAACTCCTGCTTACAAATTGGCTGGATTTTGGTATACCTTGCCTTCTTGGGGCATCCATCTTCTGTGGTCCCCTCTTCTCTTTCTAGACACCAGATGGAAGAGGGGATCTGTAGGCAATTCCCTTTCCAGGAGGAGTCTGTTACTGACCAGACCCCGAATTGGCTATTCATTCCCCAGGTATACCTCAGAGGGGTGTAAGGAAGGGCCCTAGATTCACAGCTCATGGCACCAGACAGCTGATGGGGGTGCGGGGGGAGAAGCATCCAAAACAGAGAGGAAAACATCAAACTATTCTGTTTTCATCCTCCCTCCCACCTTCCAGTCTTACACCATTGCCTCCGGTTGGCCAGCTCCATCTGGAGCCCAGAGGGCAGGTGACCCTGAGAAATATCACTTCCGAAAATGTAGTGCAGAGAATGGCAGGGAATGGACCTCAGAGCAAACCAGCATGTGGGTGGATATTTTGTCTGATTTTTTTTTTAATCTCCAGGATCTGAATATACCTAGCACACAGTAGGTGGTCATTAAGTGATTTTTGTGGGGGTAGAAATAGAGCACGCTATGTATCTTGTGTCTTGCAATTTTTCTGTAGTTGAAATCTTCTTATGTTACCTATTACCGACCCCCGCGGTCCCCACGTTCGAGCATTCACACCCTGGGTCATCCCCAGGGCCTGAGTTGGGAGGGAACCTGTGACTGTCTTCAAACCCAGGGTGTTGGGATGCTGCACCTGCAAGGTGTTAGGTTAGTTGAGACTCTAGCAGACCCAGACTAAGATGACCCACACGGCTTGATAAATGGCAACCACGGCCGAGGGCTTTAGCTTCCCCTTCCAGTGGCTGAGAGCAGCCCCTTGGATCTGACAGAAGTCTCCAGCAGCAACCTGAAGAAACAAGAGCTGAAAGTCCCACAGCAAAGAACTGGTTTCCACCAACAATCAGCAGAAGCTTTGGAGCAGGCCCTTCCCCCAGTTGAGCCTTCACATGAGAACACAGTTGGGTCACTACCTGGACTGTAGCTGTTCCCAGACACCTGCCCCCTACAGTATGAGATGTGTGCTTACACTGCATAACCCAGGCCCCACCGTCCTGCTCCTGGGCAGATAACTAACAGCTCTCCTTGCCAGAGCTGTGGCCAGCTGCCTGAGATGCAGCCAAACCAATGCAAACAGAAGTTCCAGCATCAGTGCAAGACCCATGTCAGGCCATCACCTGTGTGCTCCTTCCATCTCTGAGCACCTCCAGGAGGCAGAGCCCAGGGGGAGGAGCCAGCTGCCCGCTGGCTGCAGGGGAGCTACACAAACCATCCTCACAGCCCTCCCTGACCTGGAAACAGACCTCCACTGTGAGAACCACCAAGATTTGGGAGTTCACCAGTTGCAGTTGATGCTTTTCCCCAAACTAATCCATAAAGGAAGCTAAGTAACTGTACCGAGCACTCGGGCGACACTAGGTACTGTGCTGAGCACTTGGGCAGATACCTCCTACAAGCATCTGGTCAACCTTGTAATGCAGCTTTGATCCTCATCTTAGAGTTTGGAAAATGGAGTTTCTGGGAGGCTAAACAAGCTGCCCCTCATAAGACACATAACTAATGCAGACGGGATTGGAAGAGGTCTGACCCAAAGTCAAGGGGGCATCTGGAAGGAACTTGATGGGAAGGAGAGACACTGGGAGCTCTGGAACATGAGAAAAATCCCACCTGATCAAGAAGACTGTGAAGGGTCCAGGAGCAGGGGGCCTGTGGGGTGGTCTTTAATGAGGGGCAGGACTGGAGCTGACTAAAGGGACCTCCTGTGTGCATGGAGAGAGGTGGGAAAGCACAGGACCCAGAGGGAAGGGAGGGATGGGCGCCCAGGGCGCCCGGGACGTGTGTGCAACGGGAGATAAGGAGGTATCAATGCTAGAGATAGAGTTCGCATTTAAATCACGGAGGATCTTGGATTGCCAAAAATAAAGGAATAATGAAGGAATTCGTACTCACAATATCAGAGGTTTCTAAATAGAGGAGTTACATAATCGTAGCTGTACATCAGACGCCCAATTTAGCATACCCTTATGTAAGCACAAATACGCTCTTCTAATGCCTCTATCAGTGAAAATAATTATACGTAGTCTTCTTCCTTAGAGTTAGAGAGACTTCCCAAAAGTGTCGCACAGGAACTGATGAGATACCTTTCCCAAGCACGCAGAAGAGTTAGTCTCACTGAATGATCGTAACACCTGCCCAGGATTTGTTGGTGGCAAAGCTGTGTCTACAAGCACACACGTGTGAATGCGTAACTATGTGTGCAACATGAAATGCACACGCAGCCTGCAGACTTTGTCCAGGCCAGGGCAACTCCACCACACCCCCAGGACAGATGCTGACAGCCGGGCTTCCTGGAACACTACCTGTGTCTTTACACTTCACACCAAGGCAGTGACTGCCTTGCATTTTGAATCCCCACCATCTCTTCAGATTTCCCTTTTATAAACAAAAGAACCGTTAGGGCATCCATGACCACAATGAACAGCCCGCAATTTCAGGCCCTGAGATGAGAAGATGGAAAGGGCTGCAGCCTGCTGAGCTCCACCCAGTTCCCCAGGCATGCGGAGCCCTGGCACAGCCCTTCGAGGATGGAGCAGCCCAAGAGAGCTTCTCATGAGAGGAAGAGGGGCCACTCCTGTGCGTGGTTACAGGATAATGTGCCCATGGCTGTGGCAGTCTGTTCCAGGCTGCTGCAGGGACAATACCAGAGGCTGGCCCAACACAGGGCTAGACATCTTCAAGATGCAAATCCTCTGCCCCTTGGCCTCCTCCCTCCCAGCTCCTCTGCCCAAGCTCAGCCCCCAGGCAGAGAGAAGGGCCTGGAGCTGGGCCCAAGAAGGCCATATGGCACAGCAAAAGGAACACAGTCTGTGAGCCTGGGTATCTGGGTTCAGATCCTGATCCAAACTCCCTGGGCTTGAGTAGGTGATGCACCCTCTATGAACATTAGAGAAAAATGGTTGAATTAAAAGAGACTGGTAATTTATTAAATGCCTGGCACATAAAAGGCTCTTGGTAAATAATGACTGCCAGGGTCCATGGTTCCTTTCCTTAGTGAAAATTGCAAGTTTCCATAAAATTGCTGGGATATTAGGGATTTGAGGCAGGTGTCTTAGGAGCCAGGAATCCTGGGAATATATGATCTGTCCTGATAATATTTTTGTTTTGTTTTGTTTTGTTACCAGGGATTCAACTCAGGGACACTCAGCCCTGAGCCACATCCCCAGCCCTGTTTTGTATTTTATTTAGAGACAGGGTCTCACTGAGTTGCTTAGGGCCTCGCCAAGTTGCTGAGGCTGGCTTTGAACTCACGATCCTCCTGACTCAGCCTCCTAAGCAGCTGGGATTACAGACGTATGCCCCCACGCCTGGCTTGTCCTGATAATTTAGACCCAGGGTGCTGAGCATGGGGATTATTTCAAGCCTGGCGCTGGCAACCAGTACTCCAGCATTTCCTCCCCATTTTGTTCCAGCTGCAAATCTGATCAGAAATCTCCTGTGCCTTCATTTGGGTCGTTAAGGAAAACGCACTGACCAGAGCCCTCCCTGCATGGTGACGTGACCTGGCCATTGACCTCCTCTGGGTGCAGTCACTGACTTATCAGCCACCCCCAACACCTCCTCACATTTTGCCCCCACCTACTCATTGCTGTTGCTGGGAACTCGAATGTCTCCCAAAGGCCCAGCTGTCAAAGGTTGGTCCTAGGGTGTCACTGGAAGGTGGTGAGACCTTTAAGAGGTGGGGCCTAGTGGAAGGAAGTTAGGTCATTGGGCACGTGCCCTTAAAGGGGATTGTGGGACTCCAGTCTATGAGCAGTTTTGTTCTGCCACACGCTTCCGCTACAGTGTGCTGCCTCAACACAGGCCTAAAGCAAAGGTAGAGCCAATGGATTGGGAACTAGAATGTGAGCCAAAATAAACCTTTACTCTTTATAAGTTGTGTATCTCAGGTATTTTGTCATAGTTCAGGAGTCTGATTAACACACTCGTCTGCCTGCCGCAGTATCCTGAGAGATGTGGTCTTTTTCCTTGAGGAGTCCAACATCGAACAGGTCTACAACAGTCCCCAAGATAAAAAAGGATGGGAGTTTTCTCAACAGGGGCCCATAAAGTATTATCATTGCAGGTCACGCTTGGAAACAACTCGATAGAGATTCAAATCTTGACACCACTATACCATGAATCTTCCTGAGTCCCCAATTTCCTCTTTTGAAAAATGGGAACCACAAGTCCAATTCATGGGCTTGCAGAAGAGGTTAGATGAGATACAGCATGATCTCCACCTAGCTCCAGGCCTGGCTCTTGTTAAACAGTCATTCCTTTGTCTTATGCATGAGAGCCTTTAGCTGGGACTTTGGAAAAAGAACACCATAATTGCTCTTCTGAGCAAGGTGCCTGGGTCTGTCTGCTCAATAAGAAGTCTGACCAAATCCTTTCATGTCTTGGCAGAACCTTCCAGCCATGCACTACACTAAGAACGACATTTGCAAAAGGACATCAGGGTCTGATACCTGACTCTCTCCGAGACTTGAGAGGACTGGACCAGCACCAGCCATTAATCCTGGGCACTAGCTGCAGGGCGGTTCCAGCTCTTTGGGTGTTTTGAATACATTTTAAGGATCATTGCAAATTTGATTGCCATCAATAAAATTGCAAACAATATAATTATATTTGTTTGCTTATGTCTAAATAGGTGCACACATGTGAAATCTGAGTATGGTAATGTAAGCAAAAACTAATGCATATACATGTTGATGCTTTCAGATTACATAGATCCCTACCTCCACAGGCACTCAAATGCACTTATATAACTTGCAGAAATAATCTACTTCTTCTAAGCTATACCAGGGAAAAAAAATCAAATCTAAGCACGAAGGAACTGAAAAAAACTACATGTATCATTCACCTGATTTCAATTGTGCCTCCCTTTGAACCTCAGCCAAATCATTTTGTACATTAAAAATTGGTCAGGGATGATAAGATTCCATTTTCATGGTTGGTAATGCAGAACCAGGGAAAGAATACAATTACAGACCCCTGAGTAAACTCTGCGAATGTCAACTTGATGTAAATGATCAAGTGTCGACAAAGAGGCCAGGGGAGGAGGGAGGGCTCAGTCGGAGAGGAGCTGAGAGCTGAACTCCAAAGGAGAGCGAGAGACAGACAGACGGAAGCGGCGAGAGATAAGCGGGTAGCACCCCCAACAGACAGCCATTCACCTGAAACATGGCGCACGAGGGGGCCCAGGAAATGTTTTAAAGCACTCATTCTGGCCGGTTCTTGAAAGCGCCAAGAATTTACAGCTAAATGCATTTATTCATCCTCAAACACTGACTAAGCGCTCACTTGGGCCAGTCAGTGCCAAGCAAGGAGAGGAACATGGTGACCTCAGTGGCTCTGGTCCGTCATACAGATTTCCCCCCAGGATGGGTGGCCCCCGGGGCTTTCCTACAGATGGACACATTAACAAAGGTGTGGAAATAGGCAGTTCAGGCCACCCCTCCCACTGTCCCCAGGTCAAGGGACTGTCACGAGACAGCCCCACTCCACGGCGGGTGCCCCAGTGAGACGTCAGGATTCAGGACTAATGGGAGCTGCCAGGAGAGAAAGCGTCTCAACGTCGTATCACATGAGAAATGGAGGAGGGAACTGGACTATTTCTCTTGAGAAGCAAAGACAGGGGTATGACATTGTCATCAAAGACATAAAGCGTGGCTGAGAGTGGAGACAGGGTAAACTGGGAACCTACAGGGTCTGCGGGTTGGGGGTCAGCTTCAGGACCAGGGGACAGTAAGGGCCAGGATGGATTTCTGTGCATGGAACACAGGGGAACCCGATGTCAGTCCAGGCTACTTTGGAAATACTGTGGCTGGGCTGAGGCTGGCTGGCCTCTTGGGTAGACTATCACCTGGAGCCTTTCTGCTGTGGAGCAGGAGAGGTATTGACCGGCTATTCCTGAGAGGTGCTTGAAAGGAGAGGCGGTGCGTTAGAATCCAGGCCAGCACTGGCTCTGAGAAAGAGGAGAGGGAGGGGATCTGGGTTCCAGGCCTGCCTTCTGTGTTCTTCCATTTGCTTTCTAGGTCTCGTGGCCTCCTGCACCTGATCATGCTACATCTGGAGGGCAGGATCATCCAGGAGAGCCTGCCTGGTCTCTGGTCCTGAACCGCTTCCCATTCCGCTCCCTGGGTTGGAGTCACTCTGCTTCCACTCTGCTGGCCCCGTGGCAGCACCCTCCTGGGCTCTGACGCTGCCGAGTGCCCGGGACACTCTGAGCCTCTGCTATTTCAATTAGGGCTGGACCTGAGGGTGGTAGGAACGCCCGTGTCTCCCCTGAGGTCATGATGGCAGGAGCCCCCCCCCCCACCCTCTGGGAAGTCACCGGTGCTCGTGGGGGATATCGTGTGGCACCTGGTCTCCAGAGACCAGCCAAAGATGCGTTCCATCATCGGAAAGCCGAGGAGTGCCCTCCGGCCTTCCTGCCAGCTCTCCTGTCATGGGATGCTGGTCGTTATGGTGACAGGGTGGCAGAAAGAAGGAGCTGTGGACTGAAATGTGGCAGTAGGCCAACGAGTCTTCAGCCGTGAAAGGTGCTGTCTGTTCCTGGGCCGGGCCTGGCAGAACTGCTCTCCTGGGGCTCCAGACCCTCAGTTCCCGCTCCATGGCTCTGGTGCCACACTGGCCTTTGCTCCGTGGGGGTGAGAGTTCAGGGACTGCAGGTGCCTTTCCACTCCGAGTTTCTGGGACTCCAGCTGCACCCTGGATTTTCCTCTGTCCCCTCCTGCCATCTTCCCAAGGGCTGTCCCTTAGCTCTGGGAACACAGGGTACCAATGGCCCACTTCCCAGTCCTCTGAGGACATATAGTCAAGCCAAATTGAATGACCTTGTGGTGACCCATGGGGATACTGAGGCCATCTTCCCACCTTGGCAGCCTCAGAAGGGTCTTCTCTGGGCCCCCACCGTCCCAGGGACCCCTCACTTGGCCAGTTGCCCCGTAGGTGAAGGGCTGGAAGGGGAGCAGCCAGCAAAGGAGGCGCCCAGACTGGGACACCAGGACCCTGTTTGGGAGAATGGGGACTGTTGAAATGTCACTGTGAAGGTCAAGACTTGAGATTATGTCCACCACCATCCTCAAGGGCAAGTCCTGGGTCTAGTGTTTGTTTCCCTAACATCTGTGTCACCTGGGAAGCCGGCGTACAGGTGGGCATGTCTGCAGAGATGGACTGTAAGATGTGACTTCTGTCTTTCCCCCGATGCTTCAGGGCCGTCTTGCAGCGCTGACTTGGAAGGAGGAGGCAATCTGGAAAACAGAGTCCCACGCCCCCGTCCCAGTGGCCTGTCATCCTCCTCTACAGAGGGACACTGAGTTGTCGGGTGACAAGCACAGAAGGTAGACTTGGGAGCCAAACCTGCAGACAGGGCTGGGAGTGAAGGAGCCAGAGGACGGCAGAGCAGGGACCGGCCCCCCGGGGCTGAGGACTGGGTCCTCGGTGGGACTCGGCGAGAAGGAGCATTTTCCAGGAGAAAGAACACACGTCCCTGCACCAGCCCATCATCATTCAGAAGCTGAGAGCAAGACTGATTTTTCCAATTTATTTTAGAATTATCAACCGAACTGATTAAAGCAGCTATCAACCCTGGTTGTCCCCATGTGTCATCCCCACTTCACATCTCCAGTGTTGGGGTTTTTTTATTGTTTTTTTTTTTTTGCATGCAGGCTGCATAAATTATTGAAACATTATTTTATTTATTCATCCCCCTGTGACAGAAATAGGTTTTCTGAAAGCAGATCTTTCCCTAATCAGTTTTGTTTTCCTGGGTTTTGCTTCCTGTGAGTGGAGGCTGACAGATGTGTCGCACTGGTGTGCTTCTGTGGGGCGAACCGAGCCACAGCGGAGAGATAAAGAGAGCAGCTCTGCATCCAAGAGTCCCCGGAAATACATTATTGGTGCCTGGGAAATAAGAGACTCCGACATGTGTCCCTGGTGTGCAAGAGGGAGGTGGCACTGGGCAGGCGCATTCTGTGAAGGGCAGCCCCTCCCTGCTCAGAGTTCAGAGCAGGGGACCTGATGTCACGTGCTCACCCGTCCCCTGGGCTCAGAGCTCTCCTTGCAGACAGACACGCCCAGTGGGAGGCAGGGAAACAGCAAGTCCCAAGCTGACCATGGACAGCTGTGGGTTTCTCTCTCAAGTCAGACAGGCCAACGGCTCCCTTCACACATGATGAGTCATCTGAGAGGGGCCATCTTAATGGCCACCCGCATTTCAAGAGTGGGACCTAGGGCACCTCTGTGCCTTGGGTTTGGAGTGTTTGAGCAGCATTCAGCCAGAACAGGAAGCGCCGCCCACCAAAGCAAGACACGCCCAGAAAATGCCCTGCAGGGTTCCCTGTGGCTGTAAGACAGAGCTCCTGCCTGTGGGCCGGCCTCAGGGTCATTCATGGTCTGGGCAGTGGGATGTCTCCAGGCCCACTGTCTCCACCTCCTACCAGCTGTCTGCTACCGAGGAAGCCACACATCATTCCCTGTGAGGCCCCAAGTTCTTGACACAATGCACCTTGGTTATCCCTGGTCTCTCCCCTGTGTGTGTCCTCTCCCAGTCCCATCTCTGCCCAGTATGACCCTCTGGATGCTCCTTCTCTGTGACAATTTTCATACTTCCTCAGATTCTTTGTGTTGATGGTAAAGATGATGGTGACGGTGGTGATGGAGATGGTGGGGAGGGTGGTGATGGAGATGGTGATGATAGAGATGGTAATGGTAATGGTGATGGTGGTGGTGGGGGTGATGGTGATGGTGGGGAGGGTGGTGATGGAGATGGTGATGATAGAGATGGTAATGGTAATGGTGATGGTGGTGGTGGGGGTGATGGTGATGGTGGGGAGGGTGGTGATGGAGATGGTGATGATAGAGATGGTAATGGTAATGGTGATGGTGGTGGTGGTGGTGACGGTGATGGTGGGGAGGGTGGTGATGGAGATGGTGATGATGGAGATGGTGATGATGGAGATGGTGGTGATGGGAGTGGCTGACAGCGATGGAGCACGTATCAGGAGACAGCCCCTGGTCTACGGCTTTCTCATATCTTACTGAAATTTCACAGCAAATTTCTTAAGGATGGTAATAAGAACATGCTATTTTTATTGTATCATTCCTATTTTAGAGATGAGAAATCTGAGGCTAGAGAAGTTCCAAAACTTATCCAAAGTCCCAAAATCTCTTGAATAGCAACAGCAACTATCATTTATTAGGTACTTAGTACATCCTAGAAAGTGTTTTATATTCGTTAAGTGTTAAGTGCTATTATTTCCCTATCGTTAAATTCACTAAAACATGGAAAGCTGTACAAAAAAGCTGTACAAAATCCACAATGTTGGCTATAATTATTGGCATTGGAAGCAAGGAAACTAAGATTTAAAAGAGGTAAAGTAACGCACTTAGAGAGTGTGTGAGTGTGAGTGTGAGTGTGTACATGTGACGGGAGTGAGGACTTGAATTCGGGCCTGCCTCCAGTGTCTTCTGCAGTGTCACTGCGGGTCCTACCTGTCCTGGAGGGGACATCCTCATTGTTGGCAGTCACTGCCCATGAATGGCATGGCTGAACAGATGACCCAGCGAGCAAGTGGGCAACCGGCCCAGCAGGGACCACGGGGGGTGCAAATAATCCCCCTGAAGACACTCCAGCAAAGTCCTCATTCTGTTAAACTTCGAAACTGACATTTTCCCTATTATCTAAATTAACATGAAAGCCCCGTGCTGTTTGCTTGCTGCGTCAATAGCTCAGGTTTCCTCAGCTTGGACACTGGCTGCCCAGCTTCCTGCAGCTCCCCAGACCTGCAGCACATGGGAGAGGGTGGGGACAGGGAAGGGTTTGTGCAATGTGGTCCAGCAATGCCCTACAGGCCACACCCTCTGAGGCTGAGAGAGAAAGTGACCCTAGTCTTCCTCCTCCTGATTGCTTAAGACCATGGGTTTATTTCCCCCATGCAGCCAAGACCCTGCCTGAGCCACTATTAAACACTGGCCCCAAGCTGAGCGCAGTGGGCACACCTGTAATTCCAGCAGCTCAGGAGGCCAAGGCAAGAGGACCACAAGCTCAAAGACAGCCTCAGCAACTTAGTGAGGCCCTCAGCAACTTAGCAAGACCCTGTCTCCAAATTAAAAAATAAAAAGGGCTGGAAGTAGGCTCAGTGATTAACCACCTATGGGTTCAATCACTGGTACAAAACCAAAAAATAATTACTGGCCCTAACATTGCTACTTGACTGACAGAAAGAGAGGCACTAAGATCTGGCTGAAATGTGAGCTGAGTTCACATAAGAGTCAGGTCCTGGGCTTAGCGCTTTGAGAGTCTCAGAGAATCTTGCAGGACTGAGTCTGAGACACTCTTCCACGCCCCCATATGCTAAAACCTTTACTATATCTGGGCCATTCTCAGCGTATTTCCTTGATTGTCAATACCACTGACCACTTGGGCACAGCTTTCCAACTCGAAGACAAATTCCAGTTCCAGAAGCCGTGGCGAGGGGAGGTGCTCTGTGACTGCTCAGGAGGCGGGGTGGGCATCCCTGCCTAGGGTGCTTCTTGTTTTTAGAAAGCTTCCCCTCGCCTGGACCCCACCTACCAGACATCTGCCCAGCATGGAACCCTGGGTGAACCACTGGCTTCTCAGTGAAGGCGTCCAGAACGGACGAGGACAGTCGAAGACTGCCTTCCTTCCAAGGGCTCTTCCTTAGGTCAGTTTCCTTTAAGAGAGTCCATGTAGGCATCAGCTCAGGTCACCCCATCCACTGGGACAGAGAGCTCCCCAGGAAAGCTCTGTGGTGGAGGGAGGGCTCAGGACGGGGAGGGAAGAGGCCTCACTCTGACCCTCTGCACTCGGTGGGCCTCGAGGCATACACACACCTGTGGAGTCGCCCCTCCTAGAAGCCCCAGCTACCCCTCAACCAGTCAGTCATCAGCTATTTGCCTTCCCTGGCCTTCCCAAGGGCATCCAGAGGCCAAGTCTCCAGAGAGGGGGGACAGCTGGGAGCTGTTAGTAGCCAACACTCACAGCAGCTGGGAGCTGTTAGCAGCCCATCTGGATGTGCACCCACAGCATCCATGTGGACCCCCAGCCCCACCCTGCGTATTTTCAATATGGCGCCATCGTCCCAGTCACGTCACCCCTGAGCTCCTCCTGACACCATATTCCATCATGGTGGCCATCCTTGCTCTCCCCTGAACCCCCCTCTACAGAGCGCAAAATCCCCCTGAACAGACAGAGCTGTCAGTGGAGTGCACCCCAAGTGCACCCCTGCTCATGGCAGATTGAATTGCTAGTCTCCCTGTCCCCGTAGGAGGGTGACTCATGCTGACTCATCGCCATATGACTCCCACCCCATTGGAATCAGGCCTTGGGTGACGGACAGTGAGCAGCAATGCTGGGTAACGTGGGGACGATGGCATACCAGACCACAAAGAGGCAAAAGAGGAGGATGTGACCTACTCAGGAATCAGGGAAGGTGAGGCCAAGATCTGAAGGCCTCGGTGCTAAGTTGAGGGGTGGGGGCCCGGCGTGTGCAGAGGCCCTCTGGGAAAGGGGACATCATATGGCCACAGAGTTGGAACAAGGCCAACGCTGGAGTCCCCAGAAGGGGACGATGCCCAGCACGGTGCAGCCTGCAGAGCTGGCTACAGCTAGAACTCAGTGCCTTGCAGATCACGTCAAGGACGTAGGTCTTGCAGAGACACACAGGGCCTGCCGCTAGGCTCTCTGGCTGATGATCCGGTGGCGTAGGCAGGTCCCATCCAATTTTCTTTCCTTATTTGTAAAATCACAGTGCAGGATGGGGTGGCTTCTGCTTCTCCAGGGTCCCTGCCCCTGTTTCCTGCCAGGCAGAGAACATTCCCACAGTGAGACGCCACGTGCTCGCTGCCGAGTCTCCTCGCTGGCAGGATTCGCCCGAAAGGCGGAGGACATTCACATCCGGCAAGCCCACCTCGCACCCTCTCCAACCTGAGTCAATAACTAAATACAAAATCAATTTGGTTAATCTTCTTCAAACAAAAGAAGAACAGAGAAATCTCTTAATATGAAGAAAATGGCCTATTTATCACCAAACCAAGAAAACTGCCCACAATGTGGTCTGCCTCCCAAGACTAATTTCTTTCTTTACATTTGTAAATTTATAGCACCCAAACAAGTATTTTAAATAAGTATGCCATGGCACAACTAATTCCATATTAATGAAACTCAACATCTGTGGCTTTTCACATCTGATAGAGTTAAAATATCACCCGTTTAAAGCAAGGGACTAATTCACTTTGACTTATTAATATTGGATATCGGTTAGCTGTTAAAGCTAACCATTTTATGATTCCCCCTCCCATTTTATGATTTTTTTTTTTGGCCATTAAATAGTGCTGTAGTGTCCTTCGGTGATTCTAGAATTACAGTAACCACCCCAAACATCTTGCCATTCATGCAAGCTATCATTACTCACAAATATGCATTATTCACAAATAGGTTGAGCTGAACAAAGTCAATACTCATAAAACATCATCATTCCACTGCATTCCCAGCACTTCCTCTCGAATTTCTCTTTACTTAGAATTTCTGATGTCAAAATGAAATCAGAGCCATCACCAACACAGACAAACCCCCACCCCCGACCCCCAAATGCGAGTGACTTTTTCCCCTTTAAGTGGGCTGCACAACATTTAGGACTTTATCTGAATTTTTGTCCCCAACCAACCATGCTTCTGGCCACTGTCACCTCCACAGCAATTGTTTTATACTCAAGACACAACATTTAATTGACAGCCACCTAAACTAAAGTACCACTGGCAGGGATTCTGGGTCAAGCTGGGGTCTAGTCCTACGGGGCGTGTAGAGGAACACTCCTCAGGCCACCCTGCAGGAGTTGACAGTGGAGAACAGGACCCTAAAGTGAAACAGAGGGACATAGCAGCCCACTAGACCTGCTGTCACGGACACCACTCTCCACAAAATAGGAGCTAGCAAAGAGCAGGGGTGAGGAGCTTGTCACCTGCCTACCTCTCTGGTCCTCCGTCTCCCCAGCTATCAAATTCGGACAATATACTACTTCACAGGGCTTTTTAGCCAAACAGGACCAAGTATCTGAAGTACTAAGCGCAGTGCTTACTGGGGGCTAAGCTCTCAGTATTGAACGGATAAGCCACGTGCTCAGTAACTGTTTGCTGAGAAGAGTTTATAAAGGGGAGTTGAAGCTACTGTGCCAAGGAAGCTCGTCCGAGCCTCCTGATGAACAAATGACCAGGGATCTAATCAAACAGTTAGGTCTAGCAGGGGAGTGGGGGGTGCAACATCAGGAAGAGCAGAAATAAATCTCAGAGGGACACTGCCATGGGCACAATGGCCCCTCACTTGGGAGCTGTGGTCACCTCTGGTACAGCCTGGAAAAATGAGACCACGGACAGGCGTGTTCTCTGTGCACTGTGAAGTGCTTTTCAAAGCTTAGTTGAGCTGGGCAGGCGCAATGGCATATACATGTAATACCAGAGACAAGACCAGCTTCAGCAAATAAGCGAGTCTCTAAGCAACTTAGTGAGACCCTGTCTCAAAATAAAAAATTAAAGGTCTGGGGATGTGGCTCAGTGGCTAAGCACCCCTGTGTTCAATCACCAGTACCAAAACAAAAAAAAAGAATTTCATTGGGAGTCATTGTAGACAAATCTTCCCTTGCCTCTTTTACTGTGTAACCTGATTCTAAATTATAGTTTCTTTTTTTTCTTTTTTATTGATTTTATTTTTTAAATACACGACAGTGGAATGTATTACAATTCTTATTACACACATAGAGCACAATTTTTCATATCTTTGTATAAAGTATGTTCATGCTGATTTATGTCTTTATACATTTACTTGGTTTTTTTGTATTACAATACTTATTACACTTATATACCATAATTTTTCATATCTCTATATATAAAGTAAGTTGACACCCAGTTTGTGTCTTCATACATGTACTTTGGATAATGATGTCCATCACATTCCACCATCATCGCTAACCCCCTACCCCCTCCCTTCCCCTCCCACTCCGCTACCCTATCTAGAGTTTGTCTATTCCTCCCATGTTCCCCCTCCCTACTCCACTATGAGTCAGCCTCTTATATCAGAGAAAACATTTGGCATTTGGTTTTTTGGGATTGGCTAACTTCACTTAGCATCATCTTCTCCAATGCCATCCATTTACCTGCAAATGCCATGATTTTATTTTATTTTATTGCTGAGTAAAATCCCATTGTGTATATATGCCACATTTTTTATCCATTCATCCACTAAAGGGCATCTAGGTTGGCTCCATAGTAAATTATAGTTTCTTATGGAGAAAAAAACTTCCTTCTGATTTCCATGACACATCGTGGCATGAGGTATTATTGAGTTCTCTGTCTCAAATTTGCTTAAAACTTAGTGAGCTTGATGACAAAAAAAAAAAAAAAAAAGAAAAGAAAAATCAAACACTTTTATGGAAAATTCAGTGCTCAGATCCTTGGGGAATTCATAATTGGCATTTCCATAACCCAGCTGCCTGGCTACTGAATGGAACCCTAGAATAAATAAATAAACTAGTAAATGAGAAAGCAAAGGCCCCAGAATAGACAAAGCAGAATGGAAATTAACTTCTCCTGAATGGGTCTCTCTTAAAACGGCTTGATTGAAAACCTTCTAGCGTTTTAAAAACTGGAAGTCACTTCTCACGACTCAAAATGACAGCGAGTGGGGAAAGACACAAGGTCCTCCCTGTGCCACTCTTTAGGAAAGCCCCTTTTTATGCTGTGAGTTAGGACTCCTGATTTTCTAGATTTTTTTTCTTTTTCTGGACATTCCAACATGAACTGCCTCGGGCAGGGAGTGAAAGGACCTCTTATGAGAACAATTAGTAAGAAACAAAAGTGAGGTTCAATTTGCTATTTTCTTCTGCATCCCTGGAAAAAGAGACAAGAAAGGTCACGGAGGTCCGTGGCAGAGGCTGCTAATAAACATTCAAAATCTGTTTTTTTCTTTTCTTCCTCACAAATAAAAACCATTATATTTTGGCAGGTGGCAATTTGCCAACTTGAAGAAAAAAATACTTTCCGATTTTCCCTTGCAGTTGGGGTGGCTCATGACGCGTAGGTGAAAAGTGTCGAATGGGATTTTCTGGAAAGGGCTTTCAAGGAAGCTGCCTTGGCTTAAGAAGCACCGTCAATTCCTAGCCCTTGCCCCTCAGAACATGGAGCGAGTGGTTGGAGATCAGCAGCCACCTTGGCAACATGAGGTGGGGACAAAATGTTAACATTCTAACCCCAGCAGCCTTCAGCTGGTGAGAGCATGTTGGCAATTATGTCCTCCTCCAATGTCTTATTAAAATAAAAAACTAAGACCTCTTTTTTTTCATATTTTAGTTTTCGGTGGACACAACATCTTTGTTTTATTTTATGTAGTGCTGAGGATCAAACCCAGCACCCTGCGCATGCAAGGCGAGCACGCTACCGCTTGAGCCACATCCCCAGCCCAAGACCTCATTTTTTTAATGCCATGGTCTGGCTTCTATTGCTTAGAACTCCTAATTGACCCAAGGTCCTTGGCTTGCAGCTTCCCTTTTCAATCAGGACCATGGATTTCCAAATACAATGAGTGGAGGAAGATCACATTCCAGCACTGACAAACATTCCCTGTGGATTTTTAGCAAGTGTGTTGCTTCCACATCTCAGACTGGCTACATTTCATTCACATGCTCTGAAAGAGGTCTGCAGTGCGGAGAGACTTAGACCCAACAGTCGGCTTTCACATGGATTTTCTCTGAAATATTGAAGATGCACCCAGAGGGAGAGATGGCAAAATGTCACCAGCCGTGCCCCATGACTGTTGAGGCGACAGAGGCCAGCCTCCGGGGCCGTCGTCCCTCAAACCCTCTTTCCCCCTGAAGTGATCCCTTTCTAAATTGTGTGTTCGTGATTTCTTTTTACTCCATACTTTCAAAGCAACATATACTCTCTCTGGTGATTTAAAAAGAGAGTGGGGGGGGAAAGCTCTGGATACAGCTTTCCAGGTTCAAATCCCAGCTGTGACATTTATGAGTTGGGTGACCTTAGGAAGTCACTTAACCTCTCCATGCCTTGGTCTCCTCGTTGTAAAATGAAGATAACAACAGGGCACCGACCTCATGAACCTTCACTGAGGATCAAATGACTTCATGAACGTGGGTCTGACATCCAGTAAAGGCTGTGTAAGGATCTGTTGTGATAATGCAGGTGGTTTTCTCTGGTTTCCACAACTTTTATCTGGAACGCCACACAATTTTTAGTTATATAGCAGACCCCTCTAATCCAAGGTTCTGTACTCCATGATTTTCGTCATCTGTGGTCAGCCAAGGTAGAAATAAAGTAATTCAGAAGTTTAAGATAACTTTTCCTACTGTAGGTTATTTCTCAATGTCGGAAGCTATTCTTCCTGGAAGTCCCCTCACCCACTCCCTGGAGGGTGTCATGCTGCAAGCACCCTCGGCCCTGGTCCTCCCTGTTCTAGTCACACATCCTTTTATGGTCACACCAACTCCCTTCTAGACCTGTCTCGAGGGTGGGTGGTGTTGATACAGTCACCTCTGCATGTCTCACGTACTCCTGCAAACGTGTTTCTTAGATTCTCAATTTTCCCTTTTTAAAAAGTCCATCTTTCTTCAGATCCCTAGTCCCAATGGATTTGCGCTCTCAGTGGTAATGAGCCAAGTTAAATGCCTCTGCCTTGTTCAACGCAGCCTAACATCTTCCAGGCTCACATCCAGGTTCTCACAAATGGCAGATCTCCTTCCTTTTTAATGCTCAACAACCCTCCGTGGTATCCGTGTACAGGTATCACCTCTTCCCCACCGGCTCGTCCATTGGTGCACAGCAGGCATTTCCACATCTGGACACTGGTCAGGATGCAACGGGCGTGAGAGTGCAGCCGTCCTCACCAGGCCACGCATCACTGCCTCGGGCACAGAGACGGACTGTTGGGTCAGAGGCAAGTTCTGTTGCTTGTTTCTTTAGGAAACGCCACTCTGTTGCCCACAGCGGCTGCACCAATCTGCTCCCCCACCCACAGAGCCCTTTGTTCCTCCACTCCTTGCCCTCGTCAACGTGTGTGATTGCTTATCTTTTTGAAAGTACCCACCCTACCAGGTGTGGAGTGGCATCTCAGAGTCATTTTGACGTACGTTTCCCTGAAGACGAGTGATAGTGAGCGACTTTTCATATACCATTGGCCATCTGTATGTCCTCTTTGGAAAAATATCCATGCAGGTAATTTGCCTGTTTTATAAACTGCCTTTTTTTTTTCATTTTTCTGCTATTAAATTTGTGAGTTCTTTATATCTTTTGGATATTACTTCCTTATGTGATGCATGCTTTGCCAATATTTTCTTCCAGTCAATTGATTGTTTCCCTTGCTGTGCTGGGGGTTTTAGTTTATATAGTCCCATTTACTGGTTTTTGCTTCTTAGCCTGAGCTTTTAGTGTGATAGTCAAAAAACAAAAACAAAAGATCATTGACACTAATGCCGGGGACTTTCCCCCGATGCTGCCTCCTTGTAGGAGTTTCTTGGGTTCAAGTCTTACATTTACAACTTTAAACCATTTTGAGCTAATTTTTGCGAGTGGTATAAGGCATATAAACAGCAAAGAAGTAAAAATATTTCTATTTGCAGATTATGATACAATATTTTCAATATTATACAATATAATGTATAAAACCCTGGAAGACTACACACACACACACACACACACACACACACACACACACACCCTTTAGAACTGATACACGAAATCAGTAAAGTTGCAGGATACAAAATAAACACACAAAAATCAGTTGCATTTCTGTAATCGGTGCATGAGAATGCCCTATCCAAAAGAGAAGTCTAGAAAATAATCTCATTTACAATAGCACTTAAAAAGACATATTTAGGGGCTGAGGCTGGGGCTCAGCATTAGAGCACTTGCCTAGCATGTGTGAGGCACTGGGTTTAATTCTCAACACTGCTTATAAATAAATTAAAAAAATAAAGTCCATTGACAACTAAGAATATATTTTTAACAATTTTTTAAGAAGACATGTTTAGGAAAAAATTTAACGAAAGGGGTAAAAGTTCTATATACTAGAAAACTGCAAAACTTGAAAAAGATGCAAAGGAAACTGCAAATTGGAAAAAGACACAAAGAAATGAAACAAATATCCCATATTCACAGAGTGGATGAATTAATATGCTAAAATGTCCAAGGAAAATGCAGATTCAACACAATCCCTAAACTTCAGTGGAATTCTTCACAGAAATAAAAAATTCTGCGGGGCACCATGGTACATACCTGTAATCCCAGAGACTCAGGAGGCTGAGGCAGGAGGATCTAAGTTCAAAGTCAGTCTCAGCAACTTAGCAAGGCCCTAAACAACTTAGCAATACCCTCTCTCAAATTAAACATTAAAAAGGCTAGGAATATGGTTCAGTGGTTAAGCTGGGTTCAATCACCAGTACTCAAAAAAAAAATTCCAAAATTGATATGGATCTACAAAAGACCCCCACTAGCCAATTCAGAAAAAGAGAGAAAGAAAACAAATTGGAATCATCACACTTCCTAATTTAATATTAAATTAGGGATGCTGTTTGGTGGCAAAGTGCTTGCCTATCATGTGCAAGGCCCTGGGTTCAATACCCAGAACTGAAAAGTTAAAATAATATAATTATATTACAAAGCCATAGTCGTCAGAACAATATGGTACTGACATCAAAACAGACACACTGACCAGGGAAACAGAATTGAAAGCCCATAAAGTAACCCAAACAACACTTCCAACTAGTTTTTGGCAAGAGCCCCATGAAGACCCAGTAGGGAAAGGACAGTCTCTTTAATGACTGGTGCTGGGAAAAATGAATTTTTACATGTAAGAATAAATGACTAAATAAAATTGCACCCTACTTGCAGAATATACTTATACTAAAAAAAAAAATCAAATAAAACTTTTTCTAGCCTCAAAAGTGAGGAACTAAGCAACTCAGTGAGACCCTGTCTCTAAATAAAATACAAAACAGGGCCAGGGATGTGGCTCAGTGGCTGAGTGCCCCTGAGTTCAATACCCAGTACCAAAAAGTAAGTAAATAAATAAATAAAACTTGTTATTTATATGAGATTCAGATTTGCCTGGGCCTCCTATGTTTAATCGGCAGCCCCTCCTCCGTCCCCCTCCCCATGGTAGGGAGATAGCAAGTGTCCACCTCTCAAGTCAGTGGAGACACAGAAAGCAGTCAGGACACCAGCTGGCACACCGCACACACCTCTCCTTATTATCTCTTCATCTTCTCCCGATGCGAGCAGGAAACTTCTGCTCCCAGGGTACCTTCATGAACCCCAGGGACCCAGGGCACACAGTTCTGGAAACCACTTTCTAGTCTGTTTTGAGCAGCCCAAGGATGCTCCTTAGGAGGAGGGCAGGGACTGACCCATGCTCCCAGCACTGCAGCCCGTGACTACGCATGGACCAAACCATTAAAATGCCACCTTGTGCATGGAAAAGGACGAAATCAGTGAAGACCGCGTGGCTAGTGGCCAGCCTGATGTTTAACTCTACAAATCAAGAGGCACGGAGGACGGCGTCTGCATGAGCACCTGTTCCTACCACAGACACACTGAAAATCTCCAGAAGCCAGAGGAGCTCCAGTCACACTGTGCTTCTGGGGCCTTTAAGAATGGGGACACTTGCCCTGGCCCCACTCTGTGAGTCTGGCTCCTGGTTCTACCACTGTCCCACTGAATCCTCTGGACTGGCTTTCGCAGTGCATTTATAAAGTGTTTAAATAACAGCCAGCGACTGTCGCCTTAGCGCCTGCAGTGAAATTAGTCCTGCGCCCCCCACAGGAGTAATTCAGAAAAGTATAAGCCGTGTGTGACCCGAGGGCTGCACAGTCGGGCTCAAAGATGAGGCTCGCACTGTAAACCCCAGAAAGCAAGAGACAAAGCACAGGGTTGAATGAGGAGGAACAGGTTGGTGTGCTCCGTGTGGCCCCGAGGACAAAGCCAGGACCAGCGGGAGAGGCGGTAAGGAGCTGGCTCGCACATCTTTTCTAACAAGCAGGACCAACTGAAGGCAAAGTAGGGGGGCAGGGAAAGTGACTCCCCTGTCCCTGAAGGGATTCCCGGACACTCCTTCATGGGAACACTGTGCAAAGGAGTCCAGCAGGAGCTGGACACTGGGCTTGGTGCTTCCTCCTCATCCAGAGGTCCACGAATCTGCAGCTGGCATGAGATGTAACTGGTGTCCGAATCCCATCCTTCACTTTGGGTCAGCCCCGTGGTTGAGGATGGAGCCTGACCCGAGGCAGACCTGGGTGCTGGATAGCAGGGCTGAGGGCGGGCTCAGGGCCCTCAAGCTGCAATCCCTGCGCTTGCTCAGCGTGTGTGGTGTGGAGAGACCAGAGGAGGCGGGCCTGGCAGTAGCAAGGGAAAGGTCTCCTCTTCCGGGCTCAAGGCCATCTGTGTTCTCAACAAAGCTGCATCGTGTGCAGACCCCACTACCTACAGGAACTGTTTTATATCGGGATTGCAATGAGACTGCACCAAGCTTTTTTGTTTTGATTTTTGATGTTTCTGCCCCATTAGAAGATGTTATCTGAGTTAGGTCAGAACCGCCTGGGAGGCGGGAAGGCGCACAGTCTGCTGCTGCCTGGATGTCCTCTCAGCTCGGCAGGCCAGGAAGGAGGAGGAAACCACCAGCCTCACCAGCCTCACCAGCCCAACTGCCCCTGCCTGCTCCCACCTCCACCCCACAGTCAGGGACACCAGCCACACAGGCCCCTGCACACTGCACCTCCGCTTGGCCTCCCTACCAGGATGCTGCGTGGGTAGGCTTCAGCAGGGTCTGTGTTTTCACTGTTATTATTGTTTGTTTTTCAATTAGAAGCTTGAAGAGCTTTGGTGGTTCATTTGTGGAAGGAGAAACTTGAATGGAAAGAATCTAAACTCAACCGTTTTCCCTTTGGACAAGTGCACCTGCTGCCGCCCCACTCCACCCAAACCTTCAGAGCCTTGACCAGGGGACTGGACGCTCAAGGCAGGGAAGGCCAAGGACCGGCTAACCCAAGGCCTGATGTCACCCAGAGAAGCCCAAATCCTGAATCTTCTTTGAAGAATCAAGAGATACCATTACCCAGAGGGTTTCAAATACAAGTAATGGTTTTTTTGTTTTGTTTTGTTTTGTTTCAAAAAGGAGGAATATATATGCCTTGTTTATAAACAGCAAGGAAAAGAAAAAGATGAAATACCTGGAAAATATATATTTACCAAAAAAAAAACATATCCTGGTGATTCTTTTTAATTGGGTTGGAAGGGGTTACTTCATTATGCATCAAATTAGAAAATTCATAATTTATCATTGCACCCAGTCGAAATGCCACCCAACTGCGTCGCACCCCTGTGAAAACCATCACATGGTAGCAAACTGTCAAGCCTGCTGCAGCCGACGGGCAAAATTAATATGCAAATGTATGCAAGAAATTAAAAAGCAGAATTACCCAGGCAAATGAGGTAGCTATACTTGAATTGTTAGAATTATGAATAATTACTGCGAATTTTCTGCTCCTAATATAACTTGTTTTTTGATAAACAAAGACTTAATTATCGAGATGCGCTGGAGAATTTCCGTGGCGCTCATTAATCTTGCAAAAAAAACAAGTCCCTGGTGCCCAAGCCGTAATGAAGAGCGCGTGCCCTGAATCTTCAGAAAGATCACAGGCACCAGGGTGCCAGGGCTGGAGAAAAAAATGACAGTGCCCATGTCCCCTCCTGTACCCTGGAGTGTCATAACGTCTTCCACTAACTATCAAAGGGACTTATTTATGCCAGCAGCTGAGCTATAAGTCCAATTTACGATGCCTTCAGCAGTGGTGAAATGATCTGTTGATGTGCGGTGGAAATGCCATCTTGCAGTGGCGTGTGCTGGTCCCAATGATACCAACATGATGAGGACCCTGCGCTCCGCCGCTAATGGATGCCGCGTGACAGACCGTAATCCGCAAGAGGGACCATCTTTTAGGACCGGTCTCGATGGTTCTCCATTAATCTTGGCTGTGCAGTTCACTGGTGTCCATGGGAACAAGGGCATTATCATAAACACTGGTTTTAAATTTTCCCATTCAGAGTGGCGACTCAGAGGAGCAGGGCTGGGTCCCAACCCACTGGGGGCACTGGCTCGCGCAGCCCTCACCATCTCCGATGACAGGTACTGAGCCCGATGGGGAAGTGGTCACTTCTTTAGGTTGGAGACCAGCAGGCCGAGGGGGTCAGGAGCGTCCTGGGCAGCCTAAGGGGGCTGCATGGGGCCGGGCGAGAGCGGGGCTCCCCCTCCAGGAACCGCGGAGGGGCCGCTGCCCGGGCGCACGGCGCACCGCCCAGGGGCCTGCAGAGCGCGCGTTTATTACTCAAAAGCTGGCATCTAAGTGGGAATGACTGAGCTCCCGTCAGCTCGGGCCGATTAGCGCCATGATAAACCCGCACAGATCATAAGGCAAAATTACAAAACATCACTTCTGGAGCCGAGTCGACCGGAGGAGTCCCGGCTGCCGGCATTTTCAGAATCCTGCTTTCTGAATGCAAGTCCCCAAATACCCTGATGTCTTGACAGAACCATTTCACTGTGTAGGCAAATTGTCACCTTTTACACGGGGGCATCTGTCATTTTTATACTCCACGCTGCCTCTCCTTCCTCCTGGCTGCCTGCTCTCGGGCTCCCTCCTCCCTCCCCCGCTCGCTCCCCGCTCAGAGCAAACCCCCTGGGAGCCCAGCACCCTTTCCAGGACCAGGCCCGTAGATCTCCTGCATTACACTCGACAGAAAGAAAAACCCCTGCGAGTCAGATGGAAATGATGTGGCGCCGACACCACTCATCCCCAGATTTTGTTTTTATGCAGAACTCAGAGCAGCTTGTCTCGCGTTCTCTCACCTTCCCTGAGATTAATTCTCACCACGGGCCTGTGCTAGGACTGCAAGGGTGAGAAGACACCGAGCTCAGGAGGAAGAAAACGCAACGCAGCAACTCTGTCTTCAGCCACTCGCACCGATTCCTGGGAGAAGCTCCTGAATAGGCGCCCTCCTCGCCAGGTGCACTGAAGATGCCCTCCTGCCGGAAATAAAGGGACATGCTGGCCACGTGTTCACGGTTCCTTCACTGGACAGTCAACCACCCAGTAAACTGAGCAGCAGCACCCACCATGGTGCGAAGCACGTGACTGGTGAAGTCACGTGTTAGTTACTGGGCTAAAAAATGACTTAGGTGTAATCCCAGCCTACCTTCAGGGAGCAGGAAGTCCAAGTGGAGTGTCTCTGGGGAACAGCATCAAAAAATGTGATATGTGATATAGTATTTAGCAAATAACAGGCTGATGTTAGCAAAGCCAGTGGGGACAGACACCAAGCCCTGGGTTCTGGCTCCACTGCACCCTCTGCCCCTGCTCTGATCCACCTGCAGCCTCTGGGGCTCCTTCCCTGCTAGGCTCCGGCAGGGGCTTACTCCAGGCTCCCTGTTCCTCACCCCGCAAAAATGGTTCCCTCTGCAGCAGCAGCTGGAGCACATTCTTCAACACTTACCAAACCAGCTTCTTTGCGCTCCATGCTAGGAAACCAATCTTAAGTACTGTTAAGTCCCAGGCAAACCAGGACTGTCAGCTGCCATCATCCCAGAGACAGCAGCAACGGCATCACTCCTCAGAGGGCTGCGTCTGTGTTCCACAGACCCCCCTTGTCTTCGGGGTTCCAGCAACTCTGCCCTCTTCTTTCACCCCCAGCCCTGCTTCCTGCTTCTGTGATACCAGTGATCTGGTTAACACTCATAACCGGTAACACTTCCCAATTGCTGTAAACAACGCTTAACACAAAACTCGCCGCTTCACCCACTTTGAGTGTACAGCATGCTGTTGAACCGTCACCCACATCCATCTCCAGAACTCTTTCATCTTGCAAAGCTGAAACTGTCCCCACTGGACACTAGGTCTGCAGCCCTCTCCTAGTTGGTGGAGCGGTGGTCCTGCTCTCTGCGTCCAGGTCTGTGACTGCTCCAGGAACCCCTCATCACTGGAGCTCTGGAGTGTTCTTAGCAAAATGCCCCCGAGGCTCACCCAGGTTGCCACAGGTGTCAGTTTCCTCCTTTCTGAGGCTGATTATTGTCCCATTGTGTGGACAGACCACACAGTGCTCATCCAATCACCCATTGATGGATGTGGGTTGCTTCCACCTTTCACCTATGGTGAGCAACGCTGCTGTGAGCACGGGTGTCCAGCTAGCTCGGCCCAACAGTGCCCAAGGCCAGTTCCCTCACTGTTCCCACTTTAGAGGGAAAGAAATGGAGGCTTAGCAAGCTTCGTTGACCAGCCTGGGCCAGTGGGAGAAGCAGGGCCCGGATCACCAAGCCCTCCCTGTGGTCCCCCGGGCCTGTGGCTGGGAGTTCCCTAGGAAGGCCCAGGGCTTCTGCAGGTGCTTGTCCCTGGAGCACACAGCAGAACTGGGGGGTTCTGAGAGGTAGGTGCTGAGAACTTTCCAGCAAGAGCTCCTGCTGGTGAGTCGACTTAGCGCTCCTATGGCAACACATGGAAGGCAGAGGCTGTAATTGGGAGAGACAGAGCGCCCAGGGCCAGGCATGCAGGCCTGTCAAGTCCTGAACAAGGCAGGCACTCTGTGTTATATTCCTGCCCATATTTATTATTTATTTAGAAATGTGTTTCCCCCTGAGCTCTTTCTATGGCAAGAAGGGCAGACAGCACGTGTGAATCCAAGTAAGCCTGGCCTCTCCTGAACAGAGTTCCGTGCCTGGCTCCCACCTGCCCTAAGGACTGGGACACACAGGGGTCTGATAGTGGCCTGTGGCACTGGATGCACCAACTTAGCCAGCAGGACACCAGCCCTGGGTCCCAGCAGGTGAACACCTCTAAGGCTGGCAGGCCCCCAAGGCTCCCATCCAGCAGAGGCCCTCCATGCTTCAGCCCAGCTCCCTCGGGCCAGGGACTCCCTGCGTCCTTAGAGGAGGGATGTTTCAAAGGCCAAGGCCCCAGACCTCTGTACGGAAAAATGGAGTTTACAGAAAAATGTCCTTCCTTCCAGGTCTGCAGAGTTTGTAGAGCCCATGCATCTGTCAAATGATGACATGAACTCCAGGGAGGTCTCCTGCTTTGTGTAAACTGAGGCTGAGAGGCCGTGTCCCGGTCTGTCCTCAGAGCCCAGCTCCGTCCTGTCTACCTGCTCCTGCAGCAAAGCTGAGATCCCAAGGACGCACGAGCACTTGGGTGCCTGCCAAGCACGCCCACGCCTCGTTCCATCTCCATAACAACCACAGCAGCTAGTGCTAATGTTGCTCCTATCTGGACGCCAAGGAAACTGAGGCACAGACACGGCTCAGCAACCTGTCCTGCCGCTGTGACCTCCTCCTGCAAACCCAGCAGGCTCCCGACAGCAAAGTGCAGAGCTGGGGTTTGAACCAAAGCTGGAAGGCTGCACACCTCCCCAGGGGATCAGCCTAGGTCTGGAAGGTGGGGCCTCCCAGACTCCTGTCCTGGAGGAGGTGCCTTTGAGAGGCAGCCATGGAGCCCGCCCACCCCCGAAGCCCAGGCCCTCCACTCACCAGCCTTGAGCACCCGGGGCCTCAGCTTGGCACCAGAAGAAGGCAGAGGAAAACGTCTGCTTTGCGATGTGTGCAGAGTATCAGCGACGGAGATGGTCACGCAGTCAGTCAGTGATCTGCAGAAGGCGCTTAGCTAGAATAGTGCCCGGCCTGGGTGTCCCTGGGTCCGAGAGCTGCTGCTGTATTGTGGAGGCTCCTGGCTGCTGCTCCCCACACCCATCAAGGGAAAATGGGAAATCCTGGCAGGAGGTGGGAGGGCCCAGGGAAAGTGGTGAGTAAGAGCCAGGGTCAGCACAGGGGGTTGACCTCCCTGTGATATGTCCCCTCTCTTGCTACCCAGAGTAGAAATAATAGCTGCCATCCCTTGGTGTTATTGCGAGCATTAAACAAGACGGTGCCTGTTAAGTACTGAGGGCTGAGCGGGTCCCAGGAAGTATTCCCCTGGGTAAATGCTATTAGATCTTTTCTGTCCAACAACTTCCCTAGAAACATCTAATATGGTCACCTTATATGTGAGCTTCTGTTTTCAGGAGCCGTGCCAGGCTCCAGGCCAGGCACAGAGGAGAATGAGCAGACTCAAGCAGCTCACAGGTCCAGGCAGAGGAACAGAGCCGGCTCAGTTCTTGCCTGAGCTTGGCTGTGAGCTCGGCTGCAGTGAGGGACAACGGAAGCTCCAGGGCCGGGCTCCAGGCCCTGGAAGGACTTCAGGAGTTGAAGCAGGACCTCAAAAATGAGGAGAAAGTGGAGGAGAAAGGCAGCCGGGGCAGGGGGAAGTATACAGGCAAAGGTCTGCAGATGGCATCCCAGATGGCTACCAGTTCCTACAGCACCTCTGTGGGAACCAGACCCAAGGCTCCTGTAGCCCAGAGAGCACATCCTGTCTCAGGCGTCAGCTCCTGAGTGCGCACTGGGAGGCAGGTTTTCCTCACCCCTTGGCTCGGAGCCCTTGTGCAGTAAGCAACCTACCCCACCACGTGCAGCAGCCCTCTGTGTTCAGGTCAAGGAGGAATTATTGGATGATGCACAGGGGAAAGAGGAAAATGAGAAGGAAAGTTGGAAAGATCAGAAAGGGCCATCTCCCAGAGCAAACGGAGCAGGGTTAGTAAACTGGCCTCCCCAGTCTGTCGGGGTGGTCTACCTGAGTGGCGAATGGCGGTGAGTGCAGAGGAGATTCAGGGACAGAAGACTCACTGGAAAGAGAGCAGAGATGGATCTGGGCGTCTGGCAGGGCTGGGGCAGCTAGCCAAGGAATCCTGTTATTCTGCAGAGGTGGAGAACGTTCCTCAGAAGGGGCCCCTACTGTAAGGCTAGGAGACTGCAGCTAGTGGCCCCCAGTCTCCCTCACATTTCACCCTCTCTCAAATCAGCCCAGGAAGGAAGAGGAGGGAAAGAGAAAACCCCACCTGCTTTGGCAGCCGCTCTACCGGTCTGAGACAGAGCCCTGGGCGCAGACCTTGCCCCCAAGGAGTGGGGAGACACCTCAGCTTTGAAGATGAATGTTTAATTGCCCCCCCACCCAACTCCCCGGGAAGGAATGAAGAGGGGCAGGAGCTAGGGGCAGGTGACTCCTTTCCCACCACAACTCTGCCCCTGGGCCCCTGGTCACCCATGACTGTCCAAAGCCACACTGTCCCCAGGAGACCAGGATGTACTGAAACGTGCCTTAAATACTCTCCAGTTTTCAGGAAAAAAAATCCGGAAGAAACAAAAGATTGCAAAATACCTCAGGGATAACTTTCATATAAATCACATATTGAAATGACCATGTTTTGGATAATCAGGGTGAATATTTTTGATAGTATTCAAACTCGCCTCTGCCTGTTCCTTGTGACTTTCCCTCTGCAGTTGTAGGCGGGCCTCCCGGTGAGTTTCTGCAGGTGACCTGCCTGTCCTGGCTGCTTCCAGAGGCCTGGGCTCCGGCTGTGAACACTCAGGAGGGACGATGGCCCCAGCCCATGGCGGGACCCCTTCCTCTGGAGCTCGAGAATCGCAGCTTAAAGTCCACGGAGGGCCGTGGTCTCTCCTTACGTGAGGTTGGTGTTCTTCCAAGGAAATCTCTTTTTATTTCACCTTATTTTATGAATATGCGTTATTTTTTAGAGCAGTTTTGAGGTTACAGGAAAATTGGGGGGAAAGAACAGAGGCTTCCAGGCTACCCCCGCTCCCGGCCCCTCCCCGACTCCCGTGTCGTTGCATCTTGCACTAGGGTGACCGCCACGTCCCAGAGTGATGCATGTTAATGACAGAACTCCTGGGTTTCCACTGGTTCATCGTGTGTCGTACCCTCTATGGTTGTGACAGGTGTCAAACACCATGACAGTGTCCCCAAGGTTAGTTTCAGTGCCCTAAAGTGCCCTATGCTCTGCCCCTGCATCCTGCCCCGCCTCCCCAGCTCTTGGCCGCCGCCGACCTCTCTTCCCAGAGCTCCCCATGGTGTGGTCACCTTTTAAGCTGCCTTCTTGCCCTCAGAAATCCGCATGGAAAGCTTCTCCGTGTTCTTCCTCAGCCCGCCCGACCCTTCATTTCTTACCTCTGGGTGATATTCCGTTGTGGGGATGGACCGAGTCTACTCAGCCAGTTACTGGAAGATCACTTGGTGGTTTCCAGGGTTGGTTGGTTGGTTTTTTTAATATTTATTTTTTAGTTGTACATGGACACAATACCTTTATGTTATTTCTCTCTTTTTACGTGGCGTGGAGGGTTGAACCCAGGGCCTCCCGTGTGCTAGGCAAGCACTCTACCGCTGAGCCACGACCCCAGCCTTAGGGTTTGTTTTTAATAGATCTGCAAAAGCTGGATTCTTTCGTTCTCATGCCACTCAGTATTTAGAAGAGCAATAAAACCATCTTGGAGGTCCCTGTGACCTCCCAAAGCCAACCTCAGCAGGTGCCCGTGGCCTCCCACGTTCTCAAGCCCAGCCTCAGCCCTGTGCAGTCTGAATCATTAAACTTGTTTTTCAGCTCAGAGAAGCAGTGAAACCTGCCCCAGGGCACACAGCAAGTGAAGTGCTAGAGCTGAGTTTGGAGCCTCTACATGTGCATTCCAGAAAGCAGGGGACAAGGGGACAAGGCCCTCATGCAGGATCAACTTTGTCCTGGGGTCTTCAGGTTTTCCCAAAGTTTCCACTTTGTTACAGCTTCTATCTTGTTACAGTCATGATATCCACAAGAATGATCGCGTCCATTCTTGTCCCCGTGCCTCTACAGTGCTGAGCACGGCGCTGGTCACAAAGCTCGTGCACAGCCGGCGTTTGTTGAGTGAATATGTGAACAAATTAATGGATAAATGGGTGCAGTCTGCTCTCTCCAGGAACTCACACTGTAGCCAAGGAGGAAGAGGACAGATGCGCTGACTGGAGAGAGTCGGGACAGAGGTACTGGGCACAGCAGCACACTCAGGTGGGGACCCTGCACCTGAGCATTCAGGAAGTCTCTCTGGGGGAGGGGAGGCTGACCTGAGCCACAGGCTGAGCGAGAATCAGAAGGGGCAAGGGAAGACCAAAAGCAGGAAGAGGGAAACAGTGGCTCAAAGGGGGGCCAGAGACAGGCCCCAGGCAGCCCTTGAGCCCTGGGCTCTGGCAGGACATCAGAGACACCTGGCTCCTCCTCCCCTTCCTCCTGGCAGCCAGGTGAGTGTGCAGCGAGGACCACAGTGACGAGCTCCCGCACAGGCCCTGGCAGGTAAGGCGCTGGGCCAGTAGTCATCGTGGCCGTTGATAAATAGGAGCCATTACCACTATTTATCAAACCAGCACGGGGTTTTTTTTAAAGGTTGAGAAACGCTGCCCTGGGGAACCATTAAAAGGGTTTTTAAGGAGGACACTGATGGGATCGGATTTGCAATTTAGGAAGATGGCGTGGGCGGGCCGGCGGCCTCCGGGAAGATGGATGGATGGGAGCCGGGCTGGAGTCGGGGAGCTGCCCGGAGGTGCCTTCCTCCTGCAGGTGAGCAGAGGGACCCCGAGGGCGGGAGCTACAGAGGGCCCCGTGGAGGGACCTTCCGATGGCCTCGGGACCAGGAGGGGAATGAGGAGGACCCGTCGGAATGTGGGGTGGCAGGAGAGGGCCAGAGCAGCACCATTTTGAAAGCATCAGGCTGAGTGAGGGCCACTCTGGGGAGGAGACTGAGGGCGGTGCAGGACTCCACGCCCCCCACAGGGACGTCTTTGGGGAGGACGTGGACGCCCTGCATCCTTGTTTTGAATTCTTGACCAACTGTCTCCACAACACAGCGTCCCCTTGACTGGGACAGCAACTGCCATCCACAAAAAGCCCCTGGGGCCTTCTTGTCTGGGGCTGGGGAAGCCCATCCCAGGGCTCCCTGGGGAGCTGCCATGCCTGGCCTTATCCACAGGACGCCACTGTCCAGCACACCCAGAAATCGCTCATGGGCTGTGTTTTCCCTCCAAACCAGCAAGCCCCCTTTCCTTCAGCAGGCAGAGGCGTTCCCCACCGCCTGCATCTAACCACGCTCCTCGTGGCTTCCGTGGGCTGCTCTAAAACACAAATAATCATATTTAATACTCAGCAAATTAATCGCCGTTCTTCCACCATTAGCCTCTCTGTCTCTCTCTGGCGCACGCACGTGCACACACACACACACACACACACACACACACACACACCCCGGCCTCTCCTTGGTCGGCGCATGCATCCTACACGGTACCCACGCTGCATTTAAGATCCAAGTTCATAAAAGCATCATGCACAAAGAAACCATCAGTGACAGCAACAAGGTCCCTCAAGCCCCGTAGCTGGAGGCTCAGTAACAGACGAGGGCACAGAACATCTTCGGGATAGAGTATTTACAAAACTCCTTTAAAAGAATTGCATGTCATTAATCACAAGTTCTTAAGAGCCAGTCTCCTCTTATTTGCTCTAATCTAGCTAAACTGCCCTGGAAGTACAGCCCGTGGTTTGCTCGATAAATGCAAGTTGAAAATCATAATGTTCTCATCCAATTTACAGCTCATACATCGTGTTATGGATTTTTTTTTCTTCTGCTAGCGTTTCTCCCGTCCACTGAATATTCCAGAGAGTCTTCATTTGATTCATTCTAATAACTTTTTTCATCAATATGACTTTTGAGAATGCATTGGTCTAGCAAATTAAATATTATTTATGACTTTAATTTGTGTCCTATTTGGATTCTACCTTCACAAGGCCAACTTGGCTATCATCATTATCATATTGTTTTAGACGACTCCTAAAATTAAAATCCACTCTCGGCCTTAAATGTTTGATGGTGCTTGTCGCTCTTGCTTTGTGCTGCGCGGAGCATGATGGATCCCGCTAGCCAAGTGCATATGGCCTGCCTGGCCACCATCCATTACCTTCATCGTGGCTGCCTGAGAATGAGCACTTGATTAGTACCTTTTTTCCTCTTTTCAATTACCAGATGTGCTTCCCTGTTCTCGGGGCTTCTGCACCATCAAGTCCAAGCTTCTGCTGTGACTTTCCAGGTCCGCTGGCTCTGGCCCCCGCTCCAGCCTCAAGCTAAGCCTCTTTCCCATCTCCACGTCCTTCCCACTAGCTTCTGGAAAATGGGGAGCTCTCCCCTGCCTCTGGGCAGTCCCACATGCCCTTCCTTCCACCTGCAATGCCCTTCCCTCACTTTTTCTGAGACCAGCGCCTTCTGGCTTTGCAGACCTCCTGAGAAAGGTCTTCTCCACGTTCGGTTTCTTCTTCACCTCCGGCCCCTCCCTGTTGTGCAGCAGGGCAGAGCGCTGCCCTTTCTCCTCCCGGCATGTATCTGAAGTATGGATCACCTCTCTCTGCTCCTGGGTGGGCCCCAGGGACTCAGGCAGCCCAGAGATCTTAAGGCCCATGGAGGAGAGAGGGTGGGGAGGGAGTTGACAGCAAAACATCACAAAACAAGGGACACCAGGCTGCCCATCAAGCCTAGAGATTCTTCAGGAACCTCTCCTCCATTTCCTGCCCCTTCGAGAATGTCTAGGTCTCGGGGCTCAATGTAGAGAATGGCAAATGTTACCATGAGAAATGTTTCCAGAGGGTGAAGAGGTCGTGGAGCTCCGCTGCCAGATCAGAAGATCGTTTTTCTGATGGTAGAATAAAAATATCACGCCTAGAAGTGCACCAAGAGTTGTCACTACCACAAAGGCTGTGGTCCATTCTTTCCCAGGAAGAATCCAGAAGTGGTGCGGGGGCCGAGAACGACAAGCTCACATGCACTCAGGGCAGGTTTCTCCACACCATCCCGCACCAAGACTGGGGCTGCCTGGGGTCAGGCGAAGAACTACTGGCAGAATGAGCTGGGCCGAGTCTGGGGTCCTCCGGATGCAGGGACCACCCCAGAGAGGCCTCGGTGGAGAAGCAGATGCAGGATGGAGGAAATCCCAGAGCGCCAGCTCCTGGAGACGTCTCAGGTGGGATGAGGGAAGGCAGGACCTGGGTGGCTGTGTGGGAGGGACCTGCAGCCAAATGCAAGGGTCCCACCATCTTCCAGAGCTACCTGTGGGCCTGGAAAGCCCCCACATCAGGTAAAGTCCTCTGTGCTCGCTCTTATGCTCTTGTGCGCGCTCTCTCTCTCTCTCTCTCTCTCTCTCTCTCTCTCTCTCTCTCTCTCTCTCTCGTTACTCAGCTGTCCACAAGCTCCATGGAGGAAAGGAGCCTGCTCATTTCATTCCCTCACTTTATCTCAGGGCCTTGCACATGCACGTAAAATAGCAGACCTTCAACTCCCCAAGGCTGGGGAGGTAGCTCAGTGGTAGAGCAAGGCCCCGGGTCACCCCTATTACCAGGAAGGAAGGAAGGAAGGGAGGGAGGAAGGGAGGGGAAGGAAGGGAATTTCTGTGAAGAAATCTTACTCTCAGTCCTAGGAGGTGGGCCTTTGAGAAGTGACAGGGCACAAGGGTGGAGCCCTGGTGACTGGCTCAGTGCCCTAATAAAGGAGGCCCCAGGGAGCCAGCCAGTACTTCCACCACCTGCAGAATGCAGGCCTCACCCAGACACCGGGTCTGCAGGGCCTTGACCTTGGACTCCCAGTCCCCGGAACTGTGAGACACAATCCTGCTGTGGCAGACGCCTGGGTTGTGGCATTTTGTGACAGCAGCCTGCAGGGCCTGAGCCCAGCGCTCGCTGTCGTGAGCCAGAGGCACGTGAACCCGCAGCACCCTCCTCGCCACTATACTGCGTGGGCACAATTTTCAATCCCCACTTTACAGATGAGAACACTGACACCAGAGTGTTTAAGCAAGTTTCCCGAGTTCACACAGCCAGGAGAGGGTCCCAACCCCGGGATGTGGTTCTACAGTCTGCAGTCTTGACCTGCCCAGTGGCAGTGAGAAACAGCCAGGCTTGGACCTGGGCCATCGAGTGTCCTATGAACAGCAGCACATTTGAGCATCCTGGAGGATGTGCCAGACACGCTCTCCCTCGTTGGCTCGACACCCCCTCCCACTTCACCATGATGTCATATTGTCACCTCACCTGGAATCCCCCAAGGCCACGTGGCAGGTGGGCTGAGAGCTGCCTGGAAGCCCAACCACCTTCCTGCTGCTTCCTGTGCTTTGGAGCAAGAAAAGAAGGAGGAGGTGGGGAGAGAAGTGAATAGAAAGGAAACTCAGTCAGTGTCCACTAACAGGACAGGCTCTCACCCCAGGAGGACGCCTCTGTGCCCCAAGATGGCTTCAGCACAAGCAAGAGGATGACTCTTATAATCCCCCTGTAATGAGATTTTTTTAAAAAATTTTTTTAGTTTTAGTTGGACACAAATCTTTGTTTTATTTAGTTATCTTTATGTGGTGCTAAGGATGAAACCCAGGGCCTCACACGTTAGGCAAGTGCTCTGCCACTGAGCCACAGCCACAGCCCATGAAGATCATTTTAAACAAAAATCTTGTCTGTCTGCCTGCCTGCCTTCCTCACCTCCTTCCTTCCTCACCTCCTTCCTTCCTTCCTTGTTCACCTTGCAAGGACATTTTTCTTCCCAGCGGCCGATGGTTGAGGCCTCAACAGAACACCCAGACTCATCCCAAGCAGCTGAGTTGACCTCCATCCATCCTTTGTGCTTTGGACACACAGCCTCCTGGGAGGGCGCAGGAGGCCCACAGAGCCAAGTCTCCCAAGTCGAGGAGACCCGCTGTGTCCCCCCACTACCTCAGAGCTCACTAGACAGGGCAATGGCCAGCACCACCTCCCGGAGGCCCACCTAGCATCATAAACAAGAGCAGAGATGTGGCAGCAAGTCCAGGTCACGCTGTCCCTGTGTCCCGGGGGGGCCATGACTCCTGCTTTACCTGTGACTAGTTCCACGTCCCATCTATCTTCTGCCAGCTGGGTGAAAGGCCCTTAATCCAATATGACTGTGTCATATAAAGGGAATTTGCACACAGCACTCAGGGGAAGGCCGGGTGCAGGCACGAGCTCCTCTGCCGCAAGCCAGGAGCTGCCAGGAGCTCGGGAGAGGCCCCAGAAGACCCTTCCCTGCAGCCCTTGGAGGAAGCCTGGCCCAGCACACGCCCCCATCTGAGCCATCTGGCTTCCAGAACTGTGCAGCCAGAAATTTGTTGTTGAAGTCACTCCGTGAGTGGCGCTTCCTACAGCAGACCTAGCATGCTCACACAGGAGGCAAATGTGGTTTATCTCCATTTTACAGATGGAGAAATCGAGGCTGAGAGAAGGAGCTGTCCAAGATCCGGCTGGTAAGAGGTGGAAAGGGGCTTGAGCTCAGCTGAGGCCAACTGGAGACCCCAGGGACCTGGGGCGGTGGGAACCTGCTGATTTTATTTGTGGTTTCCTGAACTTCATGGAGGGCCTCAGAGGAGGAGCTCAGGGACTCCCTCCCACTGACACCTGGGTGGGGAAGAAGGGGTCTGGAAGCTGCTGGTTTTTATAATTAGCTGGTAATTAGCCTCAGAGAGAGCCCTCACCGTCTTGTGGTCTTGTGGTCACATGTCTTACTCGGGAAAGCGAAGGCCCACGATTCGCCTCTCTCCTTAGACTACCTGTTTCCCCTTGAAAACACAAAGGTGAGCGCGGGCAGCTCCGATCGTTGCAGGACATACCCAACATCCTCCAAGAGCCAGGCCTCACAGGGCTGACCTCTGCAGTCACCTGCACAGGAGCAAGTGTAGCCAGGTGTCCCAGGTGTAGAGGGGACCGTTCCACCCTGCTGGCTGCTGAAGCCCTCGTGAGGACCTCTCTCCAACAGACAAGAAGTGCTGGGAAGCCCACTCCAAAGACCACGCAGCCTCTTCAGGGTCTGGTCCCTGCATTGCTTAAAGAGGTGTCCTTACCACTGTGCTTCTTAACGGTGTCGTGGATGCCACAGTGCCCCGGCTGCTTCACACACCAGCACGGCACACTCCCGTGTATCTAGTGCATCCTGGTGAGCTGGCCTCTCACCCTCCTGCTGCTGGGCCGAGTCATGAGCAGTTGGGAAGGGAGTCTTGGCCTCACCAGGAGGAAGGAGCTGCTTGGTGGGACAAAACCAGCACAGAGCAGGGTGCCTGGTGAGTACAGGCACTTCCCCACCCTGTCACTATGGAAGTCCAACCTACAATTTTTTTAAATTTCTTCTCCTTTTTTTTCCTGCAGTGCTGGGGATTGAGCCCAGGAACACTCTACCACCTCTGCATCCCCAGGCTTTTAATTTTTTTAATTTTTAATTTTGAAACAGGGTCTTGCTAAGTTACCCAAGTTGGCCTTGAACTTGCTATCTTCCTGCCTCAGCCTCCTGAGTCCCTGGGATTACAGATGTGCACCAACACACCCGGCCTAACCTATGATTTTTCAACTTTATGATCATGCAAAAGCAAAACACCTCCGTAGAAATCACACTTCCAGTTTTTAATGTCAATCTTCTCCCAGTCTGGTGACATGCGGTTCCCTTCCCTCTCTCGGTGCTGGGCAGTGGCACCAAGCTGCAGCTCCCAGACAGCCCCACGCTCAGGAGGGGACACTGCTTACACTGCAGCATGTGGCGTGGCTAAGCCAGGGTGGACGGTCAGCATTTTCAATTACGATGGGTCCCTCGCGAGTCAAGGAGCCCCGTGCTTGGCTCTGTGAGTCTTGCCCCGGCGCCACAGACCCTCTGTGATTCAGCCAGACATCATTGTCACTCCAAAGTCACCCCCCAGCCACCACACTCAGCCCGGGCGAGGTGCCCACTGACCCTGAGAGCCCCCTGCCTACTTCCTCTGTGTCGTAAGTGTACGGTGCTGCTCAGACCCGGAGATGCCGAGTGGAGAACCTCCAAGTGCCTCATGGTGCTGTGTGTCAGAAGTGCTCCAGGGCCAGACCCACAGGCTGGCAGAGGGCTTTGCTGCATGGTGGCCTGAACTCCTCGCTGGCCATTTGGAGCTTGGGTAGGGCTGGGAGTGCTGCCAGGGGTCTGGCAGCAGATCGTGGCTCTGCCCTCCCATTGCTGTTTGGAACCTTGGATACGGTGCTTCCCTCCTCACTGCCTCATAGTTTCCTCATCTGTAAAATGGGGGACGTGAAAGTGACCTGTGGGGACACTGTGTGTCTCAAGTCCACATAAAGTGCACAGGAAAAGGTCAGGTTTCAGAGAGTGCTGGACAAGGGACATCTGCTCCTACCATCACCAGATGGGGTTCAAAGTGACCCCACCGAAGGGAGAAAGGGACTTGACTCAGCCCTGGCAGCTCTTGACACAGAGGTTAATTCAGGAAATCAAGCCACAGAGCAGGTACACACTCGGGAGGAGGAGGAGGAGGGCAGGCTCGAGCCCAGGCGTGCTTTTGGGGTCTTGGGTTCCTCCTTTTAAAGGAAACCGTCAACAGTGAACAGGAGAAGCGCATGGGGACGTCAGCCTGGCAGCTCGATTCTCTTCATCATGGCGCCTGGGGCTGGTCGCGTGCCCTGGGTCTATTCAGGATCTCCAGGTTGCCGCCATGCAAAGATACCCAGATCCTAAGTCTCTAACAATATCTTTCCCATAGCTTCATTCAGTCTAAAACCCCACGTTGTGGAAGCGAGCGGTGTACGCAGGCGTGACTCACCGGACTCCCAATGCTCCAAGATTCAAAGGCTCTTTCAGAATCTCTGTCTGAAGGAAAATGACCCTGGGGACGGCAAAGGTGCAGGTGTTTGTGGAGCTTCTGAGATTGAGTCGCAGGGCTTCTCCCTTCCCTGGAGCCTCCTTTCTGCCCACCCTTATTTCTTCTAGCCTCCCTTCACCAGCATCCTCAATCCATCTTGTTTCAATTCCCCGGCTCTGGGTGCTGGTGATGGCTCCAAGCACATGACCCTACCCCCGTCGACACCCCCCCTTAGTTATGAAACGAGGGACTCAACGAACCAACACCCGCTCTCTTCTACTCTGAGTTTTCCGATTCTGTGGTGCATTTCCGACTGCCATGCACAGTCTTCCCTCAGCTCACAGGACGGTCCCCTGAGTCCCTTCCAATGCTAAGAACAAGCACACCAGCAGGAAGAAGCAAGGGAGGCCACCATGAGGCACAAGGACAAGTCTTGCTGGTGGACAGGCAGAAACACTTGTGCTAAGGTTTGAAACTGTTCCTAGACACCTTCTGGCTAGGCTGTTTTACTATATCCAGGTACGCATTTTATTTACACCCAGAGAACAGAGCGTGACAAGGAGTATCCAGCTCTGTAACGATGTCCCCTCCAACCAGTGGCACCCCTTCCTCCCGCTCATTAAGATGAAACTCTTGTTAGTGGGTTTGCAAGTTGGGGAGACGAGTAATAATCAGGAGCAGGTGGTGGGTGCCTGCAAGTGCAGGAGTCTCACTTCCTCCCAAAGCACCCGCCTCCCTCACACCAGGTTTCCCTCCTGTCCCCGGGCAGGTGGGGCCAATGCTTCTCATCTGCCTAATTGTTGAAAAGGATAATATGCTAGATTTCAAAATAATTAGGCTGGTGGTAATGAGGGTTTGATTGTTTCTGTGCAATTAGATGGATGGACACAAACACTTTGCTTTCTAACCTGTGCTGAGGCTAATGACCTCAGGTGGGAATATGGAACACCACGTTTTGAAAGAAAGAAAAAAAATATCCTGAGAACCTCAGAGAAAATAAATCACAGGGTGGGCTCCTTCCCGCAGATCTGTTGCTCTGGATACCCGAGCAGATGTTCCCTAGACATCAATAATGAAAGATTTCAGGCCGAGGGGAGCGTGGCATCAGGAGGGACAGCTTGCTTGGGGTTTGAATCCTTTCTGCCGGGTTTATTGGCTCTGACCTGGAGCAAGCCACCTCATCCTGCCGGGGGTAGTGGTGTCTGCTTCACAGGGCTGCTGCGTGAACCTGGCACACAGGAAATATGGAATAAAAATGTGGTGGGATTGGAGCAGGAGAAGCTCAGCATGGAAACACCAGGAGCCAAGGTGTGGCGGCGGCCAGAAGCAGAGAGTGGGTCCTTCCAGCTGGGAAGGGAGAACAGCATCTTCCACGTTGCAGGCCGAAGTGGCTGTTCACAAATTCCCACGGTGCAGGGGAGGAAAGGAGCCACCAGCTGACGGGGCTTGCAAGATCTGAGTGACAGTTCTGCCAGCACAGAGCCATGAGCCTTGAGGAAGCCCCTCCTCTCCAGGAGCCTCAGTTCCCCTCTGGGGTGCGGTGAGGGGGTACCTTCACCTTGCACGACACCACTGGGAACCCAGTGCACACGCTTGGACTTAGTGGCAGGAACCTGGAAATCAGAGCAATGGAGCAGGGGCGGGGCAGATGATGGGGTGGCTGCTGGGGCTCCCCAGGAACTGCTACCTTCAAGGCAGGTGTCAGAGCAGATGGGGCAACAGTGAGCCCAGGTCCTGGGTGGAGGTGTGGTCTTTGGAGGCCATCATGCAACACACATCTTCTGAGTGGTTGGCCTGCTCGGACCCAGTGATCATGCTTAGGGACAGAAAGAAATAACCTCCAGCCCCTGCCAGGTGAGCTGTCACAGTATAAACTGGTAGGCAGCTAAGTGACATTTGGAGGGGACAGAGGTCAGAATGGTCAGCTCTGCCTGGATGAGTCAAAAGGGCTTCCTGGGAAGTTTCAGGCTTGGACCTAGGAGGAGGGATTGGTATGACAGGAGACCAGGAACCAGGGCTCCTTCCCTGGATGGGGGTTCAGCTTACAACCCTGGCCGACAGGTAGCATGTGGGTGATCCAGAGAAAGGTGTGGGTGATCCTAGGAGAAAATGAAAACCAACTTCCTTGGCTACCGCAAAATGTGAGAAGTCCGTTTCTCTGCCTCCCAGTTCTTTGGGCCACTCTCATCAGAACTCTACCAGGGTCTCCCTGTCCTCCCACACTCTACTGCCACACCAGCACCAGGCTGGCAGCCCCTGGGAACACTTGGTCAGGAGTCCCCAGAGAGAGACAGCAGTGTGAGGCGGGTGACTGGTCAGCACCATGGACAGAGGCATGGTCGCCTCGGCAGGGCAGGCTACTCGCCTGCCACTCTTTCCCAGCCGCCCACTGGGCTGTTGAGAACTGTCCTCCTTGCCTGTATTCACATCCACTTTCTCCTCTCGTGACATTTTGTCTGCTGTTGGCAAACCAGGCACCGAGTCTCACTGGAGCCATTCACATCTGTAGCGCCGCTCTTGGAGACTTTCCAGGTGCCCTTTTGATCTAGGTTGGCAGAAGGCTCCCAGAAGGGTGAACGAACGTGCCCATGTTTTCTGAGAGTGGGTGAGTGGCAGACGGGATGAGCTCACCAGGGCCACGACCCTGGGGCAAATGGAGAAAAAGGGCAGATGTTTCATTGAGAGCAAGATCTTGGGACTCTCCTGGGACCCCGTGAGTCCCAGGCTGGGGCTGCCTATAATCCCCCCATTAGAGGATAGAAGCCCAGGGGGGCTTTCTCTGGTTGTCTCTGACTCCTCTCTGGCTCTGGGGAGCTTCCTCCCCCACAGGAAGATTGCAGTGATTTCAGAGAAAGTTCTGAGCGAGGGCACACCTGAGGTATGGAAGTACCTACGTTGACCATGGGAAACGCGGTGGGCCCGAGAAGGTGGGGTGTGGGGTGGCACCCGGGCACATCGGACACCTGGATCGAGGGTTTACTTAGCATGAGCCAGCAGGACGTGGTGGAGCTCTGCATCACATCCAGACTTTGTCTCTATCTGTAAGCAGAGGTTTCTTCTAGAATCACCAAGGTGGAAGTCAGGAGAGACACCACCTGCGTCTGTAGGAATCCCCAAAAAGTCCACTGTTCCCGGGACAGAGCTGGGGGAGGGGCCCACAGTCGCTCAGCCCAGGCCCCAGGTGCAAAAGCTCTGACCTCAGTCTCCAAGCCAGAGCCCCAGGGGTCCCCTCTGTTGACACGGTTTCCTAGTAACCCGTGGGCCCTGCACGAGCCACCCTGAGGACATGAGCCCTGAGCTCCTGACACCCACCTGTGTCACAGGGTGTCAGGCACGCTGTGGAGCCTCTCAACTCTGCACCCACTCCTCCCATCCCAGGCCTGTCTGGACAAAGCAGCCTTGTGACATTCTTCAAGTGCCCACTCGTATTTAATTTGGGGCATATTCTGTCACTTCCAGTAAATGAACTAAGAGAATTGGAAATATTCTGAAAATACTGCAATGCGTTGTGAGGATTGATAACAAAAAGCAACCATTCTAAGTGCCCTAGCTCTCTGTCGGAGGTGTGAGGTCCAGGGAACAGCAGGGAGATGGAGGGCCTGCTCACAGTTCACTAATGCAGGTGAAGGGCACTCGAAGATAAGAAGCGGAATGTCACCCACCACCCGGGCTGTGTGAGCTGAGAGCCCGAGGGGCACATTTTAGCTGGTGGTCAGAGAGCCGCCCATGGCAGAGAGACATTCAGCTTGGAGATGGTGAAGGGCCTAAGGGTCAGGGCATGTCGGGGGAGGGTGGGCAGCAGGTCTGTCAGGCCCACTCTGCCCAGTTCTTTAACACACAGCTCCTGGGCCCCCCAGGATGGGGATCTACAAAGGGGTCTCAGAATCCCTATTTCACCAGATCCTGAACAAGATTTGGCGGCAGAAGCAGACCTCTAGATGGACATTCAAGGTCACAAAGGGGTGGGGGACTGGATTAGAAGTCAAGGACAGGTCACTTTGGCCTTTAAAAGATGGAGTTTAATAGAAAGGCATGAAGGAGACACGGAAAGCTCTAGGTTGAGGGGTGGCACCAGCAGTGATGGGACGGAGGGAAGGGATGGATTTGGGGAGGGGGGCCTGGAGACTAGGAGCCCCCATTGAGAGCCAGACCTAAAGTAATGGTGGCCTACACCAGGGAGGGACAGCAGCGAGGGAAAGCTGGGGGTGGAAGTGATCATGGTGTAGAACTGGCAGGATCTGGTGACGGGCTGGATGTGGGGGAGGGGATCGCTGAAGATGATTTATTCTGGATGCTCTCGGTGTTACCTTTTAATATCAAATATAAATCTAAGCACACATCGCCTTATATTCCTTAAGACTTTACCTGGTTTGGAGAAACAGCTCCCCACTCTTCAGCTCCCAGAGACTTCCAACGGCTCAAGACAACATTAATAATGATGTATTTTATGGTGTATGAACTTTGCCATCTGCGGTGCAAACACCAAAAAGTCAATATGAGTCCATTGACAGGCTCGTCAATGAGTGAAATTAATTTTCTTCTGCTGCTGCATCACTAAACATAATTTCAGAATGTCCTGCTAATATCTGCCGCCCATTATCATGGCCAGGCGACAGAGACGGTGGAGTTAAAATATGGAGAGAAACGGCTGTATTGCTGCCTCGAACGCCCAGGAGCACACGCACCACCAAATGGGGGCTTGTTCCAGTGGGTGGCCAGCCCCTGGGATCTTGTCTCAGAATTTGTCACGTTTGCAGCCAAGAGACCTCTGCCCTTTGAACGTGAGGAAGCGGATTTTAGCACGTTGCCCAATTTGAACCTGTCCCCAAGTGTCCTCCGTTAGAACAGATGGTCTGGCCCACAGTGAGACCTCAGGGATCAGAAAGCCCTGGCTTCTCATGTGACAAATGGAAGGAAGTGGCCTCAGAGGATGCCACGTGGCGGGGGCAAGACCTGAACTGAGGCTTCCCGGCTGGCATCCGGCGCTACCCAGAGTCCCTCCTGGTGTCGGGGAGAGGGGAAGGCCACCCTGAGGGTGCAGCCATTGTTCTGTGGGAAGAAAACAGGGCAGCCTGACCGTGCAAAGGAGTGGGCAGGCATGGGTGCCAGCCACCTGTCTGCCCACTCCACAGCGAATGTTGAGCACTGACTGTGGTCACGCTCGGTCTGAAGCCTTGGGGACAATGGAGAACCAACACACAAAGCCCCTGCCCTTGCAGAGGTTGGGGTCTGGTGGGGAGAGACCAAAGATACCCTGTGGATAAGTAAATCAGGAACAGGCAGGAAGCAAGCAGGGCGTGAGTCAGAAAGCAGCCAGGAGGTGATGTGGTGTGACTCAGGGGACCTCCCCAGTAAGGACCCCAGTGGCTGGTCCCTGAGCAGCAGAGAAGAGAGAGAAGCTGCTGTTCCAGGGCGCCTCCTGCCAGCGTGAGCTTTAGACCTCGCTCAGCCCGACAGGACACGTCCTGCTGTCCCCATGGAAATGACAAGGCCACTGAGCTGCAGAGAAGAATGGCAGCAGCCTGAGGCGACAGGCGGACACACAGTCTGTCTGGCCCCAGAGCCTTGCCTGGGCCCCTGCCCCGGGTGCAGTTTTGCTGACAGTCCTCCTGTTTGTGCTTCCCGCCAGCTCTGGCCCTGCAGGGCCCACAGAGTGGGCAGCGCTGATGGATTCCCAGGAGCCCACGGTGGGCATCAGAATCAGAGCCCCACAAAGCCATGGTGGCCTCCTGAGGCCACGCAAACAAGGCTTCAGGAAGGTGGGGCCTGTGCTGGGCCTTACTTCCTCCCTCCACCTCTAAACCCGGAAGAACACTCACCTGCCCACAACCCGGGCTCTGGGGACAGTAGAATGGATGAGCATGTGCAGTTAAAATGTCAGCCCACTCACTGCCTTTGCCACAGCATGCTCTTGGTGTGTGTGTGTGTGTGTGTGTGGCCTGCAACATCACAAGCCCTTTGCAGCATCAATGTCCTTATTCTGACAATGGTGGGCACTTATTCTGACTGGTGTCCCAGTCAGGACAGTCGACTGGCTTCTCTAAGTTAAGGTCAAAGCCAGAAATCAGGTCCCCTGACGTGGAAGCCCAAGTTCTGCCACTCATGGGAGAAACACCTCTGCGCTTTACAAGGCCATCTCAGCCTCGTCCTGCCACTCGGCTCACTGCAGGGGGTTGGGGAGTCTCCCAAGTCACCCTGGGGCTGCCTGGGGGGCGCTGGCAGGACACAGAGCAGCAGCTACTGCCACATGGGACTTTAGGTGAGGCGCTACAGAGGAAAACCAGGAGGGTGGCTTCCACCCTAGACCCCGCTGCGCGGTCTGGGCCACACCCTTGGGTGCTGCCTCTCTTGTTCTTGGAGGAAACCGCCCCCAGAGTGAGTGCCTTTCTTACGTTCTCTCACTGGCTGGAGGGTTCCTGCCTTCCTGTTGAGGAGACGGTGATGAAGACGCATCTCCAGGCCGCTGGTGTGCCCATAGCCGTCTGTGCGGTGGAGCCTGCAGCTGGGGAAGCAGCTCCCTCTGGGAGAAGAGCCAAGGGCTCTGTGTTTTTGCACCTTGGTCCTTCTGGGCCATGCCACTAATTGGAACTTGCTGTCCCATTAATGAGTTTTCTCTCCTGAGAGTCCTGTGACCATTGTGACTTTCGGTCCCTGCCTAACAGACTAGCAAGTGACAGAGAGCCCACGCAGTGCTTCCCAATTAACCCAGGCTTTAAAAACAGAGTGGCAACACGACTCTCCGCCAGCCCCTGGAAAAGAGTGAACTCAGTATGATGTCATGGCTCTCCCTCCCTGGAAAAGGCCAGCATGGCCACCATCTGGGCAGGGGACGCAGGCTCCTTGGTGGCCAAGAATCAATTTCCACCCTGACTCTGCCACAGCTCCACCTTGGGTCATTAGGAGCCTGACCAAGACCCCAGAGGGCAAGGCCCACAGGACCAAGTCTTCCAAGGGCTCTTTTACTGCCTGGGAAATTGGTCCATGATAAGAACAGAGACAGAAAAACTGTCCGTCCCCAAGGAGGTCCAGGGAGGGGTCACAAGCAAGCTCCTCCAACTGGAGTGGCTGAGGGCCTCTGCTGCAGAACCCTCTTGTTTCACCCTGAGATTCCAGAACACCTCTCCATCTCATGCACTTGCAAATCTAATCCCAGTCCTCCCCTGCCCATGAGCTTCCATGGCCCACAGAGCAGTGCCTGTTCCTATGGTGCCATGAGAGGCCTCTGGCTGCATCTCGGGCCTCGCACTGCCCCACACGTCTTCTCAAACCTGATTTCTAGAAATCCCAAGTTGCTTCTGGTGCTTGTGCGCCCTTGCCATCTCACACACTGAGCCCTGACCCCAGCTGCGTCCCCTCCCCAAATGTCCCTCCCGCCACTCTCCAGGTCTCACTGTAGATCCAGCTCTTGGGAAAAACATCTCCAGCCAAGCCCTCTGCTCCCCATAATCCCACTCCACCCCCCACCACCCCCGGCTCAGGTTTAAGTTCCCTTGCTCTCCTGCACCGTAGCTGGTAGTGGCCATGACCATGACCACCTTCACTGCCATACCTGAGGTGAGGGGTGTGCGTCTCTCTCCAGCCACACAGGGTTTCCCAACCTCGCACTATCGACATTTGGGGACTGTTGTGAGACTTCCTGTGTGCTGTGACAACCCAAGGTGCTCCAGACATTGCCAGCTGTCCCCTCAGGAGCAGAATGGTCCCCAGTTGATCATTGGGATTGACTGGAAGCTCTGGAGGGCCACAAGACAAGAGCATGGAGAGAGAGACGTGTGCACAAGCGGGATGCTTCTGCACCCGAGCCCCGGGTTCTCCCATCAAGTGGGGAGAACAACGTGGTAGCTTGCAGGCTGCTGAGTCGGGCTACCACTGCGACGCCAGCCATCAGCCCGTGTTGCCTCGCGCCAGCCGGGCATCTAGCTTGAACTCGTGGGAAGGTGAGAGTTAGGTTCAAAAACTGGTGAGCCCGCCATGTGCGCCAGGCTCCTTTCACCTGCACCCTTTCACTGGATCCTCACCATGAACACTGTCGCCACATTTTACAGACGAGGACACTGAGGCCCCATCATGGACTTGCCCAAGATCTAAGTCAGCTGCTGGCTGTCGAGCTGGACCCCTCCCCCAGCTCCAGGGTGGCTGGTGTCTCCTTCCACAACTGGGCAGGTGCTCTCCCCTCTCCTGCTAGCTCCCCCCAATCTGATCTCCCTGTCCACCCTCTGGCTTCAGCCTCATGCCCATTCCTGCCACAGCACCTGTGCCTCTCATTACGGCCCCATCCACGTCCCCACTGGGTCCTGAGCTTGGCATGAGAGGGCCGAGACAGTGGCGGAATGCTCACCTCCTTGTCCAGGGTGCGGCACATTATTTACCCTCACCTGTAGTTAATGAGTGACAGGAGGAACTCAGGAGCGCGGGGTAGGGCCAGGACTGCACTCCAGCCGGGGACACAGCAGCCAGTGGGCCAGAGGGAGGTCTTCTGCACGGGGATCTCCAACCTCATCCGAGTCACTGCCTCTTTATGACAAGCCAATGTGCCAGCCACATCAAATGGGGACAATCACAGAGGCAATAGCCATGCCAAGCCCATCCATGGATCGTCAAACAGAGGCGCAGAGCCACCAGAAGCTGCCAGTGGCCAGCTCCAGTGGCAAAGCCATCCCATGCCTGCTGAGGTCGATGGCTATGCAGGGACTTCCGGGGATGCCTGGGCCCTCTGGCCGGGCTGCTCCGCTCCCCATGCTCACTGGGCAACAGGCCTTGCCCCTGCACTTCCAAGCTCCCCACACCTGCCAGGCCCTGCGCAAGGTTTCCAATCACCTGTGTGCTCCTGCCTGGCATGAAACCCCACCTAGATGTGGCTCCTAGAATAGCCGCTCCTTCTGACCTGCTCTGCCTCAGCTCCCATCAGGTCTGCACTCACATGGGAAACGGCCCCCCAACCTGCATGCCCAGGAGACCGTGAGTTCTCGGCTCCTTGAGTGCGACATCCCCAGCGCCTGGCCCCGCACAGGTAAGTATGGAGGGAGGAATGGACACCTTTCACAGGACACTCACATTTGGTGGTGGTGGCCTAGTGCCACTGAACACTGAATTTCTGCAGGTCCCCTTCCTTGGTTCCACAATTTCCAACAACCCTCTGAAGATGACTGCATGTCTCATGAGGCCTACCCATGGGAGAGACGGGATTCTGAACTGCACACCTGTTTATTAACCATCACTCGGAAATGAGGAAATTGGATTCTGGCTTCATCCAAGTAAAGCCAAGTACCAGGGTGACTCCCTTGCAGGGAATTGTCCACACAGATTTTCTGTGACCATGCTCTCCCACGATCAATGTTGACATAGTTTTCCTTGGTCTCCTCCCGTCCCCCGAAAGGCAGGAAAGGAGGGAAGAGGAGAAAATCCACACAGACCTTGCCTCCCGATCTCATCTCGGCAAAAGAAAAGCAGTGTTTTACTGAAAAATATCATACAAAAGAACCTTTTCCCACAGGAAAGAAAATGTGATCATCTCTTTAGTGGAAAAAAACACAGTTCCTTAAAAACATAGCCATACCCTGCATATGGTCTGTTTAAATGCATTTTATTAAGATTTATACCACTTAATGATGGCTTTAAGAATTGCTACATAAACAATACCATTTTAATGCAAGAGGGTTGGAATATTTCTCATTTGAGTGAGTAAAAACTCACTCACTCCTCGGTGGCTTATGGAACTTGAGTATGTTGATGTGGCACTGCTCAATTAATGACAGGCCTTATGGATTTCAATCTGGCTTGAAATATATTTAAACAAATGAAGTAGATACAAATGTTGGCTCTTTGGCCAGCCAGAACTCAAAAATCCATTTTCTATCCCATTTATAATAAGAACTAATTTGAATGTAATTTATCTGGAGCACAATGTTGCCTAATTTTTACATGCAACCATTACTTATAGTTTAAGTAATAGTTATATCCGTGGATCTTAGTGCACTTAATTGAAAATGCATGTTATTAAAAAGCAAGACTTAATCCTTCAAAAATAAAAGCATTATCCTAAAGAATAATTGAATACTCAGGCTCAGAACAAGAGCGAATGGGGGGGACTCCTCCCCTTTAAATAGAGCACTTCTCTGTCTTTACGTGGTATTAGAATTATGTCAGAGTGAAATTAGCCACTCTCGACCCGCTATTTCAATTCAGATTACCACCGCCTCTCATCCGAGTGTCAGACTTGGCACTGGAGTCAAATCCGTCTGCCGAGGAGTGACATGTCAAGGGTGACAGTGACAAATTGTCACTAAGTGAGGAATAACACACGACAGGGTATGTGTCCGTAATGAGGCATATGCATGCCAGCGAGCCTCGGGACGCGCGAGGCTGAGGGCGGAATGCTGGAAGCACTCCTGGTGCTGCGGGTTCTCATTAGGGCCTCGCGCCTCCTCTGAGGGGGTTTCCATCATTAAAATAAATAAATAATAAATGCGCTCCTCAGTGAACAACACACGGACAAAGCCCGAGTCTGTGTTGTTGTTGGTTTTTTGGGTTTTTTTCCCAAAGAAAAGGAAATTCAAACATTTGTGGATTTCATTTTTGAGGGTCCAAAATAAAGCCCCTCTTTGCAACCTCATCCTCCATCTTTCTGATTTGTTTCTTCATTTTCCTCCTTTAACTTCACCCAGATAAGCAGTAACAGACTCCAGGATGGAACAATCCTCCCTCCTGTGCTTGCACAAGTGTTTCTGGGCGTGTTTTTAGAGGTGGCCCGAGTTCCCAAGCAGGGGCCATTAGAGGCACCTCACAGAACACCTGGAGAGCCTGCTCCTTTCCAGGGCAAATCGCCGCAGTTTTACCCCAATCAAAATGCAGACCCCTGGGAGGGGAGTGAAGGCAGGTAAGAGATATCACTATGGAAAATTAGCACAGGAGGCACAAAGGTAGGGAACATTAGGGATGGGAGAGAGGCCTGTTGTTCTGTTTTATTTCATTCTGTCATCTTTGGTTTCCCACACGGGATCTTTGGAATGGGTTTCCCCATGAACAGCAATGTTTTTATGCCCATGTCACACGGATGTATAAAGAAATGCTATTGGATTTTATTGGATGGATGGATGAATTGGTAGATGGATGGAGGGGTAAGTGGGTGGATGGATGGATGGATGGTTGGATTGATGGACAGACAAGTAGGTGGATGGATGGATAGATGGATGAACAGTTGGATAGAAAACTGAATGGGTTGGGTGATGGATGGATGAATGGTTGGACAGGAAACTAGGAGGAGTGATGAATAGATGGGTGGGGTGTGGAAAGATGGATGGATGGGGAAATGGGTGGATGGATGAGCACAGAGGTAAGCCCACTAGGAGAGCTCACAGGTGTGGCTGGGGTAGGTTCTCTGGAGAATCAAATGCCACATTAATAACTTAGACTGTGTTCAAGATAAAGGTTTGAAGCTGGGAGTGAGATGGCCAGGTCTGCATGACAGAAAGGTCAGCTGGCTTCAGTGTGTGCCATCATGACAGTTCCATGGAGCCTCTCCAGGAAATTTCTTAATAAACCATCCATTTAGAAGTGACTTATTAAATTTAGTGCCACAAACTTCTAGGTATCAGTTCTGGGTGTATTTCAGACAGGGTCCTTGAAGTACGCAACCTAAATGCCTAACGGCTCAAGACAGCACAGATAACTCTCGGCTCATCCTGGACATCACAATGTCCACTGTGGGGCTGTGGGAAACTCTGCTTCAGATGGTCCCTCAGGGAGCCAGGCTGATGGAGGCTCCACTATCGTGTCCTTCCACCATCTGGAACATTCTGCCTCCTTGGTCACCAAGATCTTGGAGAATCCCACGTGGGCTTTTCCTGTTCCAATCCTTGCCTTCCCACCCGTGAGCAGTGCATGGGCCAGAACTAGCCACATGACCTAGGGCCTTATGTGGGATGACCAATGGAACACCAGTGAGCGTCCCTGCCTCCGCCATCATTGGGAGTGTCCCCAAGCTGGAACAACAGAGTAAGATCAGTCTTCCATCAAATGCCCACAGAATAATACGAAAGATTAGAAACAGCCTAAACGCCCATCAAGGAGACCAAAATAAATTAATTATGCTACACCCATAAATAGGAAAAAAGAATCACTTATGCAACAACATGAAATAATCTCAAAGCATCTTAGGAGATGCAGTGTGGCACAGAACAGGAGGTACAGAATCCTGGCATTGAGTAGAAGGGGACACGTACACTTGTTGGTATTTGTGAAACGTTTCTGATAGGATGAGCCAGAAGCTGCACCGCTGGTGTCTTTGGAGGAGGGTGGATGGCTGGGACAGGGTGGGAGGGACAATTTCCAATGCTATCTTTTGAATGTTGAATCACGACCTATTCAAAATAACAAATGCATGACCTGTTCAAAAGTACACAATTATATTGTAAAAACCTTGGTTTATCATAACACTGAACCTTTCACAGGCCCATACAGGAAAACACACACACACACACACACACACACACACACACACACACACACCCAGCATGACTGAGATGCTCTGAGCTGCTGCCTTGCATCCCTCTGGGCCTCATGCAAAGCCACCCAGTTACAGCTGTGGCCACAGGAGCCTAAGAAGTTCCCATACCTCCGGGCAAAGCTCTTCTGTGGCTGACCTTGCTAACACTGGCCTCTGGAACTCAGGAGGAGCCACTGCCTTGATTCCTTGGCACAAGAGACCAAGCTTCAGGACCTTTCCATTCATCAGAGAAGCCTCGAGCTAGCCACGTTGCTTCTGGACTGGGAACCTCGGAGGCCACAGACCTTGCTGAACAGCTCTCCCCGCGACCCCAGGGGCCACACGGCCCACATCCTGGGAGTTGCACCTCCAAGCCCAGGCCAGCCTCCGGGGGAGGTCCGGGGAGAGGCAACACATCAGGGGGAAGCCCCTCCCAGCTGGCAGTTCCTGTCCAAGGATGGGCCCGGGGGCAAGATGATTGACAGTGGTGATAGTCACTGCCAGCGGCCTTGCCCCTGCCTGGTGGAACAAGAGCCCCAGAACCCAGGGGCGCGGCATCGGCCAGGCACTGCACATTTGGCAGAGGTGGGAAAAGACGAGGACTTGGGTGGGAGGCTGCCTGCTTCTGGGGCAGCCAAAGCAGCAGGCGTATGGAACAGGCCAGTAGCCATGCGAGAAACCCTGGGCCAAACCCAGCCTGGCAGGGGTGGAAGCCCCACCGAGAGGGAGGCTCATGGAGGCTCCGGTCCACCTAATGAATTTCAAGTGTTTGGGGAAATCAGAGAAAATTTGCTGAAGACAAATCCCAGACCTCCAATTGGACAACTGCTCCCCTGCTTATTTACCCCTCAAGTCTAGTTCTCATGCAAATGTGTCCCCAGCCAGCCCTCTCCTCCTGTCAGTCCCCCACCCTGCCACCAGCCCTCACTAGGAAGAGGGCTCCCCCACTCCAGGAAGAGCCCAGACTAAGCTCTGGCAGCCCCTGCTGTTACCCTTGCCTCACCTGGGCAACAAGTGAGACCCTCCAGGTGAAGATTTCAGTTGTCACGTGTGCGGGATGCAAGTCATGAGTCTGGCTGTTGAGATCCTGTGAGACCACAGAGGTCCCAGCTGGGGGAGGCCTGCTCCAGAGCACACACACATATCGACTGTGTCCTGATCGCTGTTCCGGAGGGACATGGTCCCCAGGTCCTGCTCTAAGGGAGGACACACCTCGTAAAACAAGCAAGAGTGGCCAGGATGACAGCCCATAATACTCACAGCCCTGGAGTCCCACAGGGCTGCAGCCAAGGGTGGAGGCCAGAGGCAGGGGAGGGAGTGGACACTCCCAGGAGAGGCCAGGAGGAGGAGGCTGTGGAGAGGGTCAGCAGCGGGCAGAGGGAGCAGGTGTACACATGCGCCTTGGAGGAACGAGCCGGGTGTGCTCCAGAAACTGGTGGAAAGGAGGGACAGTGGGCCTGGGCAGACAGAGCCGGGGAGCTCACGTGGGGATGGGATTCTACTCCAAGAGCAGCGGGAGGCCATCAGAGGGATTTAGCAGGACAACTGGCCACTCGAGCAAGTGTGAGAACAAATTCAAACGGCATTAGAATTCATACAACCAAAAGACCAACCACTGGGAGACAGTGCGCTCAGCCCTTCATATCTGGGCTGCACATCCACAACCCAGTAACTGAAGATTGAAAATAACCCAGGAGAACTTTGCCTGTACTGAGCACTACTGAACACGGCTACAGACTCAGCGTGGGCACTGGAGAGGTGCTAAACAGGCTCTCTAGAGACGACCTAAGGTACACAGGAGCACATGGGCAGGTCACATGCAAACACCATACCCTTTTATTAAAGGGAGTTGAGCAGTGTGGATTCTGGTATCCACAGGGATTCTGGACCCAGTCCCCTTTGGAAGCCAGGGGACACCTATATTTGCTACTTGTATAACCAGCAAAGGGAGATAATCCAGGACATATACAAAGAGCATCTACAAATCAATAAGAAGACAAAAACAACTGAGGGGAAAAGAAACAAGAAGATATCTACCTCAAAAATAGTTGAAAGGCTGGCGGGTAGTAGAGGATAGGTTTAGTATGTACAAGTACTGGGTTCACTCCCTTACACACAAAAAAAGTAATAATAATAATCAGGAGATGCAAATTTGTTGTCCATGGGTTTGAGAAATTGTGGAGACTCAAGAGGGGACACCTCCCATTAAGAAGTAATCGTGTTTATTTAAGAATAAAATAAGAATATATTTCTTCAATTTGCATAGATGTGTCCTTCAGATGGCTGCTGTCATTAGCATATAAATATGTACTTAACAAATGGAGCTTCTCTTGGTTGAGGGGTGCATGGGAAGCAGCCAGAACCGGAACTTTTCGGGGGGCTAGAGAAGATGACGCTGGCCTGGATGAGGCCGTGAGACGACCCCATAAGCCACTAAGACATGGAGAGGGCAGAACTAGCTAAATCAGGGACAGCATTCTGCTGGGGTTGAGGTGACAGAAGAATGGACATGAGTTTTACTCTTGGGGCATCAGAGTCCTCTGAGTGACAGCCGTGGTGCCCTGCCACTGCAAGTGTGACCAGCTGTCAGTGTGACCAGAGGCCTGATGGGGTCCAGAGGCAATAGTCCAGACCCCATGTCCCCTGAAAGAGGTTTGCCCAGGCCTTGACCCCTGACCCCTGTGACTAGGACCCGGTGGAGAGTTAGGGCTTTTCACCTACAAGACACAGTGGGGACTCTGGGTGAGACCAGGCTGGAGCCAGGAACCCAGGACGGGCGCTCCTCTCAGAGGGAACTCAGAGGGATGCCCAGGGGTATCGAAGACACATGGAGACGCTGCAGGGAGACCCTGATGTGAGTGCCGAGGCCGACTGCAGCCAGGCTGCCACCCCCGACGAAGGCCTGAGACACAGGAGGCCTGCCCTGGCTCCGTGAGAGGACCGCCTGCCCACGCCCTGTTTGGATCTCCAGAACCTCAAGAGCACAAACGACCCGTTTGTGGCAACTGTCGAGGCTTCCCCAGTGGACAGCAGGGCCGGCCGGATCCCACCCGCCCCAGGAATCGGGGCCTGGGTCTGTTTGGCTTTGGGACAGGGCTATCACCCACCAGATCATCCCGTGAAGCAGCAGCTCAGGGCTGGACATGGCCTCCTGAGGCAGGCTCACTTATTTTCTTCAAGGTCAATAGCTTATTGGGGGAAGTCATAGACACACACAGAACCTAAGAGAGGCTGGGGAGCTGTGTGCTGGGTGCTGGTCCCAGTTCCCCCATGTGAGCCCATCATGTCCTTCTCTAGGAAACCAGGGCCTTGTGCTAGTGGCCTTGCTGAGGAACACACTGCATCTGACCTTCAGACCACCTGCCGAGGACCCTGGTGTGTGCCTGGTAGCCTGAGGCACCTCCAGTGGAGTCACCACAGTGGTGACGTGTCTAGCCTGGGGAGGGCCGAGGAGGGAGCGCTTCCTGAATATATGATTTGCAAGGGTTGCTTGACGGTCCTCCACACCATGAACACCGGGCAGCAGAAACAGCAAAATGTATGTATGGTCTGAGCTCAGGAGGCTGAAAGCAGGAAATCAAGATGTCAGCAGGGCTGTCCTTCTAAGGCTCTGAGGAAGAATCCGCTCTGTGCCCGTCCCCTGCCTCTGGCAGCTGACCGTGCTCCCCTGCTTACACATGCCTGGACTCCCCTGGACTCTTCACATGGTCCCCCCTGCGTGTCTGTGTCCACATGTCCCCTCCTTCGACGACACCAGATCCATCAGATGAGGGTCCACCCCAATGATCTCGTTTTAGCATGTCACCTTCTGTAAACTCTATCCCTAAATAAAGTCACATTCCAAAGAACTAGGGGCTGCAGGACTTCAATGTACTTTTTTTTTTTTTGGGGGGGGGGTCACAATCGACTCACGAAACTGGAACCAAAAAAAAAAGGAATAGAAAATCATGTTCAAGCAGCTCTTCCTAGCCTCTCACCGTCGCGGGGACAGACTGTCCTAGAAGTCAGTCACCTGGGGAGGGAGGGAGGGCGTGACATTGACATCATGGCTGGGGTCAAGCCCGTGGCCACACGGCCTGGTCTGAAGTCCAGCTTTGTTGTTTTCTAGAAGCGGAGGTGATTTTCTTAGACTCGGTAAGCCCCCACTGCTTCCTCTGTGACATGAGATAAAGTCAACAGTCCCAAGCACACACATCAAGTGCCCAGGACAGTGCCTAGCACAAAGCAATCCCTCAATGAAGTCTTCCTGTCCCCAACTTCTGGAGACTATGGGAATGTAATTCACGTGTGATGAGAAAGTGGGATCATAAGGGATGACAGAGACACAGACCAAGGAGTCGGCACCATGTTGATGGGCTACAAGTGACCTCAGCTCACTCACCCATGGAAAAACCAATGGAGCCAGCATCTCACTGCGGCTGAGGCTCGTCCCCACCAACGAACCCTCGGAGGGAGAAGGTAGGTTCTCCGTTGCTCCCACCGTCGACTGGTAAATGGTGTAGACTTATTTACCAGGCAGAGCAATTATGTATAATTATTCCATAATGCAAACACATCATGAATACTTACAGAGCTATTTTTCCCTCCTCCCAAGGAATCTGGCTGAACTCTGTGTTAAAGATATTCTGTGTAATTGAAATTTGGAACAGGTGTAGAAAGGAGAAAAGAGCCCTCCTAACTGAGGTAAGGAAACTGCAACAGCCTCCTTGTTAAAATAGGAAAGCTATTCTGGAACAGAAGAGAATCGAAATCTTTGTGGAAGAATCCTGCGCATTAGGGGATCAAACACAGATGTGCTGAGAAATCGAGACACCAGTGAAGGTCCCCCAACATGCCCAGTCCTAACATGTCACTCTTCTCCAACGTTTCACATTCTTAGCGTTTCTGAAATGATTCTTTATTGCTCACTTGTCCATGGCCTGCCTCCCTGACTCCAGGGAGAGAATTGTTGGCCCTGTTAACCAGTATATCCTTGTACCCCTCAGCACCCAGAAGAGTGCTGAGCAGGCAGTAGGCACTCAATAAATGCCTGTTGAAGGAGCAATACATAAATGCATAAGTCCCTCCATGAAGGAAAGGAGCAGGAGAAAAGGAATTATCATTAAATAAGCACTTACTATATCCACATAAGTCACATGATATCATTTAATTCACACACAATCCTGGATTTGGAATTTTACTCCCAGTGCACAGATGAGGAATCTGAGGCTCTCAAAGGTGGCATGATTTGCCCAAGGTAAGCCAGGTGCAAAACTGTGAACTTGGCCTCTCACCCAGGCCTCCACATGGGCCACCCATTGACAGTCTTCTGTATCAAACATAAAATGATAAAAGCAGCATTGGGTACAAGTAGCCAGAACATCGTAAGTCACCCAACAGGACAGGCCTGCTGTCATTGAACAGGAGCAGTCAGACACAAGGCTGTTTGCAAAAGGGAGAAGAGGATCCGAGGGGCAGGGGAGGCCACTGTTGGACGGAAATTTGAACTCTAGTCTCGCGGCCTGAATGTAGCTGTGGCCTACGTCCATACAGAGTGGCGGCAGTCAGCCATCTGCCCTGGCCCTGCCTCCAAGGACCTCAGACGGCGGATCGCACCCCCCTCACTTAGCCTCCACACACATCCAGACCCTTCTCACTTAAGAACCAGTAAGGGCCCGTATTCTGCCACTCTCGCAGCTGCTGGACAGTCACCTGTCCCCATCTGCCACCCCACCTGGGAGAGTTAGAGGTGGGGACCCCACTTTACAGGGAGCATGAGGCAGATAAGCCCTCCTGGGGGAGAGTGTATTACCTGGGGTGTGACAGATGAAACTCACCCTGAGCGTCACCCTCAGGGCCACAGGAAGAGACTGTGGACCTGGGGTCACACAGGCCGTGGCTTGGATCAAGGCCCCTCACACACCAGCTGTGTGACCCGGGCAAGTCACTTTCCTCCCATGCTCAGATGTCTCTGCCATAAAAACCAGTCCTTGCCTGTGGACTCACTGCTAAGATTTAATTCACTGGGACATTGAGAATGGGCTTCTTAAACATTGTCACTGTTGGATTAGGTGGACTCCTGGTGAAGGTCCTGCTCCCAATGTGGCTGCAAATCTCACTCCTCCTTGAACAATCCTTTTCCTAGAACTCTTCCAGAAAGTCAGTTTCACACAGAGGTGGGAGCGACCTTAGAAGTCACTTGATCTGCCCGCTTTACAGATGGGGCAGCCAAGGCCCAGAGAGGAAGAAGGAGTAGACCAAGACTGCCCAGTGAGGCAGAACAGCACCAGGAGCAGAACCCCAAATCTCGCCTCTCAATTCCGGGTGCTAGATGTCCCTTAGTATTGCTGAATAACAAATATCCCCCAAATAAAAGGGCTTACCACACCAACAGCCATCTCACTGTCTGTATTAGTTTGCTAGAGCTGCTGTAACAAACACCAAAGACCAGGGAACTTAACCAGTGGGGAGTCATTTGCTCGTGCCTCTCCAGGCTGGAAGGCCAAGGCCAAGGTGCCAGCAGGGTTGGTTCTCTGAGGCCTCTCCCTGGATGCAGGTAGCCGTCTTCTAGCCATGTCCTTGCCAGGCCTTTCCCCTGTTCACGTGCTTCCCTGGCGTCTTGTTCTCAGGAGGACACAGGTCCTGTTGGATGAGGGCCACGAGGTGCCGGAATCCCCCAAGCCCAGCCCTGCGTGGTCACCCCAACTCCAACAGAAGTAAGGGGGAAACTCTGGAAACGGCCCATGAAGCAAGCCTCAGGGTTCACAGTCACCCCCAGCTGCAAAAAGAAGAGCAGGGGAGAGAGAGGGCACCTGGCTGTGACCGTGATCGCGCCCCTCCATCCACACCTGCGCTTTCACCAGGTTCCGTCACCCTCTGCGGTGAGCAGCATACTGGCCCTGCTGGCCTTCCCCCAGGGACCCCAAACTGGTTTCTTCCTCTTTCATTTCCCCCTCCTTTGCCACTAGATAGACATAGCACTTTTTATTTTCCAGCTCTCTTAACCAGCATTACAAAGCACCCTCAATTTGAACTTAACTTATCACCACAGCCAAAACAATTTTGCTTTTAGTCACATTGTGTGGAATGTGACTTTTTTTTTTTAATGCTCAGAAATCTGCTTCTTAGCCCGGTGCATCTTTTGTAACTCTTTTTTTTTTTTTTTAAATTTAACGTGAATGAATTTCTCTCCCACAAATGACCTGTGCAGACCCACATGCTAAACACCACCACATCTTGGACTTTGGAGGAAAGGAAAAGCGAAATGGAATTGAATTACCTCTCTTTCTCCTGGGTCTGTCCCCAGGACTTGCAGAGGCCAGCTTCCTCCTCCCCTTGCCACCCTCCTTGGCCTAGAGAAGGAGACTCCACAGGCCGCGGGGCAGGAGGGGTCTGCCGGCGGCTCCTGAGCTCTGGGATGGAGTGGTCCAGCCACTCTGGCAGCACCAGATGTCATCTTTGCTTGGTTTGAATGTGCCTGTGTGTGCCCCCCCAAGGGCTCATGTACTGAAAGCTCGGTCCTCAGTGTGGCGATGCTGAGGCGGGGGTTTTTGGGAGGCAGGGCCTACAGTGGGTGGCTGGGCCCAGGGTGTGCCCTCAGATGGGATTAAGGTAGGGCCCTGAGTGGGTTCTCACAAGAGCAAGTGGTTATAAAGTGTTGCATCTGCTGCTCCCCTCGCTCTGGCTTCCTGTCTCACCATATGACCACTTTATCCTACATGAGAAGCCACCAGTGAGATGACATCTACCACCAGAGGCCTGTCCATGGGGCCACCCAATCTAGGAATTTTAGCCTCCTAAATTGTGAGCTAAATGGGTCTCTTTTCTTTATAAGTTACCTAGCCTTGTGCATTTCATTATAGCAACAGAGAACAGATGGATACATGCCCTTTGGAGCAAAGGTCTGCTGCTGTTGAGTGGGCAGCTACCAGAGGTTACAAGAAAGAGGAGCCTGAAATAGGATTATCAGAGTCTGGACACAGGTTTCCACTTTCTGAGTGGGTGACCTTCATAAAGCCACTGAGCCTTGGTGCCCATCTCTGCAGAGTGGAGCCTGCCCTGCAGGGCTGCTTGAGGAGTGCAGTCTCTCCTGGTCAACATCCAGGGCCTGCCATGAAAGACTTTCTTACATGGGCAATGGCTGTTCTTTGAGAGAAGCAAAGTGCCCAACACAGTTGACACTGCACCTCCTGTCCTCAAAGCCATGCTCCCATGCAAATTTATTCATGTTAAACAAAGCCATGCCCCCACACCTCCCTGTGTCCCGGAGCACCTGGCTGGCAGCTCCCTGTTGCTCCCCGATGCAGGGAGCTCAGTACTGTCACCAGCATGTGGGTCTGCATGCCCCTGCCACGCCTGAGCTTCAAAACAAGAGTAATCAGTGAGCAAAACCAGATCTCTTCCTGTCTACATGACCCAGAGAAAGTGACTAGTACCTGGAAGGCACATGGAAATTCACAGAGAACTCTGGGGGACAGGAAAACATTTGCAACGTGTAAGTCAGCAAAGGTTCACCATCTAGACTGTGTAAGACGCTCCTGGAAATGGGTGAGAAAAAGAGCAGACCAACAGAGAAATGGGTGAAGGAAAAGAACAGGCGAGCTTCGGAGGAAGAAAAAGGAGCAACACATATGGCAGAGGGGCCCCCTGCAGTGGGAAGCAGAAAAACACCACTTACCAAGGGGAGTCATGGGGTGCTGGCGGTGCTGCGGGACGCGGAACCCCTTGGTCAAATCAGCTGTCCCTCGCCTTGGCGCCTCCTGCTGGTTTACAGCCCAAGGGACACTCCCACCAGCCAGAAGGGGACACGTGAGGGCCAACGCGCCCATGCAGTGTCACCATACATCACTGAAGCCAAGGCTCACTGCACCATAAGACATGCCAGCATCTGAGGCATCAATAAGAAAGGCAGGAGCGAGTGCTGTTGATTAAACAATGACCAAGTACATTCCTGCACTTAGGACTTTCATACTCATGGTCAGGGCTCTTGTAGCTTTGCTCAGATCATTTTTGAGTCATTCTTGTCTCCTGGGCATGCAGTTCAAGGACAGCATGGTGGAACTGGCAAGTGCCACCCCCCACTCGTCCGCCTGACCTGACTCAGAGCCATCGGCACCAGGGACCTTCCAGCGTGAGCCACAGAGCGTCTCCCAAGTGTGCGCCAGTCCCCTTGCTGGGGGCCAACCCTAGTACAGAGCTTGTGTGGGGGCCCTAGTGGCCACACATTGTGACCGCAGAGGGCAAGTGTAAGAGGCCACCCAGTTTGAGATGCTAAATGTGCACTTAGGATCTCTGAGACGTGGCATCTGTGAGGTTTTCGGGCATCAGGGGAAGTTGAGAAAATGAGGTGGCAGGCAGCTCAATGTGTGAGGGAGGTTCCCACCCTGTTGGCAGCTGCCCCCGTCTCACTTTGCCTCTGTAGAGGGAGAACAGTCACATCTGCCCTGGCGGGTGACCGGGAGGCTAAACGAACATGTGGAGCATGCAGGTGCTCAACTCAGGGCCTCAGTTTCCCCTTCTGTGAATTGCATATTTTAGTAATTGGAGGATCAAATGGGTTGCATGAGTGGCCTCTCAGCATTTCTAAGACCCCACTCTGTTGTTAACTGCTTGTTTAATTAATTGTTCCACTTCTCCCCACTCGGCTCTCCTGTGTCCTCCCACTACACAGCCAGCAGCTGTGGCAGGCATCCCGGGTGTCATTGCCTTGGTTCACAAGAGCAGCACTCAGCAGCTCCTGCCTGGAGCTCTAGCTGTTGCAAAGGTGAAACTCAGAGAGGGCAACTCTTTTTCCTGGGGACACACAGCTCTTAAGGACAAAGTTGGGATCTGAATCTGGATACGGGGTTTCAAAACTTACAGTCTCTCCACAGCTGCCCTTTTCACCTTGAGGCCAGGTGAGAGGCTCAGGCCAGAAAAGGAAAGCAGAAGGAATTCCATGTATCCTGAAGCTGAGTCTGCTGTGCATGCAAAGGTCCTGTCCATCAGGAGACCGAGGACCGGGGGCAGCTGCCAACAGGGTGGGGAACCTCCCTCACACCACTAAACTGCACAGAAATCAGTTTCACTTGCTGGGGGCAAGCAGGGTCAGCTTGGTGGACAGACCACCACAGGCATCTCTGCTTGACCTCCAAGCAAGGCACAGAGCATCCGACTCCCGAGCCCCCGTCCCTCTGTCCTTCCTTCTGCCCAGGAACACTCTGAACCTAATCGGGGGAAGATGATTGACACCCCTAGGGATGATTCTGACGCAGCTGGGAGTCAGGGAAGCATCTAGAAGAAAACCTCAGAACTGGTAGAAAGAGCAAGGGCAGCCACTCGGCAGGAGGAGAACCCTGTGAAGAGGAAACAGCGAGTCTGGGGGTCAGACAAGGACCCACCCCCACCTCTCCAGCCAACCATACTGGAAGTCCTGGCCAGAGTGACCAGCAAGAAAAAGAAGCAGAAGACACCGAGTGGAAAGGAAAAAGTGAAATGGCCTTCGTTTCCCGATGACATGACGTTTTATATAGAGCACTGCCATGGTGGGGACGTGAGGGGTCCCCCCAAAGCGCCCATGTGAGGCAGTGCAAGAAGGTTCAGAGGAGAATGATGGGCTTATGAGAGCCTTGACCCAGTCAGTGGATTAATCTCAGATGGGATTAACTGAGGGGTGACTAAAGGCAGGTAGAGTGTGGCTGGGGGAGGTGGGCATCAGGGACGTGGCTTTGGGGTCCATAGTTTGTATCTGGTGAGTGGAGTTAGTCTCTCTCTCTCTCTCTCTCTCTCTCTCTTTCTCACTCTCTGCTTCCTGATCATCATGTGAGCTGCTTCCCTCTGCCACACTCTTCTACCATGTTCTGTCCCACCTTGAGCCCAAGGAATGGAGCCAGCCTTCTATGGACTGAGACCTCTGAAGCTGTGCTCCCCAAATAAACTTTTCCTCCTCTACAATTGTGCTGGTTGGGCCTTTCAGTCACAGCTGCAAAAAAAAAGTTGACAAAAACAAACACCCCTAAAGATTCCACTTAAAAGCTGTTAGAACCGATGAATGAATTCAGTGAAGTCAGAGGACACAAAACCAACACAAAAAATCAGTGACATTTCAACTACACCCCTTCTCAGTATTTATCCTAAAGAATTAAAGTCATCATGCCACAGTGACACAGGCACACCCATGTTCACAGCAGCACTACTCACAATAGCCAAACTACGGAACCAACAAATGGATGAACGGATAAAGAAAATGTGGTCCATATACACAATGGAGTTTTATTAAGCCATAAAGAATGAAATCATGTCATTTGCAGGAAAATGAATGGAACCTGGGAATATTATGTTAAGTGAAATAAGTCAAACTCAGAAGGTCAAGGGTCACATGCCTTCTCTCATAAGAAGAAGCAAGAGAGGGAGAGGGAAAGAACAGCAGTGGGGCAGGACCTCATGAGAATCAAAGGAGATCAGTCGAGTAGAGGAAAAGGGCCAGGGGAAGGGGGGGAGGGAAAGGGGGAATACTGGGCCACGTGATGTCGGCCAGATCATGTAGTTGTATTGTCTACGTGTATGAATATGTAACAACAAAGCCTACCCCTGCTACTACAATACACACATAAAAACACAGGAGAAAACACTTACTGACATTTCTATGTACCCACAATCAACTATTCAAAAAAGAAACCAAGAAAACAATTCCATTTTGCAATAAGTGTTAAAAAAGAAAAAAGTGTTAAATACTCAGGAATAAATTTAACCAAGGAAGTAAAAGACCAGTACACCGAAAACTATAAAATGTTCATGAAAGAAATTACAGAAGACATAAAGAAATGGAAAGGTGGCTCATGTTCATGGATTGGAAGAATCTGGATTGTTAAAATATTGACTCAGCCAAAAGTGATGTACACCTTCAATGCAATCTCTATGAAAATCCCAAAGTCATTTTTCATATAAGTAGAAAAAGTAATCTTAAAATTTGTATGAAACCATAACAAAACCCGAGTAGAGAAGGCAATCATGAGCAAGAAAAGAAAAAACAAAAAACACTGAAAGAATCACAAACCTGACTTAAAACTATACTTCAAAGCTATAATAACTAAAGCATCATGATACTGGCAAAAAATACACACACACACACACACACACACACACACACACACACACACACTTCAGTAGAACTGAATATAAAGCCCAGAAACAAACCCACAAAGGTAAGGCCAAATGCTTTTTAAATTTTTTTTAATATTTATTTTTTAGGTATACATGGACACAACACAATGCCTTTTTTATTTTTTTTATGTGGTGCTGAGAATCAAACCCAGGTTCTGCCTGGGCTAAGCGAGCGCTCTACCGCTGAGCCACAATCCCAGTCCCAGGCCAACTGCTTTTTGACAAAGATGCCAAGATTATAAAATGGGGAAAGACCAGGCTTCTTAAAAAAATGCTGGTGGGAAAACTGGATACCCACATGCAGAAGGGTGAAAGTGAAGCCTTATCACATACAACATTAAAAAAATCAACTCAAAATGATTTAAAGACTTAGACACAAGACAAGAAACTATAAATCTACCAGAAGGAACTATAAAGCATTGATCTGGGCAATGACTTTTTTGGATTTGGCCCCTAAAGAACAGGGAACAGAAAGCAAAAATAGACAAATGGGTTTACACGGAGCTAGAAACAAACAGAAAACAATCAACAACGCACAGCGACAACCCATGGATTAGGAGGAAATATCTGTTTGTCATACATCTGATAAGTGGTTAATATCCAAAATACATAAGGAGCTCAAACAACTCAGTAGAAAGAAAACAAAACAAAGCAAAAACCCAATTAAACGCAGGAGACCTGATTCGACAGTTCTCAATAGAAAACATCCAAATGGCCAACAATTGTGAAAAAATGCTCAACATTACTAATCATTGGAGAAATGTTCAGTAAAGCCACAGTGACACATCATTCCACACCTGTCAGAATGACTGTTACCCAAAAGATGAAAGATCACAAGTAATGGATGAAGGTGTAGAGAAAAGGAAGGCTTTGCACGCTGTTGATGGGAATGTAGTTAGAAAACTGTGGAGAGGTTCCTCAAAGAAATAAGTAAATAAAACTGAAAATGGAATTACCAGGTGACCCAGCAATCCTACTTCTGGGTATTTACCCAAAATATTTGAAATCCATCTCTTGAAGAGAGACCACCACACCATAGTCATGTCAGTCTCAACAGCAAGCTGTAGAATCTACCTGCCTCAATTGGCAGATGAATAGGCAAAGAAAATGTGGTGCATATACACAACAGAACACTACTCATCCATACAAAGATCGACGTCTTCACCACACAGGAGTGCTGTTTGAGGTGACAGATACGTTCAATCTGATTTAAACTTTATACAATGTACACATGTATCAAAACACCCCATTACCCTATAACTATGTACAATTTCATGTGCTTATACATCAGTTAAAAAGTAGATTCAAATTTTTACAATTCTAAATTAAAAAAAAAGAAAAGAATGAAATTCTGTCCTGTGCCACAATATGGATCAAATTTCAGGACATCATGCCAAGTGAGAGAAGCCAGGCACAGAAAGACCAGCACCACCGTTCTCACTGATGCCGAATCCAAAACAGCTGACTTCAGGGAAGCAGAGGGAAGAAGAAGGGTGGTGACAGGGGCCGGGGGCTGGAGGAACAGGGGACGATGGTCCAGGGTACAGAGTCCCAGACAGAAAGAATATGGCGGCTGTTTAGGTCTATAGCACAGTGTGGTGAGTAGGGTTTATAATAGAGTATCACACGTTTCAAAATTGTACAAAAGAAAGTAAATTTCAAATGTTTTCACCACAGAAAACGTGACGTGTTTGAGGTGATAATATGTTAATTTGACTATTCCTCATTGTGTTCATAAATTATAACATCATTTTTTGCCCTATAAATATTACAACTATAAATATAAACATAATAAAAGATGAAATTTCCTCAAACCCATCAATAATTTAACTCATAATTCAGTTGGTTAGCAATTTGGGTGGACCTCCGCTGAGAGGCTCTCCTGCTGGCCCGTCAGCTCAGACACTTGTGCTGGTTAAGTGGAAGCTCACCCACGTGTTGGATAATCATCTGATGGCAGCCAGATCACAAGGGTACCTGGGCCACGCATCTCGCTCATCTTCCAACGGACCATCTCTGGCTTGTCCACCTGGTGGAAGAATGACCAGGCAGACCCCTAATCATTTGTACATGTGCAAACCCCTAATCATTTGTAATCATTTGTACAAGTTGAACACGGGACACAAGAGGGATAATGATGATGTTGCATCCCTTTGCTGATATTCAGTTGGCTAACACATGTCACATGGCCAAAGAGGAGAAATGGACTCTATCTCTTGATGGAAAAGAAGACTTGTGGCCATTTTCACAATCTGTCACTGCCATTATTTCAGAAATGTCACAGGTGTCTAAAAAAGAACTTAGGAAGTCTTTGTCAACAGTCAGATTCAACGGAAGCCTGGGAGTCCCACTGGGTATGCGAATGTCCCACCTCTCTCCCTACTTCCCAGCTCTCTGTGTAAAAGCCAGGTATTTTGAGTGGCAGAATAGCTAATGGCAGAAATAGGTTTGGCTCTGTTTCAAAGGGCCCTTCCCCTTTGGGGGCGATGGCTGAAGCGCAATCTTGGAGCAGGTCTTCTCAGGGACAGCCACAGCCCTCTGCGTGAGGCATCATTCTGAGGATGGCACTTGGAGCCTCAGCCTCCACAGCCCAGTGGGGAGAAGCCTGATCTCACTTATCTCCTTCTCAAACAATCATTTGAAATCAACGAGCTCCACTCCACCATCCTCCTCCCCCGTGATTACCGAGTTGGAGACAGGGAAACAGGCATCTCTCCTCGGAGCCTCCACCAGTGATTACCATCATTGCATAATTGCGGACATCAGAAGCAACGCGGTGCCGCTCGTGGCCAGGCCCAAGCTCCCCGTCAATGACGCTCTGAGTTCAGCTGCCAGAAGACAGGGAAATGCAGCTAATTGAGACTAAAGACTGCTCTGTGCAGCTTTCTAATTTCCACAGTCAGTTCCTTTTTATTCTGCAGTGGTATCCTTTGGTAATTGACTTTCAAATACTACTTGTTACATATCACACTTAAACACGAGAATTTCTGGCAGAATTGAGCTGCCCAATGGATCTCGAAGTGGATTTCATTAGGGGAACCTGCTCTGCAGATCGGAGGCCCCTCCACGGTGCTGGCCACACGCTGATGCTCAGGAAAGATGAGCCCATGAGACATGTCCACAGGGTCCTCAGTGTGCAGGAATCAAGGACCCATCTGTGTGAGTGTACGGCGACCGGGCACATGATCAGAGAATTCTCTTTTTTTTCCTCTCTCATTTTATGCTACCCAGTGAGTTTAGGAGGACAGGTGGTCAATGGGAAACTGAAGTTCATCAGAGTTGGGGCACTCATTCTCACGGCTCGCCAGCATGCACATCCGCTCATGCCAAGCCCTGGGAACAGACATGAACAAGGCAGCCCCAGACTTCAAGATGGCACAACATAGGGGAGAGGTGGGGGGAAACAAAAGGCCAATAAATTATAACAATGCTGCAGGTGAGTGTACCTAATGTTTATACACATGCAAAACAGGGCAGAGAGGAGAGTAACTCTCTGGGTCCTGGAGGAGGTGGGTCCAAGTTAAAACTTGAAGGACAGCGAAGAACCAACCTGATGGAGAGGGATTTAGACAGCCCAGGCAGAACAGCAAGGCTGCCTCCTGCCGGGAGGGAAGCTCTTGAGAGATGAGACGCGCCATGGCAGAGCTGAGACTGACCTCAGCCCCCACGTGACATGACAGCAGCACACGGTGGCAGGAACTCTGCAAGGGAGTGGCCGTGCCCCACTTCTGTGCTCTGTGGAGCTTTCCTGATGCTGCTTGGAAAGCCGCACACTCATTTTCCTGGGGCTGTCACTGCTCCAACCTCATTTGGATTCTTATTTTTAGAATTGCCACTGGAGTCCATTTGTAAGCCATAGAATGGTTTTGTTTTTATAGCAATGCATTGTTTTTGATCCCAAGTGCTATATTCCTCAGCACAAATACCCACTTTGTTGCTAGATTTGGCTCCAAAGAATTTGGAACTATTCCAAGCATTAAATATACCCTCAAAGGTTGATGATGGCCACTTCACTGAGCATGTACAAAGAAATGTGCTCTTGTAGAAGGAGGAGACACCTCAACCTGCTGCCTTTCTCACCCCTGGCCAGGGAAAAGGCACCTCTATCAGACAGGTCAGCTGCCAGGACACACTGGACTACTCTGGGCAGACAACTGGCTAGAAGGCCAACAACCTGTGTGTCCATGGGTGACACTTTCCCTCCATCCAGTGGGACTATTAAACTGGCTCTGTCCCCATGTCTGCCTTGAACGTTCAGCCAATTTATCCCCTCTCATCCCAACATGTCTACACTTCAAACTGGTGTCGCACCAGGCCAGCTAGAGGAGACTGAGACCCCAAGGTTTGGATTACGGTGAGGAGGAGGGTCCGCTTACCCTGGTAGACAATATATTTATTAAGACACAAACAAGAGGGGCTGGGGCTGGGGCTCAGGGCAGAGCACTTGCCTAGCATGTGTGAGGCACTGGGTTCTATACTCAGCACCACATAAAAAATAAATAAATAAAGATATTGTGTTCATCTACAACTAAAAAAATATATATGTGTGCTTAAAAAGAAAGATACAAACAACATGGAATGCTTGTCTTAAAATATCTGACCATTAATTAAAAGACACACCTTCTGAAAAAAGCAAAGGCCGAATGTTTTCTCTGATAAGAGGATGATAAACCATAAAGTGGGGGGTTGTGGGATGAGTGGAGGAACTTCCGATGGGCCAAAGGGAGGGTGGGGAGGGGAGGGGGCATGAGGATAGGAAAGTCGATGGAATGAGACAGACGTCATTACCCTACTACATGTATGATTGCACAAATGGTGTGAGCCTACTTTGTGTACAACCAGAAGTGAAAAATTGTGCTCCATTTGTGTACAATAAAACAAAGAGCATTCATTCTGCTGTCATGTATAACTGATTAGAAGAAAGAAAGAATAAACTTTTAAAATCATAAGACTTAAAAAAAAAAAGACACACCTTATATCCAGTCAACACCAGAAAGGTGTATTCCTGTTAAAAGTGATTACAAAATCCTTTCCTTGAAAGGAGCATGATCTGAACCCAGGTGGGGACTAGGGACAAAGAGCCCGTTTCATGCCCAGCGTGCCAGCCGCAGCTTCTCTTCCAGGCTCTGTGCACCTGTCCTCACCCAGGGGAGCCTCCCCCCACCGGAGACTGGTGTGAAGCCACCACCCAGAGGCCTGGCCCCAGGAGGAGATGGGCTACGCTGCCCAGCCAGCGCTCAAAATCACATGCTGTGAACTATTGGAAGCAAACCCCCAGGGCCACACAGGGCACCCGAGAGGAGGACTGGCATTTCTAGGTGGGAATTGCAGATCGAGGCTCCACGGGGGGAGGTTGGGGGTTCCTACTCCCGAGGGCAATCAGGGCACCTGGCTGCCCTGCTTTCCACGGGTGCTGGCGAGCACTGTGACACTGTCACTCACTAAGAAAAGTCACTTCCCAAAATACCATACGCTGCAGGTAAATGGAAGAAAGGTCAGAATGATGTCGGCTTGCGTGTTATAAACCACTTCGCACATAAAGATTGCCTAATTACTGGAAGATACGGAAGAGGATCTAGCACTCTGTGAGCAGCTAACCCTCGGGCTGGCTTCGATGGAGCCACGTCTTGGAGCAGCTTAACCCATCAGCTCTCAGGCTTGCTTAGCTGCCGAGAAAATGCCAAAATTCTGTATGCCCCCAGCCCTGCTGCATTGTTACGTAGAAAGCAATCTGTAAAAACAGCATGAAAACATCATATGTATTTGAATCTTTGTATTCATTTCATACTTAAGTAATGTGACTAATCATTGTTTTTTTAGCCTTTGTCCTTGGATTTTCATTATGAAGATTCAAAAGGTATGAATTTCATCTATTAGGTTTGGGAGCATACATAGTATGTTATTTGAATGAATTAAATTTTGTTGACGTCTTTCTGCTCAGCCAGATTCTGAAATAACGTGGGCAAGCCTCGCATCGGCCATCATCTGCTTATTTTGCTTGGTATCTAATCTCTGTGCCCCCAAATCTACAAATGGGGTTATTACTCCCCCAAATCCCTTTCAAAGCAACATAGTTCATTAAAAATTCACTTTTTTGGGGGGGGGGCTGAGTTTTCATTATATTGTAGGTATCAAGGACCAAGTTGGACCCAATATTTCTATGAGCTTGTTGAAAAATGCAAGGGACAGTATATAGTTGTAAAAATAGCCATTTGTAGATATGAAACAGGGAGAAAATGGGAAGGACAGTAAAGCCAGACAGTGGCATCAGGGGAGGCTTCCCAGAGAGAGCCTTACAAGACTCCTACATCAATAGGAGTTAGCAAGGTGGAAAGAGGAGAGGCTGCCGGGTAGAGGGGGTGCCACGTGTGAGGACATGGGGCTTAACAGCGGCGGCAGCTCATCTGCAGAGGGGCAAGCAGCTCTGGAATGTGCATGCCGGACAGGCATTCTGAGCAGCAAGACCATTGCTTCCAGTTGGTTTTCTGGGCAATGGATGTGGGACCTTCCTGAATCTTCCTTCTTTTTATGGAAACCCTCAGGGTATGATTGTAAATCCAGGTCATTAAGTTTATACCTTTGTTTTAGGTAATAGGCAATATTAGAGAGAACACATAAGCCAAGGTAACAGGTTCCTAGAGACACAGAGGAAAGTTAAGGGACTGAGAGAGCAACGAGACCATGTCTCTGTGTGTGTGTGTGTGTGTGTGTGTGTGTACCCTAGGGGACATCTGGGATAGCTCTTGGGTCGTTTATTGAGGTAGAGGGTTGACTAGTGACAGTGATTACATGACTTAGGAAGAAAACCTCAGAAACAAGAGCTACTTCATCAAAAAGGAATAATAATTACAGAGAAGACACTGAGTTGTGTACATCCCAGGAATTTCCTGGATGCTGGTCACAAAAGCAAGGATACCCCCAAGATCCTGCCTGCTCATAGGAAGGAAATGTCTATAACTATGGTGTGGAGGGAACCACTTTGATCTCTTGAGGTCCTGCAAAAATACTGCTTCCTTGTGAACCTCACCCACCAAATGTATAATGCAAATATCACCCGGTACGTTCCCTTCACTGGAGTTCCTTAAGCTTGTAGTTTCCTTGCACTGTTTTCTAAATTTCCAATACTCCCATTTCCCCAAAGATAACAGAAATATATCAACCAGAACTCTTCCCAAAAGTCAACCACACAAGAGAAATTCCTTATCAATTGCACTGATCATGCCAACACAGAGGTTCCCACTTAATCAGTCTTTCCATTGGTGCAATAGCTTCTGTGACCACAGACACGGAGGGCATGGGCCCAATGCCGATGAAATTATGGCCCTAGTTGGGAAAATTTGATTCACTTAGGATATAACAGCATACACCAGAAAGAAGCCAATAGCCTGAGACACACGTGCAGAATGGGAGACCCAGTCTCCAGAACTTTACTGAGCATTTAATCACTGGCTCACCCTTCCATCCAATATCCTATGTCTACCAAGCACCTTGCAGGTGCCAGAAGCCGTGGGGATTCCAGGGAGAGAAAGAAGTATGTTTCTTGCCACTGAAGAGCAAGCTGTGAAGACATGACTACAGTGCGGGGGCTCAGCCTCAGAGGGCTACACCTGCACCGTGCAGGATTGAGAGGAAGAGTGGTACCACCTGCCCTTCCTTAAGAGCACCATGGGGCCCCCTGGGCAGGCTTCGAGGAGGTGGAGCATTTTATCCAGACCTGGAAGGACAGGGAGGAATTGCATACACCTCCAATTCTCAGGGGGTGAGTCTGGGACTCTCATGTGCCCCCAGTCTAGATGCTTATGCTCCTGTGCCACCTTAGCACTGGAGTCACCCACAGAAGACCTGCAGACTTCAAAACGTATGGGAGCTGCTTGTGCTGAGAAGAGCCATGGACTCGCTGTGGTGGACCTTAGCTGGATTCCAGATCTGCTATTGGCTTAGTGACCTAGAAGTGACAATGACCACCCAGATGCTCCTGCAGGACTGGGGGACCCTCCTCCCAGCTGCTCCCAGCACCAGTGGCTGGTAGCTGCGGAGAGTGCCCACAGTGAGAAACAGCCGCCTGACCCTGGGGCAGCCTGTATCTTATAGTCCACGGGGAGTGAGGGGAGAAACTTCAGCCAGGTGTCTCCAGCGCTTCCTAGGACTGCCTGAGGCTTTTCTTGTGACGGCTGCACAGTTGAACTTCTTCCCTGCCTGGTCCTGCTTGCCTCACCCCCACCTGCAATGGGGTGCTAGAGCTGGCAGCCCAGCTGGTAGAAGCAGACACCATGCCCCTTTCCCCACTCTGCACCCACTGACATCAAGCTCACGGGAGAATTTACACCAGGAACCAGGAGCCCCCCCACCCCCACCCCATGGCTGTCAATTGCAAAGCCTTCTCAGGAAACCTCCTGGTCACAAGACTCCTTTGTGTCTCAGAAGCTATTTCTCAGGGACGAACTCAAGACAATTGGTGACTTTAGGAGGGGTACATCTGCAAACCAGCCAGGCCACTGACTTTGGGCATTTCAACTAATCTCACCCAGCCTGTTTCCTCATCATAAAATGAAGCGCTTGGTCTAGACCTTTGAGTTTGGGGCTGTGCTACATGGAGCTCTTGAGGGCCCAGGGTGTCTTAAGGTCATGAAAAGGATGTCAGATCCCTGAGAGGTCTGAGACCTGAGTACTAGAGCCTCATCTACAAAATGGGGACAGTCTCAGGTTGTGAGACATCCAAGACCACTGACCAGAGAGCTCCTAGCAACACCAGCCTACAGGAAGCTCCACAAAGGAATGTCAGGTTGGACAGTGCTCCTGGACAGGGTCCCAGGAAAGCAGTCATCACTCACCCACAGCCTAGGGCCTCAAACACATGTCAGGCGATGACAGGAAACAGCCGAGACCGCAGAACACAGCATGGATAATCACCGACCAATCCAAACCCAAGATCTTCACTCCCATTTCTTCTTCTCTGTTAGCACCATAAACAGAAGACAGTCGGAGAATTCTAGGAGAGGTTTTCAATGGCCAAATGGTCTGTTGGAGCCCCGTCTTTAGAACTGCATTTTGCTTCCGCCACTAGGCTACCTGCTAGTGCCTAGGAAAGTGTCTGCCTTGGGCTGTGCAGGGCCCTGGTGCTTCACAGCGGAGATCACGGTGTCCTACCTCCCTTTGTCCAGCCACAGTCGAGGCTAATTGTTACTGTGGAGTGGTTGCGACTATGCTTCTCCCTAGCAGAGGGCAATGGAGAGGACGTCTGGTAGCACAAGACACAGCATCATGCCTCCCCTGGAAGCAGATGAAAGCCAATGTCTTTGACATTCTGTCGCGATCCTCCCTGATTCCCAAACTACGTGTTCAGGAATATAATCTGAGACGTTGCTACTGCGTGGCTGCTCGGCAGTGTAGTTCCTGAGCTCTGTCTCATAGTATCTGAAAATTAGCAGCTGCTGTGTCTCAGGTGGGGCTTAGCAAGTAGAAATGCAGGATGCCCAGCTGAATTTGAATTTCAGATAAATAAGGATAATGATTTTAGTATAAACATATCCTTGGCAATATTTGGAGCATATTTTTGCTAAAATTCAAATTTAACTGGACATCTGCTATGGTTACAATGTTTGTGTCCTTTCAAAATTCATGTTGAAACATAATCCCCACTGTGGTGGTATTCAGAGGTGCTGTCTTTTGGGAAGTGATTATGTCTTGAGGGATCCACCCTAGTGAAAGGGATTGAATGTCCATTCAAAAGTGGCTTCAGAAAGCTCCTGCCCTTTTGGGGTTGTCCAGTCTGTGAGAGGCACGGGGTTTAATTCTCAGCACCACATATAAATAAATAAAATAAAGGTCCATTGACAAATAAAAAATATTTTAAAAGAGAGAGAGATCCTGCCCTTTTGCCTTCCTGCCATAGGAGGACAATTGGTAGCTTTAGGAGGGATACATCTGCAACAAGAAGGCAACATCTTGGAAGCACAGAACTAGCCCTCACCCCATGTGGAATCGGCCGGCACGCTGATCTTGTATTCCCAGCCTCCAAAACCATGAGAAACAGACTTCCAGTACTTACTTAAAACTTACCCAGTCTAAGGTATTTTCTTATAGCAGCAGAAATGGACTAAGACAGCATCTTATATTTTATCTGGCAATCCAACTTTATGGACTTCCGGAAATCAAAAAAATGCAAGAAAAATTGGTGAAGTTCCAATTGAAGCAGCTTCAGCCATTTCTTATTCTGTGTTCTGAGGGCATCACTGCAAGTCATCTCCTCTTGTCAACTCTAGCCTCTCTAGTAGAAGGTCACAGTTGAGAGGAATATGGGAACATGCCAATGAAGGAGACCCAAACGCATCGTGTGGCCCAAGACTTGCCCTGCAGCTATAGACCGAGATCCCAAGGTTCCTGCATTCCTGGACCAAAGGCAAGAGCACAAAAGCAGGGCCCATCCAAAAGGCTCTATTTCTGTTGACTGTAATACAATGGGATCACAGCTCACCTGTCCACCAAGACTTACAGCCATGGGAGTTACTGAATGAGAAAGTCCACTAGTCATCAAACAACCCTTCCACAAGCTACAAGGGAATTAAAGTCTCATACTGAACATTCGTGCCATTTAGGCCATGATCTGATGTCAACACTTGACTGTGGTTTCTGACTTCCTATTGCAGAGGTGAGAAGTCACTCGCATTGGCCACCAAGTCGCTCTGGTTCTCCTGCTGCAGCCAGGGTCACAGAACACTGAAGAGAAGCAAATCTCTGTTTTTTTGTTTGGTAAGAACAGTTTTGGGTTTGTAGCAGAACTGAGAGGAAGGTATAGAGTAGGGTTTATTATTGGTCTTATGCATTCCATAGGTTTGAACAAATCAGTGACTTATTTCCACCATTATATTATCATCCTTGTGATTTTTATGCTACTGAGATTTCAGGACCCTGTGACTGCAGCATGACTTAGCCCGTGCTAACTAATGCAATCAAGGCTGAAATATTTGGGTGGTTGGTGCAGGGCCCAGAGTGTGCAACTGTCATGTTACTCACAAGGATTACAGCTGCAGGGAATTGTAAAACTGTGGATTTTGAGTGATAATGATCTGTCAATGGAACCTCATAAGTTGTAACAAATGTGTCACTTTGGTAGGGAATATTGAGGATGGAGAGACTGTGTGTATAGTGACAGGGCAGTGGCTGTAGGCAACTCTGTAGGCTCCAGAACCAGGATTGGGCTCTGATGCTATTATACAGCTCGTTAACTGTGATTCCGGGCAAGCCACTTGACCTCTTTAAGCATGAGATTCCTGGGAAGTCACAGCTCTCTTATTATGAAGATTAAATGAGACAATACCTACCAAATGGCACAGCAGCTAGCCACAGTGAGCACTCAACAAGTTAATATTAATAATTTTATTTTATTATTAATAAAAGATGGTGGTTCTAACATAAGAATTCCCACAATGCATTTAGCAATCTCCACTTGAAGTTTCCAGAGGTGAGGAGTTTACAGCCTTGGGGTCTGCTGGTTTCATTTGGACTTAAATTGCTATCAGTCATTGCTTGTGTTGGGCCATCTCCCTTTAACTTCCACTTCATTGGGCCTAGTTCTGCCTTCTCCATTGACTCAGAAAAGTCTTATTCTTGTTTCACTTGACAGATTTTCAAATACTCAAAGACACTGACCTTCTCCACCATGCTCCCCATGATCACCTCTGCCCTCCTCTCCAGATTAAATGATCCATTTTCTATTTCCTCATGTAACATGGTTCTTAACTATGCCCCATGCTGACCTCCTCATTTGGAAGCACCTCAGTTTTTCCAGGCCCATGTAAATGGGGCACCAATATGAGAGGTCTGTGGGTGCCAAAAGGAGTGAGTCTGCTGGGTGGCCTCTAGTGCCACTGCCCTCAGTTGACCTGGCCTAGGAGGGCATCCAACTCCAGCCTCCTGCTCCTTCCCCACTTTGCTGTTTTGCTTGTCTCCTGCCTGTTCGTGGGCAACTGACCTTTTTCCATTAAAATATTTTGATTTAATTTGCTACTTTCCATCATATTCTAACCATTCATTCATTCCACAAGCATTTCTCTGACTCCAACCATGGGGCTGACACTGTGCTTCATACTAAGGCTAAAAAGATCTAGACAAGAGATCTGAAGGCTGCTGAGACGGCAGGCCATTGGTGACTCCTCTGTGTGAGCTGCACCAGCCGGCTGACTCCACCTAAGGGCACTGTGTCCACATGCTTCCACTTTCCCCAGGCCCCTTTGCTTTGTTTAAATAAAGTTACACTCTCTTTAGTCCTCCTTAGTACTAGCAAAGTAAACATATAGCGGGGTGGGGTGGGGTGGGGGAGGGAGAAAGAGAAAAGAAAGAAAACTTAAAAAGTGAAGAAAGAAGAAAAAGATTGAGCATAGCATTATCTACTGAAGTAATTTCATGCTATGGTGGAACACTGACATTTGAAGAGGAGTACAACACTTGACCATTTCAGGTCTCTGGAATTTTCCACAATCATTCAGAATTCCCCAACAGTGCCTCTGCCACCACCCACTAGCACATTCTAGCTGTCCCCTGGCGTGCACTGGTCAATGCTTGGACACTTGGATTTTTGAAGTGTGAGATTGTTCCTCTGAACTCCACACTTCTCTTGAGCCTTGAGCATGCCTTAAGGAAGAATTTTCCTTATTAGGAGAACTGAAACAAACACGGAAATAGTCCTGCCTGTTCTTTCATCTGCAACATGAACACAGAGCCTGGCAGAGTACGAATCCAATCAATATGTAAAATGAGAAAATTTTCTGCAAAAGTAGAGAGGATGTAGGCAACTGACCTACAAAGCAGAGGAAGTCCTTGAAGCACCCCCTACCCTGAGCAGCTCAGGATTCCACTTTCCTCTGGGAGCTGAGAAGGAGGTGGAGGGTTGAAGATGAGGAGGCCCCTCTACTACTCAGCATAAATATACTTATATACTTAAGAGCATAAATAAATAAATAAATATAAATGGTGAAGGATAAATATGAATAGCTCAAAAATTAAAAATAAAAATAGTGAGGGTTTCAAATCATGGCGCCAAAAGTTCCACTAGGCTTCGTACTAATATGAAGCAGAAAAACTAGAAAAGAGGAAGAAACCCAGGAGCAGCTCCTCACACCAACAAGCACAGCACTCTGGTCTTTGAGGGCCATTGAGTCAACACCACATGGTGTGACAATCTGAATGACCTCCTTCCTCAGGGGTTAGCCTGCCACCACTCTTGGCACTCTGGAGCCTCCTGTCCAGGGCTGCAGGGAGATTCTGGAAAGTGAACAATGAAGCCCCATTGCTCCCTTGAGTCTCACTCTCCAAGGCACCTCCCTCCTGTTGGCAGTCCTACGTGATACGGCTTCCGCGGAGCTCACCCTTCATTTCCTTCGCTCTATCCTTTGTCTGTCTCGCTCCAGCCACACCATTCTCCATGTTCCTCCAACACACCAAGCTCAGGCTTCCCACTTGCTTTTGCCTCTATCCAGACTGCTTTCCTCCTCCCCTCCTCCAGGCCTCAGCTGTAACCTCACCTCCTGGGAGAGATGTCCCCTGGGCACCCTAACAGAGTGTCTACCATCCAAAAGACAGTCTTCAGCTTCATCTTTCTGTTTTATATTCTTTGTACTTGTCACTGTCTGGAATTGTATTTATATATTTCTTATCTTTTTTCCCTTACCAGATTATGAGTTCCATAGAGTACAAATCTTATCTTTCATATTCACTACAGTATCTCTGGAGTTTAGAGCAGAGCCTGGGACAAAGTAAGTCTTCATTATTTGATAAAATTATTGAGTTCCCAGGACAACAAATGACAAGAAGTCTCACCAAATCACATCACCATGAAATATTATAGCACCGAATATAACAAAAGGCTCCTAAGAGTCTCAGAACAAAAACAGAATCAGAATGGATGAGATTTTCCCCTCAGCAACATTAAAGGCTAGAAGATAATGAGTATTTGACACCTTAGAAAATCTGAAGAAGATAACTTCCAACATATGGTTCTATACCTAGCCAAACTATCTATCCAGATGTAAAGGTGGATCAAAGATATTTTCAAACATATTAAGACTAAAAAACAAAAACAACAACAAAATTCTTCCCATTCACGGCTTTAAAGAAGATTTTGAGGTGTTCTGGTGCAGAGCAGGAAAGAAATCAAGGAAGAAGCTTTGAAAACCAGGAACGGGAGATATGACACCGCAGGGTGGTCGAGAGAGTTCAGAATCATGTCAAGGAGGAATGCTAGGTAAAGATGTGTGCTGAACCCAGAAACTTTTTGACTTTGGAGGGAACGAGGAAGAAGTTTCCAGAAGAGTGCCCCCCCCCCAATTAAAAGAGAAGAAAAATGAAACTGAAAGCTACTGGTGGTATTCTAATGGATCTGGTAAAATATTTGCAAATAATAAAATATGTGCAGAAAACTTAGAATAAAAAATGAGTGAGATAATTTTTAATTCCAGAAGAGGACTTTCCAAAAAAATGGAAAATATATCACAGTGCACTAAAATAAATAGGATCTACCAGGTCAAAATAATTTAACTCCAGATTATTGTTTTATCTAAAAAATTTCAGTACATAATTGTGCTGAAAGGATGGAAAACAGAGTATAAAGAGAGCCAGATTCCTATCTACATAGCAAGACCTCAATACTAAATTGATAGTGGAAAAAAAAAAGTAATTTTGTAGAAAGCTATTTAATGATGTAGAAAAATTTCAAGCTATGTAAAGTTAAAAATAATATCAGAAAATACATATATTATAATCCTCTTTATAAATGCATATATGCATGCAAGAAAAAAATGACAGTGAATTCGTCAATGTCCTGGGATGCAAGGTCAAGGCACATAACTTAGTCCCATATTTTTAAGCTAACAATGAACCTGTGGAAAACAAAATTAAACACACAATATATTTACAATTACTTCAAAGAAAATTAAATACTTAGATATACACTTAATAAAAATAAGTACAAGATTGGAATATTGAAACTTAACAGAATACTGATGAAAGAAATCAATTAAAAGCCAAATAAATTGTCACATATATGTTCAAGGATTAGAAGAGTCAACATGTAAAGATATCAATTCTTTCATAATTGATTTGTCATTTTAATGCTATTTCTATCAAAATACCACCAAGGTTGTTTTGTTTTGTTTTTAGTAGATATAAATAAGCTTATTCTAAATTTTACACAGAAATACAAAAGTTCTAGAACAGCTAAAACAAACTTAAAACTCAAAAGTGCAAAGAATCAGTCTAATGTGAACTTACTATATTGATATTTTAAAAGTGTGAAATTGGCAGAAAGGTGGACACATAGAAGAGAATGGAAATCCCAAAACAGACTCATTTATAAATATTTCTAAGTAATTTTTTTATAAAGGTGCAAAATCAATTCAACAGAGAAAGAAAAGCTTTTCAGAACATTGTCCTGCAAGAACTGGACACCCATAGGTAGGAAACTAAACTTTGACTTAACAAGAGATAAAAATCTTTTGTAAGGAAGTCGACCATGCTTTTAGCCCCTTTATCAAATATAAGATAGTTGTAACTTTGTGGATTAGTCTCTATGTCCTCTATTCTAAACCATTGGTCCGCCCGCCTGTTTTGGTACCAGTACCATGCTGTTTTTGTCACTATTGCTCTGTAATATAGTTTGAACTCTGGTATCGCTATACCACCTGATTCACACTTCCTGTTTAGAATTGCTTTTGCTATTCTGGGTCTTTTATTTTTCCATATGAATTTCATGATTGCTTTGTCAATTTCTACAAGATATGCCGTTGGGATTTTGATTGGCATTGCATTAAACCTATAGAGAACTTTTGGTAATATCGCCATTTTGATGATGTTAGTTCTGCCTATCCATGAACAGGGTATGTTTTTCCATCTTCTAAGATCTTCATCAACTTCTCTCTTTAGGGTTCTGTAGTTTTCATTATATAAATCTTTCACCTCTTTTGTTAGGTTAATTCCCAACCAGTTCAGGATGAAAGACCCTAAGACAACCACATGGCAGGGAGCAGGTTACCTCTTGTGCACTGATTCAAATTGGCTCTCATTCCAGCCCACTGGCAAAGCCCAAACCCATAGCTTCCCCAGTGCAACCCATTAGCCTTCGCCCCTCCTTGTCTGCAGGTTGCACTGCCTGCCAGGACCAGTGGGCACTCCACAGGCTCAACTTAGAAATGTGAAAAGTTAGCACCCAAAGACGGGTCCTTAGGTGCATTTCACATGCTCTTAGGAAGAGCCTGTATAATAAAGAGTGCCAGTCACCCTGAGCTCTGGCCAGCTTAGTGATGCACCAAGTGATTCTCCCCTCTTCCCTGCTATTCCACCCTTTCTCTCACTTCTTCCGGGGACTACATTCACAAGTAAACTACATACATGCCTTTGTCTCAGGCTCAGTTTTCAGAAGATCCTGGGTTAAAAGATGACACTCTTCTAGAAATAAATAGCCACCCAAGGAGTTGGGGAAAAAATAAATAAATGACAGCTCCAAGTGACCTCCCCTTACACACACAGACTCAGAACTCCCCATCAACTGGTTAAAGGTTTACTTTTTCATATCAAGATAGCCAAAGATTACCAGGCATTTGAGAAAACCAACTAAAATTGAAGGCAAGACCAAAACAGGACCAGCCACCATAGCACACACCTGCAATCCCAGAGACCCTGAAGCCTGAAGCAATAAGATTACAAGTTTTCAGCAACTTACCAAGACCCTGCCTTAAAATCAAAAACAATAAAAAGGTCAGGGGATGTAACTCAGTTATAGAATGTTCAAACCCCAGTACTACAAAATAAATAGACAAAACAAACAACAACAAAACAAAGACCAAAACAAATAGCATAACTTGGAAAAATAGAAACTATGAGGGACAATGAGGCTTTAAAAATTATAACAAAAATTCTTAAGAGATATAAGAAGAACCTGCATCTGTGAACTAAGATCAGGATGACTTTTTTTTTTTTTTTTAATAATGGGGATTGAACCAAAAGTGCTTCACCACCAAGCTACATCCCCAGCCCTTTTAAATTTTTATTTTGAGACAGGGTCTTTCTAAGTTGCAGAGGCTGGTCTACTTGCAATCCTCCTGCCTTAGCCTCCCAAAGTAGCTGGGATTACAGGTGTGCACTACCATACCAGATAGAAAATTTTTTTAAAAAAAGAAAAATTAAAAGGGGTGGGGATATAGCTCAGTTGGTAGAGTGCTTGCCTCGCATGCACAAGGCCCTGGGTTCAATTCCCAGCACCATTTAAAAAAAAAAAAAAAAGAGTTCCTAGAAATTAAAAAACATGATGTCCGGGAAAAAAGTCTTCAGTCCAAAGATCTAGAAGAGGACATTAAGGAAACTTCCCAGGAAGTAGTGCAAATAAGACAAAAGAGAAAATGTATAGAAGTTCCAGAGAGAACAAAGAAAAGGGAAGAAATCAACAAAATCTTCTGACAAAAATTCCCAGGACATGTTTTCTGATTAATAGGATGTTCCCAGAAAACAGAACCACATCAACATATCTTTGCAAAACTGAGGTCATTTGGGAAAAAAAGAAAGCCCTTCAAACATCAGGAAAAAAAAATAAGCCATACGCAAAGACCAGAAATCAGAATGGTTCCAAGTCTGCTCAACAGCAGTAATGGAACCAGAGATAGTAAGCAATGCCATCAAAATTCTTTTTTTTTTTTTTAAAGAGAGAGTGAGAGAGAGAGAATTTTTTAATATTTATTTTTTTAGTTTTCGGCAGACACAACATCTTTTTGTTTGTATGTGGTGCTGAGGATCGAACCCGGGCCGCACGCATGCCAGGCGAGCGCGCTACCGCTTGAGCCACACCCCCAGCCCGCCATCAAAATTCTTAAGTGAAATTATTTCCAAATTGATAATTCTATACGAGTCAAACTATCAATCAAGAGGAAAGGAGGGACAAAGACATTTTCATATAAACAAGATTTCAAAAAAATTGTACCTCCCACACAACTTTTCCTTAAGCAAGTAATGGTGGATGTGCTCCCAGATGAAGAGGGTAAAGCAACAAGTGCACACCAGATCAGGAAGCAAGTAACCCAGCATGGGAGAAGCACAAGGCCAGGGGGAAGAGCAGGGGCATCCCATGAAGACCACCATGCAGATGTGCAGCAGGCAACCGCTTGGGAGACCGGGGCTTGGGAGACCGGTGCCTGCCTGCGAAGGCTTGAGTCGGTCACTTCCCTCTGGATTCCACGTAGAGGTGAAGCCAAAGTATCTTCCATTGATGGAAGTAATTAAGAAATCTTCAAAGGTAATGTACAATTGACACCAAATATATTCCCTCCCTTTATGAGTTAACGTTCACATCTGGCGTTTGAACCCATAGCTTGGTGAGAAGCTCTATTAGTCGGTGTTCTCTAGAACAGAACCAATAGGCTGCAGAGCAGGATAAACCAGTGGCTCTAAGAAGCTGGAGCCTCGGAACTGGAAGGACCAATGATCTCAGACTAGGAACAAAGGCTAGAAGCTCCCTGGAGTCTCTGGTCAGAGTCCATTTTGGAAGAGTGAAGGAGTTGGAGTCTGATGACCTCAGAAGATCACAGAAGTGACTGAAGCACCACTTAAGAATGGAGCTGTGTCTGCTGCTACTTCCTCATTCTGCCACCTTTTGTTTCAACCAGGCCCCCACCAAGTGAACTGTGCTGCCCATATGTAGGTGGGTCTCCCCCTCAGTTTGTTGTCCCACGTGCCATTCATTCCTAGAAACACCCTCACTGACACACCCAGAATCTTCTTAATCTTACCCCCCATCTCTTAATCCAATTGACAATTCTGATTAGCCATCACAGAGACTTTATCTCAATAAATTTCGACATAGAAGCTATAGGGACATTAATTCCCTCTCTCTCAGGCCATTATTTTGGGCTCCTTGTTGCAGAGGTTCTGCCCATGCTTGGCTGGCTCCAAGTCAGAAACACCATGGGAGAAGGGTGTGATGAAGAGAGATGTGGGAGACAGAGAGACTGAGATAGGGAGTAGGGGACCCCACTGCCTACAATTGCCATCCAATAGTCCATTCAAATTACTAATTCATCAAATGGACTAATCCACTGATGAGGTCACAGCTCTCCTAATCCAATCTTTTCCCCTCCAAACATTTCTGCATTGCCTGACACGTGAGCTCTTTGGGGAGTGAACTAGATTAGAATTTAATTTTTCCCAAGATTCTTTTAGTTTTTTAACACAATATGGTCTTATTTTCTACCCAGATTTCTTGGAGGTCCATGATCTTCAGTATAAGATCTTTCACTACTTACCTTTGTCCCTTTTGATTTTTGTGTCCTGTATTGAGAAAACAAAACTTTCCTAAAGATCAGTTAAAAATGAGGCAGGGGTAGGTGAGGGTTAACTGCACTTGGAGCCCAAAATCCTTATCAACTAGAGGGGCCTTTTAAAAACCCAGCAAAGTGGTTGCTGCTTCAGTCTGCAGAGAAGCCATCAAGCCTGACCTCTCAGAGTCTGCGACCTGATTTCCAAAGTCAGTTCTATTTTTATCAAAGGCCAATTAGTTACACATACATTTTTAATAATGTATTAATTTCACTTCATATAATCTAACAATGAATTAAATGGCCTCTTTTGCCCTTTTCCATCAGCTTCTGGTATAGAACAAAAATCACCACAGAGACCTTCCAGCATTTTTGGTCCTTTGTTAAGACATGTGAAGCCCTTTCTCTGTGTCAGGGAAGCCACATTCTGGCTGGCAGTGCCTCAGCCCTCTGGCGAAGGCTGCAGAAGCAAATGGGATGAAAGATCCTGTGTCACTGTGGGCAACTACATCTGTTTTAATCATAAATACAACGTAATCAATGTTTGGGTTTCTCTAGAATTACTTCCACTCAGGTGCTGTATGCCCAGTGGCCTTCTGTAGGGAAGACACTTCAGGTAAGGCTGAGGTGGCTCTGGGGATGAGGGACAGCTAACGGGAAGAATGGTCAAATACAGGGAGATTAAAATCACTCAGACCAGCATGGCACTTTAGAAACTGTAGGGTTTAATTACAATTCCTGGTTGTCTTCTGGATGGGCCAGCAAAGGACATGATTTGGAGTGGTTGTTTTCTTCTGTACATTTTGAAGCAGAAGAATGATTCATTTCAAAGCCGGATGGTGGCAAAAGGGAGCCCTCTGTGGAGGGAGCCTGTTTGGACTCAGCTGAGCCAGGTGAGGGGATGTCTTTGCCTTAAGTTTTGCTCAACATCTTCATTCCCAGGGTTCTCTCAGTTCGAAGATGAAATGTAAACAGCACACACCCTGTGCCCCTCTGATCTGACAGTCTGTATCACAAATCATAAAAATGTGTGAAATCGAGTCTTTTTTAAAGAGTGGAAACCTGACCCAGTGTTCTAACTTGGAGAGAGGAGGACTCAGCACAGAAACTGAACTCCCGGTAAACCGACTCGCCTATCATGGGCATGTCAAAATGGGCTTCTGGATTCAGCTGTAACAATGGGGACTATCAATTAGGCAATGAGCGCTCTGAGCCCATGTGCTGGCTCTGCTACAATTTTTTTTTTTTTTTAATGTCTGGCAGAATGTTTTACAAACTGAACCCAGCAAGACTACAATCCTACCAGAAGGTGCCTCAGATGGTTTTGCTAATAATTTTGATCAGCTGAAATGGAGAAAAACATCATTTCAATTATTCACTTTTCAACAACCGTCAATTTTAATTTGGAATATTAAAGGCCTCTTTCTTCCTCCCTTTATCACCATCAACCAACTAAATCGAAACCCAAAAGCACCCTCAGAGAAAGGAAAAAGGGGCAGGCAGTGACATTTTTGAGTATGGCAGCATGCTAAAAATCTTCTTCACCTGCGTTTCTCACCACTGTGAAGGTGGGTTCCGCCTATGTGTAACTTGTGGATGGAAAGTAAGTAGGTTCCTTTAGGAACTCGGGGGAGGCTGGCACTACTACTGCTGCAGAGATGCAAGTGTGAGCCACCATATATTGGCTTTTGTTTTAATAGCCTTTTAACCAACTTTGTTAATGGACTGAATGCAATTTAGATATGGAACTTGGCTAAAACATAGCTTCAATTGGCTATTAAAATTTAAGAGCCAACTAAGATAGCTAATTACAAAAAAAGCTCCAGTGATAATGCTGAGCAGAATTAGTAATAGCAAATGACAGTCTGTCTAGTCTTATTCCCATAGGGAAAGAAACTCTTAACTGAGAAGTCAACCAGACAATGTGCAACGAACCTAATTGCATTACTGGTATTATGGCATACAAATCTGGCAGCTCACTGGGACAAAACAGGGAGGAAAGTCTGTCAACTCAAGTCAGAAAGCAACTGACCCTCTTTTACATAGTGGTTAGAGCAGATTTCAGGATATTTTCTTTTTACTGAGTTGATGGGCAAATGCTCTTTTACTGAGGAACATTCCTATAAAAAGCCTAGTGGGGAGGAAGGGACAAGGAGGGAGGAAACAGACCTTCCAGGACGCACATTGCTGAAGGAGGCTTCACCTGGCAGAGTCCCATTCTCCCTTGGGATATTTAGGTCTAAAAGAGGCAACAAGAGGCAACAATAAATATCCGACTGCTAAAAAGTTGAGCTTAAAGGGAAAATGTTCTGCTCCTTTGCTTCGTTACAGATGCCCTCATCATGGCATGGCGAGTGCAGCCAAGCTCTCCTGTGAAGATTTAGCGTGCATGGTGGCCACTTTGAATCGAGGTACTGGAGTCTTTTAACATTCCCTCGTCAAGTGTCTCCCTGCTGTGCCTGTAAATGTCAGTCCAGTTTTTTCACGGCTGTGCGCACAGATTAGAAACAGCAGGAGAGCGGGGAGCATGACTACAATACCAGTAAGGACACTTGTCTTCCTGGCACTGCTCAAGTGATTCTTGGAATGCAGGACCCTGCTGTTTTCTAATATTTACACACAACTGGAGTCATCAAGAGCAGTAAATGCAGTCTAAAGGCAGCTCGATTCTTTTGTGTTAGGGACTTTACATTCAAATAGGGATATCAACAATAACACCAAAAAAAAAACCACCTCCCATTTTAAAGTTTCATATTTCCCCTCAATTTTGTCACTAAAAGACCAACCAGGTATTATCATGACTGTTCACTTAGCTTGACCCTCCCTTCCAAACACTTTCTATGTGCATCACACAGTTCATTGGGAACAGCAGGTGTTTGGGATTCTTGACCTCAAATTGTGTTTTTGTAGGCTGTGGTTTCTCTGACCTCTACAGGAACAAGACAGGGTCTTGGAAACCATTTTGATGTCATTTCAGCCACCTGTGTTTGCTGAACATTTTGCCTGACATATCTAAGACTTACTTTGAGAGTGCAGCATCCAGAACATAGCTTCATTCAAAAGCCTGCTTCGGAACTCAGAAAAAGGGGAAAACTCACCACAACTGTGTATAAGAAATGTCTAAAGGACCCTTCTGCAGATTATAAATGGTTGTCACAAGCTTTTAGATATCTGCCAAGGATTGTACTTGAAACTTGGGCTGCCAGGGGGTGGAGGGTGACACAGAGCCCAGATATATACCTTTGCAACTCAATGTCAAGCAGACCAAGATGGGGACATTTCCCCAGTTGAACTGACTCGTTAGCACCAAAATATCCTACACCAGTTAATGTGATAATAAAAATAAAAATAATAATGTAATAAATGAAGACAAGAGAACGGAGTTTGTGTAGGCTTTTGTGGGGGCTGCATGTCTAGAACATGAGAAGTCTTTGTAGAGATCTTCAAGACACACCTCTTGTGTGCCATCCCTCTCTCTGGCATCTCCTTCACCTTTCAAACACCTCCAGGGACATCAATATACAGCCAGCCCTAAGTGTGCAATGTATACTGTGGATGAAGAGCTTTCTGTGCTTTGTGCGCTGGTGCTAGGGCCCAGTTACCTCCAGAAAAGATCAAGAAGTAAACTACTACTCTCTACTTTCTTTACAGGCAACTTAATAGAATCAGTATGTACTTACCAATTGTAACTTCCCCTGGGCAGTCACTGTCCTAGGACTTCCCAGTCCTTAGGGTTAAGGGGCCCTTCAGTTGATATACTCTTAAGCACTAGCCCATATGGGTGTGATTTTTGTAGTAGTGGTGAGACCATAAGTGAATTTCTTCTTTTGTGATTTCTGTTAATGCAGTTTGGATAATAAATGGGTCCCTTATAGGGAAAGCCTGAGGAAGTATGCTGGGCCTCTTGGATCTGAGGATTATACCATGGACTATCATGAACTTCTGTACTCATTTTTGGTCAAGTGGAGGTCAGAGAGAATATTAAGCACAGCAATTTTTCCCATTTTAAAGAAACAATTGCCCAAGTGTTAAAAGCTGCTTGTTTTACTCACTTGTAATCACCTTTCACTACTGTTCACCTTACCACCCCTTCTACTCTGGATTCACTCCTCAACTTCCTGTTTTTGTACAATAAGCACAAGCATTATCTTACAGATCACCCCCACTCATATTTATGATATTTCAGAATACCATTCTAATTAAGATCAAACTTAAATAAGTTGGGAGGCTCTATTTTTTTTAAATTTATTTAATTTTTTTGGTACTGGGGACTGAACTCGGGCACTTAACCACTGAGACAGGTCTCCGGCCTTATTATTATTATTAAAATTTGAGTCAGGGTCTAAGTTGCTTAGGGCCTTGCTAAATTGCTGAGGCTGGCCTCAAACTTCTAATCCTCCTGTGTCGGCCACCCAAGTCACTGGGCTCATAGGTGTGCACCATAGCACCTGGTATAAGGGCTGTATTTATAAAGACCTTTTTACAGCATTTCTTCTTTAGTGTGCCTTGAACATCTCTGTATCATAGAGCTCAATGAATGAGGGGGCTCAGAATAACCCATGGATCTTTAAAAAAAAATTACAAAAATTTTATCCATACAACTACTATACTATGAAAACTTATAAAGCTAGAAACTAAGGTAGGAATAACCTAGCCAAAGGGCAAGAGTGTGATTTTTGTAGTAGTGGTGAGGCCATAAATGAATTTCTTCATTGTGATTTCTGTTAATGCAGTTTGGATAATAAATAATAAAGTAAATGGCCTTAGTTAAATCAGTGTGGTACTGGCCTAATGAAATGAAACAGTCCAAAAACAAACCCTGGTAGAACTCAGGATGAACACAGCAGGCACCACGAGCCAGTATGCAGGTGGGTGGGGCAGATGGTTTATTCCTGCAGTACTGGTTTGCTCCTTTCCATGTGAGCCTTACCTCATGGCATACACACACCAAAATAAATCCCACACAGGCTGCAAAATTAGAATTGTTAAAACAAAAAGTCTAAAAAAAGTCACAGTAAATATTTCTGATTTCAGGATAGAAAATATTTTAAAATGGTGGCAAAATTATGATGAAAAGATCAATAGATTAAAGCCATAAAACTAATCTTCATGCTGGGTGCAGTGGCGCATGCCTGTAATCCCAGGGTCTCAGGAGGCTGAGACAGGAGAATCACAAGTTCAAAGCCAGCCTCAGCAATGGTGAGGCACTAAGCAACTCAGTGAGACCCTATCTCTAAATAAAAATACAAAATAGGTCCGGGGATGGAGCTCAGGGTCCAAGTGCCCTTGAGTTCAATCCCTGGCACCAAATAAATAAATACTAATCTTTATAAAAACTATAACCATATCCAAGAGGAAATAAATAGGAAAAAATAAGTCAGCAACAAATAGGACAAAGGGTTAATTAAGGTCATTATCATATAAACAGTATACTAACACAACAAGGAAAAAAAATAGAATGATGGGGCTGGGAGTGTAGCTCAGTGGAAGAGCACTTGCCTAGCACATAGGTGTGAGGCACTGGGTTCGATCCTCAGTACCACATAAAAATAAATAAATAAAATGAAGGTATTGTGTCCATCTACAACTAAAAATAAAAGTTAAAAAAAAAGAAAACCTATAAAAAATTTACAAAAATTTTTGTAATGTCTAGTATATAAATAAAGAATCGTTCAGGTTCACTAGCAATCTAACAAAATTTACCTTATCAAATAAAAATAACTGTCTTAGTTCAATCTGGTATAACAAAGTATCAGATTTGATGATTTAAACAACAGACATTCCTTTCTCACAGTTCTAGACACCGGGAAATCCAAGTTCAAAGTACCAGCAGATTTACTCTTGAGGAGGGCCATATCCTGGTTTTTGCAGATGGCCATGTGTTGAAGAGAGATCATCTGTCTTCTGTGGGCACTAATCCCTAGAGGGGCCCTGCCCTCATGACTCAATAGGCTCCACCTCCTATTACCATCACCTGGGAATCAGCCTTCAACATGAATTTGGGGAGAACACAAACATTCAGTCCACAGCACTTAAGATAAAACGTAAGTTTTAGGCTCTCCAATTTACTGGTCAAGGCATTAACAGATAGACTTTTATAAAATAATTTGAGAACATGTATCCATTTCAGTCTTTGACCCAGCAGTTCACTTTTTTAAATCTAAGGAAATATTCATTATGTTGACAAAGATTTCTACCTAATTTTGTTCAAGAATTATTTATAATGTATCAAAAATGAAAATAACTTCAATGTTAAATATTAGGGAAACAGTCATGAAAGCATCATACACCCATGAGAAAAAAAAAATAAAACATAGAAGTTATATTCATAAAGTATCTGTAACTACATGAAAAGTATTTCATGTTAGTTTTAAAAAGCAGAATATTAGCTTTACATAAAGTATTTAAAGTAGATAAAGTGTATAGAAAAGTTTAGAAGAAAATGTGTCAAAATACTGACAACACTAATAGTGGTTGCCTGTGGGTGGTAGTAAAGCTGTTTTGCCTCTTGACACTTGTCTATATGTTTTCAACGTTCTACGACAACCACAGATTGTTAACACACCATGATAATCAGAAGAATACAGAACATTGAAAATAGGATTTTAAAGAATAAGAACTCTCAATGGCATATAGATAGATTACACACCAACACATAAATTATTTATATTTCAACACTAATTTACTGTTATGGAACTTAGGTCTTTAGATGCACACTTAATTAATTCAAAGAAATGATCAGAGTTTTATAGCTCTGCTGTACTGGCATTTTGTCTTCAGAAATACAAAGAAGAACTGTTGAAGAACACCAAGAGGCTACTTTACACTGGGCTTTAGTTAGTTATCAAAGACTTACCAGCTGCTTTCTAGAAAACACACAGCACACATAAATTCTATCATGTGGGACAAGAGTTTGGAACAGGTGGTGATCCTCAACAGACTAGAAAACCTCAGCTCACTAAGGACCCAAGAAAATGGCAGACAAAGCAGGACACAGTGGTGTTATGACAGGTTAGAATATGGAGGCTGGACTGCGGGGGGGGGGGACACAAAAAATAGAAATCCACTTCTTAGAAAGAAAATAAAAATAATGCAGGATATTGGGGGTGAGGGGAGAACTAAAGAACTGAAAAAGGCAAGGAAAAACGCTTACCACTGAATGCCAAGTAAGTTGCTTAGCCACTTCTTAAAAATAAAGGGTGGAGGAAAATCCAGTGCACAGTAGGGAATAAAAGAATAGCAGGACAGGGGCTGTGGCTGATACATAAAACTGGCTAGCATGGATAGTAGTTTTGCATTAACTTCTGTAGCCCTGCCAATACAGTAACATTCGAGAAAATGTCAGCACTTGTTTAAAACAATATGTGATGAAATATTTGTTTTCTTAATGTTTAACCAACACGTTTTGCTATGTTTTTGTGTTTTGAAAAATAAAAAGGGCTACAGCATATATACAAAAACACATCACACACATTTTATCCTATTTTAAGCATCAATGTGTTTAAAACAGAACTTGAGAGTTGATTTAGGTGTTACAAATAAACTTGGGCCCATAACACTGAACAGTACTAAAATCCAACATTCTACAGGAAGTAGGACTCCCTGCCCAAAATTTAATTCTCTCTTCTGTAAAGACACATAACTCGATACCTTTGAGAGGCATTAAAAAATTGATTTAAAAAAACTGTGCAGATCTGTTTTGCATTGAAAAATATCTGCCCATTATAGGGACAAATACTTCACATGACAACTTCACATGACAGTTCTACACTGGAGAACCAAAAGTTATTGTCTTTGTGTTGGTTCAGTTTCTCAAACTTGGTACAACCTTGAAAATTTTTGGTATGCCATACCCCACCTGTATTATTACAAACTTATTATGTTTCTATATCAATTCACTTTTTAAAAACTCAAATATCTATTTTAGGCTTGTCCTAAGCTGAAGAGAAATCAACACCTTAATGTGCCAGTAATATTTTGAATACTTGTTAAAATACTTCAACATTTAAATAAGACTGTGTCCACACACTACTTTAAAACACTGAATATGCTACAGGTGATAAGGTGTTCTACCCACTGGAGAATATGTCTGATCCCAATTTTCTAACAAAGTAAACATTGAGAAATATATCTTGGAATTATTCATAAATATTAAAATTCTGAGGTTCTGTTCCCAAGACAAGTCAAATATTCTACACCTTAAAATCTCTAATCACTGAAATTTTATAGTGCTTGGTTTGATGTACAAATATCATTTGCTGCACAAATAAAACTTGTTAAGAAAATCATCTCCTGTGAATGAATATATCCGGTAGACAGGAGTTCCTTAAAGGCAACCAGGCTCTACACAATCTGTGACAGTGTCCCATGTGATCATTTATCCCATTTTCTTGTCAGATGGCTTACATACTCATACCATTCTTCTATAATCTAATTTTCAAATATGTGTGTTTTCTCTCTCATAAATACACTGTGCCCTACTGCACGTTTTTATAGCCCTTGCCCTTGTGTGCACCTCATGTCTCATACAGCAGGTGCTCAATAAACATTATGGAGAACAACAACAAAAATCAATACAAACCAAACCTTACCACCACACACAAAAAAAACATATTTATACCAAGCAAATAATGAGACCTTTATTTTAAATTTTCCTTAAAAATGAAGACTCCAACAAACATTTCTGTCCACTCTGAGAAATGCACATGATTAGAAAAGTGTATTTTCATGGTAATTTTTCTTCTATGTACTCTAAAACTTCATGCACACACAGACTGAGATAGCTTAAAGAGCAAACCTGAAGATTTTGGAATTTCATAAACTAGTCTTTAATAAACTGTACAAGGGTTCATTTTAATTTAAAAAAAAGTTTGTTTTTCAAAGACATAGGTATTTAATTATTATTCCCACCCCTCAACACTCCCATGAAAATAAAACTTAAAACAGAAAAGGAGAAAAAAAGTCAAATGAAAAGGAAAAAAAAGTTGGTTCACTGCATTTGATTTACTTCTGGACTTTCTTTCTGGTTCTTGAACCTTGAAGAGAAATCAAAGAAATTTAAATCATTAATTTATATAAGCAAAAGAACAAACGTACAAATACTTCTATCTACAGCTATTAATACTTTAAAATCTAATCGACTCTGATGATCGGTTTATGGATGAAATCTCCACAGAAGGTACAACTCAACATCATAAAAATCTTAGAAAATTATTTTAATTCTTTTAATATGTCAAAAAATATGCTAGCAAAGTCTATCTGCATTAAGAACTCTTCTACTGGTAAAAACACATCCAACTTACATTGGTACTAAAATAGTTCTCCCCCAAATTTAAAATACTGACCCCAAATGTAAATAAACTACAGCAACAAACACCCACTGCCTAGGGGTAAATGAGAAGGCGAAGCATGCCAGGGATTTGGGGTTTAAAGTTTCACCTGTGCTCTTTAAGCACCAGACTAGGTTAGAATAAAAACCTTTCCCACTGGGAATCAAGTGGGAATCACACGGCTCCCAGTCAAGTGGTTTCCTAGACAAGCATCATGTTTGATGCTGTTCTAAGTCTCCAGTGACAATCCCTGGCCCTCCACCCCAGCTGAAAGAAACAGGGCTGCTGGAGGCTTGCTGCAGCCAGGCCACACTGCCTAGTGCTGCCATTTCCTTCCCAGGCCTCCTACTTCTCCCTAAACAGAGCAATGGCACCAGAGCGAGGCATAGCCTTGCAATTCCTGATTTATCAGTGAACACTTTGAACAGCAAAGAGATCTATATTTCTTTTCTGAAAAGGACACAACATGTTCTAGTCTGGGACAAAATTTCTACCATGTATATAATAATAGTCTCTTACTATTAAAGGTTTTCTTACTGTGGGTTTATTTACTTACTTAACTGGAAGATCAATTTAAAAAGTAACATGTTACTTCGGCAAGTTACAGTTTATTCAATTACCATACATTTCAATTACAGCAAACTTTAAATTTATATAAATTACCCTTTTTCTTGTCACTTAAAATACACAGTGTTTGAATTAAGAACTTGAGATTTTTTCCTTAAGTTTTTGTGATATAGCCTTCTATTAAAATTACACCACAGCAGATTTTTAGGTTTGTATTTCAAGAATTTTTAAGTTAATTTTACATCAAAAATTGGAAGTATTCTGGTTGTGAGATTGACAAAATGATGTATCACAAAAATCAAGGTCAATTGATTAATCAATACAAATCAATTAAAAAATTTCCATAAATTTTGAATTTATGGGCACATTACAAAGAACAATACAGCTATATCCAAATAGCACTATTCTCATTAATGTCCTAATTTGACATTTTGCTCTTAAATATTACTGCTTACCAGCTTCGGTCTAAAGTTTCTCCCAGCAAATCAAAATGCTATTGCTACCCTGAATTTATTATGTAATTAGTATGAAGCACCTTGGAGACTCTGTTGTATTATTAATTCAACATTTTCCCTAATACTCAATTCTGATTGTTATAGAATAGTCTGTTTTCTTTTCTCTTTAAGTTAAAACATAATTATTTTCATAATACACTATTAATGACGATAGGTCATAAGATCTGTGTAAAATCTGGTATTTGAAAAATAACATATTAGTTTAGAATACTCTTCTATAATTGTATAATTAAGACAGTAAAAAAAAAAAAAAGTGGGAAACTTCTTTGTAGGGTGCCTTTAAAAACATGTATTTCTTGACCAGTCATTCCTTCCCGAAAAATCTCAGGAATGGATAAAAACCCATGATAATTCAAAAATAACACCAAGAGTAATTTCCATTTTATGAACAGGAGAGACATGGTATACTAGCCATAAATATCATGGTTACATTAACTAATTTTTAGTACAATTCTAAAATATTGGCATAGTTTTGAAATGCCAGAATATGCACTTTTTTTTTTTAAGATTTATCATTCTGTAAATGGGGAAAATTACTTGCAGCAAATAACCAAATTTTCTCAATTGGTAAAAATTATGCCTTGCATAAAAATAAAAGGATTAGAGGCCTCTGTTCTTCCTGAAAACCACCCCATCACCCCTCTCTTTTTCTGAGAAAGCCCCCACAATGCCGGTGCGGAAAGCTTTCAGAGTATGTTCTCACACAATGGACCTCCAGCTATTCAAAATGAGCTTAGGTGTATCAAGAAAATTATACATGTTTTTAAAATGGTCTAAATAGATATTAAAGGAAAGTTGCTCCCATTTTGCTAGGCACAGCATTCTGAAAGATCACACAGTGAGAAAAATCTCTTACCATATTGTAAACCATAAATTGTGTTTGAAAATAAAATTGTTAATGAAGAAACTGACATTTCTAAAGCTGCTGTTAGAGGTACCTATTCTTGAAACATGATTATGACACAAAATCTTAAAGCCCTAAAACACAAAATTCACTGAATTGTATTATATATTTCTTTAAAATTTTTTTTAAAAATCAGACTTACTCCTTCAAGTTACATTAAACTGAGAATACACACACACACACACACACACACACACACACACACGTTTATTTATATGTGCCTATAACTTTTTTTCCTTCTTTTTGCTCAAAAGCAATCACATTTTACCATTCCAAATAATATTTCTCTTAAATGAGTATTTTTAAAGTAAAATACCTTGACTTGCACTTTAGGCAAAAAATGAATTACAACGGGAAAATTTTTTAAAAATTAAATAAAGCAATTCAGAGTTTATATGAATAAGGGGAAATTTGATCATTTTTTATTATCTTAAGTTATATCAAAAAATCTAAACTGTTCTCCTTAAATTATCTATGAGTCTAGTCTCTTTTCTCATTAATAAAATAAAAATATTAATATATTTTCTTATAGGAAAAACTATCAATGTGAGGACCTTATATTAAAATTTCAGGCACTAAAAACATTTTTCATATTTTACTAGAATTTAAAATCACTTATCAAAACAAATACCTCTGGTGTTCATTAAGCCAAGTTCAGGTAACAATGGCCTGCAGGTGGTTAAGAGAAGCCTGAGTCTTCCCACACACAGCTGTGACTCTGCCTGCAAGCCTAAGTCTTACTGGGCAGCAGCCTTAACTAGAAAAATGCACCCTTCCTAAACCAAAAACACCAGTCTTAAAATGTAAGGGATTTTGAAAAGTAAGCATATTACCCTATCTTTATCAGTGCTCCTTAACTTGGTTCCCACTCACTGTCACAGGGGCTGCTGCTAGCCTCTAGCTGAGACAGGCTTCCATAAGTTGCTCCTTGAGGCGCCTCACTTCCTAACAACAAAATGAATAAGACAGGGGAGGAGGGAGGAAAAACAGCAAATAACAGAAAAAAAGGGGGACCACTTCAAAACCTTTAGCCTCCAGAGTGAAGTTATAGACTGCCTCCTCAGATACCTCATGGTTCTCAGTTAATGCAGATATGCAGATAGGCTCTAAGCACAACATATAATAAAGAAAATGTTAAAAAAAATCAATCAGGACAAAGATGACTCTCTCTGAAAGTTGAATATTTTGCTTTCCATACAAAGACACCAGGGAAACTATCAAAGGGAAAAGTAAAATCCATCACTGCCTTAAGTCAATGGGACATTTATACTATAATGAATTTTTTACCAAAAATTTTTTACCAAAAATAAGCCTTTGCATTAGAAATCAAGAAATAGTCCAGAATCAACAAATAATAAAAAGGTAATGAGATAGGAGAGAAATCTTGAAAAAAAAGTTTTTCTGGGCAGAACTGACTCTCTTCCTCCCTTACTCAGGCAAACATCTCTCCTGAAACCTGGAGCACACTGACTGCACATGTGAGACAAAGTCCACTGAGTCCTGCCCTTGCATATGCTGCTCTGCGAATGTCATTTCTGGAGGTACTCCATTATCAGAAGTGCCTTCAGCCCAGTTTATCAGCCACCTAAGAAATGACTTCAGACCTTGCCTTTTGCCTCAAGGGCTTTGAAAGCTGACAATGTAATGCTTCTTCCTTGCCTCCTAACTTGAGAGAGAATTGGCAGGCTTCATGGGGACTAACCAGGCAACTCAGCAAGAAGTTTGCAAGTGTGCTAAGCCAGTACTGACTCCTGACCTTCATTTTTCTCTCCAGGTATGTGGATCAGTGGGAGGGAGTAGAAGTTACTGGTCAGAGAGTTAAAAGAGTTCTGGCCTCTACCTCCTGCCCTTTCACAACAGTTCTGCCATTTAATTGCTTGGTGCCAACTCCCAGTCCCAAATTTATGACCAATGTTAAGAATAATAAGATAATGTGTGCATAGAAGACATTGTGATACGTGCTATGCAAATATAAGATTTATATATTTTGTAATAAAATCAAAATGTTATATAACCCAAATAACGCATCTTTGTGCCTAATACAGAAGGTATGCAAAACTGTTCAACTTACGGGTTTGTGCGGCCTCCTCTGTCTGTATATTTGAGCATTCCATATCTTCAACACTAGATTCAGTGCTTTCCTCTATTTCTTTCTTTCTCTTCTTACATATAAAAATAGAGAGACGCAGTCTGATTAGTAAATATACAAACCTATCATAAATTAGTATTTACATGAATGTATATCAGTGTGGCTATGTCAAAACATATGGGAAGAATCTTTATAATTTCAGGGTAGTTACTACTTAAGAGAAGGAATGGGAAGTGGAACAAAAGGGGAGTAAGAGAACTTCCGGCTACACAGTCTGGATGATGGGCATACTTGTTCTATCCACCTCAAAGTTTTCATATTTAATATAGTTCACCGTTGAAAGCTATGTTTGACCATCAGGATGATCAAAGAAACTCACTTTCAAAATGAAATGTTTTACAAATTTGCTGTCACCACTCAGGCCAATGATAGTCATGCTTCTCACTTTCAGATGTGGCAGGGGTGGGGGCTGAAAGGGGAAGGGTAGCTACTTGAAAAATGGAAGAATACACACCTTACCTCACATATTGTATCAGTGGTTACACAACACCAACACTGGTGATAAAATCATACTCATGAATCAATAATGACAAATTTCTAATAAATTCTCTTTTTTAGAGTACTTTTTATTAAAAGTTTAAATATGAAGGTCCTAAGCTTTACTGTGAATGAACAACCTTAAAAGTATGAAGCTTTCCTAAACTTTCAAAAACCACTATTCATCTTCCAGGTTGGGTGTTACTTAGGAGTGTTACCATCCATTCTTCCCAAATATTCATTCAATTTCCTCTTATTACATTCTATCATTAAAACATTTTCAGCTAATCCAGTCCTATGTCAAGCTTTTAAGTTACTTAATCTCTCTATTATATATAATTAACAAGGAACATTTGTCATGAGTATAAAATGTATTTTTTATAACTTTGTCCCATGTAGTTTCAAATTTAAATGGGTAAAAATCCAAATTTTAATTCAGAGCTTCTGTAAGTTACTTAAAATAAGTTTGTACCATTTAGGAAATTATCTGATATGTCCCAAATTTCAGAGAATCACGATGCACCAGAATGTCCTCACTTATATTTCCTAACAATTAATATGAAGTTAGACTCTATCTCAGAGCGTTCCTTGCTGCAGGCCATTTTGTATATCGCTATAAAACAAGACAATACCTGCTGACAGCACATTGTTCTGTCTCCTAATGGCAACAGTGGGTTCTTTTCCACAGAGAACTATATGAGAAAGCTGAACTCTATTCAAGCTACATCATCTTAAACCCCACAAATGGTCAGAACTGTTATTATCTAGGTATTACAATTAATCCCACTGTTTCAAAACATGCTTAAGGTGGCTGTGGAAAAAGATCAGAACTCAGAGACACCCACCATGTCCCTAAAGAAAATTCTTCACAGATACAAAAACAACAACTTGACTAATCTTAAACTTTAAAAGGCATTCATTTAGCCGATTTGTATATGGAGGTACTGTTTCTCAAAAATAGCTCTAAGAGTGGTTATAACTTCACATAACTGATGAGAGAAGGAGAGAGTGCCTTACATCTTTCTTTTCCAAAGTGTTGCTTCATGATTACCATCTAAACCCTGCTGGGCTGAACAGATTGGTTCGATAATTACATACAATAACTGCAGTGGGCAGGTAACCCTCGGCTGGCACAGGGCAGCTCCCCCGTGAGAACTTCCATATGCAAGCTGCACTGATGGAGTGCATTAGGTGCATCCTGCCTGCCGGTGCACAGGCCTGATTAACGCCAGCCAAGACTCCAAGGTTAGCATGTCAGCAGATTTGTGATGCATTAGGCAGGAATAAACACAGACACTTTTGTTCGTTCAGACCAAAATTAAGGAGGAATATTTCAGTACTATATTGCTTTCCACACAAGAGAGAATGCATTTTCCAGTTTGGGGAGGGCAGATTTTTAAATACTCATTATAAAGGGAGCTATCCAATATTTTCTACCCAAGAACCTAGAGCATTCATCTTATTTTCAAGCTTATTTAATAAAAAGGAGCTTTCTTAATCTCCAAGCAGGTAAATTACATAGGAATGAAAATCAGACAGTATTCAACTAACAAAAGGAACACCTGTGCTTCAAGACTGGATCTACATTTTGGCCAGGTATCGCCTGCCCAACTTTTCTGATAACATATGTAACACTGATAGCAAGAACCAATGGTCAAAGACCAACAGAAAAGGCCAAAGTTCTTCAAGTTTAATAGTATTTAAGTATGTTATTCATTTTATAAGGCGATGAGTAAAATTCCAAAAACTTGCTGTAGGCTTTCTTCCAAGTATCTCCAAATGCCTCTTTTCATGATGTGTCACCATGCTTAGGTTTCCAGTAGTACACAATATTGTTCCCTTCAAATGGAAGAACAGCTTCACAAAGTGACTACACCAATCTCTGATTCTGTCACATTCTATACCAGGCCTCAAAAGTGCTTTTACTTGCATGAATAAATGAAACCAAAACATTGTATGATACATAAGAATCACTTATAAAATACACTCAGAATAGGGTATTTTGGGAACATCATATCGTTAAAATTAGGTTTATTTCAAAGGGCATTAATATACATATTACACATTATATTTCTGAGTATACAAATATTCTAGGTTAAAATTTAGTTAATTAGGAGCTTCTCACTTCCCATTTAGAAAAAGGAAGAGAAACCAGCTAAATAAATTTAGACTGATAATGTACTGATGGTCTCAACACTGACTGGAGACCAATAAATCTGTTTCAATGGAAAAAAAGAACAAAAATCTTCAAAAACAAACCCCCAGACCAATTCTCTGCTTTCCAAGTCAAGCACCAAAAGATTACCTCCAAATGCTCTTGGTAGTCTCTAGGAAAAGTCTATCAGACCCACAGCTACATCCAAAGGAGACTTGAGTGCCCTGGCAGTGTTGATGGGATTCCCCTCCCCTTATTCCAAAATCATACATATTTATTTTTATAACAGAATTGACAACCTAATATTTATAAATGTTTGGTATTGCACATGTGTTAAAGAACTCTGAATATAAATTATGTGACTGCTCTAATTATTTAATCTTATTTGATTAAGTCCATTTGAAATCATCATGCAAATATAGACAATTTACAAATTATTACTATATTCCTTAATAATAACTAAAAATAGGATATTCATTGCCCAAAAGTATCTGAAAACAGTGAAAATACAGGTTGTATTTTCGATGAAGGGAAAGCAAATCCATGATTTAAAACACAATATTTACAAACTAGAAGATTTAGTTAAAGTCCACTGGACAGGAAAAACTGGGGAAAGAAAAGAAAGCCAGAGGAAATTTGCTCAGAGTTTCTCAGTTGGCAGTGGCAAAAAGACTAGAACTCAGAGCTCCCTATCCTTTCCACAGAGCTATGCTGCCTCCCTATGTGACTTTTTAGTATGGAGCAGCAGTTTCTCATTGTTGTGACTTCAATGCATTTTTTCCAAACAGGTACAGTGCACAGATGTGTGTACTTCTTGATGATCTTCACACCCCTCTGTAGAATCTTCCTCCTATGTATGGCTCTTCTTGGGAAAGGACTGTTTTGCTCATTTTTCTAATCCTTGCTGAACTTAGCACAGGTTTGATACATAAATATCCATGGATCTTTACCCACAGAGCAACTAGTCAACTAGTGTTTTAATAAAGAGATGATTTCAATATCTTACCCTGAATCTCACAAAAACTGTTATTATTTGAATGAACATTAAATAATTACAGATATGTTGTAAGAAATGCATGGAAAGATTAAATATAATTATAAGATATAAAAAGATGCTAAGCAGGTTAGGAAATAAGTAAGTGACTTATAAAGAAGGACATGTGAATTTGAAGAATAATCTAAACATATTTTGCTAGAAAGCACTGAAGTGCTTTGCTCTTTTAAATGAGCTCAGTGATGAAGACTGAAATATTAAAAATTTTCTTCCAAAATAGTACTGATCTCCTTCTGAACACAGGCAAAGAGTACAATGTAATCCCACTTACATAAAATTTCATTCTGTGAGTATCAATCCATGTGTAAATGGACCCATACATGGCTTCATAGTCAACCCTTGATTTTGTTTGTTTCATTTGTTGTTTGTTTACATTTAGATCTTTGTCCTGTCAATACTTTTAGTTATCGACTCTGGAGGTGGGAAGAGAAAATGTAACTCGAGTAATGTGCTAACTATTAGCAGTTCTGGGGAAAAGAGTTTAGTACTTGAACTAATAAAGAAAGTTGATATTCTAAACTTTGTTATAAGTTTAGAATATCAACTTTCTTTATTAGTTCACACTATCTCACTCTTTAATACCATGAAGAATTTACTATAATTATCTGAAAATTGTACACCCAAAACTACCACTAATCCATATGAGAGCAGCTAAAAATACAGATGCATTTGTAAAGTCTTTCAGAACAAGTAAATGAGAAGACACGTGGGTGGCTGTCGCACTGCCTGGTCCCTCCATATTGGATGAAACTGGTTAGTAGGAGCACTGTTTTCACATGCAGTCATAACTTGCCTACCTCTTCTCTTAAGGCCTACTGTATTCCTTTAGTTTGGCTAACTGATAGAGAAAGCTGCTTCAGAGCCTCCTGGACTTGTTCTGGTGTTAAGGAGCACAAAAGCTGAGAAAATACCATGCCTCGACTGCATGACCTACAGAAGAGTGCCAGGCAGCAGAATGTACTCTCATCAAAATTTCATATAACAGCAACCACAACCTAGAAAGATCTTCCAGCAGCACTTCTGAAACCAGTAAATCCAACTTATTGGCAACAATGGCCTTTTCACATCACAAGGACCATGCAACTTCAACATGAGCAAACTTATGGTAGTTTAACAAGCTAAAAGATGTTTCTAGAGATTCAATGAATCAAGCTCTAGAAGACTAATTTGTCAGAATCAACTGGACATCTATTTGTCACACCACTGATGTCAAAAACTTTGAGTGAAATTAAGATGTTTTAAGGACAATTTATGGAGAAAGGCAAATGGGCAGCTAGCTATGTCTTCATTACATTTAGGATTATGCTTAAAACCAAGTACTTTAGAAGAGATGGGGGTGGGGTGGATTTTTAAGTATCTTGAGTTTCTATGACCCCCCCCCAAATGCTCTATGAATATATATGAATGTATAGTAATATTGCATGACCCAGGGCAAGTCACTTGGCCTCTTCTGAGACTTGGCTTCATCATTCTGAATGGGTGTGTCTCATGTGGAAGCTACAAAGTATACAGAACCCTCACTGAGTTTAGCATAGTGTTTGACACATAACTACCTACATATATTTTAAGAAAGCATAGAATAATTTAAGTCCTGACAGAACATAGAGTACTACACAAATGCTCAGCCAACAACCTAAAGTTTAAAGTGTTGATGTCCTATTACCAGTACCAATTCCTCTGGAGAATACCCAAAATAAGAATTAATAAAAATAAGGTGTTGAAAGCTAAACCAAGGAAGCTAATATTTATATGGAAAAATACTTCAATGAAAACCTAACAGTATACGGTAGTGGGAATTTAAATGATCTCAAGTCATTTGTGAACAAGATTCTTAGAAAACATAGATTTATAGTAGAATTACTATTTTTAAAGAGACTGACTGATCTTCCTTCAATAAATCCATATCTCCCAAACACCTAGTCCTTAAACACACAGGCAGAAGACAGCAGACAGAAAATCTGCCTTGTGTCAACTGCTAGTATCCTTTACCAATCAACAGCTTCAGGAGGAACTCCATTAATTTGACACATGCTTTTAACTTAAGTAAGATGGAGCTACACTTTGGAGTCTTTATTTCACAGTAATCACCATTTTCTCTTTCATTGCAAAATCAACCTTTACCAATTTATAGTCATTTACTATCTAAAATGATCTACAGCACATATGCTCACCAAGCAAAAGGTAAGCTGAGCTTCATTCATATGTATCTGATACCTACTTCATAAACTGGACATTTAAGAATACACAATCTTAGTTCCAAAGATGGTGTTAAAAGAGATTCAAATAAAAAAATTCCATGTGTTATTTTCTTATCATCAAGAAACCAGAAAGATGAGGAAACTTAAATGTGGGTAAAATAATTATTACCACAGTAATAATGTAGTTAACATTTGCTGCACACCTAGTAAGTGCCTGCTGCTGCTCTAAGCACTTAGTACACCCCTTCTAATCCTCATAACAATCTTAAAGGCAAAACAGAAAATCTCCACACATACACACAAAAAAAATCTTTAAAATCATCCCTCATTAAAGACACAGAAATGTTTAACATTCCCTAAGAACTTGCCATAGTATCAAAGAAACATGGATTCATTTTATATTGAGCATATCTTATAAATGCATTCCCTTCATTACTTCAACAAATAAATCCCCCATCCCGTGAAACATTTAAGGCATTTGTATGATACAAAATTTCTTTCTATAATCTCTTATAGCAAGGTACTTATTATACACAAACATCAAAACAGGGCATGTGTATATCATTGCTTACACAGAAAAAATGGTCAATGAGGCTGTTAATCAAAACTACATTAACAGGTTCACAGGCATTCCAAATTCGGCTCTAGAATGCAGTACTAAAACTTGTCAATCAACAAAAAATATGATCAAATAATAGACTGACAAATATCTGGGAAATCAAAGAGTCAAAAAAGATACTAAACTCTAACAGAGAACTAATCTCTATGCCGAGAGTCAATATAAAAAGCTTATAATTGCTATTCTCCAAGAGACTTAGACCATTACAATAGTAAAACAATAAGATGAGGTGCAAAGAAAGTAATAGTTTCCTTAAAATATGACTGTTTTACTATTGTTGGGAATGTAGCTCAGTGGTAAAGCATGCTCCAGGACATGGGATGGAATTTCAATACCCCAAAGAAAAAAAAATATATGACTGAAAACAAGGATGGATGAAATGAGTGAGTTAGAGGAAGCCCACAGACCCACCCAGAATAATGTTAAGGACAGAAAAGAAAAATCTGAAGAAGAGTCAGGAGATGCGGAGGAGAGAGCTAGCTTCCACAGTTCCCAAGCTCCTCCAGCAGGAGGTCCTTGGAAGGGAGATAAAAGAAAAGAAAGCCGTACACACATGACAAGGTCAGGTTTGCAAGAGTTTAAAGATGGGTATTAAGTGTTTAGACACCAAGGGGCCACCAGGTATCAGGAAAGATATGAAATACACACTATTGTGAAATTCAGAATGCCAGGACAGAGAGAAAATGAGAGATTCAACACTAGAAAAAAACAGGAATCCAACAAGGAACAGAACCAACAAAACTGGATGCTAGCAGGTAACAAAGCAATTTCTTAAAAAATAAGAACTCTATACATGGCCAAATAACTCAACTAGAACAAATACAGACAGGATTTGAAAAGTTACCACTCAAAAGTTCTTTTAAAAAACTTACTTGAGGGCTGAGGTTGTGGCTCAGAGGTAGACTGCTTGCCTACCATGCATGAGGCACTGGGTTTGATCCTCAGCACCACATAAAAATAAAAAAGATACTGTGTCCACCTATAACTAAATATAAATATTTTTTTAAAAAACTTACTTGAACATATACTCTGAAAACTGATTCCAAGGGAAGGGACAAAACAAGAAAAAAAGTTGGTAACAAAAATATCAGTAAGACTCATCAACTTAATGATACACAGCATACAAAAAAACAAAAACTACAACTAAAATCTCAGACAACTCTAATATGAGAAATGGCTGTGAGGAGTTAAGAGAATTCATTCTTGTGGAAAAAAGACTCAGACTCTAAATGATCACACAAAAGTTAAAATGTTTTTAAAAAGAAATGACTGACGGGGCTGGGGATGTGGCTCAAGCGGTACTGCGCTCGCCTTGCATGCGTGCGGCCCGGGTTCGATCCTCAGCACCACATACCAACAAAGATGTTGTGTCTGCCGAGAACTAAAAAATAAATATTAAAAATTCTCTCTCTCTCTCTCTCTCCTCTCTCACTCTCTCTTTAAAAAAAAAAAAAAAAAAAGAAAAAAAAAAAAAAGAAATGACTGAGGACATTTGGGGGATAACATTTCACAGCTTCCTCCCACCTAAAACCTGAAGAAATGTACCCAAAATAACCACTAAATATTTCAGAAATATTTCAGCTACAAGCAGAAGTGGAAGAACTTCACAGCTCAACCTTTGAAGGTGATGACCAAGCAGTTTGCCAGAGCCTTCCAGGAAGCTTCAGGGAACAAAATATGAGTGAACACCATTCTCAAGTTGTCCACCAGTGCCTCTCAATTAGAAGGCAAAAAGTTAGCCAGCTTGGAAAACAAAGACTTTGAAAAGCCTCTGAAAAAAGGAGATACTCCCTACTCCCACAGACCCACCAAGAGCAAGACCATAGATTTTGCTTTCCTCCCTCAGCAGAAAAAAAAGTCTAGATAAAGAAAGCGAAATAATAGAAATCATTATAGACTAATTATCTTCAACAACAATCAGGGAATCATCAGATAACAAAAAGAAAAAGAAAGAAAACATAAAGAACTAAAGCCATGAGGCGATATGGTAATGTGGGTTACTAAAAATGACACAAGTTAATGACTCAAAATTTTGCCTCTTAACTAGGAAGAGAATGGAAGCCACTAAGGGCGGGCTGACCAAACAGTCTGGCAATGGCTCACCAGATCCTCCTCAAACACACACCCTTAGACAAATAAAACAAACTAACAATACTGAGTCCTCAAATCAAAACTGTTAGGAAAAAAGAAAAACAGTCTCATAAAATGGGAAATTCCAAGATTAACAAATTCAATAACCTGGCAAATCCAGATAAAACTCCCTGTTCAATATAAATAAGATCAAAAGAAAAAGCATGCCAATGACATCAGAGCACCAAAGGACAAAAAGAACTCTCTAGCATGCAAACAACTACTGAAGGCTCCACCCTGAAAGAAAATGTCACCCTCCAAAAGGAAGGATAGTTTATAAAATGCATCAAAAGCTAAAAAGATGGAAGAAATGACTTTTTAAAACAGGAGAACAAAGGCATAAGGAGGAAACTGTAGAGTCGAACAAAAAACAGTCAGCATCACAGTACTCACATGTTAGAAACAGGAAAAACAGCAGAACCAGCGGATGCCTGAACGACACAAAGGAAAGGCTTGAATTAATCCCAGAAACTCAGAAAAAATAATAATTAAGCTGTTAGAAGAAGATAGAGATGGATGATGTGTAGGATGCCTCCAGACATAGAAAAACCACAAACACAACTGAGATAAATGAAAGAACAGCTAAATAAAGATAGGGTCAGCCATGTTCACAGAAGAGAGAGTCAGTACACACATGTGATACTACTGACTTAGGAGGCTGAGGCAGGAGGACCACAATTTCAAGACCAGTACACACATGTGATACTACTGACTTAGGAGGCTGAGGCAGGAGGACCACAATTTCAAGACCAGTCCAGGCAACTTAGCGAGGCCCTGTCACAAAAAAATAAAAGGGGCTGAGGATGTGGCTTAGCGGTAGAATGCCCCTGGGTTTCATCTCCAGTTCTACGTGTGTGTGCCCACATACACACACAGTTTCATACATGCACACCCAAAAGAATACTATAAAGGAGACAGTTCTTATCAAATAGATCTATAGTCATAATCTGATTCTAAAATTCATCTGTAAATGCAAAGGGACCAAGAATGGCAAAGACAATCTTAAAGAACGACAAAGTTAGAGGACTTACGCCAGCGGATATAATCATGAAGCCAGTAGTTCAAACAAGTAATGGCACTAGCACAAAGAACAATAAGCAGGCCCATGTGCAGAAGGGGGTATCCAGAAATAAGTCCCAAACCTACAGCCACCTGAGTGCCCACTGCAGTGGTCTTTTGGATAAGTGGTTCAGGCTGGGGGTTGGGAGAGACACATACTAACTCATATCATGCACAAAAATCAATTTCTAACAAATTATAGACCTAAATGTGATGAGTAAAATCATCTTCATGATCTTGAGGTAGACATAATTTCACTAAGTAGAATACAAAAAGCACTAAACAAAAAGACTGATTAACTGGGCTTCATTAAAATGAAAAACTTATTTATCAAAAGGCACCATATTAAAAGAATGAAGAGATAAACCACATACTAAAAGATAGTGTTGTACATGTAGTACATACATACCAAGTACCTGACTTTGACAAATTAAAAGAAAAAATTTTTAAAGGGGAAAAGAATCACAATGCACTTCACCAAAAAAGGGATGATAAAGGTCAGTAAGCATATGAAAAGGTGCTCAAAAATCAATATTCTTCAATGAAATTAGCTTAAAACTACATAAAAGTCAGTTTACACGTTAAAATGGGTAAACTGAAGTATAATGCTATAGCTGGTGTCAGTGAGCAACTGGAACTCTCATAGATTTCTGATGGTAGTATAAACTGAGAGCAGCTTTGGAAAAACTACTTGGCAGTATCCACTTAAAAAACTGAACATAAATAAACTGTATGCCTCAGAAATCCACTACATATATACCCAATGTGAAATACATACATATGTTTCCCAAAATAATTATAATAATGTTTGTTTTAAGTTGGCTTTTGTGTGACTTTGACCAAAATACCCAATAAGAACAGCTTAGGGGAGGAAAAGTTTATTTTGGGCTCATGGTTTCAGAGGTCTCAGTCCACAGACAGCAGTCCACAGACGGCTGACTCCACTGCCCTGGGCCCAAGGTGAGGCAGCACATCATGAGAAAAGGACCCAGATGAGGAAAGCTGCTAGCTCATAGTAAAGTCAGAAAGCAGGGAAGAGGCACATAGGCAGGTGGGCAGGAAAGATGCACACTTTCAGTGGAAGGCTGCTGCTCTATTCAAATCTTTGTAACCTGCTCCAGGCTGAGCACCAGTCGAGGTTTAACTGACAATAGTTGATAAGTTTTAAGAGAAACTGAGAAAAAGGACAACTAGTACAATACAATTGAAAAAAATTTAAAAATGGGAGGTAAAATGAGTGACAGGAAAGAAGATATGTGTAGATCATTCATAGGGATAATATATACTGCCAGAAATTGAAAAAATAAAATACAAATTTCAGGGCCATACTCTAGATCTACTAAAAAATTCCCTAGAGATGAAAGTCAAGCGAGTCCAATCAACAGCCCTTTCTTTTGAGTTGGGTAAGCAACTTAGTCAAAACCCTAGAAGAAAACAGCTAATGGAGTTATTAGCATTCTTTTAACTTGCTGAGTTCTTTCCAGTAAATTAAGCCATTCTTAGTCCAGATGGGAGAGGGAGTACAGTAAATTAAGCCATTCTTTAAGGATGGACCACACATTATTGACCTGGGCGGGCCTAGAGACTTAGCTCAGATCAGGTACATAATTTAGGCAATCTACAATGACTATTGAATGTTCATTTAAGAGTGCACACTAACTCCAATAACTACTGCGATGTACATTCTAATGAAAGTGTTTAGTTCTAATCAACAATGAAAATCTTTGGGCTTTGTACTTTTTAAGAGCAGATTTATACTTGGCCTCTTTCTTTTTCAGCCTTGCACCATTCCAAAGTTCTGGGCTTTAAATAAAACTCTTTAGCTATTGGGAAGAACATATTTTCCCAAGTACACAAATTTCTTATTTAACTGCAGTTTGCACATACATTTCACCATAAAAGAACATGGTTGCAAGATTCAAAAGAAACCTTGCTTTATTCCATTATTAATTTATTCCTAAAAATTGTACCATAAAAGATATCTCTAGTAACCCTACAAGAAATATATATTGACTTATTTAAACTTACCCCTTTCAAAGAGAGACTTCTGATAAACACAAAGTATATATACTTTTTACTTCCAACAATTATGACAAAGGAAAAGAGGGAGCAAATATACTAATTATAAGAATTAATAGTGTTTCTAGTATAAAGCACCATTTTTAGTTTTGAGTCTCCTGGAAACCAGAGCAAAAAAAGACAACTGAATTATAGGCCTTACAAAAAAGAGACAGAGTACTAGTTTCTCAGAGAAAGCTTCCCCAACCCCCTAGGGAGATGCCAACTTTTCCATCAGTGGAACACTACTTTCATTTGTTTTAGTGGGGGCATTTACAATTTATTATAAGAAAATGTTTTCAGAAAGAAAGAAAAAAAGAAAGGAGGGAGGGTGTGGGGGCAGGCAGGCAGGCTGGCTTTTTAGAAAGTTGTATCATCAGACCATTTCATCTCACAAATGAAAAGAGAAAATGTGAGAACTAGTTAACTAACTTCAGTTGCATGGATATCAAGCAGTTTCATGATCTTATCTAAACTAATCTTAACCTGTAATAATATCTTTTTGCTATATAGAATAGCCTTGGGTCAGCAATGGGTATTGAAAGGGGTGGGGCACGGAGGGAAACAGTAAACTAATGAAGTAAACCTTCTCATAGTCCAATTTGGCATACTTTTTTTTTTTTTCCTGCCTTAAATGAAGCTTTAAACATGTAGGAGATGGTCCAACAGGGAATTTCCAGACCTGTGAACCACCCAAGGACACAAGAGAATTATAAGGTCACAGAAAACAAATTTTATCCAGCATGTAGATTCAAACAACAGGGATTTGCAAAGGAAGGAGGAGTTACTCTAGACAAGTCTCACTGTAGGAGAGATCTTCTCAATCAGCAACAGTTTAGAAAACAACACTATAGAAGCTAGCTATAAATATTAACACAAAGAAATCTGTCCTAATCAATAAAATGCATGCTGTATGTTTAAAAATGTGTGCAACAATAAGTTTACTATCTTAATGAAAAATTTCACTCAAGATTTCCACTTTACCCTCTTCATTTCAATCCTGAATCTGGCTTTCAGGCCATTTGTAGACCACAAATATGGAGTAAATGCAATTAAGACAAATTTATGAAGGAAGAAGAAAAAAATGTACACATATGACAACACACATGCATATAATTCCAGACTCTATAATATAAAGTTACCAAAAAAGAGATCAGCTATTCACCAAAGAAAGTAAAATTCATGAACCAATTTTGAAATCCCTATTTCTTTTTTAAGTTAAAGGCTTAGGAAAACCTTTTAGTAGGCTGCTTCTGATTTTAAAAGAGAGGAAAACTTTTCAAGCTTTTTTCTAATAGTTTGGAGTCTGAAATTACTAGAGGAATGTATTGGGATTTATAGAATTAACAAGAGTAAAAACAGCCAATAATTTGAAAAAATATTTTTCTTCTAAATGTAGTTTCCATTTCCTTATTTAAAAAAAAAAGCTAATTGATTTTACTAAATAATTTCAGATAATGAAGAAAGTAAGGTTATCAATAAACAACCAACAGTAGCAAAAATTAACCAACAGTAAATTAATAACAATGCACACCTATAAAATCTAAATTTTTAAGTGATACCAAGAGCTCTTTACATGCTTATATAATGATTCTATGATAGCAGGTTATTATTTCTTCATATTTCCAAAAAGTAATCCCCTTATATGCAGATACACTCGACGTTTCTTTAAAGAGCAAAACAATGTTAAAACGGTAGACATACCAAAACTAAAAAAATTAAGTTTTTGGGCTGGGGATGTGGCTCAAGCGGTAGCATGCTTGCCTGGCATGCGCGCAGCCCTGGGTTCGATCCTCAGCACCACATACAAATAAAGATGCTCTGTCCGCCAAAAACTAAACAATAAATATTTAAAAATTCTCTCTCTCTAAAAAAAAAAAAAGGAAGTTTTCAGCCAGGTGTGGTAGCACACGCCTATAATCCCAGTGGCTAATCCCAGCAAAAGCAAGGCACTAAGCAACTCAGTGAGACCCTGGCTCTAAATAAAATACAAAACAGGGCTGGGGATGTGGCTCAGTGGCAAGTGCCCCTGAGTTCAATCCCTGTTACAAAAAAAGAAGAAAGGTAGGAAGGAAAATTTTAAAAAACGAAGTTATGCCAACTTTCAAATGGTAAACACTTTTCCTCCACCCATAAATAAGATCAACCCTAAGGGAAGACTTGAGAGAAAATAACACATAAATCATTAATTTAGTGCTCCATCAATATCCCACTGCCAGACACCAGCATCTCAAGTTAAAATCATTTTAGATATTTAATAACTTGCTACTGGACATGAGAAATATATAAATATTTATTTTTCTACAATCCTGTACATACTGTTATGTTGTCATAAAAAGAGTTTTCCTTTGCATAGTGGTTTAATTGCCAAACAATCTGTTATTTTCTTCATTTAGCTACTGTTTCACTTTCCTAAAAATCAGTATTCATTGCAATTATAATCAGAAGCAGCCTGAAGGATAAGTTAATAACAAAATTCACCTTTGTTGCTGTTTTTGCTTTCAAACCTCCATTCTCCACAACACTGAGGTCCAGCTTGCCATCATCCTTACTTCCTATAGCTTTTAGTCCTTGCAAAAGTATATCACGTAAATTTTGATAAAGAGGTTTTTCTGTATAGTCCAGTAATTTCACAGTTTCCATGTATTTAGCAATTTCACCTGAAAGAATAACCAACCATTTCTAACTTTTAATCACAAATATGACATACTTATCTCTTACTCCTAAGAAAATGATTCACGATTATGGTAAAATCAAAATGCAAGCATACAACACATTGTTAAGATATGAATTTGTTAATCATTTGTCCAGCGAAAGTATGTTTTTTCAATTCAGGAATTGTCAGGCAAAATAAAAACATATATTTAATTGTGAGAAATAACAAAAGAGAACACAGACTTAAAATTTAAATATGCATAACATAACTGTAGTTTTCAGCTTAAGAAAAAAAAAAAAACCTAGAATAAAATTCTGGAACTAAAATGTCCTTAAGTACAAGTATCACAGCCAATATTTTTTGGCCATAGAAAGCAATATTACTATAAAATAGAGCAGCATTCTTTGTGTTAATAAAAAATAAAACACACCAAAAGCAATTAAAGAAAGGAACAAGAAGGCCCAGTTTTTCCATAAAAATCAGCTTCTGGTTTTTCTGCACACTGTGGCAGAACCTTATCATAAGAATAATTCCTAGAAGATCAGCATTGTTCAACATCCAAATTCCTTCCAGGGCTAATGGCACACACACAGTTCTTTCCCCTGACCCACAGACCCACATATTCCCTGCCTCACATGCTGGTTCTTAGATATGTAATTGTCCCCTCAAATCCCAATAAATTCAAATCGAAACTCCTAACCTAACCCTAAAACCTATTCCCTGCAGTTTTCCCTGTTACTGAGAATTCCATCCTGGTTGAGGCCAAAATCTGTTTTTCTTAAATCTCCTCCTCTTCTTCTTCCATTCCACATCAATTCATGGAGGCATTCTGTCAGTGGTACACAGACACACTCACTAATTCCAATACTGGAACGTCCGGGGGCCAGGTACTCTGTGTAGATACTTGGGACACAACAAGAAAAAATCCCAAACTTCCACTTTTTTAATCTGAAAAAAAAGGGATCTACAAAACACCTAAAACAAACATCACTGGGTCTAGCAAAATACTGAAAATTTTCCCTGAGAAAAATGAAAAATGAAAAAGATCTAATTTTACTACTTCTATTTAGCATTACTGAAAAAAATCATACATTTTTTTAACCAATACAATAAGGAAAGAGAAGAAACAGAAGGCATAATGAGCAAAATAAAAAATATAAGTCTTTAGCTGCAAACAACATGACAGTACATGTAAAAGAAACTCCTACAGAATCTAAATTTTTAAAAAACTCTAAAAAAAAAAACCTACTAGAATTGGTGAATTTAGCAAAGTCACAGAGACAAGGTAAATATATTATAAAACCCATTCTATTTGTACATCCATAAAAAAATCAGTTGGAAAACAAAAATTTTAAAACATACCCCTTAAAATAACATTCCAAAACATCAAATGCCTAACATAAATGCAATGAAATATGAGCAAGATATTTTTGTAGGAAAAAGCTATAAAACCCCATCAAGAGAACTGTAGGAACAAATTTAATGGCTATATTCCCCATATTAGTCAAATGGAGGACTCACCACTACTACAAAGATGTCATTGTTACCCAAACTAATCTAAAAAATCAATTCAGTCCCAAAGCTCTAGCAAGCTTAGTGCATGATGTACATATGTAGAATTGACAAGGTGATTCTAAAATTTATTAACTAAAATGCAAAGTGCCAAGAATAGCAAAGTCAAGTTTAAAGAAAAATAGTGCAAGAGGATTTAAACTACCAGATTTCACCAGATGCCAAGATATAAAACTACAATAATTAAGAGTATAGCTCAAAAACAGAGAAAAAAACAAATGAAAGAAAAAGTTCAGAAATAGATTTATTCCTGATTTATAAGAAAGTGGCATCAGAGGGAAAGAGCAGTCTTTTTAAGAAAGACTGCTGGGTAAACTCCATACCAACCTGGAGGTGGAGGAAAAAAAAAAGTGACCTCTTATAGAATACACAGAAGTCAACTGCAGGTAGACAACATACCTCTATGTATATGCAATTGGCAATCTGTAACTGTTGAAAGTTAGAAATGATCTAATAGTAGAACATATAAATAACGGTATATAAACATAATGGAATACTACATAGAAATGAAAATGAACAACTACTCTTCAACATGCAACAATGACGATAAAATTCACAAATGAAGCACTGAGTGAAAGAAAAAGGATATTAACAGAACTAAAGCTAATTTCATGAGGGCAGGACTTGTATCTATTTCATTCAGTGTATGATTCCATTTTTATAAATCTCAGAAACAAATCTTTGGTGTTAGAAGTGAAGCCAATAAGGATAGGTTAACTGGTTGGAGGCACAAAGGGTAATTCTGGGAAAACCATATTATATCTGATGTGGGTGGTAGTCTGCAATGTTAAATAGCATAAATAAATAGGACAGACATTTCTCTGAAGAGGAGGACAACTGAGCAAAGGCCAGAAAAGACTTCTATATATATGATGTGAGAGAGAGAGAAAAAGAGAGAACGAGCACACTTGTCCCTCCTCCACTGCCACTTCCCTTGCTTTGATTACTATAGCCTCAGAATCTGCCCCTCTATAGTGTGTCACAACAGAAGCCAGAAATTTCCCGTAAAGTCAATATCACTATTTCTCCAAACCTTACACTCTAGCTCAAAAAAGGACATATTTCTCAAATCCACTTGGCATTATGTCCCTTCTGCCTAGAACACTAACTATTCCTCAGCCTTCCACAGAGCTTACTTCCTTACTTCCTCTGACAACTGCTGAAATGTCCCCCATTCAGTAAGGCTGTTCCTCATCTCTTTATGCAAAATTTCTATCCTCCTCCCCACTTTATTACCTCTCACATCTCTATATCCTAATCCTATTCTCTGTTTTCTTATTGTTCCAGAGTACTGACATGAGGTATGATAAAATTCATTTACTTGTTTACTATCACTCCCAACTAGAATGTGAGCTCCACAAGGGCAGGGTTTTATTCTGTTTTGCTCAATGATGCATATCCCAGTGCCTAGAACAGTCCCTACCATACAACAAAGCCTCAATGAATACCAGCTGAACAAGTGAGTGAAATTGCTTCTTTTCCTCAAAGCACTGAATAATTCAATGGAGCACGAATATTCACTTGCAGCTCACCTCTGAAAAGGGAAGTGCTTTTTTAGGCGAGCAGGCTCAGTACAATGTCCCCACTTAAAACACCTATATGCTTCCAATAGAAGGCACTTCACAACACCACGCCTTCTTCTTTCCAGAAAAACAAAACATTTAAGAAGTCTTTTCCTACCTGGCTTGTTTTTCTCAGGAAAACATTTCTCCATCAAATCTGAAATATTTTCTCTGTATCTGTTAAAAATTAAAGAATGGGTCATTGTTTGAAGCTTGAAGTCACAGAATATTGTTAAGAGTTAGTAACAGTAACGAGCACATTAATCAACATTGAATTACATCCTAAATACTCTCACAGGCATTCTTCTAAAATAAATTGAAGTCCAAGAAACTTTCCTGTTCAATAAGTACTTTCTTACTTCCAGATTAGTATCATTTAAAACTACAGTTCCTATTGAGAGATTCTGACCAAGAACATTTGCCCTGTCATGCTTCCACCCCCCAAAATAACTCAATTTGTTCTTTACCTAATTTTGGAATCTCTAACATAGTTAGGATCTTTCAAATTATCCTCCCAGGGGAGTTGGCCACTAAGCCACTGAATCATGCAATAACCAAGTATTTCCAAATCACCACGTCTTGATGGGGCTACAAACACAAAAGAAGAAAATTAAGCATAATAAAATAACTTTTATTTCAAACATGTGTGTGTCTATAGACACCTATATTATGTACTATATATGTATATATAATATGTATTATATAAAAACATGTATATTATACATATACGTATAATACATATAGTGCAATAAGGTAAGACAAGTATTACTGACAAACCCTAGGATTTCAAACTAAGTCTATACATGGAGGAAATAAACTATAAAATAATAACACATTTAATATTGTCTTTGGAAAGCCTGAAGATACTAAAAATGTTAAGAACTGGGTGTTTGAGACTCTCCAGTGTTCGACATAGAAAATATAAATGACTGCAGAAGAAATAAGCTTAATCGGTGACAAAATAAAAGCTACCTGTTCTAATATTGTAGCTGAATAAGAAACTTACAGACATTAGAAAAGAAAACAAACCAATATTTCAATTCAAGCTATTTAAAACCAAAAAGAAATCTTCACTGTAATGAAATGAACCACCTTGCCACTGCAACATTCTTGGACATCTTGGAAGGATAGGACATGAGAGGGAAGAGAACGCATGAGGGCCATGTTATATAACCGTAGGAGTCTAACCTCTGCCCTCTATCCCCATCCCATTCTGCCTCTTTAATTCTTATCTCCCTGCTTATATTTATGGATAATTAAGACTTATGTAGGAATTCTGTTGAAAATATTAGCAGCGTATTTCTCATTCAAATACCAAGGACATACCCACGCCATTGTGTGCATCAATGCTGGTGAATTCAAGAGTGCCATCATGACATCTTTTGGGGTCCTCTTTGTATTCTTTATGAACTCCTTCTGGACAGTACCGATAAGCAAGGCCATAATCTACCAAGTAAACCTATAAATTTCCAAGTACCAAGACAAATTAAAGCCAAAATCATTGTAACTATACTACTTTGCTGTACAGAAATAAAATACTTCATTTGAGGGTGCATTCACCTACAAGGACAAACTACAGCACCACAAACAGGTTAGAAGCAAAATGCACACAATAACAAATATTCAATTCCGAAAGGCTTTCAAAAAAAAACACCTTTTTTACTTATTTTTTGCAGTTCTGAGTACCAAACCCAGGTCCTTGTGCATGCTAGGCAAATTACTCTGCCATGGAGCCACACATCCAGCTCAAGATTTTTTTTTTTTTTTAAATAAAAATGTTAAATGATATGTCGCCATGGTCCAGAGTATTACTTGACTTTGTATACTTTTTAATGTATGTACTAAACTTGTAACCAATCTTGTCTCCTCAATTTACCAACTCTTATAAATCTTACTTTATCCTATAGAGAGGTTAAAACAAAATTGAGCACAAAGTCAATCATCAATACATGTGGCAATACAACTAGCACTTCCCACAAAGAAAAGCACACAGAGCATAAGACTGCTAACGGAACAGATAGATACAAGTTATCTTCTATTCCTATTACTTCACTCATAAAATAATCAAATATGAATTTACTTCATAAAAATGGTTCAAGGATCCTAATAAAGATCATTAAGAACTTTTAGATAAGGCCCTTATCTACATTTAAATACTGTATATTAAAGCAAGTCTTCATAATTTAAGCTAAATCTGAATACTACATACACACATATCTGGGGGCAGATACATGTGGATCTGAGTAGCACATAAGACTGCATATTTGGCTGTCTTCTATCCTATAGCCATATATTACATCTCTAATTCTGGGTAACTATTACAAATATATGCATGCAGGCAAAACAGGAAACTGAAGTAAAAAAATACAAAGATAGATCTAATACTGAAAGAATAATCTCTGAAAGACAACAGAGCTACAAAATATTTCTACATAAACAAAAGCAGCATGCTTTAGTCAATTGCAAACTAATGTAAGTTGCATTTTTATCATATTATACAAGTCCACACTACTTTAATTAATGGAATCCTTACTGCTCTGGTTCTTGGCTATTTTATTTTCAAGAGAGAAGCATCTTAAATGAGATTGCTAGAAAGAGTTGGACTAATTCTGAGACTGCTTTTAAGATTTGTGAGTCAAACTATAGCAACTTTCTTCTGTTAAGCGACCCTTATGCCCACCACCACTGATGTGGGAGTGGAGGGGAGCAAACATACAAGATAATGGTAAAAAGAGAGCCAAAGCAAAAGCAAAATGAAGCAAGAGGGAATTAAAACAAGGTTTGAAAGAAAAAAAATAATGACATAAAATACTAACAAATGATTGCAATAATCAAGTACCCAACATATTTAGAATGTTTAAATCTTCTATATATATCAAGCTAAGAAATGAGAATTAAGGGCCAACTATGAGTGTCAACTAAAGCTCACTTTTATCAAAATTATGGAAGATACAAGAAAATTATATAGATTCTTCTACTCCAACTAAACTGATCCCCCAAAAAAGGTATAATAACATTAGCTTTTCTCCTTGCCTTAACCAGTAAAATATCACAAAGAGAATGTAATAATTTAAAAAACGCACATTTAAATTCTAAACACTAAGGGTATACAAATTTAGACAGCTCAGATATTTCTGTAAACCAATTGATTTGAATAATCAACATGTTAAAGACCAAATTTTCCAAGTAACAGAACACTTACATTTGATGGATTTCTTGAACAAAGGAAATAAAAAAAGTGACAAAGCAGACAGGCAAACATAATTCATTGGTGTACTATATAATTTTAAGCTTCCACCCCCAAACAGCTATTTGAAATTCATTTTGTATCACAAGTACTTCTTCTGAATATTATTTTGGGCAAAATAGCCAACTTGATCAAGTGCCAACAAACTGCATCAAAAATGTAGAATGTTAACTAGATAAAAGTGTCAAGAAGAAATATTATTATTACCTTTTTACTTCAAAAAGTAAAACTTCTGCATGGGTTCAAGAGTTCAAAGCAACCATATTTGTTTTCAAATAATACATTTTAAACAGGAGAAACTAAAGTTCTAAAGCTACCTGATCAGGATTCTTGTAGCTCAGAAGAAGATTTGAAGCCTTAATATCTCCATGTACATACTCATGCTCATGAATATATTCCAGAATATCCAGCTATGGAAAATATCATACAAAATAAATTAATGCAGTACCTAACACAACCAGCAGAGGACCAAACTTCAACACACAGTTAATACAGCCTTTGCTTTATTAAAAAAATGATTTTTTTTAAAAAACATGAAGAATGTAGCTCACATACAATTCTTAAGCTTAGCTTCAAGACCGTTTTCCGAGAAAATCTTTTGGCATTTGCTTCATATATTTTCTGAAGGTCACTCCCAAAGCGATCCATTATCATAAACCTGTAACTGAAGTCAAACAAGAAAAGTCAATGAAGAAAATATAACTCAGGAAAACCATACTTTGCACTGAGAACTCTGCTTTCAAAGTAATTTTTTCAAGGAAACATAGAGTAAGACAGTAGTCTAAAAATGAAACAAAGAAATATATACAAACATTTGAAATATTTCTCTCAACCAGAAATCTCAAAAAAAAGTCAGTGCTTTCCTACCTTGCCCTTTACCTGTACAAGGGCTCTCTTCCTGGTCTCAACTAGTTAGAAGAGATAATATTTAATTTAAGATAATTCCCACAAAGAGAATCCACCAGATTCATCTACAGCAAAAATAAAACAAAATAATAAAAGCACTAATTATTCTCATAGTTAGTATTAATTTATGTTCCTAGATAATAGCTTCATTCTTTTGACTATTTTCTCTATTTTAAGATACATTTCAGCAGCACTAATAATCTATATCATAATCATCAACAGATGCTATAATAGATACATAAAATGTCTAAATGGTATAAACGGATGGTACATTAAAAACTTATTGGCTGAGATTTACAGAAGAAGAAATATCCAGGAAAAATATGTCTAATTTCCTACTTGGTAATGGCCCTCAGCACCTGTCCATTTGGTTTAGTCAAGAATTATGTATTGAGCATCCAACAATGTCAGTAGGTAAGAGTGTGTCAGCGAATAAGAAGAATAAGCTGTTATCTCTGCTTTCTGCTTTACATAGCAGCAGACTGATACTCTGTTAGAATGGGTGTGCCTCTCTAATTTAACTACTTCTATGGAGCAATATCAATTAGCTGAAGCCTGACAAAGGGAACAAAGCCCAAAGGGCCCTGCATTTCCCTCCCTTTGAAATAAACACATGCATACCACTACATTCTTGTTTTTAAAGGTGGTTAACAGATCTGTTTGCTTACTAATTTAAATTAGGTAAACAGCTGTTAAGGATTGTTTTTTAAGGAGGTTAAGAGATCTGTTTGTTTACTTTCACCTTTCCTTTTCATTATATTTAATAATTCTGTTCAGGATAATGTCTCTTTAGCATCATTGCCAGAATTCCCATCTCCATCCCAGTGCCGGTGAAGACTAAGATAAAACCAAACTACAGCTTCTATGATAGTCATCACAGTAAACTGCATAAACTGATGCATCAATGAAATTAACTCAACAAGTAATGCTCAATCAAGGACTCGATTTACTTTGAGAGGAAATGGACATATTGATAGACTCCTCCGATTTGAACTGCCTGCAGAACTTGCCTGGACTATATATCAGTTGCATGCATTGTGAAATATCATCTGATGCAGCGAATTGTGGTACTGCTGGCATATCTTTGCTGATGGTGTCACCAGTGATGCAATCTCCTTGCCAGCTCACCCCATGTTAATTGTGGTAATGCTGGCATATCTTTGCTGATGGTGTCACCAGTGACGCAATTTTTCCAAAAGAGCCGTCAATTGGCTTGGTGTCGTGGCATTTCTGTATCTTCCTCCCTTCTACTAGTGATGGTCTAAAATTTGGGGGCCAACAGAGGTGAGGCAAGAACCTCACCCCCCCACTGGCACCAAGGATATTTGGGGGCCAACAGAGGTGAGGCAAGAAACCTCACCCCCCCACTGGTGCATAGGCCTTTCCACAAGCTTGGCTGAATGCTGGACCGGTAGTCAGTGACGGGTTGATCTGATTGCAGTGGATTCAACCTAAGACAGGAGGCTGACGCCTAAAGGTCAGTTTTCCCATGACGGGTAAGAACCATATGTTGAATTGGACAACCTACCAGGCACGGTCCTTAAGCCACATTGCTTGTTGTTTAATTAATCAGAAGGGGGGAGATGCTGAGGGCCATTACCAAGTAGGAAATTTCCTTGCCAGTGTACCCCATGTTAATTTCGCTGTTGACATTGCATGTTAGGTGACCCTGCCCAAGGACGAGGGTGGATCCAGGATTAGGGTGTATCCTGCAGTTTGAGGAAGTATCCCAATCCTTGGGTTTAGGGCGTTCCCGGTTTAAGACAAGTTTAAGGCGTTCCCAGTTTAAGACCTTGGATTTTAGGGAAGTTCGATGTTGAGGATTATTGCTGCTGGAATTAGGGCGTTCCTGCTGCCTAAGCTCCTGTTGAACTCTCGTGAGATTCAGAGAGCATTTTTGGGAAATAAGCCTCGTGGAGTAGGTGATTTGGGTGGCAGGAGAACTGGGATTGCGAGAGAGTGTGTGGAGGCCGGTGTGAGTTCTGGAATAAAGAATTGCTGTTTGAATCTACAAAGCTGTGGTGGCTCGTGATTCTGTGCCCAGCCAAGACTGCGGCAGACAGGAAATGCTCAAAAGAGGGAAAAGAAAAACAAACCATGCAGTTTTTACCTTTTTCCATTTTTATCATGTAGGCCAGATCCCCAATACTTAGGAACACCAAGGTACTTCATTTTATGGGTACGAACCCATTTCTGAACTGTAAGTTAAAACAGAGGCTTGTGATTACAACTACTATACACATAATAATTTTTTTTTAAAAAAAAAATCACTAAAAAAGTAGGATGTACTTACACAAGACTTCATCTTTATTCATAAAAGAAGAAAAGTACAGTATAACCAAAAACAAAAAGTACAAAGCATTTTTATTAGCCTACAAAATTGTTACCTAAATTGCTTTTAAAGTGAAAAACCTGCAAAAAGCAACTGTATTTCAGTTGTATTTCAACTCTGGCTTGTTTCCACAGGACAACATGCCCTCTGGCCCAATCTGTAAGTTTGGTTTTCTTCCCTCAGTCATTAGATCTCTTCCTCAATCAGCAAACACAAATCTAGGAGATACAGTAGCTTGTTGGTAGCTTTTCTTTGTTCCTATTGTAAGTTTTGGATTCTTAGAGGGGAAGAGTTAAGATAGAAGGAAGCAGAGCAGCTGGAAGAAGTTCTGCTCTTGACTCAGACACTCTCTGTTCTATCTCATCAATTATGCAACCCCCCAGGTTATGCTCTACAGAATTTAGAAAAATACTCAAAAAGATTTGGAGATTCTTGAGTCTAACTCACAGATTAGAGTTACTGCTAAATTTTTTAACAATATTCCCTAAATCATACTTTATCTTTATTCTATATATCATCAGTAAAATCTTATAACAAACCTATTAAGAAATCCGAATCATTTCATACAAGTCTCATTTAAATGAAATTTATTTATAAAGCAAAAATTACCAAGGGTCAAAAGATGTAATGCTCTAGTCTTAGCTTACACAAAATAACCTAAAATGGGATTGGTTATTTAAAAAGTATTAATATATGTATATTGTATTTCTTACTTTGCTCTGGTTTAGCAGCTCGCTGGTAAAATTTCAATTCAGTAAAAAGAGGTCCATTGTCACTAGGTTCCTTAAAATATAAGACTTAATTAGTACCAGTACTAGTTAAAATTATTGAGTTATTTACAGTGAACTTTCAACACAGACTAATAAATTAATTTCTTTCAAAACACTGTAATTCTCATACTTAGATTTATAACTGTTTAAAGATTAAGCCCAACTATTTAAGAATCTTTTTGATACTCTCAGAATAGTCCATAACTTATATATCTCTCAAGTTCCATTTTCAAAACCAATAAAATATACAAAACCAGATACACAGCTCAGTCTTTGCAGAAGTTTAAGAAAAACACTTAAACTAATTTTCATCTTTATTAAGCTTTCCCTTAAGCAAAGACCAGCAACCATGTTAACTGTATCACCAAGGGGCTACAAGATATTTCTGAGATTTAATAAAATCTCAATACCTGATTTAACCAATTAATGGCAAACTCCCACTCTTCTGCTGTTTCTCATCACAGTTTGTTCCAGTGTATCAGAACTAGAAGAAACAGACCTTAGCATTCTGGAACTCCAAAGCAAGCGAACACTGTCCACTGAACTGTATACTTTCCTTTCCCATTATTTTCCAAACCAAGGAGCCCTACAACTTATTTCCCATATAATAATTTAATGTCTAAAAGAAAATGGGGCTTAGTGACAATTTTCCACCAACTTACTGAACTGCATACATTTCATATTTTAAGGGACATCAACAAATAAAATTACTATCAAAGAGGCATACATTCACAAAAAGGTATTCTGAACAACAAGAAATAATAGCTGGGAAGGGGTTTTGCCTTGTTAAATAAATATGGAAGGGTGAGAAACAGAATTTTATGGACTTCTTAAATTGTGAATTTTTACTCATTTAGTATTTACTTAGTGTTTTGATATTTTCTTATTTATTATCTATCTTATTTATTGAGAATTGGGGAAAAATTTTAAAGCAGTGAAACCTTCAAATAAGGAAGTAAACATTTCCAAATTAATTTGAGAGTTGCTCTTCTTTAGGAGGTATGAAGAAAATTATTTTGGATGGAATGGCTGCATAGCTGAAGTTCAAGGTTCAACAGAGCAGTAAGAGACCTCATAAATGAGGCCCATCATCTTAACTAAGAGAAAACCTGTGAAAATATATACAACTGGTTTTTTCCCCCCACTCAAAAACCCTCAACTGACACAGAAGTTCATTTTGCTCCATGAGATTTAAATAAAACCACACTTATACATACAGTGTCTTATCCTGGATTTTTGTAATTCAAAAAATATAAATCCCTAGTTAAAGTACTTACAGGAAGACTGCCAATCCAGAGTCAAGCAGTACCAGTTATGAATGAGTATAACAGCAAAGGGGCAACCTGTGTAACACTTGGATCAGGACCTAAAAATAAGCTTTCCTCTTCTGTCAAGGTAAGTATACTTGCCAGCCCAGCCTTGGAAGAGTGGTATACATGTGCTTGGCATGGCATCAACTTCTTAGAAACACATCAACATACTGAACCAATCAACATATTGAAGTTCGAGGATACAATCCCTAAATTGCCTACTCAGCACCTCAAGTTTTTCCATAACCTGTGCCTCCTTCTCTAATGTAATGGTAGCTGGAGGGACATGTATAATGTTGCAAGGCAATGATAGAGTAAGAGTCACAGAATCAGTGTAAGAAAAAAAGAAAAGGAAATAAAGAGAAGGAATTTTGGTTAACTTTTGGAATTGTTCAATAATATAATTCAGGTTTGTAAGGGGTTTTCCTAAGAAAATCCTGGCTTATTACCATTAGTATAAAATTTTTGATTTATTCAGTTTCAACCTATGTCATATCAACTTTAATTTTCAAGTTTTCCTTCAGGCAATAATTTATTAAACTTATAATAATGAGAATCAACCATATAAATCAGGCCATTATAATGAAAGCCCCACTACAATGAAGGCTCTTTGAGCTCATTTCATACTTTTTTCTAATCCAATAAGCTTCCATTATAACAAAATAAAGGAGCTACTTCCTTGGCACTGCATTCTAGCCAAAGCTAGCTATTTCTGTTGGAGAAAATACCTTAACTCATAACTAAATTTTTATTAACATATTTCAAATCTAAAATACTTTGCCAACTCTATAATAGCCAAGATTTAGAAAAGAAATTGGGACTGACATTTTAACTAGAATATCACTAAACGTTTCTTTAAGACTTCTAAGTGTCAAAATGAAGATGACAACAGAAAAAAAATTAAAATGTGATATATTTCAATGGCACCATCTAAAATGAACTGGCTGCCATTTAAAAATGAAGCTGTACAAAGTTTCTTCTTCCTACCAAAAAATTATGACATATGAATTGAAAATTCAGGTCATTTCTCATAACGTCAGCAAGGAAAATCAAAAATCAGTCTGCAAACTTCTTTCTAAGCAACTTTGAAATACAGATTTCTATCAGTTCACACTGGTAAAAGACTGTGATACAATGAACTATTATGTTACATGATCCAAAAACCTAATCTCCGCCTCCAGTTCTGCTACTGGCATGAGTACAAAGGGTGAGTACAATTCAAAAAACTAATTTCTTGTTGTCTTTGTTAGCGAAAAAGAGAATTTCTTTTTTTGCTTTATCCAATTTATTATCAATCTGCCATTTCTCTCTGCCCATTTACTTTCCTGAAACAAAATAGAATATACGTTATCTAGAAGCAAAGAATACAAGCTTCTATCCTTGGTGATTCAACATCACCATGTCACAGCTGTTTTCACAAGTCATGGATGAAGGCCCTAAATACAACAGATCTTCACTGGATAGAAGGGAGAACATTATTTCCAGCATGTGCCTAAACATCTACCTTAAATATATATGTCTTCACTTCACTCCAATAACAAATACGAAAAATGTGTACATTAACTACTTAAGAGTTCTTTTCATGAGCAAATACATCAGCAGTAACAAGTCTTCTACATTAAGGTGGAAACCCACAACAGAAGCACACGGTACCCTACCTGCAAGCCCCTACTTGCCTAGAAAATGATCAAAAAACAAGAATAAAAATGTGTGTGCAAACATGATTACACTTAAAATAATTCAGGTGTTCTGTGTGCCAGATTCTACAGTGGTTCTCAACTTTGATGCACAAAAGAATCACATGGGAGCTTTACTAAAAATACCAATAATCAAACCCTCCAATCAGAGATTCTGATTATACTGTACAACCAGGATTGCAAACCACTGTTTAACATACTATCACATTAAGTCTAACTTCAAGATAAAAATCAATTTCCCTTTATTTCTTAAATGACATTTGTAAGAATTTTCAAGACAAAATACACGCTTTTTTTGGAAATGTGAAAACATTTTGATATATTTTCTTCATATACAGTCATTTTTTAAACAATTTTTATACTATATAGTACATGCAAACAGAGTTTTGTATCCTACTGTTTAGTAATCATTAAATTTTCCCAGTAAGTACTACACATTCTCTAAAAAGATGAACTTTGGGATAGAGTGTGGCTGAGTATTAGAACACTTGCCTGGCATGTAATGACAGTCCTGGGTTCTGCCCTAACATTACCAAAAAAGAACAACAAACAGAAAACATGATCTTTAACAGTCCCTAATATCAGAATGAAAATTTCTCAATAAATATTCTGACTTTAATACTAGAAAGACCTGATACTCATTATATTGTCTATATTTAATGATTCATTTCAACTTTGAATACTATATAAAGCTACAAGAAGGTCAATTATGAATGCGCCTATTTGAAAGAGAAGTGAATGGCATCAAGAAGTTTAGAGTAGGGCTGGGGAAATGGATTCAGTGGTTAAGCACCTCTGGGTTCAATTCCTGGTACACAAAAAAAAAAAAAAAAAAAAAAGTTGAGACTAAATGAACAGAAAGAACTGTTAAAAAGGTGGTAGAAAAATTAAGGTTAAAAATATTTAAAATAAATAAAATAACCTTTTAAAAACTGTATACAAAAAAGAAAGTAAAATAGGGCCCTCATTAGCAAATAACTTAAAATCTAGTTAGGGAAATAAACACATATAAAAATCTAAAAACAACTAGTGGTATAAGAAGGATATCACAAGCTTGGCATGGTTGCACATGATTTGATCCCAGTGGCTAGGGAGGCTGAGATAACAGGATCTCGTTCAAAGCCAGCCTCAGCAAAAGCGAGGTGCTAAGCACCTCAGTGAGATCCTGTCTCTTAATAAAATACAAAATAGGGCTGGGGATGTGGCTCAGTGGTCAGGTGCCCCTGAGTTCAATCCCTAGTCCCCCTTCCACCAAAAAAAGAAGGATATCACAGGTGAAATTGTAAAATAAATGTTAATACAATGAGTGATATAAGAGTTTAAGGGAGTTCTGAAAAATTCAAGTATCAGGAGAAAAAGAAGCAAATAGCTATTACTAAATTTCCCTTTTAAAGGGAAAAAAGAAATCAATAACACTGCTTCAGTTATCAATTCTTTCAGGATTTCAAACTATAACACTGAAAAAGTTATTAAAATATTAAATACAAAAGAAGAATCAACTGAATATTTATTACTGTCCTCATTACAAAGAGAAAGCAATAAGGGTCAATAGAAACAGAACTAAATGAGAAGACAGGAGACGCAAAAAACTAAAATAGGTTTGATAACAGCCTTATAAAGACATGTAATTTGTTCCCCTCCCGTACAAAGAAAATATGTTTTCTAACCATTCTTCCCCTTAACCATATAAATTTAAGAGGGAGTAAAAGAAAAATTACACTGAATAACAATAATATTTATTTTCTGAAGAGCAGGGTATTGGCGATTTAACACAGGGATGCTTTACCTGAGTTACATCCCTACATTCCACATTTTTATTTATTCTCACTAAATTGTTTAGGGCCCTGCTAAATTGCTGAGGCTGGCCCTGAACTTGGAATCCTCCTGCCTCAGCCCCCCAAACCACTGGGATTACAGGCGTGCGCTACCACACCTGACAACTACTGAAATAATTCAAATTATTCATTATAAATATAATTTTTAAGATAAACATAACAAAACCTCATGTAACTGCAGAAGAAAAAAAAACATGTTTATATTCTACTTCCTTCTAAGAGACAGAGACCATTTCACAAATAAACCAGCCAAGAGTGTCCGAGGTAACCAGATCATTTGAACCTCGTGACTATGAGAAGTAATAAGAGGGCTTATTTCTCACAATGAAAACCTTTAGAAGATCCTATAAAGAAATTAATCTTGCCCATAGATTTAATATCTTAATTTGCTGTGTCAAAGACAAATGTAGATAATATTCTGCAATTCCATGCAAATGATCCCATTTAATGTTAAAATTTTTAGTTCCTTGGACTCAGCAGCAAGCTGAATCATTCAAAAAGAAATGTTATTCCAAAGAGAGAAAGAAGAAAACTCTAAAATGAAAGAGCATCAAGAAAGGGGAAATGGTAGGAAAACAAAGCACTGACACTAAACTTTAATCATTTCACGTGTTTCTGGGCACAAGGGGGAAATAAGCAGGACCCAATTAGCCTCCCACTGTAAACAAAAACAAATACAGGAAATCACCAGTTTCAGAAATTAGACAAAGAGTAGTTCAGGACCATGACCTCTAAAAGGCAGAAGTGGAGTATGCTCCATGCCAACCTTAGTTTTTTTTCTTGGAGGAACTTAGAATAAAAAGGAGACCAAAACCCACTCACGTGGTCCTAATTCCCAAGCCCAGCTATGAGATTAGAGAACTCTAAATTTACTCCTTGATCCACTTTGAGTTTTGTGCAGGGTAAGAGACAGGTTCAATTTCATTCTACTAAATATGGAAGAGCAAAAAATAAAATCAATAATCAATAAATGGGGTGGTATCAAACTAAAAGCTTCCGCACAGCAAAGGAACCAATCAAGGACATGAAGAGACGTAAAGAGAGAGCCTACAGAATGGGAGAAAATGTTTACCACCAGCACCTCAAACAGAGCATAATCTCTAGGATATACAAATAACTCAAAAAACTTAACATCAAAAAAAAAAAAAACCCAATCAATAAATGAGCAAAGAAACTGAACAGGCACTTAACAGAAGAAATACAAATGGTCAAAAAAAATATGAAAAAAACGTTCAGCATCTCTAGCAATTAAAGAAATGCAAATCAAAACTACACTGAGGGCTGGGGTTGTGGCTCAGCGGTATAGCACTCGCCTAGCATGTGTGGGGCGCTGGGTTCGATCCTCAGCACCACATAAAAATAAAGGTATTGTGTCCAACTACAACTAAAACAAAACATTAAAAAAAAAAAACTACACTGAGATTCCATCTGACCCCAGTCAGAAAGACAATTATCAAGAATACAAGTAACAATAAACATTGGGAGAATGTGGGGGGAAAGGATACTAATTTGCTGATGGGAATGCAAAATGGTTCAACCACTCTGGAAAGCAGTTTGGAAATTACTCAGAAATCTTGGAATGGAACCACCATTTGACCCAGTTGTTCCACTCCTCGGTATATAACCAAAGAACTTAAAATCCACTTACTACAATGGTGCAGCCTCATCAGTGTTTATAGCAGCTCAATTCACAATAGCCAAGCTATGGAACCAATATATATACAGAATGCAATATTACTCAGCCATAAAGAAGAATGAAATGATGGCATTTGCCAGTAAATGGATGGAACTGGAGACTATCATGCTAAGTGAAATAAGCCAATCCCCCCAATCCAAAGGACAAATGTTCTCTTTGCTATGTAGATGCTAACCCACAATAAGGGAGGGGAAGATTAGCCATTCATTGGACCAAACAAAGAGGAATGAAGAGAAGGAAGGAGGCATGACAACAGGAAAGACAGTAGAATGAATTAAACATATCTTTCATATCCTCATATATAAATACATGACCAAAGTAAATCCACATCATGTTCAACCAGAATAATGTGATCCTAACTGGAACAAGTTATGCTTATTCTCTGTATGTATAACACTTCAAAATATACTGTCACTAAAAAAAATTATAAAAAAAAGAGAAAATTCTAAATTTAGAAATACTGGGGGGGGGAATTTAAAGACTAGTATCTCTTATGAAAAAAGACACAAAAATCCTTAACAAAATATTATCAAAGCAATTTCAGCAATAGGTAAAAAGCATAATACAATTTGACTGGGCAGGGTATGTGTTAAAAATGCAAAGTTAATTTTACACTCAATTATCATCAATGTAATTGCCACATTAACAGAATAAAGGAGAAAATTGTATGATCCATCTCAAAAGATGCAAAAAAGCAATCAGAAAATGAACGAGCAAACTGGGGGAAAATATTTACAAAACATATATCTACAGGACTTATATCTAGAATAACTTTCTTTTTATTCAATTAAAAAATAGCAAAAACAACCCAGCTACTAAAAAAAATGTAAAAGCAGCATGGGAAAAGAGTGGAGAAAGCACTCCATACACAAAAAATACATATGGATGGCTATTAAGTAAAATGAAAAGTCCTCAACAATATTAGTCATGAAGTAAATGCAAATTGAAGCCAAAATGAGACATGGATGCACATCCACTATAATGGCTAAAACCCAAGCCAACCTGACAAGGACAATACTAAACTAGAGAGAATGAACAATCAGAATCCTCATGCATTACTGATAGATGTGCAAAATGGCACAATCACTTTGGAAATCTGTCAAATACTGTTATAAATCTGAACATGTGATCCCTATAAACCAGTAATTCAAATTCTAAGAATTTATACAAGAGAAATAAAACTATATCCATAAAAACACTTGTACAAGTGTATTTATAGAAGCTTATTCATAGTAACCCAAAGCTGAAATCAACCCAATTGTGTATCAACAAAAAAATAAAAGGGAATGAATGACTGATACACCAACAATATGTGTGACCTTTAAAATATTATATTAAGCACAAGCGGTATATTGCATAATTCCATTTATGTAACATTCAGAATAGGAATAACTAAACCATGGCAAAAAATCTCAGACAAGTCCTTGCCTCAAAGAGTTTTGGGAAGTAGAGATTTAACTGGCAAAGGACATGAGGAATCTTTTTGCAGGGGTGGACATGTTAACAAGATTAAAAAATTATAACTCAATTAAAAATATATATAAAAAAATCACTTAAACAATTCTGTTCTGTTGGGAAAACATATAACTGAAGCAGCACCCCAGAGAAATACCCCAACATGGCATCTAACGACCCTCTTTCTCCTCTTTCTTTCTTTCACTGGCGCAAAACGTTCCCAACGGCGCCAATGTTCAAACCCTGCTAGTGGGACGCCTTAGCCCCAATTAGAATTAACTTCTTGGGCTCCGGAACTGACATATGGAAGAGCTTGCCAATAAAGGGGCGACCTGTTATCTACCTCAGCCCTGCGACCTCTCCTTAGACCTATATAAACACACAGCCTTTTGTAATAAAGTGGAACCTCTTTGGTGATCTGTGTCGTGTGGTGCAGCGTCTTCCAGTCTTACAGTGGTGCCGAAACCCAGGAGACGGTGTGCTCGACAAACCGAACCCCGTCTCTGCCACCACCGTCACCAACAACACATTTTGCCCTTGTCTGTCTTTTTGGGCACGGGCTTCCTGCACTCACCACTGATTGGGTCTAGGTAAGGTTCCCCCTCCCCTGGCTCCCCAACTCCCTTCAGGTTAGCACTCTCCTGACGCCCAGTAGGGAGGAGGGAATGCACTCCACTGAGACCTTCACTGGTCGCAGTGGACCCTCTGGCGACCCGCTTCCCTTTGGGGTGTGAGGCTTCTCGGTTTACACGAGAGGCTCCCTGGTCTTTTCCTCCCCCCGCCAGAGCAGTGTTCGGCCCGGAGCTGAACTTCTGCTGGGGCTCTGTCTTTCCTTCCTTGACTTTTTCTCGTTTCGGTGAAAAAATTTTCCTGACGTCAGGTGGCTTGCAGCCTGGACCTTACAGGGTCACACAGACTGCACTTCGTGAGTGACGACCGAGCTGTGCCCTCTGTGCCTACTGGCAGAGGACTGGTCACTTTGGGGACGCCCACGTGATCCTCCATCTGCTCTACGCTTGGAGGAAGCTCCTACGGCCTAGGTTAATTCTTTTTCTCCCTCTGCTGTCCCTTCCTCCACTCTCTAACTATGGGAGCCTCCCCATCTATACCAGAAACCTCACCACTCAAGTGTCTCCTTAAGAATTTGTCTACTCTCTCTCTCCCCCCGGACCTCAAGCCCAAAATTCTTATCAGATTCTGTATCCAAGATTGGCCCACATATCTGCTAGATAATGACAATCATTGGCCTCCAGAAGGCTCGTTAGATCCAAATTTCCTCCAGGACCTTTTAATTATTGCCGGCGCCTGAAAGGGTAGAAAGAGTTCCCAGGCTTCCCCGTCCTGCCTTCTGCTCTCTGTTCCCAACCTTCCCCTCTGCGCCCTGCCTGCATACTTCCCCTCCTCTTCCTCTGCGTCCCCTCCCTCTCCCTGTTGCAGCCGCCACCGCTGCCCTGCCTGCGCACTTCCCCCTCTTTTTCCTCCCGTCCGCGTCCCCTCCCTGCAGCCATGGCCTTGTCTGAGCGCTTCTAGTCTGCCTGGCCACAAGACTCTCTCGCGCTGGTGCTCCACCTTCCCGGTGCAGCGGGCGAAATGGGCCAGCAGTGCGCCCTCGGCGGCTTGGAGAGGCCTCGGAATCCCACCTCAGCCGGCGGGCAAGCCTTCACCTTCATTGCGGCACAGCAGCTTTTGCATGAGCCCCTGACTTGCGCGTCTCCCTTTTGCTGCCAGGTTCCAACAGGCAGGCAGGATGGGTCCCACCTGGCTGCAATGGGCGGGATCTCCATATCTCTCCAAGCCTCTCCCCCTCCCCCCACTCTGCTCACTTCTTCTACTGATAAACCCATTCCCCCCCTACTCATGCCTCTCTTCTCCTGTCACTGCTTCACTGATCCCTCTTATCAGATAACTCACAGTTCCTTTGTTCTGTCAGGGAAGTAGCTGGTGCTGAAGGGATAGTCCGAGTGCAGGTCCCATAACTGAACCTACCTGGGACTGCATGCAAGCAGTTTCTAATAAGGTAGTTAACTTTGATAAACTGAAGGACATTACCCAGAACCCTGATGAAAATCCATCCTTATTTCTCAACCGCCTTACAGAGGCCCTAACCAAATACATTAAGCTAGATCTTGAGTCTCCCATCAGGGCTACAGTGTTAGCAACCCATTTCATTACTCAATTGGCTCGTGATATTAGAAAAAAGCTCAAATGAGCTGAGGAGGACTATCAGACCCCTATCTGAGATCTGGTGAAAATGGCTTTTAAAGCAGGCTCCATTGCAGAAAAGAAGGTAACACCCCAAACAGCCCTTGACAGTAGCCCTGAGGCCTACATCTCCAGCAAAAGTTTCAGAGGGGAACCAGCATTCCTCTCCACCAGAGGCTTGCCTCAAATATGGATGGGAAGATCACTGGGCTCGCCAATGCTCAAACCCACGGCCTCCTTCCAGGTCATACCCCACCTGTAAGCAGACAGGACATTGGAAGATTGCCTCTGGCTGGCCTTCCTCGGCGCCTCTACGCAGGGGGTATGATTAGTCAGGCAGTCCCCTCTCCTGAACTTTTGGGGTTTGCAGAAGACTGAAGAAGCCCAGATTCAAAGACCCCCTCAGCCCTCTCCGAGCCCAGGGTAATGCTCCAGGCAGCGGGTAAGTCCATAACCTTCCTTATGGACATGGGGGCTACCTATTCTGTCTTGCCTGCCCATTCTAGGCCTCTGTTTCCTTCCCAGGTCTCAGTTATGGGGATTGATAACAAACCCTTCTCCCCAAACAGAACTGTAAAGCTGGCCTGTGCCCTGGAGGGACACCCATTCACTCACTATTCTGGTCATTTCATCCTGTCAGTTCCTCTCCTAGGCAGAGATGTTCTCCAATTATTAGGAGCCACCCTCCAATTACACCCCAAGAATACTACCACCCATCTCCTTTGGCCTTTAACTCTTACCCTCTCTAATGACCTGACAGTACCTACTGTGCCAATGCCCCCTGATCCCTAGGTCTGAGACATCTCCATGCTGGTTATTGCCTCCCACCACAAGCCAGTCCATACCCAGCTGAAACACCAAACTAAACTTGCTTGTGTTCCCAATTTCCTATCTCCAAAACCCATAGGGAGGGATTTAAGCCCATTATACACCAGTTGCTGGCTCAGGGACTCCTTATTCCTACTGACTCCCCCTGCAACACCCCCATACTGCTGGTGCGCAAACCCTCTGGAACCTATCGCTTAGTCCAGGAACTCCGCCTAATTAATGAGACAGTTATTCCTATCCACTCGGTTTCCAACCCTCATGCTTTTCTTTCTCATATCCCCCTTTGACCATTCACTTTACTGTCCTGGATCTTAAAGCTGGCTTCTTTACAGTGCCTCTGCATCCTGACTCTTATTACCTCTTTGCCTTCACATGGGAAGACCTTATATTCTTTAGGTTTCAACAGCTGACATGGACAGGCCTACCCCAAGGCTTCAGGGACAGTCCGTATCACTTTGGTCAGGCCTTGACACAGGATTTAACTGTTTGTAATTTGGGGATAGCACTCTCTTACAGTTGGATAGAAGCCTTCCCTCCTGCAGGAAAACTGCTGACACCATCAGAAAATGCTGACACTGTCGCCTCCATCCTCATTGAGCAGGTCATTCCTAGGTTTGAACTTCCTGCCTCCATCCAGTCAGACAACGGTCCAGCCTTCACTTCTCAGATTGTTTAACTAGTTTCCAAAGGCCTTAACAGCACTTGGAGGCCCCACATCCCCCACTGACCCCAATCCTTGGGTAAGGTTGAGAGGCCTAATGGCATTCTCAAGGATAATCTCACTAAACTTGCTTGAACTCAGACTGTCCTGGCCCAATCTTTTGCCATTGGCCCTCACCCAAATTCGGGCAACCCCTAGAGCCCCCTCAGGCCTTAGCCCCTTTGAACTGTTCTATGGATGCCTTTCTTAATCAACTAAAACTTTCCTGTCACTCCTCCTCCCCTTGTGTCCCACCTGCCCTATCTCATGCTTCTATACAAACTCCTAAGAGAACACGCACACTGGTGTCTTCCTGCACCATCTGTTACTTCTGTTCCAGCACAATCGGGAATTAAATCGGACCCTCTTCAACCGGGTAATGCAGTCTTACTTCGAGAGCTACATTCTCAGACTTTGAAACCTCACCGGACAGGACCCCATATAGTCATATTTCCACCATGCTGGGGCCCACCAAACCCAAAGTTTCTCGCCAGCCCTCTCCTATTACTAATCATTAATCTCTCTCAAGCTTCTATCCCAACCCACAGATGGCGCCTCTACATCCAAGCGACATGGCAACAGAATGGCACCATCCGCTCTCAGTCTATGGGCCAAGGCGATTGGCCTTTCACTGGCTGTAATCGGGCCCTTAATGTTACTGGATTCAACTGGGCCACCTCATCCCATTTATGTTCAGCAATGCTATGCTTCATAGCAGATCAAACTGAGGAGTCCTGTTGAAGCCATATCACCAAGAGGCCGCCCCACCTGCTGATGACAAGACTACCCCAGAGGAGCCTTAAGAGTCACTTCTAGACCTCCCCTTTACTCCTGCTCTCCACATCCTAACTATCCTCTAAAGCTTTGCCTGTCTCGTGTAACCGCCCATACTCCACCATGATACTTGGAGATTCAAAGTCAGAGAGACATATGTCCTTGTTACACTCGTCTAGTTTCTTCAGTCGATTGCGCCCCTATGGGATGTAATGCATCCATCTTCCTTCCCCTCTCCTCCCAGAATTCTGAACTTTTAAAAATAGCCACTAGGCCTTACCTTTGCTTCTTATATGATCAGACAGAGGATTACTGCAAATGGTGGCCCGAAACCTATGGGGGATGCCCCTACTGGTCATGTAACGTTCATAACCCACATGCATGCATCGGGGATTCCTGCGTTGGAAATTTGAGATCGATTGGGGGGGGGGGGGGGCTATCAATTGGCTATCACTGACCCTAACCATCCACGTTGGACCTCTAGGGTAAATGCTTCCTTCTACTGTGACATATCCTCTCCCACCCACTGTGGCTCCATCTCCATCTCCCAAGAGCTTCAACCCTCCCAGCCCTCAGTAGCTATAATCTCTACTGACATAAAGCATTCCAAACAGCAGTTGTTAGACTCCATACAGGATCCATATGAGCCTAATGTCGGGAGTCCACCACAGTATTCATGGCTACGACTACTTACTAAAATTGTAACCTTCTTAAATCTAACCCTCCCCGCCATCACACCAACTGATTGCTACTTATGCGCCTCTCTGACTCGACCTTTGCTTGCAGCAGTTCCCTTGAACTTCTAGGCTTTTGACCTCTCAAATTTCTCCACTCCATCTGCCCGCCGTTCTCTTGGAACCCTTTCACCCGACACTCCATTATGGGAGCCTGAGGAGTCTCACCATACTGTGATTCCCCGGCGCTACCTCCTGGGCTTGGGTGTCTCCCAGTCAAAGTTTTGCCACTCTAACATCACCTTTAACTTCGCCCTCTATGCACCACCTGGCTCATTCTTCTGGTGTAATGGTTCTCTCATCACTATCTTATTCACCAACACCTCTACCCCATGTATACTGGTGACGCTTGTCCCACAATTGACTCTCTATACCCCAGCTGAAGTGCAGGCCCTCTTGTCTCCCTCAGTGCAGAACAAGCGGGCTGCTTCCCTTCCAATACTGGTGGGTCTCTCACCGGCTGTATCTGAGGCGGAGTTCTAGGACACTCCTTATGGGCTGTACAGGACATAAGTTCTAAACTTCAACAAGCGCTCACTTCTACGGCAGAATCTCTAGCATCTTTACAAAGGCAGGTCACATCCTTGGCTCAAGTTACTCTTCAAAATCGACAAGCTTACTTACAGCCGAAAAAGGTGGAACCTGTCTTTTCTTGAGGGAAGAATGCTGTTACTACATCAATGAATCAGGCCTTGTGGAAACTAATGTAGTCAAGCTCACCGACTTGGCTACCTCTTTGAAAAATCCACCAAACCAAAACCCATTTGCCACCTTCTTTTTAGCCCACTTCCAATCGTGGCTATTGCCTCTTTTAGGGCCCATATGTCTTCTTTTCCTGATGTGTCTGTTCCTGCCCTGTCTGCTTCACTTCCTACAGGGCCAATTACGGAAGACCTCTAACCAAACTTTCAACCAGCTTCTGCTTAGGTACTATCAGCCTCTGACCAATGAAGCCCCAACATCTTCAAGAGAACAGCTCACTCATTGCTGAAGCTCACTACCAGGCGCGATGGAATGCAATGGACATCGGACAGTGGGAGACAACGAGCCCGGAGAACCTCTTAATCTGCCATCCTGGATTCTTGAGCCTTCATGTCCTTTTAAGCCTCCTCATAGCCCTTGGCATCTTCTCTGTCAGTCCCCCGACATGGAACTTCTGCCAAAAACTGACGTTTGCTTTAATTTTTTATCTTCATCCTGCTTTTGTTTGCTCTGATCTTCTTCAGGTGCTGGTGACGCCATGTCAAGGCAACGCTTCCAATATTTCCTAGAGTCTCTGTTACAGGACCAGTGGCTGATACCAACAATCTCCTCCATCCAGGACTGGTTCGATGCCATCCACGACTTGTGGTTTCAGGGAACTTTCATAAACTTCACCCCTACGGAAGTAGCTGTCTATAGCCACTGGGTTTTATTTCTGGTTGCCATGATATCCCCAGACCTCCCCCCCCAACATTCCTCCACTTCCCCTTCTAGGCCCTACGCCGCCCCCGCACAGCCAGAAGCAGCCAGATCTAACGACGCCCCAATTCCTAAGAAAACAAAAAGGGAGGAATGTTGGGAAAACATATAACGGCAGCAGCACCCCAGAGAAATACCCCAACATGGCATCTAACGACCCTCTTTCTCCTCTTTCTTTCACTGGCGCAAAACGTTCCCAACGGCGCCAATGTTCAAACCCTGCTAGTGGGACGCCTTAGCCCCAATTAGAATTAACTTCTTGGGCTCCGGAACTGACATATGGAAGAGCTTGCCAATAAAGGGGCGACCTGTTATCTACCTCAGCCCTGCGACCTCTCCTTAGACCTATATAAACACACAGCCTTTTGTAATAAAGTGGAACCTCTTTGGTGATCTGTGTTGTGTGGTGCGGCGTCTTCCAGTCTTACACGTTCCAAAAAAGCTGGGTGAAACAAAAACTGAGTGAAACAAAAACGAAAAACTTTCAAGTAATTCTAACTCATGAGTTATGAAGCCTTTAGGAAAAACAGGGAGTTATATATTAATTTCCCCAAATAACACATTCTGCTGACTCTTATATTTAACAAAAAGATGTTTTTCACATGTATTAAAGAACTCTGGGGGTCAGGCACAGAAGCTGAGGTTCCTGGAGGCTCCAGAGGCTGAGGCCCTATGCAACTCAGTAAAACCCTGTCTCTAAATAAAATACAAAACAGGGATGGGGATGTGTGTGGCTCAGTGGTCGAGTGCCCCCGAGTTCAACTGCTGGTACCAAAGAAAAAACAAACACCCTGGGGGAGGGGACAAACACTGGTAAGTAAAAAGGTGGATAATTGATTTAAAAAAAAAAAAGTCATCTTTTTAGTTCATAAATTTGTAAATTGACCTGGTTATTCATAGTGTGCTTATTATGTAAGATGAGATGTTGTCAATCCTTACACACTAATTTTGACATTAGCATATCAGAGAAAGGCCAACAATCATAAATAATTTAATTTACTGAGCTGAACAAGGAAGGGAAGAAAATCAGGAATAAGTCAAAAGAAAAAAATATTAACCAAGTGGAAGTCCAGAAATAAATGCAAAATATAATAAAATTACATTAAATCAGTAATGTAAATATTAAACGCATCTCACCTAATCCAAAGATAAAATGAAAAGACTGAGCTGAATATTTTTACTCCACAGCTGCATATTTCTACACTTTTATTCACTTAACCCCAAATACCAATACCACTCTAATTCAAAACAGGCCAGAAGGACTTCTTGAGCACAAATTACTTCAAATTGTAAAGCTTCTTTTGTTTCTCATAAAACATTTACAAAACATTATTTAAAATGTAATACATTACGGTTTAATTAATTATACTTATCAAAAAGGATGTTTTACAAAATAATTATTATGTTAACTTCAGTTAAGCAAAGAAAAATATTAGCTAAAACATTTTCTTACCACTTTCACCACACAGGGTGCATCACTGCCAACCGATTTTGAAGAATTTCTATCAGCTGTTTAAAAAAATTAAATAATATCAGAACAAGTAACATTATTATAAATATTATACCAATATTTAGATCTATATATCTGTAACCCCTTGATAGAGTAAGTTTCAGTTCCCAAATATGTGTTTCAGGATATTATCACAGCACATTTCGTCAATTTTAGGACTGTTCCATGTTTTAACATGTCTGAAACTAGAACACATCTTACAAACTCTGGTTTCTAGAATTTGATCAATTTAATTGCAGGAAACTCCAAGTTTACGTTAAATATTTCTTTAACTCAAAAGTATTCATGGCCTTTGACATTCTGACATGCATTGTGAATTCCCTGAAGAATAACTTATATAATTTTTAAACTTTAATAAACTATGAAATCTGTTTATAAGGAACATCTGAAAGATATGAAAATAGGGAACTGAAGTTCAAAAACTCCTAATTTGGGAAAAACTCATCCAGATCAATACTTAAGGACGTACCGGAACTTTTAACTGCCATTCAAAATAATTTTAACATAACTGTCTTTTTATTTAATGCAAATAAAGAAGCACTGTTTTCTTAGAATACTGAGATAAGCATATAACATTGCCCATATTCTCACTATTTACCAAATACCTCTTAAATGCCAGTTTCTAGAAAATAGGGATTTAGAAAAGATTCTGATAACAAATAAGTATGTTTGATGGCAGTAGGTACCAGGGGAAAAATTAAGCCAGCAACGAAGGGAGGCAGAGTTACAGTGTAGAAGAGACCTTGTGGACAGCACTACTCAAGCACTGGTCTCAAGGGATCCAGGGAGTGAGCCTAGAGTACAGAGGGAAATGAACTCTAGGCAGACCAGCACAAAGGACTAGATGTGGGAGCATGCTGGACAAGTTTGTAACTGGGAGAGAAGAAATAAGGAGGTTAGAAAAGTGACAGGAGACATCAGAAAAGCAGCAGGGTTTAACAGGTAACATCAAGGTTTTGAGAAGGGGACTGGCAAGATCAGACTCATTTTGGTGAACAGGGGGCAAAAGCAGATCTGGCAGATCAATGAGCAAGAAGTAATAGTACTCCAAGGGAGAAAAGAGTGACCTTGAACCAGTGTGAAAAACAAGAGAAGGTATTGATAATTGGTCAGACTGACCACACATTCAAAAGAGAGCCAACAGGATTCATTGATGGACTGAAGGAAAAGGTTTAAGAGAGAAAAATGGAGGTATAGATGCCTCCATGATTTTGGCCTAAGCAACTAGAAAGAGGAAGTCGCTAATATGGAAAAAACTGCAGAAGAAACTCATTCTTTGGAGTATCTTAAGTTGCAAATGTTTATTAAACATCCAAATTCAGATAGACGTTAAAAGGCAGTTGGATATTTAAATCTTGAGTTCAGTAGAACAGCCTAAGTAGGGAAAATATATTTGAGAGTCATCAACACAGATACACTATTTATTTAAAGCTCTGAGACTGGAAGAGATCCCCTAGGGAATGAGTGTAGAAAGAGGAAAGAAGGAATTCTAGGACTGAACCCTAAGGCACTCTCACATTAGAAGCTGATGAGATGAAGAGGAACAGGCAATGGAAACCAAGAAACTACAAATCAGCTGGAAAGCAGCAGTGTTTAGAAGGGCTGCAGCTAAAATACTTCAGACTAAAGAAAGACCAACTGACAAAAATGGCTAATATGGGCAGATGAAGAGGTTGAGCTCCTTGAGGAACAGTCCCAGGGAATGTCACTTGGATATTAAATTAGTAATAAAGCAGGTTCAGATTTTTTAACAGAATATTAAAATGAAGATAGCATCCCAATAATACTAGATAATTCAGATGAGGAAAGGTGGGAAGGAAAGCAAGCACAATATTCACTCAAACAGTACGAAGTGCAAAATATGCCAGGCACAAGGAAAATAAGAGCTGTCCTCGTCAAGAAGTACCTGTTTATTCTGGAATTTAAAAAAGTAATTTCAAGGCATGTGGAAACTATTAAGCAAGGGTAAACACAAGGGAAACATAAACATATAGTACCTGTTCTACACTTAGCTCTGAGGAGCAAGGAGCATCATATAAAGTTTTCAATGAGATATGTGCATTTCCATGTTTCTCTGAAGCATTATATACAGTTGCCAAGACATAGAAACAACCTAAATGTCCATCAAGGGGAAGAATAGATAAATATGTGGCATATAACAGATAACAGTGTTATGGTTTGGATTTTTAAGTGTCCCCAAGGGCTTGGTCACTAGCTGATGGGGCTTATTAGGAGCTAGTGGAACCTCTCAGGAGGTGGGTCCTAGTGGAGGAAATGGGTTATCCAGCACATGTCCTTAAAGGAGCTATTGGGACCCTGGTCCTGTCCTCTCTCTGCTTTCTTTCCATCATGAGGTGAGCAGCTTGGCCCTGCCACATGCTCCATGCCATGACATTATCACATTGGCAATTTTATTTTAACTATATGTTGAAATGATTTATGTTGGATGTATTGGTTAAACAAAATAAATCAGTACATTAAAAAAAAAGGCAGCAGCAGCATATTCACAGATGAGAGACAAAGGGCAGACTGATGGCTGAAGCATAGATTTAAGGAAACAAAAGGGGTAAAAACAAACATATATAGGGTCCTGTATGCCATTCTTATTAAAAAAAAAAAAAAAAAAGCCTGGCTCTTTAAGGGCACTGGAGATCACTAAAGAGATTTAAACAGAATGATCAAATGATCTGATTGGCATATTAGGCCACTCAGGCCACACTGTGAACAATGGGATGCAAGGAGGCCAGGACTAGATGACAAGAAAGAATCTCCGTGTCAGTGTGAGTCCAGAACAGACAAGATAATGGCCTAACCTAGGGTACTGGCAGGAAAGAAGGAGAGAAACAGATGGATTTGAGAAGTCACAGTTAAAGCAATAGGAATAGATAAGGTACTAGAAAAATTAATGAGGGAATATGCAAGAACATCTTCCCAGTATCTAGCTTAACAGATTTCATTTATTCAGATAATCCTCTCCTAATCATGATATGATCAGAAAATAAAATATGATATAAATTTAAGACATGTCTATGGGACATCCATCTAGGGACTTGTTGTAGGCCACTGGCCATGGGCCTGAATATAGGAGATCAAGACCTAGGTTATAGATGAAATATATGGAAATCAAAAATAAAGAGAAGTAACAAAAGCCATGAAATCTAATAAGATCAGTCTGAGAGAATACACAGAGGGATAAGTGAGACAAGGAAGGAGAGCTGAAGAACATGAGTACTTAAAAAGAAGACAAAGCACAGCCAGAAGAAGAAAACAAGGGGGGAAGGTATAGTGTACCATGAAGACAATGGAAGCATTTTTTTTTGGGGGGGGGGGATATACAGTATTGAATGCTACAGGGGAAAAAAAATGAAATTTCCAAGGCAATCTATTAATTTCATGAATAGACACTGAAAATGATCTTGAATATGGTGTTTCAATGTATAAGTGGGTACAAAGAGATGAACTAGAGGCAGCCATATTCAAGCAAATTTATTCTTTTTAAATTAGTCAACCCAGGTTTACAAAAGCAAAGTTTTACCACACAGTGATATAAAACCATTGATGTTAAAAAATAACACTAGATAGCACCCATTAATAATTCATACAAACAAAACATTTAACACACATGCAGAGCAAGTCTCAAATTTGCAAAAGGTTATAAAATAAAGCAAGTTAATAGAAAAAAGGTCTACTTGTTTAGAGACAAGTTGCCATTAACAAGTCAAAAATCCACATATCCTGCAGTAGAGACAACTTACATATAACCTACCCATTTCTCCTAAACCACCTGGCTAATATGTAGCTGCTACTTCTTCAGAGTTTATGAAGATTTTCCCCTGAAGTCAAATACAGCCTAATTCAGTGGAATGGGTATGACTCTAAACAAGATCAAGGAATCAATACCTATTTTCCCAAAGACAAGTTTCCCCTACCTATATGAATCTTATACAATGTATAAGATACAGAAAAACACCAATTTTGAAGCTACGTTTTATGAAGACAGGCCAAGAGACTGCAGCTGACCAACTGCAGGACACTGATGGCAGAGGAAGTTAAGGTAGGACCTCTCTTGAGTAAGAGCAGCTGCTATTTTACCTGTGCTGTGGTTCTCAAACTTTAAACACACTGCTGGGCCCTCTCCTACAGTGTTGAATGCACAGGTCTGGAGTAGGGCCTAAGAATTTGCAGTTCTAACAAGTTTCCAGGTGATTCTCATCTATGCTACACTATTAGCTTGAAAGAAAAATAAAAAGGTTCCATGGCTAAAAGTACAATTTCATAAACTTCCATGGAGAAATTAACAAACAGTTAAATAACTAAATTGAGATGAGGTGGGATAACAACAACAAATGAAAAATTTAAAGAGAAATATCAAAAGCTAATACAAAATGCTTTGTTAATACAACCCCTACTAATATTCTTGGTGAAGCAGAAAGCTTTACAAATACTCAGGTAAAATATTTTTTAAATCAATAATTTAACCTACAGAATTTCTAGGTTCTAAATGTATCTCCAAAAATTTCAATGAAAGTACGTTAATTAGTGGTACATTTGATCAAGCCCAATATGCAGTTTCCAGGTCATTCTCCTAATTCCATTACACTGATTATTTGGGTTGTGCAGGTGTGGAAAAATCCACACCTGTAAAAGACATGTAAAATTTGTCAAAGAGAGAATAAATTCTACTTGGGTAGAAATGGGGGAGAAAAGAAGTATATAGCTTTGAGTCTCAAGACATTAAAATTGTATAAAATACCTTAAAAATCAAAGCCATAGTGCACACTAGTGATAGTATGACATATATTTTATCCTCTTTTTCCACTGTGATTAAATGAGCAATCTTCTAGTGTCAGAGATGCATTTTTGCTTAATCATACAATATTAAGTTGACTGCAGATTATTAGGAACATCCAATAATAGCTCATAAATGAGAAACCATTTTGATAAGAAAGCACATAAATCTTTGGATTGATGATTAGAAGTAGTCATACACTTACCAAGATATATACAGCCAAAGCCACCTTGGCCAATGGGTAATCCTAGTTTCCATTCCTTTTTTGACATGTCAGTTATTATCTCCCCAGCTGCAAATTGTTCTGCAAGACGTCTCTTTGCAGGGCCCTGTCTTACAGCCTGAGCTGCTTTCACACGAGGCATTTTTCACTGTAAGACAGAACAAAGCAACACTCATAATTATAATCTCAGTAGTGTTCAAAACATTTTTCCTAAAGGAAAGCTTCTGTGCAGAGAGGTTGTTCGAATTCCTACTTATCCCAACACTTAAGTTAAGGACATCTGCTAATTCTGATTTATAATAGCTCAAATTCAATTTCATTATCTCTTAGCTTGGATAGGAGACTATAAATAAAATGATCTATGAAATTACTTTCAAGGAAAATATTTAGTTTTAAGTTTCAATTACATATCATCTACAATTAAAATGCTATTTTTAAAAAATCGTTCCATGAAGTTTAGGGGAAAGGTGCACCAAATAGAATGCACACATTATAGCAATGCCATGAGTAGTTTATAAAGGTTAATACTGATGTGACAGGTACACAATACTATTGTATTATGAAAACAAAATACAATTAAATACAACAGGCCCTTAGGAGAGCACTTAGGACACTAGATTAGATGCTTTAAGTAGATCTCATTCATTCTCAAAACTCTGAAGACCACATTATTACCTCCATTTAAGAGAGGAGGGAATTCAGGCTCAAGGTTAACCCTGAGTCTGGTGGTTGCAGCAGCACAGCTGTTTAATCTCCTTGAATTCCCCCCAACAGCAAACAGGACAACATAAAAGCAAAACTCCAAACCCACGGATAACAAAACAGGGGGCAATATCTCTATCTCCAAAAACCCAGAATTTGAGCAGGTAAGAAACCAGGCTGGACTACACCACTCTCCAAAGTAACCAGCCAGGCTCCACCCAAGCTAAAGAGAAAACACTGAGGATACAATCCAAAGTAGCATCACGAGGATAATACAAGGTTCTAATAAAAGTGCATCTGGGTATTAGCCTCCACATTTTAGAAGACTATACAAAAACAAATAGAAAGGGACCTCTAGAAATAATTCAAAGTCCAACTAAAACTAACTGTACATAAAGAAAACTACTTGTATACAAATCTCAGCAACTGAAAGGAATCAAGGTCTAGTTCCACACAAAATTGATATTAAGGGGAAAAAAGAACAAAGAAAATATCCCTTCAGAAAAACACTTCTTCCCAGAAAATTAAAAGCTATAAATGTTTCAAAACAAGGTAAATAAAAATTATATACAAAGATTAACAAGAATCATTATTAGAAAAACTCATAAATTAAGTGGCAGAAAAAAAGTAATTAAAAATAAAAGGAGTTAGGTGTACATCTCTGTGGCAGAACCTCAGGTTCTACCCCCAACACCAAAAAGGAAAAAGAAAAATAGATTCAGAAATAAAGACTAAATTAGAAGGCAAGCAGGCTGAAAAGAAAAATACTTTAGGCTGAAGAGAAACAGCGAAAAGGAAAAAAACAAAAACTCAGGGCAAAAAAGATGAGAAAGTGGTTTTTTTGGTTTGGTTGGGTAGTGCTGGGGATGGATTCTAGAGGTGTTCTACCTCTGATCTACATCTCCAGCCCCTTTATTTATTTATTTGTTTGTCTAGTTTTGAAACAGGCTCTAAGTTGCCAAGGCTAGGTTCAAACTTGGGGTGCTCCTGCTTCTGCTTCCTGAATCGCTAGGATTACAGGTGTATGCCACAATATCCAGCCAATGAAAATGTTTCATGTGAAAAATCAAGAATTCATAAAATAAAGAAAACCAATAAATATAATAGGGAAAATCAAAGTACAAATACCGTGAAGTGTTACTAACAGGGAAAAAGGTAACAAGAATCTAATACAGAACAAGTCTCAGATATCCAAAAGCACTAAGGAAACATCAATATCACTGCACACTAAATTAATAAATATGCATACATATACATGTGTAGAACTGAAATGAAAAAAGGGTTACAAAGGACAGAATGGAATACATAAAATGGGCTTATATCCAAACAATGCAGACATATTCCAACTATAAAAAGTGGGAGACTATATATATAAAAGCAGCAACTTTCCAGTAATCATACTGTAGTGATACTTGCTTTTGTTAACTAAAGCTATTGTGTCCATAAATGTGGAATGATGAAAATAAGTAAAATAGCCCCTCACTAATCCTTTCAGTTATCCAAGGATGAACAAGGTTTAAAAATATTAAATGGAAAATTCCAGAAATAAACAATTCATCCATTTTAAACTCCATGCCTTTCTGAGTAGCACGATGAAATCTTGAGTCATACCACTCGGCTCAGACCTACACGTTTCATCTTTTTATCCACTGTGTCCGTGCTGCATACCCTCAGCGCCCATTAGTCATAGCAGTCATCTTGGTTATCACCATGGACTGTCACAATAATGCAATGCTTTTGTCCAAGCAAAAAAGGTGAGCAGTAGTAGCCTAAGACCACTTCATAATGTCCAAGTCACTTCATTTCATCAGATAGGCACCACAAGAAGAATAAGTGTAGTACAATAATGTTTTGAGAAAGAGACACACATAACTTATTAAAGTATAATTATAATCCTGCCTCTGTTATAATTTTTTTTATTGGCCTTTATTTTGTTCATTTATTTATACTCCATGCTGAGAATCAAACCCAGTGCCTCACACATGCCAAGCAAGCATTCTACCACTGAGCCACAGTTCCAGCTCCATAACTGTGGGGTTTTTTTAATACTTATTTTTTATTTATTTATTTTTATGTGGTGCTGAGGATTGAACCTAGGGCCTTGCATGTGCAAGGCGAGCACTCTACCACTGAGCCGCAACCCCAGCCCCTTCATGACTGTTTTATATTAATTATTAGTTATTGTTGTTAATCTCTTACTCTAAATTTTATGACAGGTATGTATATAAAAGAAAATACATAGTATACGCAGTATATCTGTGGTTTCAGGCATCCACTGGGGATCTTGGAATGATTTCCCCTGTGAATAAAGGGAGACTACTGTAATAAGTAACATTCTTATTCTATTATCCTTGGTGTCTTTAAAAATCACAATTCAAATTTGGAAGAAAGGAGATATAAATGAGAAAAAAGGAGAAGTACATTAAAAATGCTGTACTTGAAAATACATTTAGGGCTGGGGATGTGGCTCAAGCGGTAGCGCGCTCGCCTGGCATGTGTGCGGCCTGGGATCGATCCTCAGCACCACATACAAACAAGGATGTTGTGTCTGCCGAAAACTGAAAATAAATAAATAAATATTTCAAAAATTTCTGAAAAAAGAAAATACATTTAATTTATTACACAGTTCACCTTTTACAAAAAGTACACACATACATATGTATACGAAACTTTGTACTCCCTATCCCTATTCACAAAAAAGTTTAGATATAATGAGCAACCCAGAAAGAACAAACATCCTGGTGGTGAACTGTAAAGAAAACTGTTTCCATTAGAAGAAACTAGGTTTCTTTAATAATTGATTCCAGTTCTGGAGCTGAAAATCTCTAAGAGAAGCTTAGGACATCTTGTAATACTAAATGGCAAGAAAGTTATCAAAAACCACCAGGGTTGGGGCTGGGGATGTGGCTCAAGCGGTAGCGCGCTTGCCTGGCATGCGTGCGGCCCGGGTTCGATCCTCAGCACCACATACCAACTAAGATGTTGTGTCCGCCGAGAACTAAAAAATAAATATTAAAAAATATTCTCTCTCTCTCTCACTCTCTCTCCTCTCTCACTCTCTCTTTAAAAAAAAAAAAAAAAAAACCACCAGGGTTTATATAAAATAGTCTAAGGTGCCAGTTTCAAAGATACTCCAACTGAGGGGAAAATCTGAGTCAGTAAAAATAATAATCACAATGCATTTAAACACATAAAATGGATATATCCAAGAGTTCACAAAAGAAATCCTAATGAATAAATTTTAAGAGAATAACAGGAAACCAATTCATTATAAAAACTGGCAAAGTGAGAAAAATCAAGGTTTTATCCTCTTTCATGCATGAATTGTACCACTGGGTAAGCAAATAGAAGACGAAGAAAAATTTCTCTTTAAGAAATATTTCAGCTAATAAAAAAGAATAGTTTTAGATTAGTACCATTTTCCCCAATTCCATCTCCTAATGAATTAATGGATCCGGGCAATAAGCACTGGTAGCATGTACCATGGAAATAAGAGGGAGATCCACTTGTCTCCTGATTCACACCACCACCCATAAAGCAATTACACCAAAACATAAACCAAAACCAAACAGAACTTGAATCTGATCAAGCCTACTAATTTACAAGATACGACGAGAAGAACATGATAAATTAATATAGGAATGTGATCAGTAAACTCCTGTGGGAATCCTGAAGTACATACAATTTTCAACAAATGAAGGAGGAACCAGAATAGGGAAGAAGGAAACTGGACTTTAAAAAACTTAAAATATCTAAAACAAAAGAAAAAGCAGGTAAATTTAAACCATAGTACTTAGGGGATGCAAGTTAACAATGAAAATAAGAAAGCGGTTATCATAAAAGATAGACTTTACTTGGGGTAAGCATGTGGAAATTGTGACTAGGATGGGGGATGTGGCAGGCAAAGTTTTATTTCTTGATTAAGATGGTGCTCATGAGACCACCTTGAAAGATACATTCATTAAACCTGTTTGCTTGATAAAGTGTTCCGTATTGTATATAATTTTAAACATTAAAAAACTACTCCTCCTATAATTAACAATCACTAAGGGATCAAAACTGGAAACCTTTTTATACTAAGTAAGCTCATCCCATTCCCAGTCAACAAAAAGAAAAAAGACTTCTAAGCAAAATCTGTACTTCATTTCCTGTGAACTATTAGTGAACTGTGTTCATTTTCTTTCAGATTGTTATTCTCGCTTTTTGTCGATAGGCAATTCTTATATATTACGTATTAAAGAAATTACTTCTTTGTATTGCAAGTAATATTCCCAACTTATCTTTTCACATTGTTTATTTTTAGCTTTTGGATTTTATGACACCCTCAGAAAGACCTCCACTGTTAAAAAAAAAAGAAAGAAAGAAAATTTTAATTGCTCTCATGTTTTCTTTTATTATTTTATGGTATATATTTTGCTGGTAAAATTTTGATCTGTCTGTATTTATTTTGGTATGAGGTAGGAAACCAGCTTTTTCCAAATGGTTATTCAATTTTGTTCTTCTTTTTCCCACTTCTCATACACATCAGGGGAACCCACAGTGCTCAAGGAATTTAAATATACCATAGCAACCCAAGAAAACCAAGCAGAAAAAATATTCACATAAAAGTGACTGGCAGGAGACAGGGCATGGGGAAGGAACCACCCCTTATGACTCTCAGCTCCACCAAGGACTCTCTCAACATTCTACCTGAAGCCCCTTCCTTCAAGGGAAAACTGGGTCATCCTGTGGTTAAAGGGAGAAATGTAGAAGACCACAAAAGGAATTCAAGATGAAGGGAAAGTCTTCCAAAGATCTTCAGTCTATGCAATAGCCCAGGAACTGACCTAAAAGTTAACTTATTACTAGTTAGCATATCATTAGCATTGCAGTTTGCTTCCCTCTGTGTGGGGGGTGAGGGGACACTTATGCATGGGTAATAAAGAAGAAATTATGCCAGGTTTTGTTGTCAATCAAGGAGTCAATCAACCCCAGATCCACCCCAGGAAAAGGTGGAAGAACTAACACTGCCCAAATAAAATCCAAAATCCAAAAGTAAAAGTGAGCTCCACTGTGTAGATGGGACCCCAAGTTACTTTGCAGCTCAATCCATCTACTCTCACAGAGTGTTTTCTCTCAATATCAATAAACCTCTACCTTTCTTGTTAACCTCTCAGTTCTTGATCAATTCTTGGCTCAGGACGCAAAGATCCTGGACCCAAGACCCCCTAGGGGACCCTGGCCTTGCTACAGGAACAAAAGTATTAACATATAGTTCCTAGCTAATTGATCTCTTTGCAAAAATCAAAGAATGAAAAACATCAATGATATTTGAAACTAACTTTGTCCTTGGGTTAAAAGCATACTCACACCTAAGTTAGCTCCACATGAATGTTAAGGAATCACTGACATATACTCTGTGGCTCAGACAAAAAGAAGTCACTATGACACAGAAATATTTCTTTAAAATGTACCTAGATGAAACTCCTACATGTGGCTCCTAAGGAAAAAAGATGTGGAGGACTCCCTTCTGCTGCTCCCTATAATCTCAGGATGACCTCAGGCAACCAATAGCCATGTCAGTGCTCAGGGGCCGCTTCTCATGGGTGCAAGAGGCTCAATGACAATGTATTAATAAACAAGCATTTACTCAACATCTTGTCTCTTCAAAGTGTTGAGAGTCATAAAAAAAATGTAAAGAAATGCAGTTAGTATACCACATATTTGTAGAGGACATTTCAACATAACTGTTCCTAGAGGGAAAAAAAATTATATTGGTGATGATGATTCTTTAATGTGCTCTGGGTTATTTCTATTTGTTAACATTGTATTTAGAAACAAAATTCATACAAGACTGATCTATAGATTAATTGTCTTCTGTCATACTTAGGTATTAATAAATATGCTCACTTCACAAAAAATTTCTGTAAGCTTTTCTTCTTTTAACACAATCTAAAATATCAAAACAGCATTTAAATATCTATTCCTTAAAGGTTTTTTAAAGACATCAACTGTGAAAGTCTGACAATACCAAGTGTTGGTAGAAGGTAGAACAACTGGGACTCTCTTACATTCTTTACCATTTCAACCATTTTGAAAAATGCATTTGACAGTAGTTAATTAACTGACCTAGCAATTCTTCTATGTATATACCTAGGACAAATGAAAATATGTCCATCAAAAGACAAGTACAAGAATAATAGCAGCTTTTATCACAATTGCCACAAACCGGGAACCCACATATCCATTAACAAGAAAGCAAATATAACACAATGGATTAACCTCCCAAACACTATGTTGAGGGGGAAAAAAAGCCAGACAAGAAGAAATACTATATGGTTTCATTTATGTGAATTTCAATAAAAACAAACCTAATCACTGGTGACAGAAATCAAACAGCAGACACTTTTTCGGGAGGAAATGACTTAAGAGTTGGAAGAAGACATCATGAGGAAGGCACCTCAGGATCTGGCAATGTTTTAAAGCCAGTCTTGATGATACTTAAACTGTATGTTTACTTCCTAAAAGTTAATCAAACTGTACACTTGTGATTTATTTCACTCTATTTATGCAAAATTAATAGTAAATTACACAAATCATGAGTTATAACAGGGTTCACTCAAAAGATAGAAAACATAAGTAATTTAAACAGAATCTAATATAAAAATTATTAATTTATAAAAGGTGGTCAACCACTAAAGGGAATAAAAAACAATTTTAAGGAATGTGGGAATAGAAAATGGAGGCAAACGGTTACTATTTCAAAGGCTAAGTGAAAGTACCCAAGAGAGTACTCTTCACTGGAGTGGTTGTAGCAATACCCTGCTGGGTGGTAGAGTTTTCTGGAGTACTGGTAAGCTGGAAGCTGGTCCATTGGAGAGTACTGGTGGGAGCAATAAGCTGCCTACTGCAGTGCTAAAAACGCTCACAGTAGAGAAAGCACTGCTGGCAGCTGGACCTTGAGAGAGAGAAAAACGAACAAATGAAGAAAAAGACACAACAGCAGCAAGAGAAGCCCCTTCCTCTGCTATGTCTTGCAGTGACCCCCTCTCACCTTCTACCAACAAAACCTAACATTACTCCAGAAAAGAGAAAATATTTACAGGGTCTAGCTCAAGTATTAAACAGAACAAAGAAGGGAAAAACTGGAGTTGAGAGGCCATAAATTGATAACTGCACACATGTATAGAATGATATTCTTTTATATATGAATACACACTAATACAATAACAATATAGGACATTGTGATATCATAACATTGCCTAACGTCCTTTTCTGTCAATACTCTCATGTTCTTCCAAACAAAAGCTTAGTAGTGTGCCTCTCAAGGGATGCACTTACTTTGGAGAACAGGATTCTGCAAGCTTTGTCTGGGATCTGTGTCTACACCTGAGTGTCCCTTTCAATATCCTCCCATACTCCTGGTTGACCTCACTACTCTGGAAGTGCCTCTTATTTTCTAGTTAAGGACTATTACAAGAAGCCTACTAGTTTCTGAGAATATAAAATCTGTTGTATCTCAATCTTCTTGTTCCTTTTCAGATAATTTCTGAAAGGGGAATTATTTAAAATCAAATCCCTGCTCTCAAAAGTAACATAAGCACAAGTCCTTGCCTTAGTAGTTAACGAGTGTTCTAAAATACTAATTTGAATTAAACAATTGCATTAGTACATTCCAGACTTCTTCTAATAATGAAACCAATATCTTCATTAAGGTTTCCATTAAAGAATACACTGGAGGGTACAACCCATAACCAAATTAAATCTTTCTGCATTAATTTCAGCCAACTTCACTCAAATCTACTATTATAGTAGCCAATGCAACAGAGAGGTTTCGAAGGAAAGAAAAAAGTTTTATCACATAATCCATTACATAATCTGACTGCTTCTTTTCCCTTTGATACTAACTGGAATGCAGATGCAACTGAAAAGCACATCAAGATGCAAATCAATACTGCCCTTTGCTGAAATCACTCACTGGTATATTCCATATTAGCATATTCACCAAAATTTAATTGTAAACAGAGTAATTATGGTACTAAAGTTATTAAATACACAAAGCAAGCTTGGAACTATACATATTCAAATAGAATTTCAGTGGCAGATCAACTTTTATATCTGAAACAATAGCCTAATTAATAGTCAGCTCTGATGATAAAATGGTCCTCTGTTTTTCAGATAACATTCCAAAAAAGTTCTGCTATGAATATTAAAACAAAGTTTTGTGAATAGATTTTAAAATTTCAATAGCTATATTTATCATAATATGGTACTGTATTTAGACAACTGGCATTTTTTCAAGTTCTGGATTCAAATTTGGAATTTTTTTTTAATCTGCTGAGAGGGGCAGGGTGGGGGAGAAGCTTGAATGGATCACAACAATGATACTAAGACACTTAATGAGCTCTCTGAATTCCTCATACCCATGCTGGGAAATTACAATGCTGTATAAAGCTCATTATACATTGCATGACTACTCAAAGTTTCCCTATAATAGGTATGCATATAAGCTCCTTTATTGGGTCATATATTTTTATGAAATTTTCTTTAAAGTCTCAAACTTTTCTTATGTTTCATACTATACAGAAAGACACTGATTCAAGGATAATTTAGGACAAGCTGGACTACTCTTCATTCCACTAACATGGTACCAACACATTACCTCCACTCTTTGGCCTTTTCTTCCTTATACCACTCCCCACCCAAAAACATTTATTAAAACTTTTCCCATACCTAAAAACCTATCTCTTCCTTGGTCAGCTATGACCTTTGAAGTATTGTTCACCTCTTCTTGCATATGAGAAAGGTTCACTATAAATTTACGGGCGGCCTGGATACAAAAATTGTCTTATTCACAATACATTATACTTTGTAGGAACTCCATAAATTTCTTTTCTATAACTAAGAGGCAAAATGGTTAAGTCTGTTTTTAATCCAAGTCCCTGATGCCTAACTTTATGCTGATATCACCCAACTACAGAGGACACTGCCACTGCTTTTAAGCTAAGCAATCACTCCCTGTGATTATGTTATTTATTCTTCTTCAAAACTGTAATTCTCTTCCTAACTCATAATTCTTAACAGATGATATAAATCCTAGTTTTGAAAGAAAACAGGCTGGGACAGTGGCAAACACCTGTAATCCCTCCCTTTTCTTTCCAAGAATCAAATCTACATGCTACTTGCACCCACTTCAAGTCCAACTTAGCATCCAATCCTAGCTTCCTTCTCTCCTATCACTATGTAAAAAAGCTATTCTCCTATGGAACATCAGGTCCTTCACCTCATATTCTATCCTCTCCAACCTTCTCAAGATTTATACTATTAATTCATCCTTCTCTCATATAATCAGAGCACATCAGTTTTGAAAAGTGCCTCAAGGCTCTCTGATAAAAAATTTAAAAATAAAAAAATGTTTAATCCCCCTCCATTAGCATCCTTTATTTTCCTTTTCAATGCCAAATGTCTCAGTAATCATCTGTACTTGCTATAATTTCCTTTTTCCTCACATACTCAATTCATGCCACCTGGACTCCATTTACATGACTCCACTCTAACAACTCTTGCTAAGTTCATGACTGGCCACCACGTTATAAAATCCAGATGACATTTTCAATCCTTTCTTATTTACTTGCCCAACTGCACTCAACACTGTTGCTTCATTCTTCTTTTCTTGAAACAAACTCTTCCTTTTGCTTTGATTGCATTTTCCACTCAGGTTATTCACAGTTCTAGATAATTTGTGTGTACAAGTAACAGCTTATTCTTTCAAAAAGCTTGCTGTCCTCTGTGAAATATAATTTTCCAGAACTGTACCAAAGGTAGAAGCATGCCTGGCCAACAAAGAGGAAGGATGCCAGTGTGGCCAGGGTGAAATGAGCAAGAGAGGAGTCAGAGGTGAAATGAAGGGGCTAGCAGAGCCTTGAAGGCCACTGATGGGACTCAGACTTTGGCAAAAGGTAAACTTACCTTCTACAAAGTTTTGGAACATATTATACTTGCATTTTAATTTGCAATGTTTCATTAAGAACATCTAAGTCAAGAATTTTCCCACTGACTTATTTCTTACCAAAGCTTTTACATTTTTTTTATATTTTTCACTAAGATGTATAAGTTCATTCTCAAAATACATTCCATCTATAAAATGAACTATATAAGCTTGAATCCAAAATTTTAAATACTTCATAGTATCTGTGTCAAAAAGGCATCTCAGGGTAGGAATGGGTTTATAATAGATCAAATCCATCCCTGAAAAGTAGATGATGGAGCTGGTTGCTGTGGCACACACCTTTAATCGAGAGTGAGTTAGGAGGACAGCACATTCCAGACCAACCCTTGCAACTTGGTGAGACCCTATCTCAAAACAAATAGGAAAGGGAGGGTTGGGAATGTAGCCCAGTGGTAGAGCACCCCTGGGTTCATCACCAGTGCCACCAAAAAAAAAAAAAAGTAGAGGATAGACTAAGCCTTATTCTTCTTTACATTTTATTAACTGAGCAGTGCCATTAGACTGAACAATTTGCATCTTTGGTCTGGCGCAGGGGTGGGAGTGGAGGTGGAGGTAGGAGTAGCTTGAGGAGTGAACTCACAGGCTCTTTACCATCTAGCTAACTAGCTTCCTTCTCTCATTTACATAAAATTACCCTAGGAAATTTTATTTTTTTATTTTGAGACAGTTTCTCATTAAGTTGCTTAGGGCCTTGATAAGTTGCTCAGACTGGCTTGGATCCTCCTGCTTCTCCCTGCCTCCCAAGTAGCTAGGATTACAGGCATGCACCATCACTCCCAGATGCAAACTTTTTCACAAAAATGAACATTTTTACCATACTATGCCACTTAACTTAAAATAAAAATATCAAGTCCCATAAAATTCTATGTTATTACTATGTATACTGCTTGCTTCATTAACTCATTTGCTCAATAAATATTTATTGACAGCGTACTGTGTCCAGCACTATTCTAGAAGACAGGGATAAAACATCAAATGAAGCAGACAGAAAGTCTTAGCCTTGTGGAGCTTATATTTTATTCACAAGAAAAAGATAAATTTTAAAAATTAAAACATGTAAAACTTCCAAGTGTAATAAGAGCTAAAAGGGGGGAGGGCGAAGCAGGGACAAGGAGTTGGGGCATATGGGGAAGGGGGATGGAATTTAAAATAAGGTCTGACAAACCCGACAAGAAAGTGATATTTAAGCAAAAAATAAATAAATAAAGTGAGAACAGATAGCCATGTCAATGATCTGGAGAAAGCATCCCACATATAGGCAGGGGCACGTGCAAAGGCAGGAACATGTCCATCTTGTTCTCAGACAAGGCACTTCGCAGCTGGAGAACTACCCAAGAGAGAGAAATGGCTAATGTAAATGGGCACAGGGTGGAAAATATGTCCCACCCATGGGCCACTGTAAGGACTTAAACTTTAGTTCTGAATGAGACTGGAAATCATTGAAAGGTCCTGAAAACAGAAGTACCATGCTCTGACTTGTATTTGAAAAGTATCACTAAGGTTGAAGCATCAAACATAGACTACAAAGTGGCAAGGCAGAAATAGCTAACAGTTGTTAAAATAGTATTGCTAATGCAATAAGCACTGAATGCATTGAGTAATAAAATATCAATTTTTTAAATAACTGTACTGACTGAGCCACTAAACGGAGAGGTACAGAATAACTTAAGAGTGTTTTTTTTTAATTTTGTTTTGTTTTGAACTTTATCCAAGCTGCCCTCCCCTCCAAAAAAATAAAATAAAATAAATCTACAGTGCCAAGTAGAAACAATTGATCTTAGTGACAGATGGTCTAGGAAGCACACTTATCATCTCTTAACTCTACATTTCCTAAGCTTTCTCTTTATAACAGTTTAGTTCACCAGGAAATTAAACACTTGAACCCATCTATTCCAAAGGCATTTATAAAATACCTCCATGGTATGTGCAGGAATCTGTGAGGGGCTGAAAATTCAAAGAAAAATAAAATGCAACCTTTGGTCTGCACTGAGCTTCATGCATTCACACAGTTATAATTTAAAATTATTCCACCAGCTTCAAATATCAATAAAAACTCTTCCAGGTAAACAATGTTTCTGAACAAAACTATTAAGACAGTGAACAGTTGTAAACATCTAAAAAATTAAACTGTATCAGGCTCACAGAGGTCAGAAAGTACCTCTTTCAATGATCCAAGTTTTTAAGATATCAAAGAGTCATGAAACTGCTGCTTCCTCTTTTCAATGAATGTCAGGAAGTTCTGAGCAAAATTATAAAGTTGCTTACATAAGTACTCATCATCTAAATCTAAGGCAATAACTGTCAATCTTGGCTTGGCTATATATCAATTAGCAGTAGAACTCTGGAATAATAATGACCCCATCCCACAACAGTCCCAGCATCTGTATATCTTAATGCTTCAGGGGACAATGAAGCACAGACTAGACCATTGGCCTAGATATTCGGGTACATATTCCTTTCTCCATTAAGTCATTCATATGCAGTGTAAATACTCTGTTATCTCCATGTCTACTGTATTTGAAGATTTTAATAAAATCTGGGCAAAAATATAAATTAGTGAACAAATGATTCAGGAGGAGCCCAAAATAAGGCTTTACCCATCCCTAGGCCAAAATGACTCATTTGTATTTCAAACTTATTTGGGATTAAGAATAATTACATGTTTTGGTGCAAATGGCTTCCAGCCAAATTATAGTAAGTCAAAGAATAAAATCAACAGAGATAATCGGTCAACAAAGAACTTCATCACCTCTTTCACTAAATTACATCAGGAACAATTTGAAAGCAATACATCTAAAGACAATCCTCTCACAAATGAGAAATGAGTCAGCAATTGGAGGTTGACTAATGCATTTGATTAGTGCTAAGAAATCATCTGAAAAGTAAAACACAGAATTCTCAGTTTATACAGCCACTTCCCAGTAACGAAAAAAGTCTTCATCTAATTTCTTCTTTTTGTTCCCACAATTCTACATTTGTGACAATACTGTAAGAATATCCAATAAGGATAGAAAATATGCTTTTAAAAAAAATAACTTATTACCAATACCATTTGACATAAAAATCTGGGGCAGAGGAAAGGTAATGGACCTTCCTCTGGGTTTCTGTTAGGAATACCAACTCAATCCCTGGTTTCACTCAGAGAACCATGCCTATCAATATGACAGATACTCACAGCTATATGATACCTTTTGAAACTATAACCATGTAATTATCAAAATATAACACAACAAACCATGAAAATGCAGAAGTGAACCTCCAGAGATAATGAACCCATAAATTTATAGATTTATTCCTAAAAAACATTAAGCTAAACTCAAACTGTGACACAATCTTTAGCAGCAATTGTCACACTAGTCATGTTTTCACACCTAAGCTGGAAAGAGCTAGGTGAAGACTCACGCTTCAAACTCAAAAAAAAGAGCGAATATAATCAAAGAAAGAAATTTTCCTAGTGACATTTTTTTTACTTGTATTAAGAAAGTAATTAACATTAGACTACAAAATTTTCAGTAGAGTAAAATGCTTAAAATATAGTACTAGATGTGCTTACTCAAATTTTATTTTCTTAAATGATTTTTTTTTAAAGTTCTAAAAAGGTTTTACCAACTGCAGAACAAATTTTTAACTGAGAACAAACACTATGTTCATTTCCAAACACAAGCCCAAGTCACCTCACTGCCACCATTCCTCCATCTCCCAGAAGGAATGGATTCTGTAAAATCTACACATAATTCTGACTTTGTATGCTGTGGGTAGAAGATTTATGCCTGAGTTCAAAAAGATCTCCCAGAACCAATAGTGAAGACACCAGAGTAACATTCAACTATTTCTAAAAGATTAGAAACTCACTGCACTATTGATGCAAGACAGTCAGACATTTTTAAAACAGGAGCAAGCCTAAGGATGTCACCTTTAAAGGGAAGAGATACCTGGCTCCTAACCCTGACTCCAGGGCAAAAGCTAAAAGAAATGCTTCTTTATGTAAGGCAATACTAAAACTCCTCTAAAACCAGAAAATTTGAACTGTTTTACATAACATTTGAGAGTACTCAAAAATTTTGTAAATAACAGATTTTTCATTAACTCTTATGGGAGGGGAGGGCAAAATTAACCACCAAATTTTGTTTACAATTAATTCTCTAAGTGTTCACTTTTAAATCATGATACCTACTGAACAACATTTTTCCTAAATTACTCTTGAGGCAGAGTTTTAGGGGAGATTACTACTAATATACTGAGAAAACTATGATGACCAAATAACATAAGCATATAAACATCCTATTACAGCATGAAAACACGAAAAAGCTTTAGAGTCTCAGAAGTTTTTCCAAGCAACACATAAGCCATAAAGAAAATTGATAAACTGACAAAAAAAATTGAAATTCTACACAGATTTTTTAAAAAATGCACCATGAACAAACTCAAAAGACAATGAAAAATAGAAGCAAGAGCTTCTCTACATTGGATATTGTGCGCATAAGACAAAAGGCTAATTTTCTATTATTTAAAAAAATCCTTGAAATGATAAGGAAAATAAGATAAAAGTCTAATCAAAAAAAAAAAAAAAAAGGAAAATGGCAGACCGGCAAATTCACAGAAAAAAAAAATATATAAATGGTTTTTAAAAGTAAGCTTCTTATTACAGGAATTTCCAAATGCTTACAAGTTACAAAGTGATACAGTGAGCACCCATATATATATCACTCTAGTTCAAAAATGAAACACATGGTCAACTTGTTTCATTTATCCCAATCCACTATTTCTTCCTAAGATTATTTTAAAGCAAGCTCCAGACACCACAACATTACAAATAAAAATGCTTTCAACAGGTACTTTTTAAAATATATCTATTTTACATCATTGCCTTAGAAAATTAACAATTCCTAATAAGGTTCAAATATCCCCCAACTACCTCAAAATATATCTTCTTACATGCTGATCTCCAAACAAGACCCAAAAACTAGTCACTGCATATGGCTGATCTGTCTTCGACTCTCTTCGCAAATGCCACCTCCCTATTTGTTTTTCTTCTTGTCATTTGCCTGTAAAATTTCCCACATTGTGAATTTTGCTGATTGTAGCCCTATAATCATTTAATATTTTTTGTTATTGATATTGTTGCTCAAATTGTTCTACCTCTGGTGTCCTTCAGCCAAAGACCACCAGGAATATACACAGTGAGGAATAATGGAGCATCTGAATAAGAGGATGGTAGAATCTATTCCAGGATTTGGGCATCGCTTTGGTAATTTGGAAAAGGTTTTAGGAAAAACCTTTGGATATTGTGAGAAAGTGGGACAATTCTATAACTGAGTATCTCAATTAATCTGATCTAAGCTGGGATACACTAAAAGAAAGACAAAGCAGCCATTAATGAAGAAGAAAATCTCGCATTCAGGCCAAGTACTCTGTAGGCAGCACACTGACCTTAGTTTTGGTTTTGTCTATGCTTTGCCTCATTTTATCATGACCTGAGAGAAAACTTGTCCAAGGTATTCTGTGAGACTCTTCATGTTTACCAGGAGAAAACATGGCCTCACTGAGTGCAGGCCAGCTTCTGAACGGCAGGGCTGGTTTTCTCTTTTTTCCTTTCTCACTAAAAACAGAACCCGTTTGTGTTGTCACTGTGTCCTTTTGAGAGGACCAAAAGTCTTAAAAATGTTTCCTTGCTTTCCACTGCAAGATGTTCCAGATTACTCCTATTCACTTTCCTGTTCCAAACCTAAAATCAGCCACTCCTCCAAGGGGCCTTGTTTCCTTTCAATTGAAATCACTATTTGGAAACCAAAATCCAGTCCCAAGACAGTCACTATTCCCAGATTGTCATTACAACCTGGAGTGAGCTACAAGAATTCTTTATCAGGAAAACTATATCACTATACTGGCATTTCCTTTTCAAATTTAGGATTACAGGATTTTTGGATAATTTGATTTCATATTTGCAACTCTTTTCTCTTGTTAAAAATCTTAGTTCCTATTAATGTTAGTCTAAATACATAATAATTTTTTCTTTAAATTTTTAAAATTTTATAAAACATTTGTTTCCAAAGCACAAAAAACAAAACATGTGTCAGGAGCACAACTACTACTTCTTCTCTCCTTATTCTTTCTCTTTCTCCACAGTAGCTGCTTTTTAGTTTTGGGTTTATACTTCCTGTTTTCTCTTTATAGATATCAAATAAAAGACATTTATCCGCATCCCCCACTACCTAGAAAACAGGTCAAATATGATACATCTTGTCCTACACCATGATTTCTTTCACTAACAACACAGCTTGCAAATAAATTGGCTCAGCTTCATCCATTAATAAAATGCAAATTAAAATTATTAAACTGACATTTTTCTGCCACATATTAGCCAAATTCAAAGAGTCAGAAAATGCACTGGATGGGCTGGGGATGTGGCTCAAGCTGTAGCGCGCTCGCCTAGCATGCACAGGGCGCTGGGTTCCATCCTCAGCATCACATAAAAATAAAATAAAGATGTTGTGTCCACCGAAAACTAAAAAATAAATATTAAAAAAAATTCTCTCTCTCTCTCTCCCCCCCCCCTCTAAGAAAGAAAGAAAGAAAGAAAGAAAGAAAGAAAGAAAGAAAGAAAGAAAGAAAGAAAGAAAGAAAATACACTGGGTTAGTAAGAGTATGAAAGAGAAAAAAAAAACATATCAATTTGGCATTATCTATCAGAATTTTAAACGCATATTCACCCTTCAGCTCACCAAGTCCACTTTTAGTGGTTTATCCTGCTGCACAAGCTGGAATGCCTGCCTGGATATTTACTGCAACAATGTATACAGTAACAGAAGACAAGAAACATCCTTAACTTAGATCAAGAGGGGAATTATTAAATCAATGATGGTATAACCACAGAATAGAATATCATGCAATTTTTAAAATGAAGTAGATCTACATACATCAATATGGAATACTCCACAAGATATATTGCTAAGGGAAAAATGTAAGAAAGAACCATGTATTTGAATATGCCTATGCACATAAAAATAAAGAAATCTCTGATTCATATGCTACAAATAATTTAATACATATATATATATACACACACACACACACACACACACACATATATATACATAACTGGCACCCGGAAAAGTTGCACAACCATGACAAAACAAACACACACACACACACACACACACGGCTGACTGCTAGAAACCTATGTAATTAATTAGTAACAGGCAATGCCTTAGGGGTAAGAGGCTTACTTTTCATTTTGTACCCTTTTATGAAACTTTTTAAATTTATTATTTGTGGTACATAGTATTAACTTTTTGATTAAGATATTTTTTTAAAAATTCTTCATAAATAATTAAAAGAACTTGATTAAACAAAATGTCAAAGTAATGCTTTCCAATGTTCTTAGTTTGGAATCTGCCAGTGCTTCTGTAATATCAGGTTCAGTACAAGCTGGCCCTACCAATTGCCTCAAGTAACACTACAATTAACTGTGTAGAAAAACAACTCTCAGTACCTTCATTTGCAGACAGATCATGCCTGAATGTTTTGATGGTGAAGACTAGTCAGTCTTTAAAGAACAATACAGCTTGTACTCTTCAAAGAATAATACATCTCTAAAAGACCAGTAACTGAAAATGAACACCGACATGAAGTTCTTACGTTAATACAATGATTTACTTTTGCTCAATTATGAATGACTGAATCTATACCAGAAACCATTTAACCACTAATTATAACATACAACACTTACATATAAATGAAATGTAATACATTATTGTTAGGCATCCATGTAGCAGGCTGTACATTAATTTAAACATTATCTCAATTTTTTACAGTAACTATAGAACATAGGCCTTATTATACTGACTGTACACAGAAGGAAACTGTCCATAAGGGAAACTGAATAATTTGTCCATGGCCTCACAACCACTAAACAGCAAGGCCAAAGTTCAAAATATATGTATGCAAAGTATAATTTTTGCAAAAATGCCCCTTTCCTAATTAAAAAACACACATATTGTAAACAGATCATTTGCAAAACTAAAAGTCTTAAGGTGGTAAAATATTTGCTTTAATTACTAATAATACAGCCAAAATTATAATTGCTATAGAGTATAAAAAATAAAACAGAAATATTTTCACATTATTATAAACACATATCTCACAGCCTAACTCTACTAAGTAAAATTAGTATGACTTTTAAAGATTAAAAGAACAAAAGCAATAAATCACTGAAATAAGTCTTCAAAAATATGTTTTAAGTTGCTTTTTAAAATGGGTTAGCCAGGCGTGGTGGCATATGCCTATAGTCCCAGCTACTAGGAACGCTAAGGCAGGAGGATCACTTAAGTCCACAAGTTGAGACCAGACAGGGCAATAGACACTCCATGTTGAAGTGTGTGTGTGTGTGTGTGTGTGTGTGTGTGTGTGTGTGTGTGTATGTGTGTGTGTATACAAAATCAGTTTGAAAAAACTTGATATTATAAACCACTGCAGGATATGGGGGAGGGGGGTTAGAAAATATTACATATATAAAAATAGTGCATTTAATGAGACTATCTTCTTGGTTCCAGTGCAAAACCCTGAAGATTCTAAAGTCAGTTTCTTCTGTAATATCAGCATCTGAATGATGGCATTTTTGTTAACACTTTTTACTAAATGGTCCAGACAAAATCAACTACTCAACAATCTAATCTGCCTACATGCAAAAGAAGTAAGATAAAAGTCTCAGCACTGGGGCACGTTAAGAGCACTGAGCATACATATCCCTGTATGCATTTCACAGCACTAAAGACACTGTATTGCCACTGGCAGTATATCTGTCAGTCTCTTTTGACATATTTTGTCAGAATCTGGAAATCGGGAATCCTGTCTTACTCACCTTGGTATCTCTTGAGTCTAACATGATGAGAAACAAACGGATATTTCCTAAGAATGGGCTGAATTAAAGTCATGGTCCAGGTCCACCTCCTATGAATTCAGACAAGACCCAACTTCTCCAGGTCTTTTTTCTTAACCTGTAAAATGAGAAGCTTAGATTACAGTCCAAGCCAGGCATTTTACCGGTTTGTAGGGAAAGGTATAGTTCATTTTAGAACCGGTAGGAACACAAAGGATGTACATTTTCTAATCTAAGATAATCTACAATCACATATGTTGCCAATGGAAGGTTTGGGAATTCTTTTAACCCTCCTGCTCACTATAGAATGACAACTCCCTGAACACAATAGAAGAAAAAATAAAGAAAAAAATGTTTTGAGTTAAAGATAAATCAAAGTGAACATCAAAGGTTAATGAATTCAATAATAAAAATAATTCAATTTTTAAATGGGCAAAAAGGATTTGGATAGACATTTCCCCAACAGAGATAAGCAAATGGCCAATAAGAACCAAAAAGATTCAAACTCATGAGTCATTAGGGAAATAGAAATCAAAAACAGGAGATACTACTTCATACCCAGGTATAAACAAAAAGGCAGACAATAAATAACAAGTATTAGTAGCATCTGTAAAGATCAGAATCCTTTACACATTATTAGTGAGAATGTCAAATGGTGCAGCCCACTTTGAAAAACACTTCATTAGTTCCCAAAAGTTGAACCCAGAGTTATGAAAATACACATCTAAACAACAATTCGTACTCAAAAGTTCATAGCAGCATTATTTACAATAGCCAAAAAATGTAAGCAACCCAGCTTTCCTTCAACTGACGAATGGGTAAATAAAATATGATATATCCATACAATGGAATATTATTCAGCAGTAAAAAGAAATTAAGTCCCAATATATGGTAGAACATGAATAATCTTAAGAATATGTTAAATTAAAGAAGCCAACCATAAAGGATCACAAAGTGTATAATTCCAATTATAAAAAATTTCCAGGATAAATTTATAGATGAAAATCAGAAAGTGGATTCTTAGGAATGTAAACAGGGATAAATGGATGGTGACTGCTAATGGGTAGGGGTTTCTTTTAGCACTGATGAAAATATTCTGAATTTCATTATAGTGATCACAAGCCTGTAGATATACTAAAAACCACTGAACCGAAACTCTTTAATAAATAAATTGTATGATATGTGAGTTACATCTCAAACTTTTTTTAAGTCAATGAAAGGAAAAATGTAATATCAAGAATAACAAAGGAAGGAACACCAGCTACACTAAGTAGTACCATTCTTTGGAAACCAATCTAGACCTATTGAAAGAAAGTAAGAAGTCACTACAAAGCAGGATGCTAAGAACACAAAAGCAGCAGCAAATGGTAGATTTTCTGTTATTCATCTGGCTCCTGACTTACCCTTCTCAAGGACCTAGCATGCAAACCTGATACAGAAATTTATAAGGTATGCCACTTTCCAGGAGCAAATATTAAAGATGGGAGAGAGAATTTGTCAAGATTAGAGCTCATTGATCATGAATGACTCCTGCTTATTCATGAACTCCACATTTCGTCTATGATTCTTATAAGTTCAAATAAGAAACTAAAGGAAACAAAAAAATAAAATGAATAGCATGTACAGATGACTTTCAAAAATGAAACTGGTGTCCTCATTCATAAATTGCTAACACAGAATGATGAGCTCCTCCTAACAAAGGACAAGAGTACGTGTGCCAGTAAGATGAAAAGAAGATGCCTGAACAGAGATTAGTCAACATGTCCTTCATAAGCCACTAAGATATGGATGCATATTCATACCAAGATAATATAAACCTGAGAAATATCATAAATACATTAGAAAATAGAATTCAGATACAAGATTCTAACAAGTCTCAATAATACTGCAAAACTAGGTACAATGATCTAGCAAATCCAAGTCAGAGTGAAATCAGAAAACATTCCATCCAAATTCTTCAATTTACAGATGAAGCTGAGGCCAGAGGGATTTAATAACATACCCAAATTCAGAAGGCTCAGTAAAGGTAACTGAAAGCTGAAAATAAAAGAATCCTAACTCCCAGGCTGTGTCCACCTGGCCCAATGCAACCTGCTACACTTTGTACAGATTAAGTGTGTAAATTAAAAAGAAAGAAAGAAAGAAAAAAAAAATCCTGACCCTACTTTACACCAAAGTAAATTCTAGAATTCCTAGAAACTTATACCTAAAAGTGAAAGACACATATAAAGCATCTAGAAACAAGTGAATATTTTCATAACCATGAGGTAGCAAAAACTTAAGTGAAACACTAAAAGCACTAACCATAAAGGAAAAGATTAATAGAAATTAATTAAAATATAGAATTTCAGTTCATCATAAACACATTACAAGAGTAAAACGGTAAGCCACATAAAAGAGGGCTTTAGAATTCACATATTCAACAAAAGATTGTATTCAGAATTTACATAAAGTCTAACATTTTGATATGAAAAAGGACAGAAAACCTGAATTGTTTAAAAAGGTGGGGGGGGGGCAAAAGCTGAATACTTTTCAACAGCGGAAATATAAATGGCTAACAAATACATGAAACAAGGTGCTCAAATCATAAATCATGAGGAAATGTTAATGAAAATCACACTGAGATCTTCTATGCAACTGTTAATATGGTTTTAAAAGGGTTTTTAAAATTGCTTAGCTGACAGTTTCAAGTAGAGGCGAGGCTTAAGAGCAATTGAAATTCTTTATGTTGGGAGGAATATAAACTGGTACAACCACTTGGGAAAACTGGCAATATCTATCAGTATCTATTAAAGCAAAAGATATTACAGCATACACTATGATCAGCTGTTCTACTCCTAGATATACACCTAACTAACACTAATATGTGTACCAAAGACATCAACATACTATAATTACTTTAAAAATGTTACCAAAACTATTAAGTAGAATTATTCATAATTATCCAAGTATTAACTATTTCAATATCTATCTGTAATAGAATGGATAAATCCTGGTATATAATTTGTGGTGGTTTTAAAAAACGGCCACAAATTCTTTGGTACAACTTCCTAATGCTGGGCAGTCTATGTTCTCTTTCCTTGAATCCAGGCAGGCTGTGTCTATTTCAATCAAGAGTGTGACACAAGGGCTGGGGATGTGGCTCAAGCGGTAGCGCGCTCGCCTGGAATGCGTGCGGCCCGGGTTCGATCCTCAGCACCACATACCAACAAAGATGTTGTGTCCGCCGAGAACTAAAAAAATAAATAAATATTTAAAAAATCTCTCTCTCCTCTCTCACTCTCTCTTTAAAAAAAAAAAAAGAGTGTGACACAAGTGACCTTATGACTCTGAAGCCAAATCATCAGGAAGATACCTCTGGGAACTCAGCCAACATGCTGTGAAAAGCATGGCCTCATGGCCCCCATGAAGGTTACTCCAGTCAACAAACCTGGATGATCCTGGTCTTCAAGACATCCCAGTCAAGATACTAGAAACAGGAGTGATGGAGCCTCTTAACTCATTCTAAACCCCAACCATTGTAGAGCAATGACAAGCCATCCCTGCCAAGAATTCATGAGCATGACAAAATATTTTTTACACCACTAAATTTGGAGTGGTATGTCATGCAGTAATCAGTAACAAAAGTTAGTGTGTTTGGCAGTAACTGATGACCAGACTACAAAAATAACATGGGTAAATCTCAGACAGAACAATGAATGGTAGGAATCTTGCAAGATTAGGACAAAGTATATATTACCCCATTTACATGAGTTCAGAACCAGACAAAAGTAATCTATAGTTAAGAAGTCAGAACAGTGGTTACCTTGGTGGAAGTTTCACTGGAAAGGAGCACAACAGAGGTGTCTGGGTGCTAGAATAATCAATATCTTGATCTGGGTAGTGGTTATTATAGTGTTGAGTTTGCATTTTTTTGTTATACTTCAAAAAATGTTTTAATCAGAAGAATCTGGTAATCAAATAGATGCAAATGTGTGAGGAAGAAATGAAGAATGACTCCAAGCCTCCAGGCACGGAGACTAGGTACTGTCATTAACTCAATGGTTACACAATTGTGGCAAATAAATACAGGAGCGAAAAGCAGCAATCATGTCCTGTTCATTTTGTATTCCACTATCTACCAGTCCTTAATCCAAGTCATTCCAGGATACTCCTCTCATTTTCATCCTACCTCTATGACCACCCCTTCTTGGTGACCTACATTGCCTCCTCTCTGTCCAGTTGCCTTTTTAATTTCAGGACTTTCCACCCAGGCTTCTCTCCTCAATTCTCTTTTCAATCTGCACACCTAAACATGTGGATATTCTTTTATCCCCCATAATTCCAATCTCAGCTGGTACAACTTCCATAATTCCAAACTCAGCTGATGACATCATCACATACTTGTTCTTTTAAGCTACAAATTTCGAATTTGATCAGGAACCAGGATTCCAAAATATCTTAAAAAGTTGAGTTAGGCCCGGCACAGTGGTGTACGCCTGTAATCCCAGTGGCTCAGGAGACTTGAAGCAAGAGGATTAAAAGTTCAAAGCCAGCCTCAGCAAAAGCAAGGCACTAAGCAATTCAGTGAGACACTATCTCTAAATAAAATACAAAATAGGGCTGGGGTTGTGGCTCAGTGATTGACTGTCACTGAGTATAATCCCCAGTAAACTCCCCCACAGAAAAATTGAAATTAGCCAAATCCATTAAAAATAAATTTAAGATCATAAATATAAGCTCCCATGCCTGTGACCTAAAACTAATGCAGAACAGCAGGATGAAGAGACGTCTTAGTCAGGTTTTATTCAAGTCTAGGCTCAATATATGGTATGGTCATCCAAATAATGTAGCTGATATTAATAAAAATACAATATGTAGAAAAAGGAAGGCAATATTTTCCCCAGAGTAACAGAAGAAAAGTGCAATATCTAGAATAAGAGATGCAACTCCATTTTTTTAATATCAAGTCATGCATGGAGTACTGTTCTCAATTCTAAGCACTATAACTTAAAAATGGAATTTTAGGGCTGGGGATGTGGCTCAAGCGGTAACGCACTTGCCTGGCATGCACGGGGTGCTGGGTTCGATCCTCAGCACCACATAAAAATAAAATAAATATGTTGTGTCCACAGAAAACTGAAAAATAAATATTAAAAAAAAATTCTCTCTTCTATCCCTCTCTCTCTCTCTCTCTTTAAAAAAAAAAATGGAATTTTAAAATATAGAAAGCCACCAGTGTGGTGAACCAACATAAAACCATGTCATGTAAGGAATAGCTAATGAACTGAAGATGTTTCACCTCAGAAAGATTGAGAACACTTGATGACTTTTCACATATTCAAAAGGATGTTACAGGGAGGGGGATTCAGCTTGTTGTATGTGTTTCTAAAAGACAGAAGAGAGTAGAAAGAATAAGATTTGACAATAAGAACTTTATCAAAAATCTATCAAAACTTTAATAAAGAAAGATAGGCTGTCTCTAGAGTAAGGGTTCTCAATTAGGGATTCTGTCCCCTGGCCACTAGACATTCTACAATGCAAACAATCCCCAACAACAAAGAACAACACCTCTAAAATGTCAACTGTTTAAGGGTTGAAAAACTCTGCCCTACATGTAGTAAGTTTCCTTCACTGGAGTTCTCTGTCATTGTATATAAATATACCAGCCAATCTCTAGATGATGTCCAATAAATGATTTTCAAGGATGGAGAGAACAAGTCACAAAAAGACATTGTTCTGCATAACTCCGGAGCTACAGAAAATCACCTTCAGGTATGTTAAGGTGATAATGATGATGGTGACATTTACTGTAGGTCAAACATTACACCAAGGTCTTCCTCTACATACTTCATGGCTAATTCCCACAACTTTATAAAATACATATTATTTTATCTTGATTTGATGTTAAGCTAGACTACCCTAATATCACATAGCAGTCAATAAATGAGCTCTAATCTACCTGATTCCAATGACATATATCACGACACAAGGCATAAAAATTAAGTGACTTTCAAAGCTTTCACACTCCAGAAAAGAAAAGAAAATATATTACAGAAGTATCCGGACAAAGTCTAAACAGGTTTATACTCATTGCAAACCTAGCTGGCTAGGAAAAATAGGATTATCTGAAATAGTCCTCTGATGAAGGAGAGAACAATTATCCTGATTGTCCCCAATTGCCTACTTCTATAAGAGCCAAGAAGCTCTATATACTCATGGAATCTCAGTCAGAGCTGGGATTAATGATGACATCCCTTTATCCATAGGCGTGAAAGCTCAGGATGGACAGACGTTTGAACATCCCCGACTGGGAATCCTGCCCTTAACAAATACACTAGATGCAGATACATGGTTTCTTGGCTGCCTATACTGACGCCCATCTGTCAGGATGGCAGTGTGCCTGCTCACATGTTGGTCAAACTGTCACTAGGGCATAGGTGCCAAGCAATGATAGTTTTAAATGGGCAGCTTGCATAGCACTGTAAGAGCTTACTCTTCATAGGGGGAAAAAAAAGAAAAACAACTCTGTCTGATAATACTGAAGGGCTGCAATCACAAACGAAATATTCTTGATCAACCTCAACATTTAAGTAGAAAAGAGATCTGGACCAATAGAAAAGAGTCAGACTAAGGAAGTTAAGCAAAAAGGTATTTTTGAAACTCAATTGAGTTGTCACAATAAAGCTTTTCATATCACCCTTTCACGAATGTAAATCATCATAACCTTTTACACAGGAAAGCCCTTTGCTCACCAAATTACTGTCTTTAAATGGATGCTATTTTTCCATGATCTAAACAAAAAAGTAAAAATGCATTCATTTCTAGTAGTTTGTTTAACATTATATAAGTTTCATTTGTTAGCTGGTTATTTTTTAAATGGAATGTCTTTTTTTTAAATATATCTTTATTTATTTTTATGTGGCGCTGAGGAGGGAACCAGGGCCTCATGCATGCAAAGCAAGGGCTCTACCACTGAGCTACAACCCCAGCCCCAAGGTAATCTTTTAAATGCCTAAAAGAAAGCAGAAAACACATGAAATTTCCACAGATGAAGTGGGGGCAATGGGGATGGGAGTACAATTTATATGAGAAAAGAAATCAAGAACTAAAACAGATGATAAAAAAACAAAAACCAAGTATTTTAAGTCACAAATTAAAACACTGAGACTCAAGGGCAAAACTATTAATACTATCAGGTCCCTTTCACTGAAAGCAGAATGTTCCTAAACCACATCTAGGTTACTATTCTATCTTAAAGCCCTTTTGGATCACTGGCATTATGTATCTAATTTCTTTCCTGTCTGGAAATTCTTCCCTAAGACTTATACCCTAGTACTGCAATTTTAGCCATTTGTTCTTATTCATTCCTCAGTGATTTTTGAAGAACAGCTGGTCATCATCATTCTCTGAATAGTTCTTCATGAAAGTATCAGGACATACTGATTAAAGAACCCCTGAGTTTCTTCTTTGCCATAATAAATAAATGTGATAAATAAATCTGATTCCAAAAATTCTCATTGGACCAATTTATCAACTCTTTCTTATCATTTCAGCTGCTCAACTCCTGAACCCTTTTCAGACTTGACAAAAAAATGTCATCCACATCAACAATAAGTTAGCTGAAACTACTCTTCTTGACATACATACAACTTACTAAAAGTAGCATTGATAATGAAGTCCAGCAGAATTCTCAGTGTCCATCACTGAAGAAGGGGCAAAAGTCTAAAACACACCATTAAATTACCCTTTGCTATAAGTTTGGATAAGAACCCCAAAGATCCTTGTGTTAAAATAGGGAGCTTTGATCACACAGTGTGGTGCTACTGGGATGTGGTGAAGCTTTAGAAAGTAGTCTAGTAAAAGGAAGTTAGGTCATTTCCTTGCACCTATGAAGGAAATACTGGTACCCTACCTCTGCTTCCTGAAAGCCACGAGGTGAGCAGCTTTCTCACTCCCTCCATGATATATATATACTGTCTCACCACAGGTCCAAAAGTAACAGGGCTAACTATGAATTGAAACCTCTGAAACTGCGAGCCAAAATAAACCTTTCCTCCTTTTGTTGATTACTTCAGGTCAGAGTGATAAAAAGCTGACTAACACAGCCTTCTAGGACATACTAGTGTCTTACGGTATTCTGAAGCGACATCACTTTTTTAGCTTTTTGGTAGACCTTTGTAACACAAAGTCAAGAGTCATGGTTACATCCTACTCTTCCTAACAACGTATTATGGCCATATATGTCCCTAAAACAACTTCTCTTAAATACCAATTGTGCCATATCATTTTCCTGCTCAAAAACATACAGTTAACTCTGTAGCAGCCAATGAAACTGATTATAAACTCTTCCAACTAGCCAGCAATTCCTTTACGCATAAACAAATTATCCTTCCTTAAACTCCCTACTCCCCTTAATTCACATGATTCCCCAAGTCAGATCTTACTTATTTTCTCTAGGACATGTCTTTGCTCATGATATTCTCTAAAATGTCTTCCCATTTTTTTCAAGATTCAAGTCATGTCATGTCATATCTTCAGAAATCTATATTCACATTTACTTAATTGCTCATTCATCTCCTCCTTTCTTCACTTTGGTACTCAGTGTACAATGTATTTTTTGATCATGGTTTAAAAAAAATTTTCTTGATCATGGTTTAAAAAAAATGTTTAATGGAAAAAAGGTACTCTTTTCAACAAATGTCTCTGGAATAGCTAGACATCTATAGACAAAAAGTAAAAGAAACAAGATCTAAACCTCATATCCTGTGCAAAAATTAACTCAAAATGGACCATAGATATAAAAATAAAACATAAAATGATTAAACACAAGAAAACAAGAGAACATTCTCCTAACCTAGGGTTAGGCAGAAAGTTTTGAGACATGCATGGCACCAAAAACAATCCATATACTGATAAACTGAACTTCATCAAAGTTTAAAAACTTTTGTGCTATGAAAGATACCATAAGAGAATGAAAATACATGCCAGAGACTGAAAGAACACATTTACAAATCAAATATTTAGCAAAGGGTTATACAAAATATACAGAGTTCTAAACACAGCAATAAGAAATCAATTACATGGCGGGGGATGTGGCTCATGCGGTAGCGCGCTCGCCTGGCATGCGTGCGGCCCGGGTTCGATCCTCAGCACCACATACCAACACAGATGTTGTGTCCGCCGAGAACTAAAAAATAAATATTAAAAATTCTCTCTCTCTCCTCTCTCACTCTAAAAAAAAAAAAAAAAAAAAAAAAAAAGAAAGAAAAAGAAATCAATTACAAAATGGGAAAAATACTTAAACAGAACAGTCAAAGAAGATATGAATAGCAAATAAACATGACAATTAGCCATTAGGGAAGTGCAAATGAAAGTCTTAGTGATTACTACACACACACACACACACAAAAAAACATAACCAATAACAAACAATGGCATCAATGTGAGGAAACTGGATCTCATATTACAGTGATGACAGGACTGTAAAATGACACAGCTATGCTGGAAGTCTGGAAGTTCCTTAAATTAAACATACACTTACCATACAACCCAACAGTAGCACAGCTGGGCATTTATCCTAAAAAAATGACAACTTATATTCACACAAAAACCAGTACATAAATGCTCATAGAATTACAAACAATGCTTTATTTGTAATCACCAAAACTGTAAACAACCCACATCCTTCAATAAGAAATGTGGTAGTCATATAATGGACTTATTACAATTATCAAAACAGTGATGAAATCTAGGACACTGATCTTGCTGTAGTATGAGTAATTAAACTATTCATCCAAGATGCATTTTTAGATTCTTTATGTGTGTGTGTATAGTCCTATGACCTTTTATCTTCTGTATACATTCATGTAACCACCACCACAATCAGGATACAGGGCTTTTCTATCATCCCAAAGAAATCCATCTCAATAAACATTGACCTGTTCTCATTTTTATAATGATAACATTAAATGCTATATAAATGGAATTGCTGGCCTCCAGGAGAGGCAGGCACTTTTAGGAACTAGTTCCTATACTTATGGGAAGTGGGAGCTGCTGCCCCATTAAAGATTATTAATACACTTCAAAGTTCTTTTACTTTTGTTTTCAGCTAAGGTTCTTTGCAGAAACTTACAAGGAACGAGTCAATTTTACCCAGTCACTGGCTCAATTTTAGGTGCCCTAAACTTTGCTCATTATAATACCAATTTCTCAGCCCAGAGAAAGTCCTTATGACCATTTTTTTTTTTTTTTGGAGAGGGGAGAGGGGAGAGACATGTGATTACCACCTCCAAATGCCCATGCACAGGAATGTGTTTATCTCTGTATTTAAGGATGAATCGTCCCTATATGAGTAAGTTTCCCCAATAAAAACATCTGGCTTTCTTTGTTCTGAGAGAACATTAATTTGCACACAAACTTCACTGCTCACCTTACTTGCTACAAGAAATAAACCCAGACTGGGGATATAGTTCAGCTGGTAGAGTGCTTGCCTTGCATGCACAAGGCCTTGGGTCCAATCTCCAACACCACAAAAAAAAAAAAAAAAAAAAAAAAAACCCTCTCTTCTCCTTTATCTTCTGGTTGATTATTGGCTTTGCACTCATTCCATTCTGCTGAGGAATCATATAATCATAGATCCTTTGAAGATTGTTTTTATTTCACTTTTTCCACTTTTTTCCTGCAAGCCCATAAACTCCATCCAAATTGGTGCATCTATCAAGAGATCATTTACTTTTGTTGATGAGTGTTGTTCTGCTATTAGGGTTATGCCACATTTTATTTAACTATTCACCCAGAGAAGAATTTGTGGGCTGTTTCTGGTTTGGGGCTAGTATGAAGTTTTTGTATAAACACAAGTTTTTAATTTTTCCAGATAAATGCTCAGCAGTACACTTGCTAGGTCATATGTTAAAAGTATGCCTAACTTTTTGAGGAACTGTCAACCTAATTTCAAGAATGACTATACCTATACATTTAGATTCCCATGTTACACATGAGAGGTAATATAATAGTCATAATTTCTAACATTTTTTCCGTAAGCCTAAAAAAACTAGATCGTCTCCTAAATTTTATAACCTTAAAATTTTTTAAAACAGAAATTTTTTAAAAATTTTTTCTGGTTCCCTGATACTTTTTATGACCTCTACAGGTAATTTACAATTTATGATATTTGTATAAAATTTATAATTATAATAATCTGTACATTGATAGCTATGGTCATATAGCAAACTGCAAAAAAAAAAAAAAAAAAAAGGTGAAGTACATTTAAGCCCATAGTAGAAACAGTAAACATTCTTCTTCCAGTCTATGAAGACTAAAACTTCAACAGCACTTTCTAGTACTTAGTATTGTGAAATGTGATCCCAATGCATTAATATATAATCATCAAAAGATGATACACATATGAGTTCCGCTGACACATGGTAAACAATTTGAGGAAAAAAAAACACCTGAAATACAGTGTAGTTATCTTGGCTATGAGATAAAACAATTATATAATGCAGTCTGGGTTCTTAAAACAAAGAGCTAAGTCTAGCGCAGACATAGTTATGGCTCACATGCAAACGGTAGGTACACTGGCAGTCCACAAGGAGAAAATTAGCACAAAAAAAAATTATAAGACTTCAAAAAAGGTCTTATAATAGGATGGTACTGTCCTCAGTCCTAATAATTTTTCAATTCTTATTTTTAGCTCTTTGTGCAACCATTATGTTCCTGATACTGAGTTGTATTAAGATGTTTCCTTCCAATGTTAAGTATATTTACTTTAAATACATATAACATTCTTGAATCTCAAACTAATTACTTTGCAATTCAATTATATCTTCACACTTAATGTACAACTTACTGGTGAACATTTTAGTGTATGTTTTTGTTGGGGTTTTTTTATTTGTTTGTTTGGTACTGGGGATTGAACCCAGGGGCACTTAACCACTGAGCCAAATTCCTGGCCCTTTTTTGCATTTTATTTTGAGACAGGGTCTCACTGAGTGGCTTAGGGCTTGCTAGTTGCTGAGGCTGGCTTTGAAATCACAATCCTCCTTCCTCGACCCCTTGAGCCACTGGGATTACAGGCATGTGCCACCAGGCCCAGCCTAAAATATGTCTAATGATCATCCCAAAATATGCCAGTGTAAAGAGTGTTTATCTTAATTTTGAAATCCGAGAACATTGGTTCTCATTCTTTAGGGTTAAACCCACTGAGAGATAGGAGTTATTTCAAGAACTCATCAAAATCCATGGACAGTCATGTGCCACACAGTGACATTTCTGTCAACGGATTACACAAATGAAGCAGTCCCATAAGACTGCATCACCTTGGGCTGGGGTTAAGGCTCAACGGTAGAGCACTCACCTAGCAAATGTGAGGCCCTGGGTTCAATCCTCAGCACCACATAAAAATAAATAAAATAAAGGTATTGTGTACAACTAAAAAATAGATATTTAAAAAAAAAAGTGACGTGGTAGCAGTCAGTTTGTATCAATACTACAATATTCACACATCACTAAACGATATATTTCTCATTTCTCAAATCATGTCTCTGTTGTGCAGTGAGTCATGACTATACTTACCTGAACACCAAATAAAAAATATCGTTCACAAAAAAAAATTTTTTTCAAAGTTGACAAAAAGATGCTATGAGTAATAAAATTCTTAACAAATTTACTGAAGAATGTTAGTAAAAGTAGTTTCTTGCCATCTGTACTTAGTGATGAATATTAAAAACCCAATATTAGTATAACCGGGGAGAATACTAATACCTCTATAAAAATTTTTTTTTAATGCTGCCTGTATGTCATCCAGAACAAGGATGTGTACTGTTTTGAGCACAAAGATTTGAAGCAACATTGTGAGAGATGGAGCAAGAGTAATTGAGAAAGCACATGAAATTACTTCAAAACATCAACCTCAGAATATGGAGCACTTAAATCATCATTCAGGAGTCAAGGTGGGTCAGGATCCAATGGCATAACCTTCTTCACCTCCTTATAATGGCAAGTAGGAAGAGTCACAGAAACTTTGGTTGAAAAGACCAAATATAGAGTACAAATACATATTGGTTAGCACCTAGCAAAATGCTTTGTGAGGCATTTATAACCTTTCTAAATTAATCTTGCATTCCTATAAAAATTCCACATTTTCTACATTTCACCAATACTGTAGTTTTTCAAATGTGCCTTATACATTCACCAGCTGAGTGTATGCCAGATGTTAAATAACTAAAGTCAAAAAGAACAGTCTACATTAATTTAAAACAAAGAAAATTTGCTTCAACAAAACAGGACAAGAATAGACTTTGCACCTAACGCAATTCCTGGTAAATGGTAGGCAAGTGATCTCTAGTGAATAAATGAATCCACTTTTTTCTCACTCTGAAAAATAACCTCAGCAAGTATACAAAACATCCAACCAGTCTGAAGAATATTCTTCAGTCCTATTCAGTTACCAATCATTTTCAGAACCCATCAAGACCAATTTTCAGGAAAGCCTTGCTCACTCACACAAAGAAGCAGCATTTAATTCCCATAAGACTCACTGCCTGATATGTGCAGATAAGAGCATTTGCACATTTGCATAAATTCAGGAGTCATCCTTTTTTCATTTGATGTAAGGTAAATTTCAAAGCTTTGCTGCATTTCCAAATTTTTATTTTTTCAAATAAAAGACATTTTAAAGTTTTATTTTTCTAATCAAAATCCTATTCATAGTATATCTTATTAGGGATGCTTTAAAGGGAAAAAAGTTGTCAAAATTAAAATCTTGCTTCTCCTTTCCTAGACATCTGGGACAGTTACTTTATTACTATTTCACATTAGTTCTCAAACTTAAAAAAAAAAAAAAATTGGCCTGTTTCCTTTAAGAAATTTAATTTTAGGGTCTGTCAACATTTTGAATGCATTACTGTTATTTTTAAAATATACATTCGCATACTGGAATAAAACTTAGCATAAGCTTCCCATATAACCATTTCCTGGGCACTTACTAACTTAGTATATGCCAGGCTCCATGCTTAACACATTACTCCATTATCTCATTTGTTTAACAAATATCCTCTCATAATTTCTGCAGCACTGAGCATAACAAGAAGGCATTACACTACAAAACTGATATTTGTTCTGTATACTGGTACTGTACTAAATTGACAGTAATGCCTAACACAAGCTTATTGTTATTAAATTCTACTTCTGCTACTGTATCTGATCAGCGATGCTAAGATGCACAAATACCATCTGTGGTAGCATCAACACAACCGAGAAAAGCTATTATTAAATGACAGAGTACTTAAGTTACATTCCCTTCTACAACATAGGTAGCAGACAAACACAATCTTATCTACCCATAAATTTAATTCCAGTTAGTACATATCATTCTGAATGGCAAAACATAACCCGCATAAAATGACTATGTAAAGAACTCTTGGGGCTGGCGCGGTAGCTCAGTGGCAGAACGGTTAGGTTCGATCCTTAGCACAACAAATAAAATAAAGGTATTCTGTCCATCTACAACTACAAAAAATTAAAATTAAAAAAACTCTTGCTTCTGAAATTATTTTAAAATTGTAGATATGCTCAGCATGTCATAAACAGCACGATGCCTTTATTCTGAACTCTTAAAAATAAATGCTGCCCTTCAACGTTTTTCAGTCTTTTTTTTTTTAATTTCAGACTCAACAGATGGACAAATCCAGTCAAAAAAAAAAAAAAAACTGAAACACATAATTAATGAGGCTCTTCAACAGTCCCCTAAATTTAACCCCACGATTCTCCCAGGAGCAAAACTGGTATTTCCAAGTTGTTCCATAAAATGGAAATTGGACACCACCCTCCCCACCGCCGCCGCGGGTGAAGAGTCCAGAAAAACGGGTGATTTGAAAGAAAAGATGTTAAAAGGGGTTAAAAAAAAATGGGTGGCCTCAAACTAGCGTCTCTGTCACTGCGACTGTCTGTCCCGAACTACTTAGTGGGGAAAACGACGTGCGGCCCTGGAACGTCAGTAAAGGGTGGCGCCCTGTCAACTGGAGACCCGAGGGGGAAGCGTCAGGACGACCGTAAAAACCGCGGGCGTCGGCGCGGGCTCAGCCCCCCGCGGCAGGAAGCCGAGCTGAAGCGGCGGCCTCGGTCTGGACCGGGAAGGCCCCAGGTCCGGGTCACCCCGCAGGCGGCGGCCTGGCCAGGACCGGGAAGGCCCCTACGAACGCGCACGCCGGCGCTGCGCGGCCGTCCCGTTCCCCTCCAGACCCGGCCGCGGCCTGGCCCGCCCGGCGGGACGCGGCACCATCGCGCACATAGGGCCGGGTTCACCGCCGCCCGGCCCGGCGGCCGTGCAGGGCTGAGTGTGCCCCGGGCGCTGGCGGCCGCGAGGGAGGCCAGGAAGGCGCGAACGCCGGTGCTGGCTGAGGCGGCCGCCGATGCCCTCGCCGCCCCAGCCCGGCGGCCCGCCTCCGGGCCCCGGCTCGGCGCGCGAACCCTAGGACCGCACCGTTCGCGGCCTCCCTACCCCGAGCCGCAGACCCGTCGCCTTCGGCCCAGTACGAACTTCCCGCCGCTGTCGCCGACTCGCAACTCGGCGGCGACGCCGGCCCCTCTACACCCGGCAGTACGGAGCCTTCCCATTGGCTCTGAGCGACGGAGGAGGCGGGGCGAGCGGTACGCGGCGGGACGGGGGTGGGGCGGTGTTTTCCCCGTCTCCCTTGCATGCCGGGAGCTGTGGTCCGCGCGCCCGCTGCATGCTGGGAATTGGAGTCTTGGCGGCAAAGTAGGGCGCCGTCCCTCCGGCCCCTAGGGCTTCTGGGAAGTGCGGTTCACAGTTTCTGACTCCCACCTTCTGAACACACACACTGAACTATCGCTGGTAGGAACCAAAGTACATGTGGCCGGTGTTCAGAGTTATTGAGTGTATTGACAGAGCATAGGATGAAAAAGAGGACCTATGTCCCCATTGGCTGAGTGCCCTGCACACTCGAATTTGCCTTTGCCTGTCTATGGAAGAAACCACATGCAGTTCAAATTCTAGCTCTTCCATTTTAGAGCTTTGCAACCTAAGGGAAGTTACTTAACCTCTGTGAGCCTTGGCTTCCTGTTTTTGTCAGGATTAAATGAGACAATGTATAGGCAATAGTTTGCACTTGGTGCTCAATAAATATGAGAGGGCCTTACTATTATTATTCTGCTCACCTGTTGCCTGGTGTCTAAATTCTGTCTTTCAAAGTCTGTTTCAGTGTATACCTAATCCTTTGCAAAATTTCAGATGTAATTTCCTTGTACAAGTTTGCCTTGTATTTATAATCACTTGTCTAAGTCTGCATATCCACACAAGCTTTTTGCAGACTAGGGTGCTGTTCTAGGTCAAAATCACAAGACCATACGCAAAGGGAGATTTACAATGAAGCATGAGTGTCAGGACCTCTCTTTCATGATGTGTTTCAAAGCCCTGGGAAGAACCTTAACTGTGTTTATACATCACTTTGGAGATTTTTTTTGGTATGATTTTCTTAAAATTGCATGAGCTTCAGTCCCCACAAAACCTGTAATCACTGTCCATTGGACAGTGCAGCATCGCATTGATGTCTTAACATTTGCCCCTCTAGATACCTGGCCTCACCAGATTCTCCCCATCCTGCCCTCTGCCCACGGAGGCTACTCCCTACAAACCACTTCAAGATCCCTGTGCTCCCTGGCTTCTGTTGTGTTCAGCCAGTGGGGAACCCCACAGAGGACTGGAAGGAAAGCTAAGGGTTGGTTAATGGGTTCCCCCTGGTTTCCTCTGTCCCAGGCGCCTCCAGTTGGTCTTAGCCAAAGGTCACTGCTCCCTGCCTGCCCCACCCCCAGTTTGCAGGATCAGCCCTCCCTTTGAGCTTCAGATCTGGAGGTGGTGACACCATGACTTGCTGAGCCACAGTCATGACTGCATCCTCCTGGTTCCCACCCCACACCTCTTTAAACAGTCTTATTACAAATAAACCCTGTTCAAATGATCCTATTTCAAATGTGTCATCTGCTTTCTACTGAGACCCTGACAGAAACACATGCAGAAGGAGGGCACTCGATGAATATTTGTCAGCAAAGAGGTCTCAAGATTCACACATCTCATGAGTGTGGAATCCCCCAGCAAGACTCTGTGGCCAGAATCCATTCAGTGAAAGACACTCTGTGCATGTAGACACACACACACACACACACACACACACACACAGAGAGAAGACTTGGAATAGGATTTATCTGTTACAGTGTGACCATGTTCCCTGAACCTCACTGTAGACCTGCAGAAGAAAGGTCCTTCCTTCCACACTGGGTTAACAATTGGCTGGCCTTAAAGCACAATTAAATCAACCACAGAGAGTGAAGTTTTCCAAGGTGAGAATAGACTGTATTTATTCTGGAGCTCAAGGCTCTGGCACCTCAGTAGGATGGCTTACTGCTCAACGCTTCTTAAACACAGCACATTTCAAGGTAGTTGCCAACACCTCCAACACCACCCACACATGCAGAGACCTCCTATCAGGGCAGAGCCCACAGGACCCCAGTCTGAGCTGCTATTGCAGAGGAAGTGTGTCTGAAATGCTGCAGACAGGAACACCCTCAGCACTTTGTTAAGCGTTGATAGCTTCATATCAAGGTCAAGGTTATGCAGAAGATTGACCAGTCAGGATGCTCTGTGGGTTGGGCTTTTGGAATTGAGAATTGAACCAGAGAAGAAGGGACATGAGTACAATCCTGCCATGTGTTCATAAATACCTGGACAGTCAGACTCAGCACCTCCTGCGAGCTGGGGATTGGACTAACCTAGGGATACTGGTTTAACAAGTATTTAAGGAGGCCATGCTACCTGTTAGGTGCTGTATTTTTTCACATGCATTATCTCCCCAATTCCTGGAAGGAAGAAAATGTCTCAAAGAATTTAAACAATTCCAGGTCCTCTGCTTCACCTTCTAAGTGTGTTTTTCACGGCCCCTTTATACCCAGCTTCATGTGCTACATGAGGACAGTTCTTCTAGATGAACCATTTCGGCACAGTGGTGGAGACTTGTAGAGAACTCTGGCAGAGATGGATAGTGGGAGTCCTGGTTAAGAAGTCACCAAAGATGATCAGAGCAACTCAGAAGTAGGCCAGGCTCCGTAAATAACAGTCTTCCAGCTGCCCAGCAAAGGCAGACCGAGCTTAAAATCCATCTGTGGAATCTGCGTTGATCTGCCACATGGTCAGGCCCAGAAGGGTGGGAGCCCTGCCACCCTGACAGCCCCAGCATGCCGGCATGGAGAAGTACACATTGTACAAGACACGCAGGGAAAGCGCCTGGGGGGGTGGTATGCTTACTCCGGGGCAGAAACTCAATCCCTGAAGTTCAAACAGGCAAGAGAGTGGTTAGGAAGCAGCACACCCTGGCAGGCTGCCCAGCTGGCGGGGCTCCACCTTCGAGTCAGTTCATGAGTCCTTGTCCTCGTTTTCATCTGTAGAATGGGAAAAATTATCCTGGCCAGCCAGCAATTTGCTTCCTCAAACTGAGGAGAGCTTTGATCTATCTAGGGCGAAGGCATTAAGTTGTCCTTGCAACTCAACAAGAATCCAAGGGAGGAAAGAAATGAGAGAGGAGTGAGGAATCGATGAGTTCAGGGGTCTCTGGCCGCTATTGGCCCAGCCCCTTTGTTTTTAAGCACTTACCATGTGGCAGGGGTGGTGTCCTGACTCATGTATAATCCTGTGGGAAAGCCAGGTATGTCCACAAATTCTAGTAACTAAGATTTTTATAAGAACTTATCACATTGTCTCATGTAACCCTGCAAGATAGGTAATACAACCCTGGTGTCCAGAGAAAGAGAACAAGCTCCCGAGCAATGAACTGATCGGCTCAAGGTCATGCGACTAGTAACCAGAATATCGACTGTCTGCTGTAAATGCAGCTGGATGTCAATCACAACTGCTGATGCTGGAAAATGTGACAAGGTCAGAGCTAAGTGGAGGCCCGGGACTCTGTGCGGTGCTGCAGTGTTCTAGCTAGAGTCTGCTGGCTAGCCCTGCCCTTCAGTGATTAAGCCCCTGTATTAAATCCCTTTGAGCTTAAAATACCTGTTGTGGTTACTGTGTCCTGCAGTAACCTTTGACTGTCTGATACAGAGAGAAGCAGACCCAGATAAATGCAATCTCTCATCACTTCTAAGACGCAGGCTTTTCACATTTAAATCTCTCCAATATCAGGATAAGTCTTTCAATCCATTGCCTATGATACTTGGCAGTGGTTTTATAGCTTCTTTATTAGTAGCACACAAAATAATGGGACTTTTGACACTTGATGAAGCTTTAGATTTGATGAAGTCCTAGGATACCTGGCGCTTGCTAAAACAGAAACTCTCTCCAGATCCTCTGCCCCCACTTCATTTCCACTTCCCACATTGTATCTGGTGCTCCCAAACTCCAATGGAACCTTGCCTCCCTTATCCTGCTTCACACTTTTTGAAGGTGAAAACAAAGTCCTTAGAGAAAGAAGCAATGTGGTGACGTGATGGGACGCAGGTTTTGGGAATGAGGCAGACCTGGGTCTGGAACCCTAATTGCTGTGTGATCGATCCTGTATAAATTATTAACCTTGCTGAGGCCCCCTCTCATCTATGAATGAGAGTAGCTGTTGGGATTCAATGAGATACACTTTTAAATCGTGGCCCTTGGAAGTCACTCATGAAAGACACTCTGCTCCCTTCTTGTCCTCCTGCACTTCACGGGGTGTGCTTCTCACACCACTCCATCTCCAGGAGCCACCCTGCAAGCAGCTGTCATCATTTATTGTCGGTGGCTAGACACAGACTCAAGTCTAATATACATACGTGTTCATATCCAGCTGCCAAGTTGCAAACTGGGAAAGGAAGGAGAGCTTTTTCAAAAACAAAAGCAAATGGTTGCTTTTATTTTTGCAACTATCCAGCTCTTGTCATGTTTTGATTTCAGGGCTGCTCCAAGATTCCGGAACAAAAGGCACTATATATAAGCATTATTGTGAGACTCAAAGGGGCTCTAAGCAAAACAAAGTCCTTTTATTACAAGAGAATCAGAGAGACTTGTTGCCAAATATAGCTACGGCGTAGAAAATGCATTTTTCTCTTTTCCACACATCACCATCACCACTACCACACTGCAGCTAGGTCCTTTCCCTGCCAATAAACTCTAACAAAATACTTTTAAGTGATAACAGATAATACATTTTCGCTGTTACCATGTGCCAGGCGTGGTCCTAAGTGCGGGGTCGGATCTCACTGGATCTTCCGGCAACACTTCGAGGTAAGGCACTTTACTGGCCCATTTTACAAGTGAGGAAATTGAGTCTCGGAGAACTTAGGCCACGGACCCAAAGAGATACAGCTAATAAGGAGTGGAGCCAGGATTCGAAATCAGCTGTATGATCTCGGAGATTAGGATCCTCCTCCGTAACGCAGGGCAGATGGGATTGCGTGGCAAAGGAGGACGTGTGCTCCCTGATCTGCAGAAACCTACCAACTGCTTACAGGGTACCTTTGAGCGAGGGCCCAATGGTAGCTACCCAGTGGCACAGGGGCAGGAGAATCGTAGGGAGCCAAGGTTCTCTGGGGAGACAGGGCTCTGAGCTAGACTTTTTTGGTTCCCCCCATTTCAGGTAAGAAAGGCACTGTAGCTCCTTGCCTCAGAGGAGAAATGACACAGGAAAGGGGACAAAGATGGCACATACATATCTGAAGAGAGAAAAGAGGGTGTGACTCGTGTGCTCTTGTGTCCCTAAGAAGGGCCCTGTGTGTACCCACCCCTGGAGCCTCCCAGACAGAGCTGGAGACAGACCCCACACGGGACGGTCTGACAGGGCTCAGACTGTGAGGTTCCCTCTCGTCTCCTGGCTCTGGGACATGCTCTTCCACAGGCGCTGATTCCACGGTGCCCAGGCTAACTTGGGCCACCTCACCGCTCCCCATTCATACGCGAGAGTCCTGTCCCCAATGCCTCCGAACGTGACTATATTTGGACAGTCTTTGGTAGGTGACTAAATGACATCACATGAGTAGGCTCTAATCAAATGTGACTAGTGCTTTTACAGGAGGCGAGGGGGGGTGGCTCCGTGGCCGCACACCTGCCTGGCACGCACGAGCCCCTTGTTCAGTTCCCACCCCTGGGGATGGGGGGACAAGAGGAGACTGAGACACAGACCCACACAGAGGCAGGCCACCTGAAGACACAGGAACAGAGAAACCAGCCCTGTTGAACCTTGATCTTGGCCTCCAGCCTCTAGCGCTGGGTGGACACGGATCTCCCTTGTTTCGGTCCCCGAGTGGGTACTTTGCAGTGGCAGCCCTGGCAAACCATGCGCCAGAACTCAGCAGCACAGCTGTCCTGGGCAGTGCCAGCTCCTGACACTGGCTCCTCCTCCTCTCCTGAGGCCAGGGCTTTGCATCTCTATCTCACCCCGACATTCCGCAGCAAGCATCCTGTTCGTGACCCAGGTCAGGAATCCTTTTTCTCCGTCCCTCAGATGGAGGGAGACTTCTATGAAGCAGAAAGTAGGAAGCAAAGGAGCAATGTGGGAAAACTGCCGTTAAAAATATTAAATCAACTGACAAAGTTCCTAGGAAAATGGCAAAAAGGGACAGGATGAACCCGTGTGGCTCTGTAGCCCAGAAGGCCTGGGAGGACACTGGCACCCACCATCCACCCTGAAAGGCAGACGCAAACCCCAGCAACCAGCAGGAGGGAAACAGCACCTCAGCTGGGGCTCTGGCTAGCACTGTGCTTTGTCCCCAAAGGTTCATGTGCTGGAAGTTTGGTCCCCAGTGTGGTGATGTGAAGAGGTGATGGGACCTCCAGGAGGCGGGGCCTGGCAGTAGGTCCCCAGGTCAGCAGGGGCATGTCCTGCAAGGGACTGGTGGAGTTCTCCTGGGACCCAGAGTTAGTTCTCAAAGGGAGTTGGTGTGGAGGAGGAGCCTGGCCTCTTCCTATTCCCTGGCTTCCTGTCTTGTGATTGACCTCTTCTTCCCTCTCCTGCTCCCATCATCATGATGTCATCTGCCACAAAGTGATGCAGCAACGGGGCTCTTGATCAGCACCATGCTGTTTGGAATTTCAGCCTCCAAAACTGTGAGCTAAATAGACTTCATTTCTTTATAAATTTCTTTATAAGTTACTCAGCCTCAGGTATTTTGTTATAGTAGCAGAAAGTGGGTTAATACAGCTAGTTAGTGACAGTGGAATTTTATACCCAAGACTGTAGGACTCCTGGTACCTCCACCCTGCCTACTAAAACCAGATAAGAGCACATTTTTCTCTCTCTTTCTGCACAAATGTGTCAGGCTAATACCAGGAGGGAGTGAATAATCAGCAAGTTGATAAATTGCACTCACTTCAAGCAAACAGGTCAATTGTTATTTTGCTTCTCACAGGTGTGGCTTGATTGCAGACCATTAGTGACCGTTAATAAAAGAAACCCAGGTTGCAATTCACAAGTATGTCTAGATTTCCCAAGACTTGCTTTTCACACCAGGGAGCTGAGCTCAGCCGATATTTTCATGATCTAACACCTGCAACAGAGGCAGAAAGCATGATTTAACTGAGGTAATTTATCACTGGGTATTTAAATACAAACCAAAGGATTGTGTGCCATCTTGATCATTCTTTCCCACAATTGTCATTGGTCGTAGATTAACACTGAGATAAGTCTCAGATGTTTTGAAAATCTGTTAAGTAGAAGAGGTTTGGGGTACCTCTGCTGGTTTGGCCTGGAGTTTATTCATTTACTATTAAATTATTATTTACTGAGCACCTACTAGGCCCCAGACTTGGTGCCAGGTCTCAGGATAGCGATAACTAAGAAAAGACTGCTGTACAGAAGAGGCCACGCTCTGAGCAGGGGATGTACATAGACTGACAGTTATAGTACAGGAGATGATCAAGTTAAGAGGCATCGCTCTTCCCCCCTCTAGCTTCTGTGAGGAAAATTCCATTCCACACAACAGGGGAAGCTATTGGAAAGGAAGTCCACCACATTTCCTACTCACTCCTCCCAAGTAAGGAGAGGTGACTCGTCGGGTTGATAAAACTAAGAGAAAGAACCCAGCATGGGGCTGCATGCTGTACTCAGTCTTCACCTTGTGGTCATGTGAGTTAAGGTGAGATGGAAGGAGGTGCATGTGGTAGGCCTCATAACACAACTACTATGGACCTTCTGATGATACACCAGGAGGAGGAAGATCCTAGATCTTTAAGCCATAGCAACATTGGAAGGGTAGCATATACAGTGTGAATACTGTGGTAAAATCCTATGTCTTTGAGCCATAGCAACATTGGATGGGTAGCATATACAGTGTGGATACTGTGGTAGAGATATGATTCACATCCTAGGGGGGACACAGCAGGATGGCTACAGATTTTATCACGACATGCAGCCCACAATTTAAAACTTACAGATTGTTTGGTTCTGAAATTTTTCATTCTAAATTCTCAGAAAATGGTGGACCACGAGTAACTGAAGCTTCAGAAAGCAAACCATGAGTAAAGAGGACTACTGTATCTATGTCTTCACTTCATCTCCTGCCATACTTTAACCCTCTCTCCTAAAGCATCTGCCTCCTTCACAGCCCACAGTTCTCTAGGGAAGTTCCCTGATGACCACGTGTCCCTGGATTGGTCACAATTCCCACAACTCAGTTCTCACCTTCCTGGCCTGCAGCAGTCACCACAGTTGACCATTCTTTTCTTAAAGCTCCTTCTTCTCCTGGCCTCTCTAACACCACTCTGCCCTAGTTCCCTTTCCCTCTCTGAAAATCCCTTTGCAGTGTCTTTTGCTAACCCTTCTTCTTTGGCTCCAATTTCTCCATTGTCAAGGTTCTTTGTGTTTGGATCTTTACGTTCAAACCTACCCAGAGTTCAGAGGATAGTGACAGAAACTTGGCGTCTAGTTGGTGCGCTGGAAACGGAAACCGTCATCCAAGAGAACAGATGAGCTAAGCTCAGGAGTGAACGCAGAGTGAGAAGAAATCCGACTGGATCCAAGGAACTGAGAGAACACAGAGCAGGATAAAGGGAGACGGAGAACAGCAACCAAACAACAGTAAAACCAAACGGGCATGCCAAAGTCCACCTGCACAAAAGTCAAAGACAAATAAACGCTCTTGAAAGAAGCCAGAAGAAAAACACACCTTACCTGTCAACGAGCAAATAGGAGAATCACAATAAACTTCTGTTCCCAAACCTTGTAACAGAGTCAAAAGGCTGAGCATCTAAGTCACCAAAAGAAAAAAATAATAATAAAGCGATCTAGAATTTTGTATCCTGTGAAATTATTCTTAAAAAAAATAAAAAGAGGAAAATAAAATAAATTTAAAAATAAAATCCTTGGATGATTAATGAATTGCATGTACAGGAGCAAGACTTCAAGGAGCCCAAGGGGGACCCGGCCCTTGGAATGCTGAAAGAACCCAGCCCAGGTTTCCACAGCTGCCTGCTGCAAGGTGCTGAGTTTGGAGTGAGTGAGAAGAGCCAGCTAAAGAGGCATTTTAGACCTTCCCTGGAAACTCAAAATCAAGACCATGACCTCAGAGGAAAGGCTACATTCACATTCTAAGAAACAGAGACCCAAGATGTCAAGCAGCTCACCTCAGGCTTCGGGTGGGCTCCGGAGCCCCAGCCCACCCCTCACCCACTGCATCAGCACCCCTCTCCTAGCACCCTGCATCCTTCCTCTGAAGCACTCACTACCAAATCCAGCATCCAAACATGATCCCCCACGCAGTCATTTGTCCTCTGCAGTAGGCTGAAGATTCACAGGGAAGAGTCCTTGCCCAGTGCCTGACACATAACGCACATCCACTAAATACCCGATGAATGAACGAATGCTTTGGTATGGCTCACTTACCAAAGCCATACCATGCTATTCTTCTTATTATTAGTAAAAAAATATCATTTAAAATGCATTCCTGCATCCGATTCCCCTCCCCTCCTTGTGATCCCGGAGGGAATTAAATCACCAAAAAATCACTCTGGTTTGCAGCCGGGTTTATTTGCACGTATCCGTAACCCCCTACTTTTAAGCAAGATCAGGAATTTCTAAGTGTCATATGAATGACTCAGTATTGTGATTAATCAGCTCAGTAGGGAAAATTTCCACGGGTAATCAGACTGAACATCAAGGTAGGGCACACACTGAGCGTGGATGTGGGGAGGGGAGAGAGGGAGAGAGAAAGACAGAGATAAGAATTCTTCTGTAGCCACAAAGGCAGTTTGAGTCCATGCTGCACAACTTGGGAAGTTTCTGTCTTATCATAAAGTTGAAGTGGCAGTTGCATTAGTTTCCTGGGGCTGCTGCAACCAACTGCATAAACTGTGTGAGCTTTACAACACCAGAAATCCTCTCACAGCTTTGGAGGAACCAAGGTAGAGGCTCCAGGGGAAGAGGCTTCCAGCCTCTCACAGCTTCAGAGGGCCCCTGGTGTTCCCCGTGAGGGGCTGCGTGGCTCCAAGTTCTGCCTCTTTCTTCACGTGGTCTTTGTCTCTGTGGGTCTCAAGTCTCCCTTTCCTTTCTCTTTTAAGGAGACCAGTCATTAGATTCAGGGTCCACTCTAATTCCAGGGCGAACTCAACCCGAGATCCTTAGTTACATCCACAATGACTTTATTTTCAAATAAAATCCCACTCACAGAAGTCAGAACGTGGACATGACTTTTTAGAGGACGCTCCAAACCCGATCTGAGTTACAGCAGTGGTGGATTCCGCTGCTGTAATTCTCTTTCACGAAATCGGAGCTAGGGGGCTGGGGATGTGGCTCAAGCGGTAGCGCGCTCGCCTGGCATGCGTGCGGCCCAGGCTCGATCCTCAGCACCACATACAAACAAAGATGTTGTGTCCTTCGATAAGTAAAAAATAAATATTAAAAAAAAAAGTAAAAGAAATCAGAGCTAGGAGACAGCACTGCTCCTGCCCCCAGGTGTTGCCCAGCTTTCTCCTGATCTCCTAAATTGGAGACTGCTGTGGCCCAAGCTCAGCAGTGTGCATCATTTTGTCCTCATAGCCACTCTTCTCTCCAAGGAAATCAGAGGCCCAAAGAGGTTCAATCAGCACCGGAGGTCAGACAAAGAAGAACTGAGGTAGGAATCCAGTTCTTCTCCAAACCCAGGATATGGTCATCTTATGCTGCCTGAAACTCTCTCATTATTACAGCTACTGCATTCTCTGAATGCATTGTCAAAATACAAACACTGCCCGAGAGAGGTTACCTAAGCCTTCCTGGAGACCCGACTCTAGAAGACCACCTTCTAGAACAAGAGAGACTCAGGGGTGTACAGGTGGGAGGGGCAATAAGGAGGCACATTAATATGAAGGGACATTTACAAACTGATAAACTGATGTACAGAGAGGTAAAGTGATTTGACCAAGAGTATACAGCAAATCAGTGTCATAATCAGAAATCAGACTGGGACGACGGGACTCCGCATATGGAAACTCAGAGCGTCTGCCAACTTGAAAGATCCTAAACTCGCCACACCAAGAGGCTGACATCAACAGAAGCAAGTTTAAATAGCAAAGCCTCAGCCAGACTCTGCGGAGAGACTCCTTCCAGTCATAGCCCTTCAGGGCTGCAGAGTTCAGAGAATAGTTAAAGTACATGGAATTGGGTGTAAGAGTCCTGAATTTTGGTAGCAGACAAGTTACTAATGACTCCAGTGACTTTGGGCAAGTCATTTCCAGGCTCTGAGCCTCAGTATCCCCAACTTCAATCAGAGAGGTTGGATTTAAAAACCTCAAAAGTGCCTCCAGTGCTTCTAGAGCTCGCATCAGCCTTGGGATCCAGGATGGAGATAGTTCCACCCCCACGGACATCTGTTGTTTCCTTACCAGCACCCCACTTTTCCAGGTGGGCCCATCACCCATGACTTTGACCTACAGTTGAAAGGGGCTGACCACTTCTGCTCTGGGGTGAGCATGTGACCAAGGGCTAGCCAATCAGTGCAGTCTGCAACCTGAAGATGACGACTGGTTCAGGGATAGTGTGATGCCCTCTGAACCAATGGTATTCAATCCAGGGGATTTTGTCAAAAACTGGGAGAAAGAAGTTCTCTTTCTGCTGACATCGTGAAGCAGCGAGAATCCCAGCACGTGAGGAATGGGGCAGCATGATTTTGAAGACAGAAGGAAACCAAGTCCTGGTAGCATCGACCTTGCCGGAGCATCTGCTTGCAAGCTGGCTTAAATTCGGAATGCACATGCTCCTGAGATTTTAGTTGCACGAGTCTTAAGCCATTATAGTTGGTTTTTTTTTTCCCTTTAACTTATCACTGCAGCTGAAAGTTTCCTGATTGATACAAAAGCCCTCATTTTGAGGATGAGAAAATGGAAACCTAGCTTTTCCCTGAAATCTGGTGGCCGGAAGTGCCTCAAAGCTCATCCAGTACAGTTCCCACTGTTTACAGATGAAGACACTGGTGTCCACAGATGAGAAGTGACTTGCAGTGTGCACACAACACACACACACACACACGCACACACACACACACACCACACCACACAGCAGTGGGAGGCGTCTTATTATAATAACACTGAGAAACTCTGTTTATCATCAAACATTTCATACTTCCTATTACCCGGGAGAGAATTATTATCTAGCTGGTGCGGCGAGATGCTCTTTCCCATAATGGAATTTTACTCTGGAAGTGTATTTTGGTATTAAAAGGTTCCACTTTATAATGTCGATGGTTCAATCTGTGATCTAAAAGGCACTTAAACGCTTTGAACAAGCGGCATAAAAAGCTTTTACTGCAAAAGCCTTGTTGGGTCTTCCAATTTTGCCATTGATCCTTTTCCCCTGAAGGCAGCTCTGGAAGCAGCCCATGCAGTAGCTCATCCCTGGTGGGGTTGGGTCTCTAGTGAGCCAGGAAGAGGCCCTGTGGCAGCTGCACTTTTTGTACCCATTGGCAGGTATCGGAACATTCTCGATGGACTATAGAAGACTTCTATAGGCACAGCCCCCTGAGCAAAGATGTTGGAGCCACCCGGATAGCTCACACGAGCTGAATTCCAAGGCCCTTCACTATTTCCAGTGTGAATCCTCGGCCAGGCCCCCTCACGTATGAAATAGTTCAATAATACCAGCGCCTGTTGTTCTTGTGAGGGATCCGTCAGTTAATCACCGTTGCTGAGACCTGATAAGTGAGGGTGCTCAGAGCACATAGGGTCCCTGTGCCTGCTTATCATACCTCTTCAGTGACTGAGAGGTTCGGGTGCCTCTGAGAGCAGTGGTCGAGGAGGAAGAGCCCTACACTTGGGGCCAGGAGACCACTGATCTCTCTAACCCTCCACTGCATCCTTCTAAAGGGGCATCTGAATATGTCACAGATTTCATAGTCACTTGTGCTGTCCATGGACCAGAATGGCTTCCTGTAGTGTGGACTCCATGTGACTCTTCAGCTCAGTCACCTGCTGTGGAACAGAGGATTTGGTTAGCATTTCTTGGTCATGTCATTGGCCACCCTTTGCCAATAGCTGAGGGCCAGAGATGTTTGATGCACTGCCTAGGCAGTAGGTGCCATAGACAGGAGTGTCCCATGAAAGAGTCTATGAGCAAAGCAGCAATGAGGAGCCACAGTGATTAAACAATATTCCCAGAGCATGTGCCATGGCCCAGAGGTCCCACCAGCATCCCAAAGTGAAGAAAGTGCGGGAAACGTACATCCTGTGCCTTCTGCCAGGGATCCCCACCAACATGTTGAACTCTGAGGGTCAAAGTAGAAAATCAATCTGGTTGGACCTCAGACTTCTCAAACTTATTTCACCTAGCACAGCCTTCCCCTGGGTGACACCTATCACCACCCACAGGGCTAAAGGAAGGCAGAGCCTACTTAAGAGAGCAGGGCTACAAGATTCCAGAAGCTCAAGTGGAGTTTCTGAGCGATTGCTTACCTCTGCTGTTCCTGCTGACATCTCCTAGGCTAGCACTGGGGCAATCCAATATGAAGCCGTTCCCTCGGCCACAGCACTCACTGCTCCAAAATGATTCTTTCACGCATGTACACACCCACAGTATCAAAAGCAGTCCACGTCCGTGTATGCAGAGAGAACCCGTGCAAGAATATGGCAGCTGGCTCCAAGGAAGTCAGAGTCCAAAAGGGAAGACAGACATGTGGACTCAAGCGTGAAAAGGTCTGTGTTTCAATATGCGCCTCGTGAGGGTAGGTGGGGTGGGAGGAAGCCTTCTTCTAAAGGTGGGTTGCTGGCCCAAGGACACAAGGAAGACAGAAGGCCATGAAAGCAGCCCATGTAAAGACCGAGAGGAAGGTGGCGCATTTCTGGAATTGCAAGGATTTAGACTGGAGAGTAGGGATAAGGAGAAAGGAGGGGAAAGGTAAGTAGGAGCCAGGCCATGAAGAGGTTCCTGAGCCACGCATGCCAAGGGACTTCAGAGGCCACTGGAGAAATGACAGTGTGTGTGTGTGTGTGTGTGCACTCACATGCCTTGCTGTGAGGTGGGGGGTGACGTGGCTAGACGTGTGGCTGAGAGCAGCATCCTAAGCCCCTGTGGAGTTGGCCTGGGGAGACCGGCTGGAGTAGCTGATCATGGTTAATAGCAGGATGTGCTTTGAGAGGTTTAAGATGCCTATAAATTTCTCCTCCATCTCCTTTTACCGGGGCTGGCCTTAGTAATTTTTTAGGCCAACAGAACGTGGAGCAGAGACCCTGTGTGACTCCCAAGCCTGAGTCAGACACCCTTGCAGTTTCTACCTGGTCTTCTTTAAACACTCTCTCCTGGGGGAGCCAGCTGTCCCATTCTGGAGTCTGCCCTCAAGGAAGCTCAAGCCAGCCACACAAAGAGGCTTATGTTGAGAGAGAGAGAGATTCCAGAGGCCATTGAAGAAATGAATGTATGTGTACGTGTGTGCGTAGTGCACTTACAGGCCTTGGTGTGAGGTGGAGGGGGTGACATGGTCCAACCAGCTGTCCTAGCTGTCCCAGCTGATTGTCAGACATGTTGGTGTCTGGGTAATGCGGTGTTAGTGAACACAACGTGGAGAAGAATTGAGGTGCTGGCAACCAGAGCCCAGGTCCAGTAATACAGCCCCAGGGGAGAGGCCGGGCTTCTCCACTCCTTCAGGCCAAACCCAACGAGGCCCAGCCATGGTGCCCAGAGCACCGTTGTCCTGCAGGTCCTGCCCCCATTCCTAACCCACAGCATTGTGCCTATGATAAAATGGCACTCTTGTTTTATGCCACTGGCTCTGTAGTGTTAGGGTCTATAAACAAGTCGGGATGGCACCTGGCATTTTGCCAGAGGGAGTGGTTTGTGAAGTAATGCCAGCGAGCCATTAAGTGTGGAGATTCCTGATTGGTTGACTGCTGTATCTAGTTTATGTTAATTAAGATAAGCTGTGTGGAATGTATATATACCCCTCCTGTCCTACAATAAACGGCTCCCACTCCTGCTGTATCAATGTACACAAGTTGCTCGTCACCCCCCCAGTTATTTTGCTGCAGCCGGACTGCGGCACTGTGGATGGCTTGTAACACTGCAAGAGACAAACAGAATACTTGACAAGCCCAAGGAACCCAGTCTAGTGAAAATACCATGTGTTATGGTTTAGATCTGAGTTGTCCCCCTAAAGCTCACATATGAAACAATGCAAGAATATCAGAGGTGAAATAATCAGATTACGAGAGGAGAGTTGTGACTAATCAATGGACTTATCTGCTGATGTGGATTAACAGGGTGGTAACTGAAGGCAGGTAGGGTGTGGCTGGAGGTGGAGGGTCGCTAGGGGCATGTCTCTGGTCAGCAGAGCTCTCTCTGCTTCCTAAGTGCCACGTCCTGAGCTGCTTTCCTCCACCAGGATGCTCTGCCTCACCCTGGACCAGAGCTATGGGGTCGGCCATCTGTGGACTGAGCCCTCTGAACCCCTGAGCCAAATAGACTTTCCTTCTCTAATCGTCTCTCCAGGTCTTTGGTGACAGCAACAACAACAACAAAAACTGACTAAAACATCATGTGAAAGAAAGTTTGCATTAATGGCTGCAGAGCATCCTTGGGGGAGAAGAGCTCTGGAGGTGGTACATTGTCACTGTGTCCCCTGCCCTAGCTGGTGTCACTGTATACCCACCATTCTGAGAGCTTGGAAGCACCCCAGGAGGAAACAGAGACTCGAAATGGAGAACCTCGTTAGTAGATGGGCTTTGTTAATTAATGAGAATCGAGTCTGATTCCAGGAGCCAAATGACAAGATAGCATTAGCAGAGTTCCCTTCCCACGGCAGGACCAACTCTGCGGTGGTTTCTTATGTTCCTGAGTCAGATCAAAGCCGCCACAGCCTCACCAGCCAAAGCCTGCCTTCGGGGAAGGTGTGGGGAGCTCCAAGCCATTCATCGCCCCCCAGGGTTCAAGGTCTGCCTTGAGTATCCAAAGGCAAAGCCCAGCCTCACCTTTGCCTCTGTTAGAAGTGGGGACTTGAGAGAGGAACACAAGGCCATTCTGCAGGAAGGAGAAGGAGACGCAGGGCAGGCCCTAGAATGAGTGTCCTCACCAGGTCACTTTCTGAGAGGCCCAAGCCCTGCTCTGTGACCAGATACCTGTGCTCATGAAAGTCTCTGAACCTGTCTCTGCAACATGATCTGCTTCATCTGTCCTGAGGGGTGTTAAGAGACCAGGTGGGTATTTAACTTGCAAAGTGTCCCCAACTCCAGCAGAAGGAGCCTAAAGGGCTGTTAGAGATTGAATTGTGCCTTCCCAAATTCACGTTAGAGTCCTGACCTTCACTGCCTTGTTGGGAATTAGAGTGATTGTAGGTATAATTTGTTTAGATGAGGTCCTACTGAGAAAAATACAAGTCCAAGATGACTGGTCTTTTTATTAAAAGGAGAAATTTGGACACATAAACCCACACACACAAGGACACCTTGTAGAGATGGGAGCTCTGCTGCCACAAGCCAAGGAGCTACCAGAAGCTCAGAGAAGCCAACACAGCCTCTTGTCTGGCACCTTCAGAGCGTAGCTGGGCACACACCTTGACCTCAGACTTCCAGCCTCCAGACCTGTGAGACGATGTTTCATGAGACGCTAACACAGGGTTTATTTGTTAACAAACATGCATTCCTCGGGCCCCCTACAGGGGTGCACCCAAGGGCCTTCCTGAGAGGAACTCGTCACAGGGTGTTATGGACTTGGGTCCCCAAAGCCAGATGTTGGAGTCCTAACCCCAGCGCTCAGAATGTGCATTTGCATTTGGAGACAGAACCTTTGTAGAGGTTAGTAAGTTAAAATGAGTCCATTAGCTTGGACTCTAATCCAATGTGACTGTGACCTTATAAGGAGAGGAGGCTAGGATACAGATACACACCGAGGAATGACTGTGAAGGCAGAGCAAGGAGATGCCATCTACAGGCTAGAGAGAGTGGCTCAGAGAAAACCCACCCTGCGACACCTGACCTCAGATTCCAGCTCCAGAGTGAGGGAGAATACATTTCTGTTCAGGCCCCCACCTCTGGCTCTTTATGACAGCAGCCCCAGCCAACCAAGGCGCCAAACAACATGCCAAGTTCAAGATGAATGTTGCCTGGGGAGGGTGCTCCTCACCCAGCCTGGGGGTGGGGGCTTCTGAGATGAGACAGCTGAGATCCAGGGAACCCCAGGGCTGAAAGAGACAAGTTTGCCATTCCCCAATCCAAGAGCACCACTGCCATGGTCACCTCGGGGTCCCGGCCTCTCACTCACTCACACTTTGCTCCCTAAGGATAGAACTTGCGAGTGCAGGACAAGCCAAGAGTCCTCTCTCCACACAGAGTTTCCATGAATGGAAGAGCGGCTGAGGGTGCTGGAGCAAGTCAGCGAGGCCTTCTGTGGCTTCACGGTTCCTCATGAGCTCCAGGGGGCAGGGAGGGTCACATTTTGACTGAACTGAGGAGGCTCTAACTGGAAAGGGGCACCTAGGTTCTCTGAAATCACTCACAGAACTGAAATGAGAACAGAACTGGAGGCCAGCCCAGCCCATTCTACATCCTAGTCTCCTCTTCTTGCAAGGACACAGTCACATTGAATTAGGGCCCAACTTAATGCCTCATTTTAACTTAATCGCCTCTGTTAAGGCTCCATCTCCAAACGCAAACACATCCTGGGCGCTGGGGTTCGCACTTCCACTGTGGCTTCCGGGGCCCATTCCTGGGGCCATGGGTCCTCGAGGTATCCTTGAGTGTTTGCAGAGCTCCTGTAGAAAGCTGTGATCCCCCTTCACACACACACACACACACACACACACACACACACACACACCACGACCTATTCCTTCACATTTGGGTTTGGGCCAACTAAACAACTCTGCCCACCTGTGGCCCATGCAATGGGCCAGGGTGGGCAGCCATCATACAAAATGGCAGCCAGTTTGGCATCGAGCCAACGATTTTGAATTGAGAAGATGGAAAAAGAGCTCATGAAAGCCTGAGACTGAGAGTGAGACTCACAAACACAGATGCACACACACACACACACACATACACACAGACACACAGAATCCCGAAGGCCTTTGTCCCTGGTTCTAACTAGAAAGTTCACCTGGCAGTTGAGGATTCTTTTATCGCTGCCTGCAATCCCCTTGGCTTCTCCAAGGAAGAATACTAAAGATGCCCCCACCAGGTGCCCCCGTGGGCTATTTTACAACGACACAGTGAGAAATAAGAGAAATCTTGGCAAACTTTAAAGAAAACAGTTAATTGCCACTGACATTCTCTCTAGTTGCACAAGCAAGCCCTGGGTCTAATCACACGCATTATTGTAATCAGCCTGCCAATCACATTGTGGAATATTTCATTTTTGACATAATTACAGTAGAATACCCACAACCCATCAATAATATGGATAAGGCAAGATTGATATTGTGTTTCCAAATGGGACCTGACAAAGCCACCGCGGCTTTTGTTCGGGAAGAAAGGCAGGAGGGGTGGCATGTCCCCCTTGCTCTGAGACGGAGTGAAGGAGACTGTCTGGAACGTCACTCACAGGAGGCGGGGAACCTCGCGTCGGAACCGTAATTGGGAATTTTCAATTATTCAAGCCTCATATAGGTTATTCTTATGGAGCAACAAATTCAGAGTGAATGCTATAACCTGGGGCCTTTGTACTTACACGGTTTTGTGAAATGGAGGCCGATGGTGAATTGCTCTTTTATGTTAATTTACCTCATTTTACTTATTAGTTCCTTGCTGTAGATCAGTGTCTTTGTATGTACTAGTCTCAGAAGTAAAACATGCACACACACACACACACACACACACACACACACACAAAGAAACAGTACAGTTTGGACTTTTGGCTTCTCCAGGTAGGTCAGCTGTGACCGCCCCCTCCAACCCTCCTGCTCCTCCTTTAGGTCAGCAACCCAGGTATGCCTGGGCGGTGAGGCAGGTTGCAGACAGGCCAAAGAAAGTGCCTGGAGACTGTGTGTGATTTACGTGAAGAATGCTTACAAGAGTTCAGAGACTGCTCCAAGAAGAGTTCAGTGGGGACAGACTGACAGGTAGCACTTCTGCTCCCCTCAGGGGCTCTCCCAGCAGCACCTCCTCTCCCTTGCAGTGTGGATGAGTGACACAGCCCTTCCACAGTGCCCTCTGTTCTGTGTCCATCCCCTCTGAGGGACCTGTTTTGTGTCTTGGGCTACAGAAACAGTGACATTATCAGCATTAGCATGCTTCGTTGGTGTGACCCGCGTCCCAAGGAGCAACTGTTCTGGCAAACATGCAAGAAAGTAGCTTTGTACAGATGACACGAACCCGCCCTAGGTCCCAGTGTGCACGAGGAAGCCCTTGTCCTTGGGGATATCGTGTATCTGGACATTCTGGCCCCAGCCTTGCTCTTGTGGTTCCCTTGACTAGACTAACTTTTTGGGAACAGAAAGGGGGTATCCAAGGACATAGTGTTTTACTGTCCCCCTTTTCTTTAAGGACGATCCACCCCCACACCCTTTGTCTTTCATTTCTAGATAGAGCTTTGCCATTGTTCTCAACGGGGAGAATTAAGAGCAGCAGACAGATCCTCCGACAGGTTGTTCAAAGAGGACTTTTATTTTTGCACATCGAGCTCTGTTATTTTTGGAGAACTGCCCCCCCATCCACTTAGTTGGTGCTGAGGGTGGAAAGGAGAGGAGGAAGCTCAGCTGTGAGAAGAGCATGACCTTCCTCAAACTTCATTTCTAGAAGCATCGCTTACTGAGGGCCCAATGGTGCCGTGTTGGACAGCAGAGGGGAGCTGCTCCAAAGTGAAGCCTCAAGGGTCGAGGGAGTAGACGGCCAGAGGGGCCAGCAGGGTGGATCTGGAGCAGCAGTACCTCAGAGGGCGCCACACAGGGTCTAATACCTGCCCTCAGAGCCCCTTCTTAGCAAGGCCAGGCCTCCTGCAAATTGTCACTGGCCCACAGGGCAGAAGTCACCGACAGGCCTGGTGGGCACAGAGCGGGGCCAGCGATACCATCCGGGGCCCACAAAAATGTTTAGCTGTCTTTCAGAATTAGAGGAAAAGAAGTGAGCTTTTAGGTCATAGATATTGTATTAATATGCAATAATAGTTTGTCTTTATACTAATGCACTCATCAAATATTATTTTTAATACTAAGATTTTTAAATATAGTAAAATACACATAAAATGCTCCATCTGAATCATTTTTAAGTACTCGATTCAGTAATGGTAAGTACATTCACATTGTGGTCCAGCCAAACTCTACAACTTTATTAATCTTGCCAGAAGGGAACTGCACCCACTAAACACTGACACACACCCCATTCTTCCTCTCCTGGCCCCTGGAGGTTTCCATTCTACTTCCTGTCCCCATGAATTTAACCACCCTCAGGGTCTTCTGTAAGTGAAAGCATCCAGTATCTTTGTGACTGGTCCATTTCATGCAGCATGAAGTCCTCAAGGCTGATCCATGCTGTGACATGCGTCAAGGCTGGATCCTATCCTGTTGTATGGAAAAACCACAGTTTGTTTATCCATGCATCTATTATGGACATTTGAGTGGCTTCCCCCTTTTGGCTATTGTGAATAAGACCACCATGAACATGGGCCTACAAATGCTTGCTTGAGTCCCTGCTAGCAATTCCTTTGGGTAGATAGTCAGAAGTAGATCTTATGGTAATTATTATTGAAATATTTTGAGAAACCTCCTACTGTTTTCCATTTCCACCGGTAGAAGACAGGGGCTCCAATGTCTCCACCTCCTCTTCGGACTTGTTATTGTCTGGGTTTGGGTTCGGTTTAGTCTGGTTGCTTTGGTAGCAGTCATCCTAACAGGTGTGAGGCAGAATTTTAAGATTTTGCACAGAAGAACAAGTCCCCAAAGGCAAGAGAGTCTGAGGCTCCTGGGAGTCAGGGTGTGGTCCTGCTGGCCTTCATCAAGCTAGCTGAGGTGGCTCTCCTGGCCTCTAAGCTCCCCAGCATCCGTGTCCCCACATCCAGGTGGCCAGCATACACCAGCAGGTGCCACAGAGGTTGCATTGGCTGATTTCAGTGCCCAAGCATTGAGAAGGCCCTCACTACCGCACCCCCCAGAGGTGATCCCATTTAGCTCTGTATTAGTCCCCTGTAGCCACTGAAACAAATGACCACAAACCGGGTACTCTAAACAACAGAAGTTCATCCTCCCAGAGTTCTGGAGACCAGAACTCTGAAATCAGCATCACTGCAAAACCCAGGTCTCCCAAGGAGAATCTGCTTTTGGGACTCTCCAGGTGGCTCTGCCAGGTGGCTGCCAGCTTTCCCTGGCTGGTGACTGCATCCCTCCAACCTCAGCCTCTGTGGTCCCATTGCCTTCCCCTCTTGGGGTGTGCCAATCTCCCACCTCTCTCTTGTAAGGATTCATGTGATTGCTTACCAGGAAATCTAGGAGAATGACCTTCCCATTTTAGGGCACTTAATTTTATCATATCTGCAAACCCTTTTTCCAAATAAGGTAATATGCAGAGGTTTCAGGAATTGGCACTTAATGTCTCTGGAGGCCCCTCTTTAGCCTATCACAGGTCCCTCACACAATCCTATCAGGCACATCTCTGCTTCAGAAGCATGAAGCTGTGACCAAGGAGGACAGGGGCTGACTGACAATGTGTGAGGTCATCTGCCCGCATTTGGTGGTGTAGTTAGTGCACCTGATTCTTGAGACAGGCTTCTTCGTGGGGCTCCCCAAGGACCACCCACAGCCTTTAGGGCTGTAGCTCTGCCTCCCACCTCTTCAATCCCTGGATCCTCAGGTCTTAGGGAGTTAGAGACCTGCGACTCATAGAACGCCAGGACTTCCTTCGCCACGATGGTAGGGGAGGATTCGTTACTTGGTTAAGGAATATTTTCTGAAATAAAAACAAATGCACTGAGCACTGCACACCTGTGATTCCAGCCACCTAAGATGCGGAGGCAGGAGGGTTGCAAATTTGAGGCCAGTCTCAGCAACTTAGCAAGATCTGGTCTCAAAATAAAATTAAAAGGACTGGGCATGTTGCTCAGTGGTACAGCATCCCTGGATTCAGTTCCCAGTACTGAGAAAAAAAAATCAAAAATGGTTTTCACATTAAGCAGTATGACAGATTGAATTGTGTCACCCCACCGAGATTTGTACCCTCAGCACCTGTGGATGAGACCTTACCTGGAAATAGAGTCATTGCGGATGTAATTAGTTAAGACGAAGTTATGTTGGAGTCGGGTGGTCCCCCAACCAATATGACTGTGTCCTGATAAAGGCGGGGTTCAGACACAGACAGAACACAGGAAGAAGCTGTGTGCAGGCTGGGGCTCCTCTCCACAAGCTCAGAAAGAGGCCTGGAGCAGACCCTTTCCTGGTGCCCTTGGGGGAAGTAGGGTCCTGAGGATGCTTTGAACCCAGACCTCCAGAACTGTGAGAGAATCAGTCCCTCCTGTTCTGCACCACCCAGTTGTGATTCTCTGTAACAGCAGCCCCAGAGAACTAATAAAGCCATATGCAATTTAACAACCAGCGCATCCTCCGAGAAACATGTCATTAGGCAATCTCATCATTTTGCAAATGCCACTGAGTTCAATTATAACGACCTCCATGATATTAGTCCATGGCTTGACGTGGGGTCTTTCTTTTTTCCTGTTTTTCTTTCTTGCAATGCTGGGACTAAACACAGGGCCTTGTGCTTGCTAGTTGTCGTGGTCTCTTGATGTAATCAGGAGGTGAGGAAAACCCGTGTCTGAGGCTGTGGGCAGCATCTCACTGCCCACTGTTTTATGGCCATCTCTTCATATCCAAAACGACAACACAGAGTAAAGGGGAGGCAATGCGCAAACCAGTAACAGTACTTAGCCTCCTTATCAAGTGTCACCCGCCGCACACAACTGGCAGCGCCGTCCGCTTGGTTACACCAGCATCCCCACAAAACCCGTGAGGAGTGGGTTTTGCTAAGATGTCGCCAAGGCCATGATGTCATTAGGTGATGGGGATTTCCCAGCCCCCTTCTAGTGTCATGGGACCCCGTCACACACGCAGTCTGTTGTGGACAGAAAAGTCATTATGTGGCTCATGGCTGCATGCCAGGGTTCGACAGGTCACTGAACTGACCACTCCCTGCTGTCCTCCATTCCTGGTCAGTCTAGACTGGCCCACTACGAGGCTGGAAGAAGACATCTTGGCCCCTCAACAAAGCGCCCTCCTGGGGCCTTCCACCCCAGTGGAACCAACCTGGGGTCTCGTGGGAAGCCTCAAATGACAGGGCCCGGGGAAGAGGAAGAGGAAGAAAGGGAGGGGGAGGACAGGGGGAGGAGACCTCATCTGCCCTGCGGGCTCCTGTGCCTCCTTTCCATGACCTCTTTTCTCATTCATTCATGAGCCTTTGTGATGTGCCTTCCTGGGGGTGCCCTCTGTTCCTGGGGAACATTCTAGGCCACCTCCATGTTGCCACACAGAAGTTCAAGTCCCCACGGTGCCTCATTGCCTGACCTCTTTGCCTTCCAATTCTTCACCTTCTTCCCTGCCTTGAGACCCTCACCACGTCCCATTCAATTTTTGATCAAAAGAAAAATGCTGCTTCTTGCCCGTCTTTTGCCCCAAGGCTCCCACCACATCAGAACCAGTTTCTTTCCTCTTTCTTAGTTACATGCTCTGTTCGCTTTTTTTTTTTTCTGATTATAAAATTTTAGCTTGAACCATATGTAATTACCACTGTGTACGAGAAAATTGGTGTCATACATTTCATAGAGACCCACCTATTTGACTCCACCTACAGCAGACAAAGTGTGGAAAACACCCACCAAAAGTATAAAGGCAAAAGCAAAAATCACCTGTCTCCGAGGTGATCGAGGGCCACTGTGGAGTGCTGCCTTTTCATTCCTTTCCTCTTTTTCTCTCTGATACATACTGCCAGAGCACCTCAACACACAAGCAAGCACAGTGGAGGTTTCCAGAGCACGGAACCCTCCCTTCACTAAGCACAATGGTGAGCAGGCCGTCACACCTGTGCACAGACAGGAGCTAATGCCCCACCAAGACACCCAGGAGGCAGTGACGCTGTTGACCCTGATTGACAAGGAATATTGTATGTGCAGTTTCGTGCCCACTCTTCTCACTTCATGATTGTCACGTGCCATTAAAAACTCCTCAGTGCTGGCCTTGGTGGCACACGCCTGTAATCCCAGCAGCTTGGGAGATTGAGGCAGAAGGATCGCAGTTTCAAAGCAAGCCTCAACTTATCGAGGCTGTAAGCAACCTTGTGAGACCCTCTCTCAAAATTTAAATATTAAAAGAACTGGGATGTGGCTCAGTGGTTGAGCACCCCTGGGTTCAGTCCATGGGACCAAAAAAAAAATTATTGAAGTCATATTCTTCAGCGTCAGTGCCATATTATCCATAAGTACGTGCTATGGATCAGAAAACTTTTGCTAAGGAACAGACAGTTACTACTTCAGGCTTTGTGAGACAAACAGTCTCTGTTGTAGTAAGGACATCCCTGGATACTTGCAGAGGATTTGCTCTAGGACCCTTGTGGATACCAAAATCTGGAGATAGTCAAGTCCCCTCTACAAAGTACACATGCTCCATATACTTTAAATAGTTTCCAAATTACTGATAACACCTGATACAATGCAAATATCACATAGCAGTTGTTATGCTGCCCAGTTAGAGAATAATAAGAAAGCAATGTCTGTGTTTAATGCAGACATAATTTTTGAATTTTTCAAATGTTTTCCATCTGCTTCTGGTTGAACCGTGGATGTGGAATCCTCAGGTATGGAGGGCTGACTGTCCCCGACTCTGCTTTTGTGTTGAGAAGGAGCCAGGGCCAACGTGTGAGGGAGCGGGCGTGGCTGCCTCCCACTCAAAACTCATTAACCAAACAGGTCTCCAGATCACAGGGGGCAGCTTGCAAAAGCCTGCCCCATAATTTAGATGATTTTTTTTCATATCATTGGACATTTGGTCTTCATATAATTTTTAACATGAAAATGTGAATTTTAATCAAGTTAAATCCATCCTGCTTTTCCTTGGGCTTTGCTTTCATTGCCGGAAGACCAGAAGCTCTGTCCTTTTGTGATTCAGAGCTGATCTCTGTGGTCTCTGTGTGGGCCTTTAACACTCACCCCTTCCACTGTCCTGGATGTCTTGTCGTTCAGCATGAGGACAGCTGTCATCCCGAGAGCACTTTCGACTCTAACTAAGCTGTGTAGAGTTGGAACAAGGAAGAGTAATCAACCCATCTCTTCCATGGGCTTCACTGGGCATGTACATATGGCCCATGCCACCAACATCCCTAGGAATTAAAGGAAAAAGAATGTTTTAGCAATGAAAAGAGAACGACTCCATAAAATTGTGGACACAAAAAAAGAGAGTAGTGCCGCTTGCTGGGCCCTGATGCCAGGAATATGTATCCAAATGTATGTGCTAACCATGACAGGGGAACAGCCATGAAGACGAATGAGAGGTACAACTTGTAAATGATAAGAAAAGTAACAACGGGCTTTCCCAGGAAAGGTGGAGGGAGACGGGACAGCACCAACCACAGAAGCTGGAAAGCCCAAGAGAATGTGAGGGGAAATAAACGTGAATGCATTAAATTCTTATATTAAAATTCAGAGGCTTAGGTGAGGTTCGTTTTGTTTTGTCTTGTTTTGTTTAAGTCTAGACGTGTCACTTATAGGAGTCAGGACAGAAAAATGACATGAAAAGACTGAAAGTAAAGGCACCAGAAAATATGCAGCAGCTATAGGGAAAGGAAGTAGTTCTGTTCCCTAAAATCAAATGGGAGACAGGAAGAAGTAATATTTCCCCCTGATAGAATGTATAATTTACAAAGTGTGTCAGCTATGAAACTTCTGCACATAACATGATTTGAAATTTTTAGTTACCAAAAAAGGCAGGAATAAAGCAGAAAATCTACTCATTCAAAATCATAATAGAAGTCTTTAATATACATGTCTCAAAAATAAGTAGATCAGGGGCTGGGGTTGTGGCTCAGAAGGAGAGCACTCGCCTAGCGTGAGGCACCGGGTTCAATCCTCAGCACCACATAAAAATAAAATAAAGGTATTGTGTCTACCTATAACTAAAAAGTAAACATTAAAAAATAAGTAAATTAAATAGAGGAAGAAATATATAGAAATACACAGATGACTTAAACATATGTAATAAGCGTGATATAATAGAAACACAGAATACATGTCACAATTAGCCAACACAATACAATTCAGAGAATTCATATTCTTTGAAAAGCATACATATTTTTATTATGGAATAGTCATAAAATCTGATCATAAAGTAGACTAGATAGAAGGGCTTAAAAAAGGAAGAAGAAATTATACAAGCCACTTTTCTGACCACAATTCACTAAATTGAGGAGTTAACAATTAGGACAGCTAAATAAAGTCTATCTGCCTCAAAATATTAACATGCCTTTCTAAATAACTCATCGGTTAAAGAGAAAAGCAATCCAAAATTAAAAACTATTTAGCTGGGCACAGTGGCACTCACCTGTAATCCCAACTGCTTGGGAGGCTGAGACAGGAGGATTATAAGTTCAAAGCCAGCCTCAGCAAAAGCAAGGCACGAAGCAACTCAGAGAGACCCTGTCTCTAAATAAAATACAAAATAGGGCTGGGGATGGGGCTCAGTGGTCGAGTGGCCCTGAGTTCAATTGCTCTAACCGTGCCCCCCTCCAAAAAAAAAAAAAAACTGTTTAGACATGCACAGTAATGAGAGCATTAGGTAATGAGAACCCTGATCTGCAGCCAAAACAATACTCAGAGGAAAATCTGTAGCCTACACTGTCTCTTTGAAAACAGGAAAGACGGAAACTTTAATGAACCTGAAGACAGTAGAAAGAAGAAATTAATGAACATAAGGCAGAAATGCGAAATCGGGGCACAGCAGACAGACAACCGGTCAACGCACGCACTTGAAGGAGCCGTGGAGGGGTCGTTCTTTGGCGGGAGCTTCGCCACCGAGTCACTGAAGACTTCTGGAGCACCCCTGTGTCCTCAAGGGGGCATAGGGTGGCAGAGGTGGGGAGACAGTTAATAAGCAAGCTAGTGCAATCTAAACGTGTCAACGACGATGAACCACATAAAGGGGAACAAAGCAAGAGAGGAGGAGACACAAGCCCAGGTGGGGCGGTTTGCAGGTCTCAACAGCAAAGGCAGGAAGAGCTCCTGAGCAGGAACATTCTGGTAAAGCCCAAAGACCCTGGAGGGTCGAGCCATGAAGACAGCGGGGAAGAGCAATCCCGGCAGAGGGAACAGCAGGTGCAGGTGCCGGGATGGAGAGGCATCCCTGGTGTGTTTGCAAAGAAGTCAGGAAAAGAGACGCTGGGAGAGGAGAAGCTGGAAGGGAGGAGAGAAACAAATCCATAACAGGAATGAGAAAGATGCATCACTACACAGAGATGTTTCAAAAGACAGTATCTCCTACATTTATATTCTAATTATCTAGGTGACGAAGATAACAAACAGACAAAACCTATGGCTCAAACCAAAGAGAAGATGAATTCCTCTAAACCACTCAGAGGTTGGTGCAGCGGCTTCACCCGTGACAGAGGCTGCTCCTGCTTCATGCATCTGCCCTCCCAGCTTGTGCCCCATGTCTGGCCCCCAGGCTCCCCTTCCAGCAGCCACGGAGGGGAGAAGGAGAACACTCCTTGGAGGCCTCGTGCCAGAGACTGCAAAGGAACCTCACCCACATACCCAGTCTGAGCTCTGAAGCCTTCACAGCCTGCACTTGGAAAGATGGCCACAGCTCGCCACAGGGAAAGCTAGGAAAGGTGTCTTGTTCCAGGCATTTGTATCCAGCTACAAATTGTGGGTTCTCTTATCTTAGAAAAAAAGGAGAGAATTGTTATTATGCACAATTAGCAGTTTCTACCACCATCACCAAAGACCTCTCCCTAAGACAATCGCCCTGCCAGATGTGTTTAGGAACAAACGCATTTTCTCCCAGCCTTTCAAACAAGGATTTCAGATATATCAATCAGTATAGAACACGGAACAGGGCAAGAAGCTTCCCAGTTCATCCTTTCGGCTTGGTATAGCCCTGATACTAAAAACCAGATTAAAGAACACTACACATCAGTGTCATTTATCAACTCAGAAAGCAAATAAAGTGTGACCAATGGTCTGTTAAGGGACTCAGGTCACTTGGAGTGGAGACCAATCCCAGGAACATTCATGTGATCCCACCTTAGGAAATGCACATCATTCACAGATTAAAGGAGGAAACTCACGTGGACCCCTCAGAAGGTGCTGGGGATATGGGATATGGTAAAACCGAGCATCTAACCCAGCTTTAGAAATAAACTGCTCGTTAAGTAGAAACAGAAGGACCTTTATTTAAGTTGATAAAGAACGCTGCCACAGAGACTGCTGTCGTGCAGCTGGGCCGAACCCCCAGGTTAGCTGGGTCTGTGGCCACTGACTTAGAGACTAGCTCCCCGGCCTCCTGCAGCCAGGTGTGGTCAGGTGATGAAGGTCAAGCCCGGGACTGTGAGCGAAGGTGAAGGACGTGACGCCTACGATGGCCGTGGCACAGTTCTAAGGAGGAAGCCCATTGCCCTGGGCCTCTAGCTGCCCCAAGAGCAGAACTCCCTGGGCTGCTTGCCAGGCTCCCGCTGAGCACGCTCACCTGAGAAGGGAATTAGCAAAGTGAGCGCCTATTTGATTTAGCCGGGGTATTTTTGAAGTTTATTCATCCCAACTAGTCCTCTAATTCAATAGTCACCAGAGATCACCACAAATACAGTTTCCCATGGAGACCTATTAGAAGCACCCTCGCTCTAGTCAGGAACAGGAAAAGGATATTTGTTATCATTGTCTTTGCTATCCAACATTTCAAGGGCCGTCCTAGCCAAAACAATAAGATGAGAAATAAAATAAGTATTAGAAAGAAGGATATTAAAATTTCCATTATGGGCAGACATTCCTCCTGAAGAAGTACTGGAAATTATAAGAGATTTCAATCTTATTCACCAGAAGCCAAACAATAACAAACAAACTGACAAATGTGTAGAAATAGATTTTAGAAGAAATGTACATATATTATTTGAGGGAAAAAATAAAAACTCAATCTTTTCTCAATGATATAAGAAGTCCTGGGGGTGGGGGTGGTCAGGAACACACTGTTTTTAGGTGGTATCAACTGCTACAGATGTCAGAGTTCCCCAAATTAACCTACATGTTATGTGTTCCCCAACTTTTTTCTTTAAATTTGGTAAGTTTGTTCCCAAGTCCATCTGTATAAGAAAATACACGGGGCTGGGGTTGTGGCTAGTGGTAGAGTGCTCACCTAGCATGTGTGAGGCCCTGGGTTCGACCCTCAGCACCACATAAAAATAAAGGCATTATATTGTGTCCGTCTACACCAAAAAATAAAATAAACAAGTAAAATAAAAGTATTGTGTCCAACTACAACTAAAAAATAAATATTAAAAAAAAAAAGCATGAGAGACTGGATTTGATCCTCAGCCTCACATAAAAATAAAGATATTGTGTCCAACTATTACTAAAAAAATTAATGTCTTTAAAAAAGAAAGTACAGAAGAATCTAAGGAAAATAAAAGTATCAAACATCTTAAACATTACAGTGGCTAAAGTCATATAGTACCAACAGAAACAGAAAAGTAGATCAATAAAATGAGAGTAAAAGCCCTTGTATAAATGACAATTCTGTTTGTGGTAAAGATGGCCTCTGAGCATATCTGTTTGATAAATGACCTTGGGATGGTTGGCTGTCCATCAGAAGTAATTTTACAACCTCACCTCATTCCATACACACAGTAGAGTCTAGTTAAAACAAAGAGCTACGAGTAAAATTTTAGACTACAACAGTGTATAGATAAAACAGAGGAGGACATTTTTCAGAACGCCAAGAGGGCAAAACCTCTCTAAGCAAGATGCAAAACAAAGACACCGGAACCTCCCCCTCTGCCTCACGACCTGGCCCCCAGCTGGTCCTGAACATTTCAGGTGGGCTTCGGCCTCAGGGCTCAGCACTCACTGGTCCCCAGGCCAGGGCAGTCTTACTCTAAGCCTCTGTGTCAGTGTTGACCTGTTCGGGAAGCCTGTCCTGACACATTTTTTAAAACAGGCTCTAAACGTAATGTGGTACTCTTGCATTTGGAAATATTGAATAGGTTAGTTTTTGTTTTGTTTTGGTACCAAGGATTGAACCCAGGGGTGCTTTACTACTAAACCATATCCCCAGGTATTTTTTAGTATTTTATTTTGAGACCATGTCTCACTAAGTTGCTTAGAACCACGCCAAGTTGCTGAGACCTCCAACTTATGGCCCTCCTGCCTCAGTCTCCCAAGTCACTGGGGTAATGTTAACTCATTATTTCAAAACCGCAAATAAAACTCTGGGTCTTTTTGAAGTAAAGACCAAGGATTTATTCTGGCCAGGGCCAAGGGAGAAGAAAGCAGACATTTCTGCAGCCCAAGACACAGAGCATTTGTGGGGGGCTGCTTAAAAGCCAAAAAAAAAAATGTGAAGGAAAAGGGGCAGGGGAAACTAATACAATTATAGGACATGTTTCACGGGTAGAAAAAGAAAAAGGTGAACTTTTCTCAGAAAGTTTCTCAGCACGTGCTCAGGAAGCAGGCCAGCGTCTGTTCTATGAATTATAGAAGCTGTGGTCAGGGGGCAAGAGGGTGAGGGTGTCAGCTTCTGTGCAGTGGGCTCTTACAGGAAGGGGGCCAACTCCCCTGCGTAGGGTGAGATGTCTGAGCAGAAGGGTCAGCCTGACTTTACATTCAAATCAGCCCCTAACAGTAACAGGCACATACCACTATGCTGGAATCTTCTAACAGATTGGTTTGTCTAACAACCAGCCTCTTTCCTGAAGCCTCTCTATAACCTGTGCTTGAATGCTTCCAGGGTCAAGGAAAACATCATCCACTGGGAGACTCTGTTCTTCAAGTCCATCTACCAATCCTTCATGCACTCTCCTCTCCCTCCATCCAACTACCCATCCACCCATCCACAGCTGCCCTCTCATCTTCCTTTCCATCCATCCATTCACTATCCTTCATCCATCTATCCACCCATCTCTACTACCCATCCATCCTTCCATCCATCCATTTTCCCACTCACCCATTCATTCATCGGTCCACAGCCCCATTACACAAACACTTGTAGGGTATGTGTTATGCACCAGGCATGGTGGTAGGCACTGGGGCTTTTGAATTAAATATATCATGGTGGGCCTGCCAAGGAACTCAGTCTCAGACTGTAAACAAATAATAGTAACAGACTGTGACAAGAGCTATAATGGAATTCCCTTTAAATTTCTGTGGAAGGATGGAGGTAAGAACTTCTGGGGTGTCAGAAAGATCCCAGCCGAGATGACATTTTAGCTAGGGGCTGAAGAGTAGGGGAGAGGGAAGGCATTGCAGCCAGAGGAAATAGAAACTGGATGAGGACCTGTGCATGCAGGACAGGTTCCCAACTTCGAAAATAGATCTGCAGATGGGGCAAGGGGGTGAGGCACAGGAGGAGGGCGTGTGGCAGGAAAAGGAGCATCAGGCAGGGCCTGGAGAGTGGCAAGATGTGAAACGGAGGACCATGTACGCCCCGCTTGAGCTGAGTTTTGGTGAACGGTTATTCTCTAGAAATTTCCGTTAAAAAATATGCAAAGAATCCCCATGATGTTCTTACATTAATCTGTGCTGCTGGCTTGGGCTTAGATGCAGCTTTGCAGAATATATTTTTTTAAAGTTTCATTATGCCACTGTACATCAAAATAGACCAATATAAATTATAATATGGTCATGCCAATAGGACTTGCAAACACAATATTTTAAGTTTATATTGCATTCCAAGACCCATAAAAATTATTCCGAATGGCTGTTTGCTTTTTGAAGCCAAATGAAAAGGTATTTGCAATTTGATTATTAACAAATCAAATCACTGATATGATATTGGATTCGGTACATCTCAAACTGACTGAGAGTGAAAAAATCCTCAGTGGTCAATTATGTAGCATGGCTGGTTTATAGTTTCCTGTGTGTCATTAAAGAATAAGCACCACAGCCAACTCCTATTTTATTTTGATTTATTTTAACCATTTCCCTGCTCTGAGAATTTCTCTCTAGCCTGCCCCCACGCATTGGAGCATTTCTCTGGGTAATGCCTGTGTGGATAGCACTGGGGTGGCCAAGGGAATAGAACAATCTAGAGGAAGGAGCAGGGAAGGAAGGAAGGGACGGAAGGACTTGTCACATGGTTGAATGAAGGTCCACCATTCATAGTGGACACCACATTTGAAGAATTAGAAGCTTAAGTACTGAGCTGCTTTCCGAGTGGGAAGAACACTGGTTTTCTGGCTTCTAGCATCCAGCTCCTCTTATTTTTGATATTGTTTTGTGCTTTTGCTCTGTATTTTTGACCAAAGTCAAAGTCCCTTTTCTTTAGAGGTATTCAGAAGTCTTCGAGGACAATCAATAGAGAAACCAACATGCCCTCCAGTAAAACTGGTCATGCACTCGAGCTTCCTGCACAGGGTCTCTTGGTCTCTTGCAGGCTCAGGGAGCTCCTTCCACTGAGGACCTCTGCTTGCCCCAGAGGGCAAGACTCTCTGAGAGTCTCCTCCCAGTTTTTTGAGCTGAGACCCTCATATGACCTCAACTCTGCCAGTGTGCGTACCTAGGAGAAAGCCTGAAAGTCTCCTGGAAGGACGTATCCTTCTGCCCTCTGATGGGGGAAACTTGGGTTTGGTTCCTTTCCATAGTGAGAAGACTTGGGTTGGGGCAAGTCATGCCTGTTGCTCTGCTCAGCGTTTAAGCTATCTCCAGATGGCTGCTGGTGCTACTGGCCACCCCTTCTGGGGGACATTGATGACAGCATCCACAGGCTCCCCTATCTGTTCTCAAACTCGAGCCTTAAAATAAGCTGTGTAGGACAAGACTGCTTCCTGAATTTTTTTAAAAATAAGAGGAAACAAAGATTTAGGAAAGCTACGTGTCCTCCTCAGGGTCATGGGAGTGGACTCCGGATCCACTGCCTCTTTATTAACCATAGCAGCCCTGATATACTGTTAGGAGATGTCACCTCCACACATGAGCCCTAACCCAAGTGTGGCAGATGCTAATGCCATCACAGGGCTACAGGATGTTATTTCCATGCCTCTCCCCTCCAGCCACATCAGGAAGTTTCAAGAAAGACATTGTTACAGGGCCAGCCAGGTGTATTTTCAGGAATTGTATGAAACCACAGTGCAAGAGCAAGTCTGTCCACTGGTATTGCTGGGAATAGGGATGAAATAAGTCTGGAGACTCTAGGGAACATCAGTAGAAAGAGGTGATTTAGGAACAGATCAAAGGAAGAAGAGAGCAAGACATAAGAAAGAGAAAAATAAGACCTGACAATACTATTTGAGCCTCTGGATCCAGTCATACCTGAAACTATCTGTATTTTTGCATGATATCTGTATCTGGCTATATATTGCTGCATGGCACTCCACCTTAAAATTTAGTGGCTTGAAGCAGTAATTTATTATCATCTTCATGGTTCTGTGGGTTGATGAGCTTAGCTGGGTGGTTCCTGCGTGGTCTTTGATGCTGTGGTGCTCTGATGTCAGCTGAACTGGATGTAGAAGATGGTCTCTTCCCTAGGGTGTCTGTTGGCTGAGTTAGCCTTGCTGGACCGGCTGGGGCCTGACCAGGCATCTCTCTCCGTGCAGCCTCTGTGCATGGCTGGCTTGGACTCCTTGGAGCACAAAGGTCTCAGAATAGAGGACTTCTTACCCAGGATCTGGCTTTTCCCAGAGTGGGACAGGGTGGGAGCTGCAGCATGTCTGCCTCGAAGCCAGGCAGCATCACCCTGCCATCTCTGCGGGACACAGTCCGTCAAGCAACACCAGCACATGAATTCTGGGTGGCGTGATTCACTGGGAACCATCTCTGGAGAAGAGCTGCCACAGTATGCCAGCCAATAATGTGCCCAGGGATGACCCTGGAGCCGGGTTCTCACCCGCAGCCACAGCAGGATCGAGGTCAGCCCAGATGACAGCACAGCTCCGCTCTGCCCTGTCCCCTGCTGCAATCCTACCTGTCCAGTAGTGCTTGGTGCTCCCCTTCCCCAGCTTCCCCTCCCCCCGTCAGGCCAAGTCTCCCTTCCTGAATTCTGAGTTAGAAACCAACAGGAAGAACCAGCTAGAGCCTGAGTCACCACAGAGACAGCTCCAGGAACCTAGGTCCAAAGGGGCCACACCAAGTCACTCAGCAAGTGACTGGACTAGTGTCCCCCTGGATTTCTGGCTAGGGCTCAGGTGGGCGCAGCTTTGAGACCTGGTGGCCGACACCGATTTTACATTGGGAATTTGCGAAGCCTGCTTTGCACTGGGTCATTGTCACAGGGAAGCCACCACTCTGCCCCCAAAAGAAGGTAAGAATAGGACTACGTAAAGAGACATGGTGAATTAAAATGCAGCCCGTGCTTGGTGACAGGCCTGGGTTCTACAACAGGCACTGCGAGTGGCCGCAAGCCTCCAGTCCTGTCTATGAAATGGGATGATGTCATCGACCTGCTCCTGCGGTGGCTCTCCATGCAGGAGAGGCTGCGAAGGGCTTTGAAGACAGGAGGTTGGGCACAGGCAGAGGACAGCATCATTAAAAGGTCAGGTTGCCCTCGGGTGCGAAGATGGGAGGGCAGGCGGCTAATCTTCTGAGCGCTGCCACCACCCCACCTGCCCTTGCTCATCCCCCAGCGCTCCGCAGGCCCACAGGATGGGTAATCCCTGCGACTGGCCCATCACATCCCCCACTCCCCACCCACCACTAGCCCCGAGTGCGGAAAGACATGACTAATTGTGCCCACAGTTGCCTCCTGGCATGGACAATTAGCCACCTGCATCTAATTCTGAGGGACCCAGAGGCTAATTGCATCTGCCAGACCCCACGGGCTGTGCATGTGTGCGCAGTGCGCGGCGTGCATGTACATGTGCATGTGACCCGGGACACCAGGGCAAGGCTGCGTAGATGGGAGGTATTGCCACATTTAAGTCTGAGCACAAAGCACTGGGGCCACGCTGTGGTGCTTCCTCTCTGCAGGAGGGACTTAGAGTTCCCCTGGGCAGGGGGCAGAACCACGCCTCCTTCTGGACCCTCCTTCTTCTGCACCACTTGAAGGTAGAGAGCCGCCAGGTGCCTTCTCTGCTGGCTCAGGGCTGGGTGCACAGGAAGTGTCACATGATCACATGACATAGGCGAGGAAGTGAACCCGTGAACCAGTGAAAGGCAGCACTGCTTCCCAAGGGCGTTCAGTGGCTTCAGCCAGGCAAGGAACAGCCCGGACAGCTGGCAGCCACAGGCTACGAGAGAGGCGTGGAACCGATCCTCCCTTGAGCTCCAAGGAGGACCCAACTCCACTGAGGTCTTGGTTTTGGACTTGCAGCCTCATAACTTCAGTGGGGTGCATTTCTGTTGTTTGAAGACGTCAGACGGGCAGTGACCTGGTACTGCAGCCCTGCAAGGGGACATACCTGCCACGCAGAAGCTATGTGAAGAGCAAGCTGCAGATGTGTCACAGGAGCCACCACCCCAGCGCCATGAGTGGCCAGCAAGTTAGCTGACTATGAAGAAGACCAGAGAGACTTTCCAGCCTGGACTGAGCTGTTACTGGAGAATATGCAAATTTATTTCTAACTAGAAAAGAAACATTTAAAAATTTGGTGCGAGTGAAACAGCAGACTTCAGGCTTAGGGATTTGCCCCGTAGTGAAGGTGACCAAATGTCCTGGTTTTCCTGGACAGTGTTTATCCCTATTGTCCCATATAATTATTTGAAGGCCCCCTGTGGTCTCAGGAGCATCCGGTTTGAATAGTAAATTACATGGGTGTCCTACCCATGAACCGTAGGTTTCCTGACAAGCATTCAGAACAGATATGCCTTAGCCCACCCCTAAACATGTCTCCAGCCCCACGGGTAGCTTGGATCACCATTGGGCAGGCCTTGACTCTACCTGCATGCCTACCTCCATGTGGGGAGGACTTTTCTCTGTTCAACAGAGCTACAATTTGGCCATTATGACTTGCTTCCCTGGGATCCTGGTCCCAGCCCAGTGACTTACTTTGGCTAAGGGGATGTTAGTGGGCAGCTGAAAGCACCTATGCAACTGGCGTGCCTATACACCTACACGTCAGAACAAAGCTTCTCTCCCCTAGCTGCTGCCTCTTCAGTCTGGACCCCAGCGGCGTAGACACCCAAGGAGCAGATCTGAGCTCCGTCCTCAAGAGAAGCCAAGCCGGACAAGTCCTGTCTAGATCTGCTGAACCCAAGCCAACCCACAGAGGTGTGAAGAACAAAGGGCACTGTGGGTGTCTCTGAGGTCCCGTGATTGCTAGTTACTCGGTGACAACACCCTGCCATTTGACCCAGGATGTTTGTGCTCACTCTCAACTCCTTGGGCTCCAACTGTAGACTCATAACCCAAGGTTCAGGATCCTGAGCCTCCCACAAAGCTGGAGCCTTGGCCAATCTCTCCATCCTGCTTGGGGGGGGAGGCCTCTCCATGTCAGGCTCCAGGCTTGGGAAGATTTGGAAAACAACAAATCTCCCTTGTTGAACTGGAATGGACTAATTACATGTCTGGGAACCTTCTGGACAAACATTGTCCAGAAGAAATAGAATGTGAACCACAAAGGTAAACTAAAGTTTTCCAGTAACCATTAAAAAAAAAAGGTAAAAAGAAACATGTGAATTAATAATATTAAATTTATCTCAACACACCCAACATGTTAACCAATGTGTAACCCACATTAATTACTTAAAACAATATTATCATATATTTCTAATATTCAATAAATGTGTGTGTATTGTTGTATATTATTTACTTTCCTTTAAATATTAAGTCTTGGAAGTCTCCTGAGTATTTAATGTGTTCAGCTTGTCTTGCTTCAGACCAAGCACATTTCCAGGGCTCGGCTTTCACATGTGGCTACGGCTGCCATATTGAATAGCTCGACTCTAAACAATGGAAGTAGAGTTCAATGTCACCACCTATTTGAAAAGTATCTGGTACAAAAGGACTCAGTAAGAAGTCATTGGGTGATATGCATAGGTAGTATTTTAAAGCTGGGGTTGGTGGGCAGAACTATAGTTTTACCCATGGTTACAAAAATTAAGAAAACGTTATAGCTTCTACAGATAACATTTTTATTAAAACAATATTTTAAAGGTGATATTTCGAAGGACCCAACAGGCTGGTGCTGTGCCTTGCTAAAAAAGGGTCACACATGACTCAACTGAATCTTCAGGCAGCATTTCCCAAATTTGTGTGACCATGGAGTGTTATTTAAATTGTGCATTTTTGTCAGGGTGCCAAGAGATGCTCTTGCCATGTCATTTAAATTACAAGCAGACAGCAAAAAAAATGAATTAATTGCTGTAAGAAATTATCAAAATCTGATCCATATGCTAAATAAAAAGTAAACATTGAGAAATGGCACCAACAACAGTTAAAATTATGAGATAAAATGCTTAACAAAGACTGGCAATTGTCAACCAGGAAGCCCAGAACTTGGCAGTGGGCAGGCACTGGATGCAGCCTGCTGCTACTGGGCGGCTTCCGGGAGGTCATCTGTCAAGTGCTGAGACCCTCTCCCAAGGATAGATTAGCACCCACAAATAAAAGCCATTCCTGGTCAAAGACTTAGCTGGGGGCAGGCCCTGCTCCAAGCCTCTGAGGCAGACACCATAATTGGTGCCTCTTCCTGGACAGAATCCTCGCCCTGGTTGGGTGGTGCCTGGGGATTCCAGCTCCAGAGCCAGGCTCCTGTTGCGACACACCACCTCTCTCCTCTGACGGTTGGAACAAGTATAAGGAAGTTCAGCATGTTTCCAGTGCACACTTTAAAGTGGACTTAAGTTGGAAAATGCCATCGGCTGTGACGTTCCTCTCTTTCAGAACATCCATGAGCATCTATCTCGTGGAACCTTCTTATGCCACGGAACAGAGTTTGGGAAGCGGTGTTTGAGACACATGGGCAAACTCCATTTAGTGCTGCCATGAGCTGTGTTAAGCCATTTATTGATCGCCTCAATCACCTCCCTGCTTTGCCCACCCCTATTTCCAAAAGGGCAGCTTACAATAGAAATAGGATACAGTTGGATCAAGCAGGGGGAAGTACTGAGGTGATGCCACAGAAACCAAGCCCAGAACTTCCCCAAGCTCCCCACCAGCTGCAGGCCCTGGAGCTCACATTGTCTAGAGGTGGATCCAGCGAATGTCTCCAGAACAATTTCTCTTGGCCCAGCGCCCTACGATGCATTTGTCACAGGGACATTTGCATAAGTGGCATTGAACAGAGTAATGAATTATATCCCCAATAGTCATTTTATAAAAAATGCAGCGACATTCCTTGGGTGGCTCTTCCTATATCACCGTGTAACCTTTGCTGAGGGCAAGATATGAAAGGCCTGTCCCACAAAGGGGCTTCTAGAGGGGAGTTTAAGTAGCTAGACTGCCTGAATTCTAGACAAAAGACACTTCTGGAGTTTCAGCGGAAGCTGTTTTCAAGTCTGTCCACGCAGACAGATATCTCCCTGGCCTTTCACGGGGGTCTTAGCCCACCCACCTCCAGTCCTTCCTCCAGTGTCCTCATAGTGACTTTCTAACCCAGATCGGAGTTTGTCCTATCTTGCTCAAAAGCCTGACACTGTCCTGCTAGAACGAGGAACAATTGCCTTGTCTGGTTTTTTTCCTTATCTCCACCGCACATGATAACTGCTCCATAAATGTTTACTGTCAAATAAAGGAATCATTCAAAAATGAATGATAAAGGTCTCAAGTCACTCTGCCCACTTGCCACCCCCACAGACAATGTCCACTGGTCTTTCTCTGTGCCTCTGCTGACCTTCCTGTGCCTTGCAAAATCGCACTCAATCCCATCCTCTCAAGGTCTCCCCAGCACCCAGTGTAGACTTCTGCTCACTGGGGGCAGCAGACAAAAAGGTGGGTTCTGATGTTAGGAACCTGGGCTTCAAGGACTCTGGAAAGTCATCCACATGGTCTGAGCCTCTGTCTTCTCATCTATAAGAGAACAAGGCAGGATAAGAAAGCGTTGGTTCTGTGAGTTGTGAGGAGCTACAGTCCTGCCAATGTGTCCAGCCTGCCCCTCCACCCTGCAGGCTGCCTGTGCTGAGATACTTTTCAGATCCATGTCCACTGAGGCTTGCAGCGGGGCCTTGCCAGGAAGGGCTGAATAAACACCTGCGGATTTGAACGCAAGGGATGGAACACATGCCCTGTATGGCTGCTGCCCTGGGTCTCTGTTAGAGTCTGTAAACAAGTCTGGATGGCGCCTGGCAAAATGCCAGAGGGAGTGGTTTGTGAGGTGGCGCCAGCTAGCTATTAAGTGTGGAGATTTCTTATTAGTTGACTGTTGTATCGAGTTTATGCTAATTAAGATAAGCTGTGTGGAATGTATAAATACTTCTGTTGTCCTACAATTAACGGCTCCTACTCCTGCTGTATCAATCTACACAAGTTGTTCGTCACCCCCCGGTTATTTTGCTGCAGCCGGACTGCGGCAGGTCTCGAACCCACATTTTGGGGGGCAATATTCACGAGAATTCACAATTAACTCTCAATACTTCAAATTTCTTTGATTTCATGGTTCTAAGTATAGAAATAACCTTTTGATTTTAAATAGAAATCAGGGAGCCGAAGACATGTGATAGAAGTCTTCCAAGATACCCAGGCACGACTGCGGAGTTCAGGCAGGCGGGGGGCACCGTGGGGGAGAGCTGTCTGACAAGCCTCCGCGTGCAGCCCAGTTCCGGAGAGCGGGGTCTGAGCGCAGACTCCACCGCGAGCAGGCGCAGCCTGGGCCCAGAAGCCGATCAGCAAGAAACGGAGAGCACCTCAGGGGACCCTCCTACAGACAGTCTGTCACCCAGTGTTTTCACCATTGCATTTCAAAGTTTAATTAGAGAATTGCTTTCTGATGCCTAGATGCAATTAACCCCTTTGGAGCAGCCCTGGTGACACAGATGCGGCAGTGCCCACCACCTTCCCGGCATGGCAGATCTGAAGAAAACATTCCTCAAGGAGAAGAATCACTGACAAATATTTGTGGGTTTTCAAGAGAAAACTTCTTTCCCAAATGTCACACACACACACACACAAAAAAAACAGTTTCTTGTTTTGCGGGTCCTCTTTCACCAATGACGCCCACACCCAAGACAGCAAAAGGCCAAGGAGAATTCAAGATGCCCTGGACTTTCTAAAGCAATTTGCTTGCTTGAATGACCTTATAAAGCAATCTTTTATGTTCTTTGGCCCCTCACAGTATCCCCAAGAGGTGGATAGGAAAGGGGCTGAGATGCCCGCCTGGCTCAGAGGGCACGACTCCATGCTCCAGCTGGGAAGAACCGGGCAAGATGTAAACTCAGGGCCCAGATACGGGCTCCCCTCTTTCTATGCCTTTGTCCTTTATTCAACAAGTATTTATGAAGCGCTTACTGTGTGCTAAGACCTAGGGATTCCGCACCTCACAGGATACAGGAACTAACCACTCTAAAGGGACCCTAACCTAATGGAGGCCACAGACCCAGCCTGACTCAGGGAGCCCAGGAAGGGTCCTCAGCAGAGGCAGGACTAGGACATTTAAGGAGGTGCTCACTCTGAAGGGCATGCAAGTCCTGTCCCTGTTAGACGAGGCTCTGCTGATAAACATCTAAGGAGCATCTCTCTGGGGACAGCAGACCCCACTGCAGCCTGTGCCCATCCTGTGTGTAAGAGTCCCCACAACAACTGATGTCAAGCTCCTGAAGTGAAAGTCACTGAACCTTGGAGAGACACACAGGTGGGCTCCCTGCAAGCCACTATGAGCTGGCAGGGGCCAGCACAAGCCCACTCCAGCAGGCCACTGAAGTGACATTCAGACACAGAGCTAAAAACAGAATGAACATAAGGGAAGGGGTTGAGTCTGAGTGAGACCAGAGGCAGAACCCAGGACAGGCTTTTCTAGAGCTGCACTGTCCAATCCTGCAGTCACTAGCCACATGTGGCTTTTAAATTTAAATTACTTAAACTTAAAAACTCAGTTGCTCAGTGGCAGTAGACATGCTTCAAGTGCTCAACAGTCACAGGTGGCCAGTGACCTCCATATTGGACAGCACAGTTAGAGACCATCTCCATCATGACCCAATGTTGGAGGCACTGTAGAACAGGAGGTAAGAGAAGTGGAAGAGGAAAGGTCATCTAAAAATAAACGTCCTCAACTTCTAGCCTTACCAAGGGGATTACTCTCCAATGAAGGAGGGTGGGATGAAAGAAAGAGAAGTCAGGTATGGAGGCCTGGCCTGTGGTGAGACTCCTGCTGCATGGTCTGCTACCTGCCTCAAGGGAGTCTGCAGCCCTGGCCCAGAGCAGGGGCTCAATGCATGTTGGAGCAGGTCTGGGACACTGAGCACACTTTGGGAAGTGCCTGTCCAGATGCATCCCTAATTGCAATTAGCAGAGCCCAGTGCTGGTGCTACTGTTGAGGGAGGGGCTCAGGTGTGGGGAAGAGAGGGTCCAGTTTGGGATAAACCCTGAGGAAGCAGCTCAGTCATCCAAGAAGGTGCACAGTGTGCATTCTTCGAAAGCCTGAAGGGTGGGTTCCATCTCTGCCCAGGAAACCAACCCCATCAACCGAGGTCCATTTTTCTCCCCAAACCCATGCCCTGTGCCTTATCCCTACATCTTCAGCCCTTAATTGCTTCTCTGTATTTCACAGCCCCTGTTGCGTCTGAGGACCTGGCTTCCCTCCATTCCATCATCTTTATTTTTCTTCTCAGAGCCCTGTCACTCTCTCAGCCACCTTAAAGGGGAAATAGAAAGGCAGCCGTTTTAATCTCTTCCCAAAGCAAATTCATCCTCCTTCCAGAAAAATCACAAGGCAAAAAGTGGAAGAATAAGGTGTGTGTGGGGGGGTCACCCTTTGTTCCAACCACACAGAGACACGAGGGTACAGTTCTGGTTTGTAACTTTTACCCAGGTGGCACTGTGATCCTGCTGCTGACGGGCTTTAAGTCTTCTCCCAGGTCCTAACACTCTTAGAAATGTGATTCCCCGTGGCAACATCAATGCTAGGTAGTAGAAAGACCATATTTACTTAAATAGTCCACTTCTATTGGACTGTTAGGTTATTTCCAATTTTTCTTTTACATGTGGCAACTTGATTTACTTCTTTGGGCACAAAGCATTTCCCACATTTCAGATTATTTCTTTGGGCTGAATTCCAAAAAGTGGAATTACTGCATCAAAAGGTTTGAGTATTTTAAGGTTTCTTGATACAGATTGCCAAATTTCATTCCAAAGGGGCGGTACCAATTTATACCCCAAGCTCCTGGGTATCCGTGTCCTTCTCTGCTCCCTCACCAGTCTTGAGTTTTATTTTTATCTTTCCTTGCTTCTGAGGTGAATGTGCCAACTTCTGGTTTTGCTTTGAATGCCTCTGATTATCTGGGTGCTTGATCTTTCCCCAAATCACCTCAAACCTTGAAAAGCTGTCTGGGACTGGATATGAGGGTGTACCTGGTGGAGAGGTCGCCAAAGTTCCAGCAAGATTGGCAGTTTCCTCAGAAGCCCAAACTTGTTCCACCTGTGGCTCCTGTCCAAGACACTGACCCCTGGGTCTCCAAGCCAGTCCCATCACCTAACAAGGGCACAGTCCTTCCATCTCCTAATGCCACCTCTGGAATAAGAACAGTGAGTTCGGAAAGAACTCACTCAATTTATCTGTGCTTTTAAAAGAAAAAAAAAAAAAAACCCAGCCCCCGAGACCCCTGAGGTCTCAGCGCTTCCCTCCCAGGGTTTGGACAGAGACTCATTCCAACGCAGCGGACGAAGACACAGTCAGCTGCATTGGGGATTATTAAACTGGAGGCCCGTGATTTATTTGTGAAATTCCCTGAGGAGCTAGAGAGAAGGAAAGGGGAGGGGCAGGAAGAATGTAACAGAAAGATGAAGTTGGAGGCTGAGAAACATGTGGAGAGAAACGGTGAGACAGAAATGCAGAAAAAGTAAAAGGTAAAGAAGAAAAGGGAAAGTAGGCGGGGACGGGCGACTTAGGGAGAGTGTGGAAGGGCACCCGCCCGCCGCCCTGAAATAGAGGACGCAGAGTGAGAGTCAGGGACTGCGGGGCAGAGAGTCGGCCAGAGGGAGTCCCCAGAAACCCAGCGGCAGGAAGCCCAGGTCGGGGGAGGCGCAGGGTCCAGCCAGCGACCCGAGCAGCAGGGAGAAGGGCAGGCGCTGCGTCCGCAGCACCCGGGACCTCCTCGGGGCCCAAGCGGCCGCGGGCGGCGGCCGGCTCACGAGCCCCCTCGCCCCATGCCAGGGCAGCAGGAGCGATAGGCCCAGGGCCAGGAAGAAGCCCCCCAAAGTTTCTGATACAGCCGCCCACCTCTGCTCCGGGACCTGGGGGGGGCCTTGTGCAAACGCACTCACCGTCTAACCTCTCTCCCTGCGCCCTCTGCGCCCCCTGCACCCCCTGCCACCCTCTTGCTCCTACCCACTCCCACCCCGCAGGGTTGCGGGAGGCGGCGCAGCGGGGGCCAGCTCGTGGCGATCCCAGATAGCGACGCTAGAGGGCGCGCAAGGGTCGCCGCGCCGCGCCGGGTAGGCGAAGGTCCGCCCGGAGGAGAGAGAGGAAGACCGGCCTGCGGGGCGTCGGAACCGGCGGCGGGGGCTGCGGGGCGAGAGCGCCTCCGGTGCCTGGCAAAGAGATGTTGCGCACGTTATTTGTGGGAATGTTTGCACCGGAACTGACTCTTCGCAAGACTGAAACAAGCCCTGGTGAAACTAAGTGAGATCGGGGAAAGGGAGGCAGGGGTAAGACGCCCCCACCTCCAACCCAGGTCCAAAGTGCACCCCCAAAACTGCCCAGGGGGAGAAACAGTGAGATCCCGTCAGCGCCCCCTCCACATAACAGGCATATACACACCCCTGCAACGGGGCGGGGGAGGGGGCCTAAAAAAAGAAGAAGAAAGAAAAAGAAAGGAAGAAAAAAAGAAAAGAAAAAAAAAAGGTTTGCACGAGGCTGAGGTACTTGAAATGATTTTTGTGTTGCAAATTGCTATGCTTTTACTGAGGGCTGATGAAAATAAATGAAGCTTCTCTCCCTCTTTTTGCTAATAAATGAAATGAAAAAAGCGCCATTATCATGCCACCTGCTTCTAATTCCTAATTGTGGTAACTTAATTCTCAGATTGTTGTTAGCTGCTTAATATCGCAGGCTGCACAAGCAAAAAAAAAAAAAAAGTATGGAAGGCCGTTGGGGTCCCTTCGGCTGAGGAGGTAGCGGTGTGCCTGCTTGGGTTTTTGTTTGGTTTCCTGACGGTTCCACCGTGAAACATGTGTATCGGGAGAGATCTTTATGCCCTTCAGCTCTTCAGCAGTCCAAGGAGAGCTCAGAAGGAATAAAAGGGCTTCTGAGATGCTCCAAACTTAAACAGTCCATGAAAAGCGGTCAATGACAAGGTCGTATTTCTCCCATACGGAAATGGAATGGTGCATGCGTCCTGTAAAAGAAGAACGGATTTGTTTTTGTAAACTGATTGCTAAGTGCCTGCTATGACCGCGGGGACCATGCAGCTCCCTCGTGGACCTTTCCTTTGGTCCCCTGAAGGAAAACTTTTCTTGCTGCAGGTGTAAGTGACAAACAAACCCTTCCCATCCTGGGAGGAGTGGGGGGGGGGTGTGTGGAGGCACTGATTAAAATTTCTTCTCACCAAACAGAAATTACCAGATCCACACCAGAATTTTGCCAAAGTCCAGAGCTATATTTGGCTTCTTATTTAATTTCTGATAAAAACCAAGCTTGCTTGTGTCTAATGACCTTTCTAACTGTTGGAAAGTTCTAGAATATTGGATGCATTAAGGAGACATTGGAGGGCCTCCGAGAAGACCAAATTAAAAAAAAAAAAAAAAGCCTCTTTCTTTGGTGCAAGTTTGAGAAGTTAGAATACTTTCTTACAACCCAACACATTTTTCTTATTTAGTTCTGTGCAAACAGCCAAATACCTTAAAATAATAAGTTTAATCAGGAATAATTTTTAACTGATTGTTATATCACAAAGGTGGAAATGGCTTCCGTGGAATCAAATGAAATCAATTTAATACTTATTGCTGTGGCCTCGGGGGGGGGGGGGGGGTGCGGCAGGGATTCCTCCTCTGTGAGTGGGAATGGAAATACCTTGGAAATGTGGGCCAACTTGCCTCAAAGCCAGTTTGGGACCTGAGGGACAAAGCAGCCAGACTCCCATCCTGTGAGTGTGGCAGCGATGGCCTGTTGATGATAAAATCCTGTTTAAGCTAATGAGAGCCAGGTCCAGCTCTCCCCAGAAGGACAGCCTGCATGAGGAGAGATCAGGATGTAGCCCTGTCTGAAATGTGAACAAAGTTCACAAAGGAGACACACAGATCTCAGCAACCAGGAGTCAGCCCTGAATCCAAAAAAAAAAAAAAAAAAAAAAAAAGAAAGAAAGAAAGAAAGAAAACACTTGTGAATGAGACGCAGCAAGCTCTCAATGGAGCTGGAGCAGCAGGTGCTGTTTAAATAACCAAAATAAGGTTGCAAGCAACAGATCCGATGTTTGCTGGGTTCTTTCCTACACTGCATGACATTAGAAAGAGAGTGTGTAAAAATACAAGCCTGCATCTGCAGGCAAAGCTAGGCGGAGGGTAGGAGGTGCGGCAAATGAACCCCAAATTTGGGAAAATGTGCAGAAGCTTTGCTCTTTAAATCCTCCAGAACAGAAAGTGGAAAATATGTGTGTCTGGGTTATAGTGAGGAAAGATAGATGAAACATTGAATGCTAATGTGTATCATGATCAACCTAGAGTGCCTTATTTACATCTTAAGCTATTTGTTGCTGATTTTCCATGCAACTGTTTTGTACCGGAATTCTCAAAGCTGAGCCAGAAGCATGTAAATGACCCTGTGCAGCGTTTCTTGTGTCTTCTGGAAGATGCAGACATGCATGCACACGCACACACGGCTGATCCCACATCTGTGCACGCAGGCAGTGTGTACCCCCCTTTATCTGTACAAATCTCTGCCATCTCTATATTCCCAATCACAGGAGAATCTATGTATTTATTTCTCTCTTGAACTTGACTGTGAAACACAAGTCAACACTCTTAAATGTCATCTTTTAATACCTCATATAAAAGGCAAACTTTTCCTAACATTCTTTCCTCCGATCCTATTTAATGAACTCCCCCGAATGCTCCCTGTACCCAGTTTCATCTGTAAAGCTAAAGCATAATATTAAAAAAAAATTTAGTATTAAAAAATGAAAGGAAAAAAGCAGGGGAAATATTTTGAAAGTCAATTAAAATTTTGTGTACGTTTTCATTTTTTAATGATAAATTAAGTTACTAATTTTGTCCGTGCTCTTTGTAGACACTGCAGGTTTAATTGCTAATTGTTAACTGCGAATGAATACATTTGCATATTAATTAGCTCCCAATTTACATTTTTAATTTGCTTCCTTCAAAAGGTGCAAGATAAAAGGTCGTGTTATTTTAAATAATTTATGCTTTATTGCATGAAATACGCTAATATGAAATGTGCCTACTAATTTTAACCCCTTTTCTAAGAAGGAAAATGAATACCATTAAGCAGGCAGAGCCGGTGGTGTTTTGAAAATCAGCATTATGCCATGTCGTACCTCAGCGACAGAACCTCTTTTCTGCAGCCTCCTTGGGCTGAAAAAATGAGTGTATTCTTTCCTTTACCATCAGTTTAAAAAGTGATAATATATTTGAAGAACAAAACAGTTATGGGGGGGGGGTGATCAGCGCTTTATCCAGGGAAAGACTCACAAAATGAGTCTTGTTTTCTGGTAAATACTGCCAGCACATGGAAGCCCTGAGCAGTGGAGAAGCATCCTCCAAAAGCCGCTGCGCCCCCACCCCCACCCCCTGCAGCCTCCGCCCCTAAGCACCACTGCTCCTCATTTCCCTCCAGGCCCTAGATTCGAGGGCCTCACCCCTGCTTCTGGAAAACCCACCCCGAGTTTTAACAGGACAGAGTTTGCTCTTTTCCAGTAGCTGACCAAAGAGTTCTCAGACTGTCATTTTCACTCCTCACCTGCCAATCAGCCTGACTGTAAGAAAATAAAGCCTGATTGTTAAAGCAGGGGGGTGTCGATCCATGTGGCTTGGAGCAGGAGAACGCTCACTCTGGGAAGGGGCACACAGATTCGTGGATGTTGACCATTGTTGACAAAAACATCTCCTTTTATTTTAGTCCTCTTTTTCTTTTGTGTGATGTTGTTTCTAGCCATACCCACTAAAATGCTGCAAATATTTCAGAGAGCCTTTGTAATAATTGTTCTGAATAAGCATGCATTAAATTTTTTAAAGGGGGGGGCGGTGAGAAATAGAAAATAGGATTGTAGAAAACTATATGAACAATTTGGAGGAAATAGAAACCTGTCACTTTGCTCCTGGTGCCGAGTCTCATTCCTTTTCCTTCTGCTTTTTCTTTTCTTGTGATGGGAACCTTGTAGGTGAGGGCCACATAGAATAAAATCATGCTTCCAGGCGTTTGGATCTGGAGAGCTGCAGGCCAGCAGCCTGGGTAGCCTCCCCTGCACAGATCCAGGCCCTGACCCAAACTCTCCCATCAAAGCGCAGCCTTCCAGCCCCTGTGGGATGGGACGCACAGAACATCCAGGGGTGGAGGCTCCTCAGCATGAACCTGGCTCTTTGGAAGTGGTCAGCAGCAGAACTGAGTCGGCTATTCACCAGCAGGCTGGTCTTCCCAGGCAGTTAGGATTTTCAGATAGAAAGGTTTCCTTCTGCTCCAAGGCACATCAGCAGGATGAGAGCTCATGGTAGATGCAACCTTGGCCACTCGCCCACCCGAAGGTGGGTGGACAAGAGACAAGGGGCTGCGGTGTCATTGTGCATGATTCCAGTCTCGTCCAGACACCCAAACCATCCAAAATAATTAGCTGATGACCACATCTGCCTAACAGTGCAGGGGCTGGGCATGGGCATGGGGAAGGCAGCTCCTTTTGTGGAGCACAGGGGATAGACGGGTAAAAACAGGACGCGCAGGTTTCATCTGCAGCGAGGATCTGGGCTCTGATTCAGCTGCACGTTGACACTGCTGTGAATTCGCCCGCGTGGACATGCAGATGGAAGACAGGCCCTCCCTGCATTATCCCCACCCAGGAGTCTCCTGCCTTTGCGTCTCTGAGGTGGAGGTTTCTCGTATTTCATAGTCTCCATCCCTCCTGTAAATCAGGGGTTAATTGTGATTCTTTCAGAGTGATGGAAGTAGGAACCCAGGACTTTTCTTCTTGAAGAATCGCTTGAAAGTTGCAAAGGGTGAGGAGGGAGGGACTTTATGAAATCCAACCGCACTGTCTTCATTGAGCTGTGTGTGTGTGTGTGTGTGCGCGCGTATTAAAAACACACGTATTAAAAACACGTTTGGTTCAAAGGTTTGAAAGTCCTGGCACACTTTAATTAATAAAGCCACTTAGGACGGGTGCAAATCATGCACTCGGAGATTTGCACACTGGCCTGGACGCGCTGACATCCAGCCTGGTTTGTTTAGTGTGATAGTCAAAACATTTTTTCTTCTCTCGGGTCATGTTGATCTGTAGAATAATTTGAATTCTCAAGCTGTTATCCATACATCATTCCCAATGGCATCCAAATGAAAAGGAACAATTTCATATTCTATAACCGAGCATGCCAAGCACGCAACAGGCAGGAGGGAGGGCGAGGGACTGGGGTCTGAGCCCCGAGCCCACCAGGCCCGACCCGCACCAGCCGCACGGTGGCCTCCCCTGCAGATTCTCTCCGTGCCAAGTCTTCTCCATGTTCAGACGCAGGGCCCCCGCCCTCTCTGTCTGCCTCTTAAAAGGAAATCTTTCTTTCTGGAAAATTCCAACATGTTTGACAGATTTATTCCAGTGGGACTCTTCACTCCCTATTTTAAAGGAAACCACTTCTGGGGTGCACAGAGCAATCCTATATGTGCTGTAGAAGGCCAGCCTGTTTCCTTCCTTTTAATTTTTTTCCCTCTAACAGGAGAGGGTTTGAAGAATTGCTTCTGCCATGGATACCAGAGAAGGGAATTTTAAGTAGGCAGAATGTAATCACCCAAATTGGAATTCAGCCAGGACACTGTGGGGGCAATTATTCCTCCTCGCGTGCTAAATACCAGGGGAGCGTAAATGACCTGCGGTCCTGCACCCCCATTCAAGCCGTGGGGCTCCCAGGAGCAGGGAGCCCAGAGCTCACCTCCCATTTCCAGGCTCATGCTCATCTCCAACCTGCCCTGTGCCTGGTTTCTGAAATTCAAAGGTTTAAAGCCGAGGTGGGAACTGAATGTTTGAAGTCATAGCTCCATCTACAGAATGCTCCCCTCTCCCGGGCCCCAAGTCAAGCGCTCCCATATCCCGCACAGTGTGGCCAGCCTTTCAGACTCCAGGGAGGCTGTGGGTGTCTTCTCCACTCCCTTGGCCAAAACTGAGGACCTGCTCCAGATCACGTGCCCAGGCTCCAACGCCATCAGACCCCAGACTCCAGACCCCAGCTAATGTCTGTGACGGAAACTGCACTAGAACGGGGTGGGACCCAGGGCTGATGCTTTCTCCTGGAGCAGATTTCTCCTCGGAGGCCAGGGCTGGGGGTTTTAAAAATATTTCTTTAGTTGTAGATGGACACAATACTTTTATTTTTGTTTTTTATTTTATTTTTTTTATGTGGTGCTGGGGAGCTAACCCAGTGCCTCACGCATGCTAGGCAAGTGCTCTACCACTGAGCTACATGCCCACCCCCAGGGCTGCATTTTTAAGTAGTTTTTCCATATCATAAATAGGGCTGTAGCAAACATGCCTGATATGTTTATCTTTGCACACTTTTCTGATTATGTCCTTAAAATAATTTCCTAGCAATGAAGTTGTTTTTTTATAAAACAATATACAATCAAGTAGGGTCTACCGGTCAGTCGTTTTTGAGGGTGCCTTTGGGAGAGTGGCTCTTTTAAAGGGTCCACCTGAGCTGGCCACATGATGGGCTCATGTTGACACATGCAGGTTAAAGTAAAAGTGCTCCTGGTCCATCTTCCATGAGGATCCCAGCCTGGGGATTCACAGTAACTGGGACACCCACTGACCCCTGACTGTCCCAGCTGTGTCCCACTGTGGGTTTTGTGAATCCGTAAGTGCCTCTGGCTAAGGCCAGGAACGACTTATGCACCTCTATAACCCAGGACCTCGCACGGGGTGCTGCCAGTGGAAATGGGTCTGAGATGCTCGTGTCGGGCTGTGTGGGTTGGGTTCTTCTAGGGGGACATGCTCCTGTGAGCAGAGTTGGTGGGCAAGTAGAAATGGACCACCCAACTCCTCTCCTATTGCACACTGGATGCAGTGAGAAGAGCAGCGTCTCCTAACATCACCCATCGCCTCCCATGTCCCTCTAAAGGGCAGAACTAACTGCAGCTGTGGTCAGGAACACGGGCCAGGAGCATTGGCAGATGCCAGTTCAACCACGTCTGACCTTCTGATTCCTCTTGGTGGCAGTCCTGGGCCTGACCAGGGGGGCCAGACCAGACCAAGTTCTCACCAGCAGCCGCAGGAGGGAAAGGAAGGTAGTAGGTCAAGTTTTTCATAAAGCAGAATCCGTTCAATTTGGAGGGCTGTCTTTTCTTTGGAGATGATGTCATTTCTACTTTCCTTGCTGCTAAAACATCCTTTTGTTTGGGAAGCACTGGTGACATTCCGCAGAAAGTGACCTTTTTTTTTTCCTGTCTGCATTTTGGACTTGACAAAATTCTAAAGCTGGCAATTCTCTATCTGTCCCCCTCCCCCCAACTTTGTCTCAGATTTCCCCAGTTGGTCAGGATAAGATCTGAGAAGGAATGTCTGAGGGCCGTGGCTTCCCTGGGATTCCTGACCCAACACCCAGGGCTAAGCATCCATTACAGATCCAGGAGGAAAAGTGCAGACCCCCGCTCCCCTCCCCTGCATAGAACTGCCTGCTCTTACTTTTGAGCAATGCAAAGAATAAAACGAGTCTCTATTTTTTAGAACAAAAGTGCGATCACTTCTAACCATGGTTCCTCACAGTAGTGACTTGGGGCTCACCCCCACTCCCCATCTTTGCACCCCTCCTGTCACCTCCCATCCTCCTTAACTCCTTTTCATCCTCCATCTTATGAGTCCCCTGTGGCTCCTGAGTGTCTCTAAAAGTCAAGTCTACCTGTAAAGACGGACATCTGTCAAGGTCAGGGAAGTTCAGAAGGGACAGCTCTGAGAGCCCAGTGAGCGACATCACCTTCTGGGCCTGTGGTTTTAATGCCTGGCCTTCGGATCTCGGTGGCTGCCACTCCTGAGTGTCTGGGAGAATCGGGGCCCCAGTCACGGCCTGTGTGTGATGCGAAGACCAAGAGAAGGTAGAGGTGGTCCTTGCAGGAGGAATGGCTGAGACATGCTCTGAGAAGAGCAGGAGGCTCTGTGCTTCGCCCACACGGGCTCATTCTGTGACCAGGGCACAAGGTGTGGCTCTGAAGGCTGTGGCATCCAAGGCTTTTGAACCAAAGCCCGAGAGTGCTCTAGGGACAGGCGGTGGCACGGGTGTGGAAGGCAAGTCCACGCAGGGACTTGTGTGGACTGAATGGTGGCCCTCAGAAAGCTACGTCCACATCCTGACTCCTGGCACCTGTGCACGTGACCGTGTTAGTAAAGGGCCTTTGCAAGTGTTCTCCAGGGAGGGGTCTCAAGATGAGACCATCCTGGGTTATCCAGGTGGCCCTAAATCCAGCAAAGAGGAGAGACCCAGATGCAGGAAGAAGCCATGGTGGGGGGCAGGGACTCAGGGTGGAGCACTCCTGCCTGCTCCAGCTCTGGCTTTGTCCCCAGCAGGGCAGAAAGGAGGCAGAACTGCAGGGAGGGGTCTCCCAAGGCCAGGATCCCCAGAAGCTACAAGAGTCACCTTGGACCCTGGATGTCTGCTGGGCTGGGGGAGAAACTCTGCTGCCTTGGGCTACACCACCTGTGGGCAGAAAGGGGCTTTCGCCATTCTAGGAGACTGGGGTCGTCCCAAGTGGTGGCTGGCAGGGAGAGTTGGGGATGAGAGCAGCGGGGTGGTCAGCAGCACCCAGAACCCCCTTCCTCCATGAAGTTCCAGACCCCTGAACTCTGAGAAGCAAAGTCACATCTCAGGGATGGTGAAGAGGCTCGGAGAGTGGCCCAGGAGCACCGCTGAACAGCCGCTCCTAACCTGGAAACAGGAGCTGCCCAGCAGCTGGGGATCGCCAACACTCTAGGACCACAGCTGCCAGCACGGAGGCCACCGCAGTTGCTGCATGACAGATGACTGATGAAAACAGCCATGGCAAACAAGAGACAGGACGCAGGCCCCGGGCCTGGTCGGCAGGAGCATGCATTCTGCTCAGATGGAGCCGAGGGAGAGGCTCACTGGTGGGTCATCACTGGGTGGGGATGTTTTTCTTTTATTATTTTTTTCTTTTGTCTATCCTTTGTGATTATTTTCTACAAGGGAATTTATGATTAAATAACATTTTAAGGTTTTCCTTTTATAAGATCCTGTGGTGAAGTTGAAATTTAATCTTTTAAAGTAACATCGTACAAAATCATCAGCCTGGTGACCTGCCTACCCAGGAAGCCTCTAACGCTGCCAGGGGAAAGTGGATGATGTCAGTTCCTATGAGAACAAATGGGAGGTATCTATTAAAATTTAAACTGTGCGTACCCTTTGATCAGCAATTTCACAGCATCTATCTTAGAGAAGTTCTCTAATGTGCACACAAATTGCTTGTACAAGGTATTTGTTGAAACATTTGTTTAGAGTAGGAAAAAATGGAAGTAAATGTTCATGGATAGAGGAAGGGTTAAACAAATTATGCCTATTTCTATTGTGAAATAACTACATAACCATTAAAAATAAGAGAGAAATTAAAACTTCACTGAGATTCCATTTCATTCCAGCCAGAATGGCAATTATCAAGAATAGAAGTAACAATAAGTGTTGGCGAGGATGTGGGGGAAAAGATACACTTATACATTGCTGGTGGGGCTGCAAATTGGTGCAACCACTCTGGAAAGCAGTATGGAGATTCCTCACAAAACTTGGAATGAACCACCACTTGACCCAGTTATCCCACTCCTCGGCATATACCCAAAGGACTTAGAATCAGCATACTACAGGGACATGGCCATATGGATATTTATAGCAGCTCAATTCACAGCAGCCAAGCTATGGAACCAGCCTAGGTGCCCTTCAAAAGATGAATGGATAAAGAAAATGTGGTCACTAAGCCCCAGGCCAGCATCATTCTAAATGGAGAAAAACTGAAGGCATTCCCTCTAAAATCTGGAACAAGATAAGGCTGCCCTCTCTTGTTCTTGAAACACTGGCCAGAGCAATTACACAGATGAAAGAAATTAAAGGAATAACTATAGGAAAAGAAGAACTTAAACTAGCACTATTTCCTGATGACATGATTCTATACCTAGAAGACCCAAAAAACTCTACCTAGAAACTTCTAGAACTAGTAAATGAATTCAGCAAAGTGGCAGGATATAAAATCAACACCCATAAATCAAAGGCATTTCTGTATATCAGTGACAAATCCTCTGAAAAGGAAATGAGGAAAACTACCCCATTCACAATATCCTCAAAAAAAAAAAATACTTGGGAATCAACCTAACAAAAGAGGTGAAAAATCTTTACAATGAAAACTATAAAACCCTAAAGAGAGAAATAGAAGAAGACCTTAGAAGATGGAAAGATCTACCTTGCTCATGGATAGGCAGAATTAATATTATTAAAATGACCATACTACCAAAAGCACTATACAGATTTAATGCAATTCTGATCAAAATCCCAATGGCATTCCTCATAGAAATAGAAAAAGCAATCATGAAATTCATCTGGAAAAATAAGAGACCCAGAATAGCTAAAGCAATTCTTAGCAGGAAGAGTGAAACAGGTAGTATCACTATACCAGACCTTAAACTATACTATAGAGCAATACTAACAAAAACAGTGTGGTACTGACACCAAAACAGGCTAGTAGATCAATGGTACAGAATAGAAGACAGAGAGACTAAATCACAAAATTACAACTATCTTATATTCGGCTAAGGTGCCAAAACCATGCACTGGAGAAAGGATGGCATCTTCAACAAAAGGTGCTAGGAAAATTGAAATTCCATATGCAACAAAATGAAATTGAATCCCTATCTCTCACCATGCACAAAAGTTAACTCAAAATGGATCAAGGATCTAGGAATTAAACCAGAGACTCTGCATCTAATAGAAGAAAAAGTAGGCCCTAATCTCCATTACGTGGGGCTAGGCCCCAACTTCCTTAATAAGACGCCTATAGCACAAGAATTAAAACCAAGAATCAACAAATGGGATGGATTCAAACTAAAAAGCTTTTTCTCAGCAAAAGAAATAATATGTGAGGTGAATAGGGCTCCTACATCCTGGGAACAAATTTTAACCCCTCACACATCAGGTAGAGCTCTAATCTCTAGGGTATATAAAGAGCTCAACAAGATAAGCACCAAAAAAAAAAAAAAAATAACCCAATCAACAAATGGGCCAAGGACCTGAAGAGACACTTCTCAGAGGAGGACATACAATCAATCAACAAATATATGAAAAAATGCTCACCATCTCTAGCAATCAGAGAAATGCAAATTAAAACCACTCTAAGATACCATCTCACTCCAGTAAGAATGGCAGCCATGATGAAGTCAAACAATAATAAGTGTTGGTGAGGATGTGGGGAAAAGGCACACTCATACATTGCTGATGGGACTGCAAATTGGTGCAGCCAATATGGAAAGCATTATGGAGATTCCTTGGAAAACTGGGAATGGAACCGCCATTTGACCCAGCTATTCCTCTTCTTGGGCTATACCCAAAGGACTTAAAAACAGCATATTACAGGGACGAAGCCACATCAATGTTTATAGCAGCACAATTTACAATAGGTAAACTGTGGAGCCAACCTAAATGTCCTTCAGTGGATGAATGGATAAAAAAAATGTGGCATTTATACACAATGGAATATTACTCAGAATAAAAAAAAGAGTAAGATCATGGCATTTGCAGGGAAATGGATGGTCTTAGAGCAGATTATGCTAAGTGAAGTTAGCCAATCCCAAAAAAACAAATGTCGAATGTCATCTCTGATATAAGGGAGGTGACTCAAAATGGGGTTGGGAGGGAGAGCATGGGAGGAAGATTACCTCTAGATAGGGAATAGGGGTGGGAGGGAAAGGGAGGGAGAAGGGGAATAGCCTGGATGGTGAAACGAGACCCTCATCACTATACAAAATACATGTATGAAGATGTGAATTTGGTGTCAACACACCTTATATATACTCAGAGATATGATAAATTATGATACAATGGTGTATTAATAATTGCAATGCAAAAATAAATAAATAATTAACCTGGGAAAAATAAATAAATTAACTTGGAAAAAATAGAAAATGTGGTATATATACACAATGTAATATTACTCAGCCCTAAAGAAGAATGAAATTATGGCATTTGCCAGTAAATGGATGGAACTGGAGACTATCATGCTAAGTGAAATAAGCCAATCCCCAAAAGCCAAAGGCCTAATGTTCTATGTAATATGTGGATGCTAACACACAATAAGGGGGAGGGAAAAATAGAAGTTCACTGGATTAGACAAAAGGGAACGAAGGGAAGGGGGGGGAGATGGGAATAGGAAAGACAGTGGAATGAATCAACTTTCCTATGTTCATATATGAATACACATCAGTGAAACTCCACCTCATGTACAACCACAGGATGGGAAGTTATACCCCATGTGTGTATAATATGTCAAAATACACTCCACTGTCGTATAATTCTAAAAAGAACAAAAAATGAGGCAGAGAGATACGTGTGTAGGGTGTGTGTGTGTGTGTGAGTGTAAATGTGTACATATGCCAACATGGAAAGATTTTTGAGATGTAATTTTAAAAGACCAGAAAAGCAGCAATTTGCATAATAGTAGGTCATAAGATCTTGGCTATGGGGAAAAAAAAAACCAAAATGACCAATGTATTTTTGCACAAATACACAGGTGAATGCTAACTGCTCAGCTACGGGGTAAGTGGGTGTGTTGAGTCCCCGCAGGTCCCCTCTTGTGAGGACCTTAATCGTGATCACCTTAAGGCCACCTGGCTGATCCCGGGTGCTCTCCCTGTCTCGAGAGCCTTGTGCCTCTGCACCCTGCTTCTGTGTCACTCTGCTGTGGCCAGGGCGGGAGCTGGTTCTGGGTGGGGGTGTGACAGGGCCTTCTTCTCTCTATAGCTTCGTGATGTTTGAATAACATACGTTAAGAGCGCCGCCGTGATTAGTTTACTAGAATAAACAAGCAGGAGGAATAGAGGACTTGGAGGCCATGGTTCACCTTCAGTGCAGGACTGAGTCCCTGTGGTGTGGTCCCAGGTCCCCTCCTCTCTGGGCTCCTAGTGTCCTGGGGCTGGGACGTGGCTGAAACTGAATTTGGGACTCCAACAGTCCTCAGTCCTCTGCTTGTGATGACAAAGGAAGAGATGACCGTCCCTCCCTCCTGTGGACCTCGAAGGCAGGGCTGGGGGCCCAGCACCAAGCTCTGCTTGCCAAGTGCGCAGACCCTGAAGGCCCATCTACCCGGAGCGCGGCGTCCCCCCAGCCGACTTCCACAGTCCCCTGAGTGAAGACCTTCCCAGGCTCCTCGGGAGGAATTTTTTAGTATCTTCTCCGTAATAACCAGAAGGTGTTTAATAAACATGATATGCAGCAGTTGCTAAGAGAATCTGATTTATGTACAAAGCAATGCAGAGCCTCGGTGCGTCAGGGTTGCGCCCTTTTATTTGACTGTGAATCCTGATGTTCTGATGGAAGCCATGGGCTGCACTTTATTTATCATCAGCTTACGGATGGCTGTATCGTAGGTGCCTCTCAAATTACATAGCAAATCTTGTTGTCTCCTTAGGCAAATAAGAGACCCACATCATAAGCTTTAATTGTGATGCAGGTCACTGTCAAGGGTGAAATATCTCCCAGGCCCTCTGATTAGCAGAATCACATATGACTGAAGCCCAGGCCAGGGCCACAGCCACGGCACCTGAGGACAGCTCAGAAAGCATCCAATAAATAAATGTCTGAGGAAATTGACATTAAGGAAGATCTCATTACAGAAAAGCAATTTAATTTTTCTGCATTTGTGTTGAAGAGTTCACCACCAAGTTCAGAGCGCTGGGGCCTTGGGGAGCTTTCTGATGTCAAAGCGAGTCCTGAACAGATTCTGGGGAGGGTGAGGCCCGCAGGAAGACTCATCCGTGGCTGAGAGGGAACCAGAGCAGGTGTGGAGGCCGGGTCTCCCGAGGCCGGGTGAGGGACAGCCTTCCTCCTTTGCGGAGGCTGCCGTCAGCTGAAAACGGGGAGCGATTCCTGCGTGACGTCTAAAGGATCCCCAGGGGGAACCCCACACAGAGGGTCCCAGAGGTCCCCAGACACCTCTCTGCACCCTTCTTTCCATCACGATCAATCGCGAGGGCGCGGAATCTAGGCAGCCTGTGGCCCAGCGCCCTCCTCCATCTCTGTGACCTGGCCGTCCAGTTCTGCAGAAGTCAGCCCCAGGGCCTCCACGTGGCCCCTTCTCATCCAGGCTCAGGTCAGAACCCAATCAGCTGGTCGTCCCTCCGAGGGGCTGCGTGCGCCCGGCCAGCGCTGGGGTGCAGGTGAGTCCGGGCCACACGGCCGGCACCTGCAGGGGTCAGCCAATGTCTCCCAGGCCACAGTCTCCACTGGGCCCTGCCGCGGGTCTGCAGGTGCAAGTGTGACCAAGACGGGATGGACTGAGCCCAGAGACTCACAAGGAAAGACCAACCAACAAGAAAAGAGGTGGAAGTTGGGACAGCTGCTGGGGACGGAGCCAAAGCCCTGGAGACAGAGGACGGGGACGGTGGGGGCGGTGGGGCGACCCTGGAGACCTGCAGGTCAGGGAGAGGTCTTGTCATGTAGAGACGGGGTCAAGCTGGCTGTACCGCGGCAGGTGCCACCCGGCTGAGAGATGGCTCGCAGGCGTCCTGCAGCTTCGCGTCCTCTGGGGAGCCGGCATGGGTTCCAAACCTGGGACGCAGAGCAGAGCAGAGGTGCCAACCGCGGGTGTCATCAAGTGTGAACAGTGGCTGCGCCCTCCCTCTGGCTCCACACCTCTGCTCTACCTGAGGGCGTGCTCTGTCTTACCCCAGAAATGTCCACAACCAGGGTCACATCAGAGCAAGGCTGCCCTCAGAGCCCGCAGGACACACCTGTGTAAGGTAGAAAGTAGCAGCCCTTTCTTCATTGGCTGAACACAGGCTGGGGCAGCTTCTCTCACACTCACATCCCAACCGAACTGCCTGTGTAGCTTGTGCTGTGGACAACCTGATTCACTGCACACAGCAATCATAGATAAGGAGATCCTCTGACATCTGAACTGTGCTCCCCTCCTCTCCTCTACTCTGCTGCACAACTCCTGGGCTCTGTCCTACAGATGGACCTTTACAAAAGCTGTCTCTCTTGTTCTGACTTCTTCTCGGCTTACTGATTGTTTAAATCCTGATTCCAGGCACCCAACCCATCCAAGTGGCAAAAATCCTTCCTCAGATCACCATGTAATGGCTCTTGCTTCTCTCTGTTCCCATCTCCACTCAGTGGTGACAGCAATCTTTTTGTTGTTGTTGTTTATTTTTGAGTTGTAGTTGGACACAATACTTTTATTTCACTTATTTATTTTTATGTGGTGCTGAGGATTGAACCCAGGGACTTGAACATGCAAGGCAAGTGCTCTACTGCTGAGCCACAATCCTAACCCAAGTGGTGACAGCAATCTTTAAAAGATGAAAATCACATCATAATACTCCCTTGCCTAAAAGCCAGTCCAAACCTTCCTGTCTACGTACATCAGACAGACCCTGCTCAGAATGGATACAAATCAAATCCACAGTGTCCAGAGTCACCTCATCCGCCTCAACTTGTGTCACTTCCTCATTACCATCATTCTGACCCCTTTCCTGGCCTTCACTTGAATTTTCAAATTTACAACTTTATGCCCCAGGGCCTTTGTATGTGCTTTTTCTCTGCCTTGAAGACAGAAGAAATGTCCCTGAAATGTTAGACCAGCTGATGATAAATAATGTATGCTGCTGACACTGGTCTAGAGCTTTTTGTGACTTCATTTATTTGATCTCCACCCTGAACCTGTGAGGGGGATGCTGCTGGTCTCCCCAGTTTAAAGACTGGGAGGCCCCAGGAGGCTTGTTAAGTAAAAAGTGCAGGAGGCCATTGTTTCAGACCACACCTTCCACCAGGCCCCAAGACTCCACATCCAAACAATCACACTGGGGCTGGGGGATGGCTCAGTTGGTAGCGTGCCCGCCTCAGATGCACAAGGCCCTGGGTTCAGTCCCCAGCACCAAAAAGAGAAAAAAGCACCAAACAGTCACACGGAGGAAGGCCCCCACATGCTGCTTAAGGGACTCACACATCAGCAAGACACGGCAGTCCTAGACACTCATCCCCCAGCAGTGGAGGGCCACATACATCAGACAGACCCTGCTCAATCCCAAGAATCCAACAGACCCCAACACAGTGATACTGGGTGACTCCAACATGTCACCACTGGGTAGACCCTCCAACAACAGCTCAATAAAGAAGTTATAGATCTAACTAATGAATCAATGATTTAGACTTAACGGACACATATAGAACATGTCGTCTGTCAATGAGCAAATACACTTTCTTCTCAGCAGCACACGGATCCTTCTCTAAAATAGAGCATATCTTATGCCACAAAGCAGCTCCCAGCAAATACAAAAAAAAAAAAAAAAAAAAGAAAAAGAAAAAGAAAGAAAGAAAAAATACTACCCTTCCTTCTATCAGATCATAAGGGAATGAAATTGGAAATAAAAATAAAATAAAAAATAGAAGCTACTCCAACACCTGGAGACTAAATAATACGCTATAGGATGATGAATGGAGAGTAGAAGAAGTCAGGAATGAAATAAAATACTTAGAGGTGAGTGAGAAGAATGACTCAACATATCACATATCTGGGGCACCATGAGGACAGTTCTAAGAGGAAAGTTCATTGCACTGAGTGCATTTTAAAAGAATAGGAATTTTACCACATTAATAATCTAACATTACATTTCAAAGCCCTAGGGAAAAAAACAAATCAACACCAAAATCAGGAAAGAAGACAGGAAATGGTTAAAATTAGGGCTGAAATCAATAAAACGGAAACAAAAAAAAGAAAAATTCAAAAAATCAACAAAATGAAAAGTTGGTTCTTTGAAAAAATAAATAAAATTGATAAACCCTGGTTATACCAATGAACAAAAAAAGAAAGAAAAAACTCAAGTTTCTAAAATTAGTGATGAAAACGGAAATATCACAATGAACACTACTGAAATAAGGACAATAATCAGAAACTCTTTTGAAAATCTATCCTCCAACAAAACAGAGAATCATGAAGACAGCAACAGATTTCTAGAGATATATGGCCTACCCAAATTGAATTAGGAGGACATAGAAAATTTAAACAGATCAATTTCAAGCAATGAAATTGAAGATACCATCAAAAGCCTACCAAGAAAGAAAGCCCAGGACCAGATGGATTCTCAGCTGAGAGAAGAACTAACTCTAATCCTTCTCAAATGATCCCATGAAGTAGAAAAGGAGAGAATCCTTCCAAACTCATTCTATAAAGCCAGTATCTCCCTGATACCAAAACCAGACAAAGACACATCAAGGAAAGAAAAACTTCAGTCCAATATCCCTGATGAACATAGATGCAAAAATTCTCAATAAAATTCTGGCAAATTGCATACAAATGTGGTCCCAGGATGAAATGGGGTTCATCCCAGGAATGCAAGGTTGGTTCAACATACAGATATCAATAAACGTAATTCATCACATCGATAGACTTAAAGACAAGAATCATATAAAATCTCAGTAGATGCAGAAAAAGCACTTGACAAAATACAGCATCCGTTCATGTTCAAAACACTAGGAAAAACTAGGGATGGTAGGAACATACCTCAGCATTGTAAAAGCTATCTATGACAAACCCAAGGCCAACATCATTCTAAATGGAGGAAAATTGAAAGCATTCCTTCTAAAAATTGGAACAAGACAGGGATGCCCTCTTTCACTACGTCTATTAACACAGTCCTGGAAACTCTAGCCAGAGCAATTAGAAAAAAAAAGAAGGAGGGGAAGGAGGAGGAAGGGGAGGAAGAAGAGGAGGAGAAGAAAACCAATTAAAGGGATACAAATAGGAAAAGAAGGGCTTAAACTGTCCCTATTTGTCAATGACATGATTCTCTATTTAGGAGACCAAAAAAAAAAAAAAAAAACTCCACCAGAAAGCTTCTAGAACTCATAAATGAGTTCAGCAAAGTAGCAGGATATAAAATCAACACCCATAAATCAAGTGCATTTCTATACATCAATGATGAACCCTCAGAAAGAGAAATTAGGAAAACTACCCCATTCACAATAGCCTCAAAAAATAAAATAAAACAAAATACTTGGGAATCAATCTAACAGATGAGGTGAAAGAGCTCTGCAATAAAACTACAGAACCCTGAAGAAAGAAATTGAAGAAGACTTCAGAAGTTGAAGAGACCTCTCATGTTCTTGGATAGGTAGGATCAGTATTGTCAAAATGGCCCTACTACCAAAAGTGCTATGCAGATTTAATGCAAGTACTATTAAAAGTCCAATGAGTGTGTATTAAGAATTGTAATGCAAAAAAGTATAGGTATAAAGGCATAAATTGGCATGAACATACTTTATATACAGAGATCTGAAAGACTGTGCTCTATATGTGTAGTAAGAATCGTAATGCTTTCCACTGCTGTAGTGTATTAAAAAAATAAAATCAATAAAAGATTAAAAAAAGAATAACAGAAAAAAAAGTCCAATGACATTCTTCATAGAAACACAAAAATCAATCATTGAATTCATTTGGAAAAACAAGAGGCCCAGAATAGCCAAAGCAATCCTCAGTGAGAAAAGTAAGTGGGAGGCATCACAATACCAGACATTAAATTATACTCCAGAGCTATACTAACAAAAATGGCAAGGTATTGGCACAGAAAACAGACAGGAAGAACCATGGTAGAGAATAGAGGACACAGAGACACCCACATACATACAGTTCTGTGCTAGACAGAGGTGCCATAAACACAGGTTGGAGAGAAGATAGCCTCTTCAACAAATGGTGCTGGGAAAACTTGAAATCCACGTGTAGCAGAATGAAACTGAACCCTATCTCTCACCCTGAACAAAACTCAACTCAAAGTGGATCAAGGACATAGACATTAGACCAGAGACTTCACACTTACTAGAAGAAAATGTAGGCCATCATGTCGGCTCAGGAACTGACTTCCTCAACAAGAACCCTAAAGTGTAAGAGGTAAAATCAAATATCAATAAATGGGACGGATTCAAACTAAAAATCTTCTTCTTATCAAAGGAAACAATCCATAAAGTGAAGAGAGCACCTACAGAATGGGAGAAAATCTTTACCACCTACACCTCAGGTAGAGCACTAATCTCCAGGATGTACACAGAACTCAAAAAACTTAACACCAAAAAAAAAAAAAAAAAAAAAAAACCCAAAGGGCAAAGGAACTGAACAGGCTTGTCACAGAAGAAGAAATACAAATGGCCCACAAATATAGGAAAACATGTTCAAAATCTCTAGCAATTAGAGAAATGCAAATTAAAGCTACACTGATCCATCTCACCCTAGACAGAATGACAATTATCAAGAATACAGCAACAATAAATGTTAGTGAGGATGGGGGCTGGGAGGACGGTTCACTTATACCTGGCTGGTGAGACTGCAGACCAGTTCAACCACCCTGGAAAGCAGTATGGAGATTCCTCCGAAAACTAGCAATGGAACCACCATTTGACTTGGTTATACCACTGCTTGTTCTATTGCCGCAGTCTGGCTGGGCACAAATCACCATGCCACCAAAAAGCACTTGTATGTTCAAACAGGAAACTTTATTGCCTGAACTCCAACAGCACTCCACGCATACTCCCCAGGAACTCTCCTGAACGCCACCCACGTGGCTCCTCTCTGGCACACCACCAACCAGAACTCCCCTGGGAACTCTCCCGACCATCAGCTGCGCGCGCACTCACTCTTGGAACCCTGTGAGAACTCAATGGGAACTCCAAAGTAGCCGGCACCGAGTTGGACAGCAGGGGTCTATATACAATTGAATCAATCCAGCATCATCTTAATGGCTTGCCTCTCAACCATGACTTCTGGCAAAATGCCAGGGGCCATTCTGACTCTGCTGTGGCTCTCAACATTCTATACAAAGCACTTAAAATTAGCATACTCCATCGACACAGCCACACCAATGTTCATAGCAGCTAAGCTATGGAACCAACATAGTTGTCCTTTAACAGATGAATGGAAAAAGAAAATGTGGTACATACACACAATAGAATATTACTCAGCCAAGAAAGAAATTATGGCATTTGCTGGTCAATGCATGGAACTGGAGACTATCGTGCCAAGTAAAATAAGCCAATTCCAAAAACCAAAGGCAGGATGTTCTCTCTGACATGCGGATGCTGACTCAAAATAGGGGTGGGGGAGGGAAGAATAGAAGTTCATTGGATTAGACAAAGGGGAATGAAGGGAAGGGAAGGGGGATGGGAATGGGAACGACAGCAGAATGAATCAGACACAACTTTTTTTTTTGACATCACTTCCAGGTGTTCATGTATGAAAACACAATCAGTGAAACTGCACATGACGTCCAGCCTCAAGAACAGGACCCTTTTGAGAATACGCTCTACTCCATGTGGGTGGTATGCCAACATACACTCCACTGTCATCATATCTAAAAAGAACGATGGAAAAACCCACATGTGCTCAAGTTCCAAACCCAAACTAAGCTGCTCTCTGACCTTCTGAGAAATCAGAACAGTTTTAGTCGGCATGTGCTACCGTCAATCTAGAACATCCCCCAGGGCCCATGTATTAAAGGTTGGTCCTCAGCCCACGATGCTATTATTAAAAGGTGTTGGGACCTTGAAGAGGTGAGGCCTCAAAGGGGCTTGTGAGACCCGTGTTGTGAGTCCGTCTGTCTCCACCCCTTCCACTGCCCCCCACACATATATACTTCCAGCCATGATTTAGACCAGTGTCTGGAGCATAGAGTACTTAACATTAGCTACTATTATGAGACAGCAAAACAGAACAACTACATTTCAATAAGTCAGGGACATTCCTTGTGGTTTCTAGATAGAAGGAACAGCATATGCAAAGGCCCTGGGCCAGAAAGTTGTGAATTTTTAAATGGGCTACCTCTACCCTTTTATGGGCTGAAGTCTCCACATCTATGAACCAAATAATCCTTTCCTCTTTATAATTTCATTATAGTAACAGAATTCTAATACAATTATGAAGTTCACTTTGCCTTGACCCTTACCCCCCCAAATAATCTGATGTTAACCCCTCAGTTATTTTTCTATGTTCTTCCTGCCCCCCCCATCTTCCCCTTAAAGGAAAGTAACTTTGAAACGATCAGCTTGCTTTTGTTCTTTGTTTCTGCTTTCTTTGACCCTCTCCTGACTATGACCTCCTCTTCTCAGCCCATCTGAACTTTCTTGGTATTTTGTGGAATCAAGTGTCACCTGATTCCAGAATCACAAACCCAGTGAAGACCTTTCAGCTTTGGTGTGATTCTGTCCTTTGACAGGCTGCAGAGACACCCCGCTCATTAGGCCACTGGTGGTGCAGGCCAGCGTGAGTTGAAGCCGTAGATTTCCCTGACCCTGGGGAAGTCTGCTAGTCACAGTGGACTGGGTGCAGCTCTACCTTGTATTTGTGGGTCCAGTGCTGGGGGAGACACTTGGGACACCCAAGGTGCTCAGTAAGTGCTGAGTGTGCAGATCCACCAGCAAGTAGCCCCCAGTGAGCCACGTAGAGCAGCTCGTGGAAACCTCCCTCACGCGGGAGCCGGCCATGGGCCACAGGTGCACCGGGTCCTGCAGCGGCCAGCCCATGGCCAGCGGATGGTGGGGGAGGACAGCGCTCTGCTTCCCTGGCACTAGGACGTCCCAGTGTGGGTGGGGCTGCATCCCCTCCACGCTGCCTGTCCCTGCTCGGGAGTCCCAGCCCCGTCCCTAGACTCCTGTGCTGGCGGCCTCTCCTGCAAAGCCAGCAATCCTGATTAGGACGCGTGGTCACAGTCTGGCCACCTGGACGAGGTCTCTACCTCAAGGCGTCCGCCTAGGCCACCTGGCCAGCAAGCTCCGCAGCCACGATTAGAGTCTGCGCATCTCTGAGGCCATGGTTCACCTCTACACGACAGCTAAGCACGGAACAAACGGTGGTGGCCACGTCCTGCGTGTCCCTCGGCAGAGCTTCAGGAGGGTGCTCCTGTCTGGTCCTGCAGTGGTGGGTGCTCCTACCAGATGGGGGCTGTCATCACCGTCCCCACGTCCCAAACCAGAAGACCAAGGCTCAGGAAGTCACAGAGTCAGGATTCGAACCCAGGCTGTGGGGACCAGACTCATGCGACCAACCAGATGGTCCTCTCAGCCCAATGGCCACTCCAGAAGCTCCTGAGCACATGTGGCTCTCAGCTTCAGGTAAGGCCAGACATGTGTGCTCCAGGGGTCTTAGCGTGGTGGCGACCCCTCCCCAAGGGACCCCGGTACCTGTGGGCCAGGAAGAAGGGTGACCATCTGGCCATCTTCACTCAGTACCCACTCTGAGCACCTGGGCCTAGCAGGGCTCCCTTATAGCCAGCCCCCTGCCTCCAGAGCACCGTGCCTCGTTAATGTATTATTTATTTTATTACCTTATTGTGGAAGTGGGTGTCTATAATTTGCTACTTTATGTAATGGCCTTCTAATGCACACACTGCTAAATAATTCAGCAATGTCCTGCCACTGGCTCTCAGAAGCCCGATCCCTTCAGCTGCTAACTAGGTCAGGTGCTCAGTCCAGCCGCGACCCACGCCGTGCTGTAGAGCATCTGGTGGAGTGGGGTCACCAAGAGGCAGGCCTGGACCAGGAGTGACAGGGACGCCAGCACCTGGAACATGGGGCGTGTGGCCCAGCCCCTGCACCCGGAGGACACAGAACTGTGAGGCTGGCCGAGGAAGGCCCCAAGACATCCTGACCCAGGAGCCCGTGGACGCGCCCCAGCAGGCAGGGCAGGAGGGATTTCACAGACATGACTAAGGACCTGGGGACAGAGCTGTCCTGGATCTCCGGTGGGCCCTGAGAGCAGCCATGTGTCCCTGCAGGAGGGAGGGAAGGGTCAGAGGAGAGAGCAGTAAGAGGGGCAGAGAAGCAGACCCTGACAGGGTCACCAGCTGAGGAAGCCAGGTAGCTTCTCTAGCAGCTGGAAAAGGCAGGAAGACTCTCCCAGAGTGCCAGGGGACCTGCCCGGCTCGCTCCTGACCTTCCCCTTGTAGAACCCAACATCTGACTTCCAGAACCGTCAGGGGATAAAGTAGTGGTTAAAGTCACCAAATTTGTGGCAATTTGTGATGGTAACAAGGAACCTAGCACATCTGTCACATGCTGTCATCCAGCACAGAATGGAGCACACCGTGTCGCTCAGGGCAGGCCCAGAACCATGAGGGGCTCAGGCATTTGTCCGAAGGCAGAGGGTGAATAGAAGGTCCCACGAGGACAGGTGACAGTGGGTGGCAGCAGCCCCTCCCATCAAGGCCAGCCTGGCAGGCTAGTGACACCCACATCCAACCAGATCCCCTGCTCTCCCGGGCTCCACTTCCCATCCTGCCCAGCTTCTGTCCAGTGGTGCCTGTGACTGCTCATTCCTAGGGGTGCACATTACATAGGCCTCAGAGTCCCCCCAGCCCCTGACAGTGAGGTGACACCAGGTTTATAGTCCTCCCAGCACGGAAGAAAGTGAGACTTGTCCAGGATCACAGAGGGCAGTGCATGCCAGCCCCTGCCGAGCTGGGCCGGGCCTGGCTGAGAGGCACGTCCTTTCCTCCTCCCGGTGCTGGCCCACCCCAGGGCAGCAGGAATAAAACTACCCGGGCCCGAGGGTCCAAACAGGTCCCTAATTTGATAACCAGATTCTGAATAATTGATGGCCTTTCCAAATTAGCCGTAGGGCGGGTGGCAAATGGCTTCTTCGTCCCATCTATTATCCGGCCTCTGGTCAGCGGGTCAGTCACTGGGCCATGATTGAGTGGCTCCCCCAGGACCCACCCAGGAGGAAATTAAACATGCTGCGGTCTAGTTCCCATCCCTGGGGACCCAGCATCTGCGGGGGAGACGGACAGGGCTGGGAAAGCCAGAATGGAGGAGCCAAGACCAGGTGGACCCCTGTCACTTTCTCCTGTCACCCGGTGGTGCCCGGGCTCCCAGGGGAGACAGACGAGGGGAGGAGTTACTGAAGCTGACAGGCGGGGAGGAACTGAGCCCAGGCCCTCCCTCCACACCACAGCCACAGGGTGGGGGTAGCAGCCTGCTCGCTAGTGCGACTCTCCAGAGAGTCCTGCTCCTGGAAGCGAACCCCAGGGTTCATCTCTCAGACCCTGTGGAGGGCATGTGGCCAGCACAGAGCCGGGTCCTGCCCTCCCCTGACACTGCTGGGTGTGTGTGGGGGTGCCCCGAGGGAGAAGACGGTGCTGTGGGTTGGCATGGACATCACCTCCCCAGCTCATCCCGCAAACGTGCCTTGAGAGCCCAGCGGTGCCAGCCACGGCTGAGACCCACCTCGAAGGCCACCAGGACCCCAGACGTGGCCTGTGGAATCTGACATCTGTAGAGGCCTGCAGGGGAGTACCCAGAGCTGGGGTGGGGCAGGAAGAAGACCCCCCCCTTGCCTGGACTATGACCTTCCTGGAAATGTGAGCCCTGGTCCCCATCCTGAACGACAGTGGGGCTCACCTGGGCGGAGGTGGGAAGGCGCACTTGAGAATGAGAAGCCCAGAGGAGAGCGCACTGGACGCCTGGAGGAGCCTCGCTGGCCAAGGAGTGGGCTCCTTGCAGCCAGGGCACTTTCAGTGTGAGCAAGGCAGGGCCTCGCTCCTTTGTCAACAGCATGGGGCAGGGGGCTGCTGACAAGCCCTGGCCAGACTCTGGGGACAGGGCGGCAGCCCTGAGGCCATCCTCCCTGCAGGTGTGCCACAGGCAGGGGTGATTGACACCTGGAGTGCCTCTGAGACACATGCTGGTGATCTGCCCTCCTGGCCCTGGGAGGAGACCTGTGTCAGGCTTGGGCCCCAGGTGACCCTGAGGTGAGGGCAGCAGGTGTTGGAGACCCTGAGTGGACAGTGAGTCCCCTGGCTGGTGGGCTACTTGTGAGACTCCTCCACCTTTAGACCTCCACCCTCAAATACTCAGATCTCCTTTTTAAAGCAATAAGAATTATTCCCCAGCCCTTGGACATGAGGGGGTTGCACCCAAGAGCTCAGGAAGAGCACATGCAGGAGATGCCCTCAAGCCACGCGGGCCAGCTCAGCCAGTGCTGCGGGAGGGCACAGGCACCGCCAGGGCCCCTTGAGCATGCACACGGGGAACCCGGCGATGGGAAAGGGCTCCATTCCCCACCTTCTCCACCTCCCTGCAGGTGCCAGTCATCTCTCGCTGGGTGGCCATTGAAACACCCAGAGGAGGACCAGAATCTTCACAAAAGCCCTGAACACCCAGCAGATGGCTTCTGGAGCCCACAACCCAGAGGTGACCAGACAGGATCCCACAGAACTGCTCACCAGCTCCCAGGACAAGGTGACCTGAGCAGGGCTCCTCCTTCAGGGCCTCAAGCTTCCCTGTGTCCACAGCCCTGTTTTCTCTGCAAGATGGTCCCAGCAACAGGCCAAAGAGAATGTTCCAGAAAGCTGGTGAGACTCAGGATGACGCTGCAGAAGTTGCATGTCCACGGTCCTTTCCATCAGTGGGGGCTGGGGTGTAAGCACACGTGGAGACTGTGACCCGCGTTGTCACTGTAACTGCTTTCATCCTGTCCTGCTTTCACCCGAGACTACGGTGGCAGGACCCTGACTTTGCCCATTAGGGCTTCGCGGTCACTGCCGAGTGAAATCCGGGTCTCCTCAGGGCTACTTCCCCACGTTCGAGGGACTTCCCCTCCTCCTACCCTCGGGGGCCTCAGGGCCAAGGGGGCCACATGGCGCTGGGGTGAAGCCACATAGTCAGGGCATCCCCACCCCTGGAGACAGTGCCCTGAGGGCATGGGGCCTGCCGGGCCCTGGCACCCTGCTGCAGAGCCCTGGTCTTTGGAGCCTCATCCTTTGCTCACTGGCTCTGGTTCAAGGTCCCACACCAGGAGGCTTCCTGTGACCCTGGGCACTTCTGTCCACCAGACCTCAGTCCTCTGTGCCTCCCAGGCCACAGATTCTTGGGGGCTTTCTCTGCACCTTACTGGCACTGGTGAGGTCATTGAGCCCGCCTTGGGCCACCCAGCTGAGCTCTGCCGGTCACTTCTGCTCCTCAACAGAGTGAAGGTCCCCCTGAGCCTGGGTGGGCAGGGCTGAGCATCCTGTCGAGTCGGACCCTGGGAGCGAGGGGTGAAGACACTGACGCTGCCTTCTACCCACCCCTGCCCCAGAACCCACTCCCAACCCCAAAGCCATCCCTTCCCTGTGACATCCATGTCCTTCTGCCATAGCCTCGTGCTTCCTATCTCAGGTCTAAGCTGGTTCTTGAGATGTACAACCCGGTTCAGAGGCATCCTGAGACATGGCTTTGTTCTGGAGAGCCCACCCCCCAGGACCAGCACTGCACAGCGGGTTTTATTTTTCAAGGGCCTTTGAACTCTAAGCAGAGCAAAGCTTCTCAGCTCCCAGGGGTGCTAGCCCTCCTCCCCAGGTGCCAACTCTCGTGCCCTCATCTCAAAGTCCTAGGTCCTGAGAGGGAGCTGGGCTGGGAGAACAGGAACTTCCAAGAGGAGAAAAGGCAAGTGGTATTCAGGGTGCTCTGCCGTCCCTCCCTTCTCCCTTCCCTCTCCCTCCCTCCTCCTTTCTTCCCTCCCTCCCTTCTTCCTTCCCCGTCCTTTCCTCCCTTTCTTCCTTCTTTTTAAATTGGACACTGGTTTCCTTCCAGCTCCACCCTGGACATTGTCATGCCATGCTCTGGAGATGTGGCCATTGAGCATGACCAGTCTTGACCTTCTAAGACTCTAAGGGACTAGGTGACCAGATGTCCTGGTTGCCTGGATAGAGGGGTTTTCCAGGTGAATGGAATGAGGTAACCCCTGTGCAGGGGACAGTGACTCACTGTGTAAGAAGGTGGAGGCTTCCATGAGCCAGGAAGGAGTGGGTCAGCTAAGCCAGGAATCAAGCTATGCTGCTCCTGGGAGAGGGGACATGTGCAGTGCCAACTTCAGCCGGCGCCGAAGATCTACCCATTTAAGATCTACCCATTTAACATTCACCCGGAGGTGAGTTATTGCTATTGCTGCTGTTTCACCAGCGAGGAAGCTGAGGCTCGGGGAGGTTGAGGGACTGGCCGGTGGCACCCCGCTGGCCTGCAGGGAGGCTGGGTTCCTATTCAGAACACGGCTGTGATCTTCCCACCACTGACCTGCAGTGTCTCGGGATGAGCAGGACCGTGATGAAGAGGTGGGGAGGTCCAGGCAGGCGCCTGGGTAGGGCTGGTGGGAAGGACAGGAGGGACCTGGTGGAACCCAGGTTCCAGGGGCAGCCGGTCTGTGCCTGAGTGTAAAGATGTCCGCGTGCCCCTGAGGAGTGCAGAAGGCTGTCGAGAGCAGGGGAGGGTGGAGAGGGAAGGGGACTCACGGAGCTCGCAGGCCACGGGGCCACCAAACCGAAATGCGAGTGCCTTGGGCTCAGGTGCACAGAGAACCTCCCCCACCTGCTCTGGTGCTGAGCATGTGCACACCTGTCACACAGCCTGATGAGCCCCAGGGGAGGGCAAGTGCAGGTCCACCCTGTCCACCCAACAGGATGAGCACAAAGCCTGGGTCGTGGGTGCAAAGAGCTTGGGGACAAAGAGGAGGTATTTGTTTCCTGCTGCGCTGCGACGAGTTGCCACACACGCAGGGGCTCAGGCAGCACTTATTCCTCAGTGCTGGAGGTCAGGAGTCTGCATGGCCTGGCAGGGAAGTTCACCCAATGCTCTAGGGAAGACCCCGTTTATGGCTTTTCCAGCTTCTGGAAGCTGCGCCCGCCCCTTGGCTCATGGCCCCTTCCTCACATCACCCTATGTGGTCACATCCCTTTCCTCAAGGACCCCGTGACTATATGGCGCCCATCCAGATCATCCAGACTGAGCTTCCACCTCAAAATCTTTAATTCAATCACATCTGCAAAGTCCTGTCTACATTTAAACTGTCACTCTCTGCTCCAGGGTTTAGGCTGTGGACGCCTTTGAAGAGGAGGTGACTCTGCCTTGGTAAGGGGACAGTGAGGAGCCTTGCCCGGGACCAGGGAAGCCTGCGACCTTCTGCCCAGGAGCAAATGCTCTGAGCCTTGAACGGTATCGAGCTGGCATTCATCGCTGGAACAAAGACCCCAAATACCTGATTCTTATCCAGAAGAGAGTTGTGATTCTCTTTCAGGTAAATAGTGGGGGCATAAACAGTGCAGGGCTGGATGGCTGCCTCACAGTGTCATGGGCCAAGCCCCTTCTATCCCGTCACTCTGGGCTCTTGGCCAGGTAGGCCAAGGTGGGTCTCCATCATGCCCTAACCCCAGCCTGTGGGGAGGGGCGGGGACACTGTGCCCACTCAGGAAGGGCAGGACATGCTCTACTCCATTCCCACGAAGTAGAGCAAGGCCCATGGCCACCCAACAGCAAAGGAGGCACAGCTGTGTCCCTGCTCTAAGGGCCACGTCCACAGCTGTGGAGGACAGAGTGGGTTCACACTGCAGCACAACAGCCTGCAGAGTCTTCCCGAGCCCCTCTAAGCGTGTGGACACGGCTGGGGTGCTGGGGGTCCAGGGGGAGGAGGCGTGTCCTTGAGGAGCACTCAGACTATCAGGGAGACAAAGGACTGAACATCACACTGTGCTCCAGCGATGCCCGTGCAGGGTGCACAGGAGGCCCTGTCAAGGACGAGACAGAGGATCAGAGTGGGTATCCTAGGGAAGTCCCCATAGTCACTGTCCTCCCTTGTCCTGTCCCAGGTCTGTAACCCAATGTCCTCCTAGTATCCTCACTTCACCCTCTACTAGCTTCCTGGCCCTTTGCCTCCCAAGGGACTTTTTCCTGAGCTGAAAGCAGCTCTCCTCTCTGGTGTGTGCAGACACACTTACTTCCTTGGAATTCTAGAGCCCACCCCAGCTCTGGACAAATAGCCTGAGGCCCTTGTGGCTCCAGAGAGGCTGGTTTTGAAGCAAGAGAGCAACTTTGTCTAAGCCGTTTGTGAGCAAAACTCACCTCAGTTAAACACCACCCACCCTGAGTCACAACACTGAAAAGCATCTTTGCCACCCTAAAAACGGGACTCTTCTGCTTAAATTAGCCAAGTCCACGGCACCACGGCTTGCATGCCCGTGCATGTGCACACACACACACACACACGCACGCTCACGCCCAAATAGACAGTTTTTCAGAAATGAGGATGCAGATGAGAGGCTCAAGGACAGGACTTACTTGCCCTCTGTCAGTTTCCAGGAGAATTTATTCCACATATTCACCCATGAATATTTAGCAAGGCAACAATAACATCCAATGACACCCACGAGATCCGCAACTTGGAGAGCCCTCTCCCAGGAACACACGGGTGTCAGCATCCTGGCTGGACCCTGTGCTTGAGATGCAAGCGCTGCTTAGGAGAATCCTCCCCGCCTCCTCTGCCTGCTCTCTCTCTCCCTCTTCTCCGTTTGACTTGTGTTCTCGACCATTTCTCCCATTTTTTATGCAAACCACCAAGCAAATGCTGGGGTGGGGCGTGTATGTGTAAGGGCAGCTGCAAAGAATTTAAGTCATTCTGATGGCACCAACGAATACTCAGATGGCCAGTCTTTCTTTTTGCTCAAGAAAACAAAACCAAAAGCCTCATTCATGTTTGGCCAGGCTGTTCTGCATTGGCTAAGGAGTTTAGCCTTGGGCAGAGCTGAGAACTTGGCTAAGTTTCACTGCAGTGGCTGCATCGTGGCCCCCAAGGTATCCAGATCCCAATCCCTGGAACCTGTGAGTGTTCCCTTCCATTGAACTTGCTTATGGGACTAAATAAGGCACCTTGAGATGAGGAGAGGATGCCGGAGTGTTAGGTGGGTCCCAAAGATCACCACAAGTGTCCTTATGAGACGAAGAGGGGGACTCGGCTAAGGGAGAGACAAGGCAGTGCTGAAGGTGTGATGCCCTTTGAAGGCGGAGGGAGGTTCCACAAGCCAAGGAGCGCAGGTGGCCACCAGAGCCTGGAAAAAGCAAGGAAATGGATTCTCCCCTGGGCTCAGAAGGAAGCAGCCCACTGAAGCCTGGACTTCAGCCCTGTGCCTAGGACCTCTTTCTATTGCAGTTACAGTGAGCCAAGACTGGGTGACTCAAAAAGTAAAGTTTCTTGGCTCCTGGTTCTGGAGGCTGGAAGTCCAAGGTTGAGTGGCTGACCCCGGTGATGTCCCAGGGCTGCATCCTAACATGGCAGAGAGCAAGAGGGCGGGTGGGTGCACAAGGGACAACTTGCTGTGTGACAGCCCACTTCCCTGAGAACAAGTGTCTCATGTCCCCAAGAGAGGCATCCATCTCTTGCAGCCCCCTGCCAACAGCACCACAGTGGAAACCAAAACCCAAGGGGACAGACCATGGCTCCCAGTAGGACTAACTTCAACTTCTGATTCCAGAACTGGAGGAAAATCAGTCTGTGTGGTTTTAACTCATCACATTTGTGATAATTTGTTACAGCAGCAACAGGAAACTCATTCACCCACAACAGCCCCAGAGGCAGGCTTCGACTCCTCCACAGGAGGACATGAGAGCCCCAAGTTCTACCAAAGGGTCCCCCCAGCAGTGAGACCACTGGAAACCAGGCACACACTTGGGGGTTTGTGTTTGTGGGTGTGTTTCAAAGTCCTCTGTTTTTCTAATAATGAAATCAAGACAGACCCTCTGGTGGAAAAATTGAGATCTGAAGAAACGTTGGAAGAACATGAAACAAAAATAAAAAAATACAAAACAAAAAGAACACGACAGCCACCCATACCACACCCTCCAGAAACAGCCTTCTTAAGAGCAGGGATCGCAACTTGTAGCTACAGATTGATGTTAGTGACTGTTTTCTCAAGATTGCCACTTTGTTCACTCTAGACAACCAGGCCTGGGAGGCAGGGCCCACTTTATTTTGTCTGCCCTATTTCCAGTGACTCGCTCAGGCTGACATGTCTGAGATGTAGTAGATGATCAATTCTGCAACCCAGGGATGGCCTCTGCTGATTATTCCAGTGCATTTGGTACTTGTCTTTCCGATATTTTTCCTATGTCTAACACATATTTTTATATGTGGGAAGCTGCTCAAGAGCCACATTGTTTTGCTAATTTTTTTCACCTGAACTTTATCCTGAACTTACTCTGGTGTTCAAGAGTCCTCTGTCTTCAGCACTTTATTTTAACGGCGGTCTAATAGCTCATGCTATGGATTTTCCTTTGTTAGGTGACTTTCCTTTTTCCTTTTTTATTTTTTGTTAATGAACATCCTCATGCATAAATTTTTATCCATGTTTTTTATTTTTTTTGGGGGGGCATCCATTTCTAGGACAGGGAGGAAGGGACATGGCCCCTTGTTGTTTTTAAGGCTCACAATAGCTATGAGGACAGGCATTGAGATACTTTAAATCCATTCTGTCATCAAGAGGGGGACCTCAGGGACCAGACAGCTGGGCACATGACTGCCTGCTGAAGCCGAGTCTCTGCTTTCATGTGTGTGGAGAACTCTGGCTGGGGACAGGGAACGGGGGACTGGGGTCTGACACCACTTTCCAGCCATGCTCATCTTTGAGAAACCGGATGCCCTGCTGTGTCAAGCAGGGGGGCTGGTGACGACCCCAAGCTCTCTTTTATAGGAAAATTCTGGCAACTCCTCTTGGAGACTGTTACCAAAAGGGGAAGCCAAGGAAACTTAGTGGCGAGCCCGAGCATCCACTGTGGGTAGAAAACGCAGCCTCACCGCCCCGCGGGTGGTACCAGGACAGGGAGCAGGCTGCCACTCCCCGCTCTGTGCAGACGTGGCACTTGTCCCACCACACATTTGTTAAAGAATGATTTAAATAATCTAAGAAAGTGCAGAACCTCCACCTCAACCAATGGACAACAAATCCCACCTATGCAGAGTCAGGGCAGACAAAAGGCGATTTGTGGAAAGTGCCTTTGGCGGGATTTGAAGCTGTGTTATTGGAACTGTTGTATCCCAGTCTTGCCCGCCACACGGGGCAGCTCTGTGAACCAGTGTTCTTGCCGTCTACTGCGCCCCCGAGCAGGGCACCTCGCCATTCCCGACAGCTCCCACTCCACAGCTGTCTTGAAATCTGACATCTTCTCATTCGTTCATTCATTCAGTCAGTCAGTCAACAAACAGTCCCCGGAAGCTGTGCCAGGTGCGTGGGATGAGCAAGGCATGGTCTCCTTGGCTTAAGGAAAAGGCCACAGAGATTCCAGCTCTGCTTCAAAGTGACCCTATGATGTGAGGCGGTGCACCTCTCCTTTCAACTGCCTGTTCCTCACCTATAAGGGGGACGGTTATTACCTCACCTGGGCCTGTTAGAAAGGATGGAAGAAGGTATGTGACCTGGGCGGCCCACAGCCTGTGCCAAAGAGACACAAAGGGTGGGTCCCTCCACCCTGGCCTAGAGACACTCACAGCTCGACGAGCAAGACAGAAGTGTAGGAGGCTGTTTCAGCCTCAGAGGCTTCACAAAGCTCCGTGCAATCATGGGGAGAGGGGCCAGCGCTCTGGGTGTCCCCAGGTGCACAGAGGGGGTGGGAAGTGCGTCAGGAGCAAAGCGAAGGGTCTTCAAGCCCCGGTGCTGTCCCTTTGGAGCCAAGTGTTTAGATGGGTCTGCAAGGATCCAGGCTGATGGAGGTTTATTTAGACACACATGCCAACAGCCCATAATATGTGCCCAGACGAGGGAAGGGGGCCAGCAGATTGATAGATTCTATGTGCAAGGAAGAATCGCGGCTGTGAAATGCGAAGTGAAAGATGCCTCATTTTCGGATTAGGCTACGGAGAGAGAAGAACTGTCTCCTCCCCGGAGCTGGAGAGCCGGGCCAAGGAGGCCTGCGGGGAGGGCGTCTGCCTGTGGAAAACTGTCTCGTGGGGTGGGCTTGGGCTTTGGGGCAGCCAGCCGGGGTTTGTGTCTCCACTCTGCCACTTTCTGAGCTCGGGATACCAGGCAAGCTCTGTTTCCTAGAAAGTTCCATCCCATGCCAGAGAGCGGCGGATGTGGCCTGCAGCGTGGAGGACCGTGTGAGCCCTGAATGGGGCATTGCTGGGCACATTCAGTGTCCCAGTGGAGCAGGTGCTGAGTGAACCTTGGTCACTGTGCTTAGTACCGCTGGGCAGGAGCTGGCTGGTGTGCCTCCAGGGGTCCCTTTGCACCCCAGAAGTTCTTGCCTTTGACGCTTCCCATGGTGTTTATGGAGGGTGAAGGGGAAACATAAAAAGAGAAGAATATGGGCTGGGGTGTGGCTCAGGGGTAGGGCTCTTGACTAGCATGCCACAAAAAAGCACAGCCACAAAAAAGAGCAACAGAGGAAAGGAGAGCAGAAACAAGAAGAGAAGCTGAGTGGGTCCCTCTCACGTAACTGGCACTCGGCGGCCAGGCTGGTTGTGAACTCAGGAGCTCAAGTACTCTTCCTGCCTCAGCCTCCCGAGTAGCTGGGACCACAGCTCAGCCCCAGACCTGAGGAAGGGGTGTGAAGCCCCCGGGGTCACATGTGAGGACAGCTCAGCTGCCTCCCCACCCTGGAATTCAACAAATGGTCCATAGATATGGCTCCCCGCTCACGCCCAGCCACCTTCACTCATGGTCTGGACAAGAGACTCATCTCCTCCTCTCTGAGAGCCTCTGTCACCCCTCTCCTGCTAAATTTGGAGAGTAGGTCTTAAAACCCCTCGGGGGTGGTCTGCTGTGCAGCCCCATCTCTTCAATCAGCTCTTACCTCCGGGAGACGTGTTTAATGCACTCAATCCTTAGGAATTCCTCATCTTCTCCACATGCCCCTGCACCCCCATGTCTCCCAATTTGATCTTTGCGAAGGGCACTTCAATATGGCCTGTTCTTCAGTACTGCAACCTGAGAGGCAGAGGTTCTTAACGTCCAAAGTCTGTCCTTTCCTTTTCCTCCCAAGGACGAAACTTAGACCCAGAAAGGCTGAGACTTACCCAAGGCCTTACAGTGGGGTGGTGGCAAAGAGAGGCCCCAGCTTGAGCCAAGACCAAGCGAGGGTCCCCTGTCCCTGGAGCCAGTCCTGGCCTGGACATGAGCCCCAGGAGGAGTCAGGCCAAGCTCAGGCTCTGATCACCTGCTGGACCTGGCAGCCTCTCACCTGGGCCAGGTGGGGTGTGGCCACGGCCTTGGGGCCTCCTGCCGGGCAGCCCCTCCTGCCTGCCCACGGATGGCCTCAGCCAGCTGCCCTCCACCGGCTGCTGATTCCAAGCTTTTCGGCAAACTGGCACCTAATCACCCACCATCTGCGATCCGTGCGAGGCTTGGCTACCTCTTGGTGCTTCTTCAAATCAACTTGCAAGTTTTCAAAGTGACGCGAGTTCTTGGTGCTTGCAAAAATGTCAGCTTCCGTCACATCTTATTAAAACTGAAAATATGAAAAGGTTTCAGATAAACTGAGAGGAGCCCAGCTTCCCTCTTTCCTGAAGTGAGATGGCTTCTTTCCCTCCTTCTTTCTTTTTTTTTTTTTCCTAAAATGGAAAGAGATTAGTTTCTCTTCTGGTTATTGAGTGACAGTCATTAGCTTTGGTCCCACTGCTCTCCAAGGGGAGCCACGCCTCACCGTCCAGGGTGTGTGAGTGGCAGGTGGGGTCCCCTTCCAATGGTGGCTTATTAGTGTGAAGGGTGTCCCTGTGTGAGGTCACCATCGAGGAGGAGGAGATACTGACAGCTGGGAGCATCCTTGCGTCTGGGACAGTCCCACATGCATTTTCTTATTTGATCTTAGAAGTAGATTATCCTTTTCTGTCCATGAGGAGGAGGCAACTGGGCACTGCCATCCACCAGCTACATGGCCACCGAGTGGCAGACTGGGAGGTCATGACCACCTGTGCTCACACAGAACCAGGACACGCTCCTGCTGCAGAGCTCAGCATGAGGGGAATATGAAATGGACAAGATCCAACGAGCAGAGGTGGCGCAGTCCCCCGAGAATGAGGGCAGGTCAGTCCCTAATCCACTCGCCACCCTCTGTCCCTCCACCTGGCTCCGAGGACCTGTCAAGCCACAGAGCTTACCCTCTGTCCCCAGCATCCTCTTCCCAACTTATCTCAGAGGGCTCTGAGTGGCCCTTTGGGACACACCCTCCAGCTGTCTCTTGGGAAGCAGCTGGCCCCTCCACGCACAGTGGCCTTTTCCAGGGAAATTGAATCCCTCCCTCACTTATTTATGGGGGTGAGGGGCAGTCGGCTCCTTGGGGACAGGGGTCTTTGCTCTCATCTGGACGCCAGCCCTTCCCAATGGCCCTGGTGCATGGGCGGCAGTGGCTGCCTTGGGGCGGGGGCTGCGGTCAATGGAATGCGGGCCCCTTGGGGAAGCAGGGGGGCAGGAGAAGCCCGAGCCAGCAGCCTGGCTCCGCCACCTCTCCATGGCCTCAGATGAGAAGGGGCATGAACTCGCAGAGCTGAGGGGGGCTAAATGCTGGGCACGTGGCACTGGGCGATGCAGACGCTCCTGCTGCTGCTGCTGCAGCCATCGCTGCCACCAGGGCCACCAACAACACCACTACCGTCACCACCCCATGCCGTCATTGCCACCACCACCGCCATGGCTACTCTTCTCCCTTGTGCTGCACCTACTGTCACCGCTTCTCCTCCTACTGACACGACCAGGCCAGGCGCTGCTCCTGTTGGCAGTCTGCTTTGCTGCAGTTGGGCCAAGGGGGAGGGGCTGGTTCCCAGGGTGCTGCTGATGGGCCATGGTGGCATCTTTAAAAGGGGGAGCCAAGTGGGAGGGCCTTGAAGTGGACATGGGACCCCAGGCCCCTTGCTGCTCTCTGCTTCCTCCGTGAGGTGAGCGTGTGCAGCCCCGCCTCGGGCCAAAGCACCAGGACGGTCCGCCATGGAGCAGAACCTCCACAGCTGGGAGTCAAAACAGAACTTTCCTCTTTATAAGTTGATTATCTCAGGGATTTTGTTACATTGGCCAAAAGCAGATGGCACAAGACTGCTGCCATTGTTACTGAGACCTCTACTGCTAGAAGAAGAAGACACACAGAAGGGGTACGATTCGTTCCCCCAAGAAAATAGCCATTCTGGCTGATAAACAAATATACCCACTTTACAGTGCATTTGGGATTTCACATTATGGCAATTAATTGGGGGAAATATTTTAAATAGTCCTGTACAATACTAGTGAGAGGAAGCTGAAAACCTGGCTTAATAGTATGTCATGATGATGAACCACTTTGGGCTGGCAAGACACGAAGACTATCAAAACCTTAAAAAAATGCCCTTCAGCCAGCAATCACTACTTGGAGAACCAATTCAGGAGATGAGGAAGTTGGAGGAAAATATATTATCCAAAGCATGGTCAGCAAGAAAAATGAAGGGGAGAAAATGTCCATGTTTGAGGCTTGGGATGACGGCCCTGACTGGCACATCTCTGCTCGTGGGAATATTACATAGCTTTGAACAATTATGGTGATAAAGAGTTTATACCATAGGGTAGACTAAAGATTAAGGCAGAGATAGTATTTACATGCGCTTACAGTATTGTAAAATATGCATGCACGCAGACAGGTATTAGAACAAAACACAAAAGAATGAAAATAATTGTTGCAAGGTTTGAATAGTCAGACTAAGAGATTTTTTTCACAATGTTCTTTAATGTTGCTGTCATATTGTTTCTTCAATACAAATGGAAAGAAAAAGAAATGTCCCAACAGTCTATTGATAGGTCTTTCCCCCTGTGAGTATAATATAGATGTGTCTATTTAAAAGATTTCTCTTTTAAAATTTTCATTTAGCACCACAACAAAGAGGGTCCAACTTTTAGTTCATTTCAAATGAGTTCCTAGTAACAAATTTATTCCCATTCTTAACGTGTATAATTTGTGCACTTTAGGAGATTCGGTGATTATACAGGAATTCAGCGGTTTTAATAATTTCCTGACGGGTTTTTAAAGCACACAATGTGCTTTTCCTATTTTCCAAACAATCTGAATGATGGAAAACATCCAAAACAGCTACACCTGAGTCTTTCTTTCTTCCCTCTAATTTCACAAGCGTTTTGTTGTCGTGTTGTCCCCGAGCTTCTGCGAGAGGAATTCTCCTTTTGAAGCCACATCCTTGCCGAGGAGAAATTACAGTCATCTTATCCTAATGCGCCGCTGGATAAGAAAGGGACTTATTATCCCTCAAGAATCCGAGCAGGAAGGCGCCATCCCAGCAGGCAGGCGCTATCTCCACAGGTCAGGGAAGTGCAAAGTCTGACCCCAAGATTTCAGAGCTACAGGAACAGGGCCTTATGTCAGCCCACTGCTAACGACTGTTCCGATTCCTACTCCATAGAGACCAGGAGCAGGGGCTGGAGGAAACTTTCCGTCATCCGGCCACGTCATTTCAGAAATGGGGAAACTGAGGCCTGGCAAGTGGCCAGGGCTTGCCGAAGGCCACACTGCCATTTTGTACCTGGCAGGGATTGCAGCTGCTCCGGAACAGTGTCCTCCCACCTTCTTCAGATGACCGTGGCTTCCTGTCACAAAGGGGGCCAAGCCTTCCTAGAAGGAGCAGGCCCCAAGTATGAGTGTATTTAGGACACACAGAGCCCACCAACAAAGCCACATGTAGGAAAACGTTGAGTGCTGACGGGGGCTCCTAATTGCTTCAGATTGCATTTAGGAAAAATTCAATGTCACTGGGTTATATGATCAATCCTTGTTATAAAACAAAGTGATATTTAAAAAAAACAGAATTCATTCCCCCAACTCATCCACCCCCATAAAAGAATCTTTTGTATTTCCCTATATCCTGTCACTTCCGAAGTGGACTTTAGACAGTTCACAGTGGAACACGTGGGCATCAACTTAAAATCAACTCAAGTTTGATCTAAAGCCACTTCCCTCTCTCCTCCTCCTCCAAATTAGAAACAAGAGGCTGGAGACAGGCTCAGGGCCACACGCGGATGAACCCTGGGCTTGGGACCTGGGGGCACTGTGAAGGCCCTCCCCTGCCTTGGCTGGGATTCCCCCTTCTCTTCCTGAGACAAAGAATTCGTGCAGGTAATTTCCTTGGGAGGTGATCCCAGGAAGCCTCAGAGGGAGTAGGGGAGTGAGGCTGGGTCAGAGGGGAGCCTGCCAACCTCGGCAATTGGGACTCTCGAGAGCCTGAGCAAGAATGCCCCAGACTGTTCCCACCCCAGAACAACGCGAGCCTGGGCATTTACCCACTGCTGCCCTTCCCCACCGCTAAGGGTCCCTGCTCCAGGCCGTGATTAAAGGCTGGACTAAATTGCTCCCTCCTTTGAGACACCAACGAACCTACCAGGACTCTGGAGACTCTTCTGCATGGCCCCTTCCCAGCCAGAGACTGGCCTCAGGCCCCTGCCCTCGCTCAGCCTCTCATGCTCTCTGCTGAGGCTCATGGAGGCAGCAGTCTCGTACATGCACACCCTCAAAACTGACGACAACCAACAGATTTGATTGATTAGGGAGCCCCAGCCAAAGACTGGGGCACAGATGCATTAGGTGGACATCTCGGGGTGAGGCTTTCTGGCTTCTTAAGCAGCTCTCAGAGCTGGAGATGCACCCAGTGTAGAGCACTTACCTAGCCCAGCACTGCCTAAAACCACCCAAACCCAAACCCCACAGACCCTTCATTAGTGACCTGCCAGGTCTCCTGCTGAAACAGTGCCAGGCCCATCTCGGGGAAGGCAGGGGCTCACCAGGGAGAGGAAAGCACTATGGCTGAAGTTGAACCTCTAGTATGCGTTCACAGGGGGCCTTGACCAGATGTGCCTCAGCTTCCTCAACAAAGCCCAGGGAGAAGGCATTCCCCAGCCCCAGGAAATATGAAGTATATATATCTGTGAAATACACAGCACGCACAAGCTGCAGAGGGGCCACCTGCCTAGTGGCCTGGAAGGGACTGACCGCCTGGACAATGGTGATGATGGTGGTGATGGTGATGATGGTGATGGTGGTGATGATGGTGATGGTGATGATGATGGTGGTGATGGTGATGATGGTGGTGACGGTGGTGACGGTGATGATGGTGATGATGATGGTGATGATGGTGATGATGATGGTGATGGTGATGATGGTGATGGTGGTGATGATGGTGGTGATGGTGATGACGGTGGTGATGGTGGTGATGGTGGTGATGATGGTGATGATGATGGTGATGGTGATGATGGTGATGATGGTGATGATGGTGGTGGTGACGGTGGTGACGATGGTGATGGCGATGATGGCGGTGATGGCGGTGGTGACGGTGGTGACGGTGATGACGATGATGGTGATGATGGTGATGATGGTGGTGATGGTGATGATGATGGTGATGGTGATGATGGTGATGATGGTGATGATGGTGATGGTGGTGATGGTGGTGATGATGGTGGTGGTGATGATGGTGATGATGGTGATGGTGGTGATGATGGTGATGATGGTGATGATGGTGGTGGTGATGATGGTGAGGATGGTGATGATGGTGATGATGGTGGTGGTGATGATGGTGAGGATGGTGATGATGGTGATGATGGTGTTGATGGTGATGGTGGTGGTGATGATGGTGATGGCGGTGATGGTGATGATGGCGGTGATGGCGATGATGGCGGTGGTGACGGTGGTGACGATGATGGTGATGATGGTGATGATGATGGTGATGGTGATGATGGTGATGATGGTGATGGTGGTGATGGTGGTGATGATGGTGGTGGTGATGATGATGATGGTGATGGTGGTGGTAATGATGGTGAGGATGGTGATGATGGTGGTGGTGACGGTGGTGACGATGGTGATGGCGATGATGGCGGTGATGGCGGTGGTGACGGTGGTGACGGTGATGACGATGATGGTGATGATGGTGATGATGGTGGTGATGGTGATGATGATGATGATGGTGGTGATGGTGGTGGTGGTGGTGATGGTGGTGATGATGGTGATGGTGGTGATGGTGGTGATGATGGTGATGGTGGTGATGGTGGTGATGGTGATGATGGTGAGGATGGTGATGATGGTGGTGATGGTGATGATGGTGAGGATGGTGATGATGGTGATGATGGTGATGGTGGTGATGATGGTGATGATGGTGATGGTGGTGATGGTGGTGATGGTGGTGAGGATGGTGATGATGGTGATGATGGTGATGATGGTGATGGTGGTGATGATGGTGATGATGGTGATGATGGTGATGATGGTGATGATGGTGATGGTGGTGATGATGGTGATGGTGGTGATGATGGTGATGATGGTGTTGATGGTGATGGTGGTGATGATGGTGATGATGGTGGTGATGGTGGTGATGGTGGTGATGGTGATGGTGGTGATGATGGTGGTGATGGTGACGATGGTGGTGATGGTGATGATGGTGATGATGGTGGTGGTGATGATGGTGAGGATGGTGATGATGGTGAGGATGATGAGGATGGTGATGGTGATGATGGTGGTGATGGTGATGATGGTGATGATGGTGGTGGTGATGATGGTGAGGATGGTGATGATGGTGATGATGGTGATGATGGTGGTGGTGGTGATGATGGTGATGGTGATGGTGATGATGGTGGTGATGGTGGTGGTGATGATGGTGGTGATGGTGATGATGGTGGTGGTGATGATGATGGTGGTGATGATGGTGATGATGGTGGTGATGATGGTGATGGTGGTGATGATGGTGATGATGGTGATGGTGGTGATGGTGGTGATGATGGTGATGATGGTGTGGTGGTGATGATGGTGATGATGGTGATGATGGTGGTGATGATGGTGATGATGGTGATGATGGTGATGATGGTGATGGTGGTGATGATGGTGATGATGGTGGTGATGGTGGTGATGATGGTGGTGATGGTGATGATGGTGGTGATGGTGATGATGGTGAGGATGGTGAGGATGGTGAGGATGGTGAGGATGGTGATGGTGATGGTGGTGATGATGATGATGATGATGATGGTGATGACGGTGAGGATGGTGAGGATGGTGGTGATGGTGGTGGAAAGTTTTAGCATATTTATTCTGTGCTGCTCTGTAAGTACTTGCACAAAACCTTTCTTGAGGAAATAGACCTTTTCATCTCATTTCACAAAGAATAGGCTCTAATACAGGGTGAGTGAGAAGGCTGGTGCAGGAATCAGTGGGCAGCCAGCACAGAGTCTTTGTGGCCCTGTATCACAGCCTGCTTCTGCTGACTGGGGTTCTGTCTCGGGCTCTGAGAGAGCAAGGCCTCTTTCCTGGGAATGCTTAGGGCTTGGTTCTTTCGTGGCTCAAGACAACCACAGGGCCACATGGCCACCCTGGCCTAGTCCCAGACTTAGAAGAGACATTCCCAGCCTCATCCACCCCTCTTGTCCCCAAGCCCAGATGCCTTGGAGCCTTTGTGGGGTCTGCTGGCCAAGAGGTGGGGGCAGCCTGAGGATCAAGCAGGAAGCATCTGGGCCAACACAATGGTTCAGGAAGACCTACCAGACTGGGGCTGAGAGCTGCGCCTCAGATGAGAGGGTCAGGCAGCTCCAGGGCTGAGGCTGGACTCTCTGCTGAGTCCACAATGCAGGGACCTAGGGGCTGAGGCCCGGGAGTCAGGGATGGATACTTGATTGAGGGGAATAACATTTCCCAAAGTCAGTTCCTTAGAAAGCCAATCACTCCACTGCTTCCTGATGGAGGGGCAGGCAGAGCGGGTGGGGCCTGACCAGACCCACAGCATGAGTTCCCGGCATTGATCCAGACCTTCAGCTCCCCCTTTCACAAACATTGACCGGCACTGGTTTCCCACCTCCGAGCAGAAAGGAAGCCCGTAGGTGAGTCCACAAGGCTTGAGCCTCAGCCTGCTTCAAGGGAAGGAGAGAGACTCACTTTGCCAGAGTCCCAGCAGCACCCTGACAGGCCTTCTCCCTCATCGACGTGAGTCGTGCCAAGGTGGGACGACCTGCCCAGCCTCTGTCTCACCTTCTGGAAGGGCACCCTGTTTTCTTGCAGGCACCCCCACCTCTTGTGGTTTTACTGAAACACCATCACAGACCATATAATTCACCTATTTCAAGTGTACAATTCAGAGGGTTTTAGTTCACTCACAGGTAGGTGTGACCATCACCACTGTCAATTCAAACATTCTCATAGCCTCAAAAGTAAAGCCCTCACCTTGAGCTCCCCCGATGGCTCCCACATCCCACCAGCCCAGCAATCGCAGGCTCCGTGGACCTGCCTAACCTGGATGTTTTCCATAACTGGAATCGAGAAGCCTTCGTGTCCGGCTTCGCTGTCTACCGTGATGTTTTCAAGGACACCCACAGAGTCACCGGCAGCAGCGTTTCCTCTCTCTTCATGGCTGAGTGCTACTCTGCTGCAGGGAGGAGCATTCTGTTTGTCCACTGGTCTGCTGGTGGCTGTCTGAGTCGTTTTCACCCTCTGGATATGAGCAATGCTGTGGTGACATTTGTGTACAGGTTTCCAAGTGGACCTGTGTCCTCACCTTTCTTGGTGATACACCCAGCATGGAATCGCCAGGTCCTGTGGTAGCTCTCTGGCTCACCACCCCAGAGCCTGCGGGACTATTTCCCAAAGGGGCTGCACCAATTGACCTTCCTGCCAGCAGGGGATGAGCCTTCCTCACACCACCTGTTAACACCCGGCCTCTCTGACCCATCACTCCCCGGAGCTCCACAGTGGGCACAGACTAGGCTTCAGCCCCATTCCCTCCCTCTACCTGGACACCACTTCCACAGTTTGGGGCATGGGAAACAGAATTTATGCCAATTGTCAGTCCAAGGGCAGTCGGGCTTCTGTTTGTATTTTTTAGGTTGTGTGTTATGGATAACTTCTGAGAAGTTAAACACTAGGGAAACAGAATTATGGGTACGGAGACCTCCATCTAATCCAAAGCCCAGTACCTGACAGGTGCCATGCTGGATCTTCAGACTCCACCCAGAACCCTCACAGCAACCCCAGAGAGCGGGCTCAGCCTAACCAGCTTCCTGATGCAGACATGAAGTTCCCACAGACCTCCCAATCAGGGCTGGCAAAATCAGCACAGCAGACCAGGCCTGGCCGCACCAGGTGGCTGTCCCTAGGACCACACCCAGTATGAATCCTTCCCTTTGTTCCCTCTTCATGAGTGGACAAAGGGTGGTCCAAAGACTAATCAGGTCTGTCTCAGAGCCCCACACCGAGACGGTGGCTTCATGGGCAGATTTCTCCCAAGGCATCAGGTGGGAAGCCCCTCTTCCCAGCTCTGGTTTCCAGCAAGCTGCCTCGCACCACCTCAGCCCTGTCCCCCGCCCGGTGCCATGATGAACAGAAGCTTCAGTCCCAACACAATAGACTCCTCTTGCGCTCTGCACTGAGAGTCCATTAGGGGTGGCCTCTCCCCTGAGTGTGGCACCCCCAGGTTCAATCCTGTAAGCAGGTGTTTACTTTGAGTGAGCCGCTGGGTAGGTTGTTACTGGATGTTCCTGGACCCTCTAGATGAGGGTCACCGAAGGTTTCACTGCAGAAATCCCTCCACTGGACACTGCCTGCGAACAACGTGCCAAGGGGGACAAAAGGAGACTGTCATTAGAGAGGGAGAAATCTGATGGAAGCAAGAGAAAGCATTTCTGCCAAAGGGAGATGGTGCGTTTCTATTCAGCATGGAAATGGGTTCGATAAAGTTCAATTTTCCAAGTGTTTCAAATGACAGTGACAACATCTATCTGGGTACAGAGGACAGGCTGCCAGGAGGAGATCATCTATAGGCCTTGAGCATGCAGTCCCCATGAGCCACTGGTGATCTTCAGTGCCCTTCCTGTGTCTCATGCCACCTTGCGTCTGTGGTTGGGGGCATTGGTGGAAGGTGGCAGTCCACAGTGTTGGCCGTTGCTCCTCCTCCTCCAGCAGGCTCTGCTCTCCCTCCTCCCTCCTCTTTCTTCCAGCCATGACTGCTTCTCACCTGTAGTCCCTAGGGAGCACACTTCCTGGGACTGTTGGTGTTTCCTTGGGGGAGCTGGATGGAACCCAGGACCTTGCACATCTAGCAACCACTGTCACTGAACCACACCCCAACCTTCACTGGAGGGTTAAGAAAAGTGCTGGGCAGAGTCCTCCAAGACAAAGGTGTCAGGCCTCCTGGCAGCCGTGGCCTCCACCTGGGCCCCTGCCCTGCAGTGGGTTCTGAGTCTCTGCCTGGGCTCTGCCACCTCGTGGCCTGCTAGCCCCCCACTTGGAGCACCTCTATCTCCAGCATGGCCTCTCTCCTGCCTGTTCCACGGGGGCCTAGCTGCCACCTCCCTCCCTCAGCTCTGGGTTTCTGCTCTATCCTTATCTGAGAAAAGTCCTTCTGCCCTCGGCACAAGGCTGGCTTAACCACCTGCCTCGTGGTGATCTCCAGAATCCACACGCTGCCCCACCGGGCTGGCTGACCACCTCAGCCTTCTTTTTCCTGGACAACCTGCTCCTCTACTTCCTTGCCCTGCCCTGTCCCACATCTGTACCCTGTGGCCTACTAAATACCCCCTTCCCACCCCTAGTGCCCCATGTCCAGTCCACAACATAAATAAGGATAGAACTCTTTCTTATTCCACCTTCTGAGTGAGAAGAGTGGAGTCCACAGAGGAAAGGGGACACGACCATGAGCACTGGCCAGGTTAGCTGGCTGCGATGGAGCATCTCGACTCCCATGCAGTACACAGTGTTCTTGATAACAGTAAATGCCAGGTCCTTATATTTATATGGTGGTTTGAGGTTCAAAAGCAATTTTCCACATTTTATCTTATTTGAATCCAACAGAAGCTTGGGAAAGCAGGCAGGAAATGAGATTTTAGACCGTTTTTTAAAAAACAACTTTTAAAGAGAGTTTTAGGTTCACAGCAAAATTAAAAAGAAAGTACAGAAATTCCCATATGCTCCCGTCCCCACCACACACCCAGCCACCCTCATCAAGGACGTCTCTCCGCAGAGTGGTACATATGTTACAACTGACGAGCTCCTATTGACACATTAGGGTTCACCCTCAGGGCTGTATGTCCTCTGGGGTGGGCCCATTTTCCACTTTAGGAAGCATCCCAGTGTGGCTCAGTGGCATGGCGAGAAGAGCCTGGGTGTGGAGTCGGACAGAGGTTCTGCTCCCAATCTGGCCGGGCGTCGTCTATGAAGTGGAGATGAGAAGTCCTGCTTTCCAGCTGGGGACGTGGCTCAGAGGTAGTGCACTAGCATGCCCAGGCCAAGGGCTTGATCTCTAACACGGGGCGGGGAGGGAAGGGGGTTCTACTGCCAGATCTGTTGAGAACTAAGTGAGAACGTGTGTGAGGCATGTTCATGGGACATGGCAGATGCTCAGCAGATGTCATCTCTGGCAGAGGCTGGTCTGGCCCAGCCCTTCGCCCTTGCCTGCATTCCACTCCCCTGTGGCCTCATGCTGGACAGAGAGCTTTCCCCCACCTCTCGACTTTGAACTTGACCGCAACTTTCTCTAACCAAAGCACCCATGCAGAAGTGCGCTGGTTTGCTCTGAACCTGGGCCTCCCAAGACCTCATCTTGCACTCTGTCACCGCCATGAGACACCACACCATCTTCATCTGGGCAGCTACTGCCCCTGTAGCTGAGCCCATAGTGAGCCCATGTGGCACAGAGCCCCCCACCAAGCATGGCCACGCCCTCAGCAGGAGACAGAGCTGCCAGCTGAGCCCACCAGCCTGCAGATGGGGGAGACTGATGTTGGAGAGCACTGGCTCCCCAACACATCTCCCTGCCTGGGGGCTCCCAGGCCCCATTTGCTAACTTACACCCTCAGCATTAGCCCTGTCTCTCCTGAAGACGATCCGCTACTGTTCCCTACCACAAGGCCACGTCTCGTGCCTCCCCCATGCATAAGGTTCACCTCACACATCCACACCCCACAGACAGCTGTGGAGCGCCTCTTTTCAAACAATGCATTAACAATGTCCACTGCAGCCAGAGAAAGCAGAGGCCCGCCCCTCGGCCTCTGAGAGAAGCCTTCGCTGGTGCCTTCAGCAAGGTGCTCACTGTCCGTGACCGACCACTTAGCATGGGTTAGGGACAGAGGTGTTCCTCTCCTTGAAGCTGCCCACTTCAGTTTTCTCTTTGTCAAAAGAAGCAGCATTCGGAGTGCTTCCTGTGTACATTTAAGTGCAGCATTGCCTCCTGAGAGCTTTATCTTCATTACGGAGCGCTTTCCCTCCACATAGGAGACCTTGACTGCTGCACCGTGCACCGCCTTCTGCTTTGGGGCTCCTCGGACTGGCGCAATCTGGGCATTGTTCCCCTGTGTTATTGATGCCTGATGAGAAGGAGCTGGAGAGGGTGCTCTTCAGGTAAATAGTCACGCTTTCTGTTTCCATTCAAGGCTTTGAGCCGTTCTCTAACCTCCACTGAGGCTGGATGAATCATCTGTGCCTACGAGGTCAAAAAAGGCTCAAAGGGAATAATTTTCTTTGGGGACCCCCATTTATCTCAGTAGATGGTGGGGGACACACAAAGGGAGGAGAGGGTGCTGGGCAGGCTGGAGATGGTTCGGGGCCATTTGGTTTGGTCGTGGAGATGGCTGGATGAAGGTTATATGGAATGTAAGGCACTTACCTCTCATGCAGGTACCTCGTCCCTCCTGGCAGAAAACAAAACAGAAAACGCCTGGGAGCCCTACAGTTGTTCTGGAATGTGGTCTCACTTGGCCTCCGGGAGGCTGGTGTGGACAGGTCCATCCTGTCCCCTCCTTGCTGCGGCCGCTCTCTGAACTAGCCATGACAAAGATCTTCTGGCCTCTGTAGACAACATGGCAGTCCACGCTTCCCCTTAGCCTTGGCCCCAGGGGAGGAGGGCAGAAGGGCAGGAAGGGGACAGGCGGGGAGGGTCTGTCAGCCAGGGCACTCTGAGCTTGCACACACGGGGCCAGGCTGGGCCCCAACCCAGGACACTGTCCACTCCTAACTGAGGAACAGACTCGTCGGCCGTCTGAATGGCGGTGGGAAGCACACCTGCAAATTCCTCATTCCTTTACCAAGTGCTTGTTGGTGCTGCCGTGTGCAGGTGTGGCCTTTTCAGGAGCTAACAGTTGTCCCAACATTGCCAGATCACAGGTCTGAAAGTCAGTGATGAAGTCTCTTGTGACAGGGTTGTCTCAAATCACCGTGATGTGAGAGAGACTTTCCCAAAACTTCCCAAATGCCCAGTGGAAAGCTGAGAAAGGTCTCATTTCCCATGAGCCCTGCAAGGGCAGAAACTGGGCTTTTTTGTGCCCCCATGTCCAGCACCCGGCACACACCTACCTGTGAGGGGCTTAGAGTGTGCTAGCCCTTCCTCACCCCTGCCCCCCAGGGCCCCCGCCATGTCCTGTCTGTCCTCCCCCCCCCTTCCCAGCTCACCCCTCTAGGCTTTGTCCGCTGCTAGAGGAGCCAGCCCTCCACTGGCTTCCAGGGCCCCTCACACTGAAGTCAGAGCCACCTGACAGGCCCGATAAGGTCCCCCTTGGTGAAATGGCACCTCCCTCCAGCCTCACAACAGCTCACATGCACCTCTGGCTGATTTCTCATTGTATATACTGAAGGTGTACTACATACTGATACATATACACACATGATTGCCAAAGTCATGCAAATTAACATATCTAGCCCCTCACAGAGTTACGTGGGCATTGTGTGTGAAGAGCACGTAAAATCCACTCTTGGCAAATTTCCAGGACACGATGCTCTATAATTAACCAGGGTCTTCATGCTGCTCGTCAGACCTTGGACTTCTGCATTCCACGGAACTGCAGCTGCAGCTCTCTGACCTACCCCTTCCCAAACCTGCCCTGGTAACCACTCCACTCTCAAGTCCTACTGTCCTAAGATTCCACGTGTAAGTGGCATCATGCAGCGTTTCTCTTTCTGGGTCTGATATTCCACGATGTCACTAATGGCAAGGTCTCTTTTTCTTTAAAGGCTGAATAACATTCCACAGTGTTCTGGTTTGAATGTGTCCCCTGCAAAATTCAGGTCTTATCCAGATGATAGCATTTAGAGGAGAGAGGCCACGAGGGCTCCTCCTGCAAATGGGATCAGGTGCTTTGATAAAGAGCTTCACAGAAGCTTTTATCAAGGGGATTCCTGGCACCCCCACTAGTGTCCATAGCGTTGGTCTCATGGCACAAGTACGCAGTCTCCATTTCTCTATGTGTAAAATGGGAACAGTCAGAATTGTCACTTTAAAGGGACTGTGAGAGTCAGATGGGCCGATGATGTGAACTGTTCGGCACAGCAACCTACGCCTGCAAGCACTGTGCACCACAGGAGCAGCCTCAGGAGGGAAGTATGCCAGGAGAGGTGTCCAGGGGTGACTGAGCCGGTGGTCTGGGAAGAGCCCATCTCAGAGGGCATTAGGAAGGGTCCGAGGAACAGGTGGAGAGTATGAGGAATCACTGCGAGACTGCTGTTCCTAAAGCCAAAGAAGGAAAGAAGCCAAGATGGGGGCCTGGTGGGTCAGAGGATCAGCCCAGGTTTAACCTTGCAAGCCCTACGTGGGAGCTCCAGTACCCACGGGGGCAGCAAGAGAATGGTTAACAGTGTCCAGGGCCCACAGAGGTCAGCACAAGAATAGTAGAGTACTGGCTGACCCCAGCAGCCACCAGCGGGTGACGCAGGATGGGCTTGTTCTGCCCTCCGGCCTCCCACTCCTCCACACAGCCCTACTTCCCAAGGCCCAGCCTCTGCACAGACCTTTCTCGCTCTGTGCTCCAATCCCTATGCACATTCTTGACCTGGCAAAGATCCCTGGACTACAGAAGAGTTCATGCATTTCCTTTGTAGAGTCTCCTGCTTTCCTGGATGACAGGTGTCATGGCCCCTCAATGGAAACTGAGGCAGAAAGAGTACTGTGTTGACACTGTGTCTCAGAACTACCAGACCTCAGGAGTGCAGGCTCCAAGAGGGGAAGCAGGAAGGACAGGAAGACTGGGGCTGCTCAGCTGTGGGGGAACAGAGACAGTGCCCAGAAAAGACACTTGGCCCCGTCTGCACCTGGGAGAGGTAGGCACAGCTTCCAGCAGAATGGAGACACCAATGCGACCTTCAGGCCCAAACAGCTTCTTTGTGCATGAAGTGCAATTTACAAATCTGTCCTCAAGATTCAAGGAGAAAGAAACTTGGTTATTTTTAAGAATGAGAAACTAAAGGCAATTAAAAAGAGGGGGGGAACCCATCAAATGTCATTAGACTTCATCAGAAGCATTTCTCACACTGACAAAAGAGAAATAACAAAGAACGTGTTCTCGTTATTTTTCCAGTGGGACAGTCTGTGTGCCGGTGGAGAAGGAAGTCATAAAAGATACCAGGGAAATGCAATAACTGGATATTTCAGTGCCTGGGAGTCTTATTCTTTGGGGGCAGGGAAAGCCACAGCGGAACACTTTAGACGCCCTACTTAATTTTGAAAGAAAAGGAAAATTATTCGCAATTTCAATGGCAGCCCCATCATAGGCCTCTACCACCGCCTCGGCAAGGAAATTAGTTGCCATGGCAACTTCAGGTTGCATCATTAAGAATTTTTAAAATGTTGAGAGTTGGGAGGCAGGGCTCAAACCCCGAAGAGGAGGGAGGGGAGCCGAGAAGAAGCCATCGGGGCCAGGTGGGGATCTTGGCAGAAGGAGGAATTTGGGAGTGGGGCCTCCCTTCCCCACAAGAGGACATGGTCATTGTCTCTACTGGAGTCACCAAAGGAACCTGCAATTTGTCCATTAAATGGAAAAATTAAAAAGATAAAGTAGATCACGAGAAGCTGCCTTCACCTGTTTCATTTCTAAAAGTATTGAGTGGATCATTCTATTTCAAGTTGTCTTTCCAATGTTCTTAAGTGGTGGGTCCTGAACTCACCCCAAATCAAACTTTGTAATCCACATTTAACTTGTTAAACGTCTTCTCCTGCTCTTCACTTGTAGGGAAAGAACAACGAGGTGTTACTGGAGACAGTCACACTAATGACCAGGAAGCCCCAGACGGAGCACGCCCATCACTTCAGCACTGCTAAGTGACTCCTTTTGTGTTCCTCTTGCCAGGCCTTCCTGGAGGAGGAGAGGAACCCCTGTGGCCACCAAGGTCACTGGTTACCTGGGAAGACCTGGAAGGACTCCACTTTCAGCTCTGAACTCTGCTGACCTTTCCCTGTCTGGGTCTTCACTCTCCTCGCCACACCCTGGCAGTGCCAGCTCCTCCTTTGGAAGGAGTCCCCTTGAAATCCTCACCTGCGCTTGCTTGTCACAGTGTCTCAGCCCTCTGAAGGAGGTACCTCTGCACACGGAGCTTTCCCCAGGGCCAGGGGGTCTGCTCATCCCCTGCAAGGCCAGTGGCCACATTTGGGCATCATGACATGCTGGGGCAGTGGCTGGAGGAGGCCCGCTGCTCTGCCCCACTGGGGACCAGGAGGCAGCACCACAGTTGCGGCCCTAAGCAAAGAAACCTTGCAGTCTCCAGGCCTGTTTCTTCCCAGGGAAAATGGGAGCAGGAATCACCACTGCTGATACCTTGAAGAGCCCGTGGGAGCTCCAGGTGAGGGGACATGGGGAGAAGCCCGAGCAGTCAGTAAAGGGCTAGGGGGTGCCAGGCAGCATCCTCGGGGAGACCGGCTCTAGGATCCAGGCTTTACACAGGATTGTGTTGATGGCACTGCAGGGAGCCCTCAAGGACCCAGCTCCTGTCATTCTGGGGACTTTGAGGCCACTGTCTTGGCTCTGAGGTGAGTGAAGGCAGACAGCAAACAGCCTGATGAGGTCTGTACTGCCAGAAGATCAATCCAGAGAGCAGCCCCCTCCTCAATAGGCCACACAGTGAGCTTGCAAGGCGCTCCTGGGTGGGGAGTGGCACACCTCCTGCTGCCTCCACTATTACTCCCCTCGACGCCCATGAGGCTGCCTTGCTGTGCACCCCAACTCTCCTCCCAAGCCGCAACCCAGGGCCCTGGCTTCTCTCAGTGACCACCTCCTGAGAATGCCCCCCGGGGCCCAGAGAGGTCTTATTTTCCCTCCTGTGTAAGTAAGGTAAGTGTCCCAAGCCCTGGTAGTAAGGCTCTGGCCTTGACTCCAGGGCTTGGGATACTTGGTTACCGGAAACTCTTAGGCTTGTCCTTTTTTCATGCATCCACCTCTCTACGCACACCTGTAGCACTTGGCTGGACACGCGTCAGAACCCAGGTCCCTAGTGACAGCCAAAGCCAGTGCAAATGCACTTGCACCCGCTGGTTTAAGTGCTGGCTGTGGCTGCCGTCACACTACAGTGGACACACTGAGTGGTCAACAGCAGAGTGCTTATGGCCTACAAAGCACACACTGCCTGCTCCTTCACAGGAAAAGCTTCAGCGACACAGGCTGGGCACTCGTCAGGGAGGGAGGGCCGGTTATCAGAAGTAGGCGATGGAAAGCACAGTCAAGGGCAGGTCCAGCCCCCAACAAGCTCACAGGTAGAGGAAATAAGCACACTATTGTTCTAGAACAGGGGTCCATCCATCCAAACTCAGAAATTGCAAAAGTGAGCAGGACTTTCTTGGGGGTCTGAGACATTACAGTTCTAAAACTGTGAGCCACTGTTCTGAGGAAGCAGGAAGAGGGGGATTCCTGTTCCAACAGGAGCTGAGTGACCAACAGAAGACAAAGAATGTGAGCCCAGAAGGGAAAGGTGAGCCACAGGGCACGATGTCCCTGTCCAGTCCCATCTTGTCATCCCAGAGGCCTACCGTCACAGAGTGGAGGTGACCAAGGTTCACAGTCCAGGCAGCCGCCAGAGTCTTACCAAGTCCTGCTTCCTCGTGGCCAGATCCTGACTCCATGCTGAGAAGCTCTTGCAGGGTGGTGTGCATCTTGAGTTGCGCCTGGTATTTTCACACGGGGAGGCTGACCTCAGTGGGCAGCAGAGAAAGTGCTGAGTGAGCTCCAGGCCCAGGAGACTCAGGCAGGGGTCTGAAGACTCGTGCACATGAGGTGAGGAGAACGAGTCCTCACGCAAGGCTGATGGGCAAGGTGCCAGCTCGGGACAAGAGCAGAGGACCAGCTGGCAAAAGGACAAGGTCGGTGTGAAGACAGACGCGTGAGGAGAGCCTCGGAGGCGCAGGTGGGAAGCAGGCTAGGCCAGGCCCTGCGGGTTCTCTAGACATGGAAAGTTCTTAGAAGTTTCTGAGCTGGGGAATGAAAGGAGAAGTTGTGCTTTGGGACCATTAAAAAGGCAGCCAGGTACAGAATAGACCAGAGATTGATATTTCCAAGAGAAATTAAACCTTAAGATTTATTCTCCCTAACCTAGTCAAATGAAGTAATCTATAAGAAGGATTTCATCAGCTATAAAATGTATGGGATTGTTATGATTATTTATTATAACAATAATGCTAACCCAGGTAAGATTTAGGCCTTCGTGTTCAGATTCATTTCCATGTTTCAATCACTTTAACAATCCCCCATCCTGGGCTGTGCTGAGACTTCCCCAGACTGTAATGATAGCCCACGTAATAAGGGGGTGTGCTGTGATTAAACAGTAATGTCCCCAGCTTTCATTTCTGGGGGGAGGGGTTGTTTTTGGTGTGACACAGAACACAAGTGGCATCAGAATGTCACGACAAAGGATCAGCTCCACCCAGGGAAGAACTCTCCCACTGCGAGGCCTCACGCCCCTCCCTCCCCAGGGCCTGGCCCAGGAGGGCTGACCTGACTTAATAAGGTCTCCACCAGAGGGCCAGTCAGAGGACACCACTGAATCACCAGACTCAGCTGGCCAGGAGGAAGTAGAGAGGGACTGGGTTTGGGAAGTCTCATCTCAAGGAGGGAACCAGGCACCAGTTGGAAGAGAATCCACTGAAATCAAAAACCAACTCTTTATGTAACTGATAGAAATATGAGCTGGGAACTGTGTCTTAAAAAGTAGAATCCTGGGGCTGGGGATGTGGCTCAAGCGGTAGCGCGCTCGCCTGGCATGCGTGCGGCCCAGGTTCGATCCTCAGCACCACATACAAAGAAAGATGTTGTGTCTGCCGATAACTAAAAAATAAATATTAAAATTCTCTCTCTCTCTCTCTCTCTCTCTCTCTCTTTAAAAAAAAAAAAAGTAGAATCCTGAGGGCTGGGGTTGTAGCTCAGTGGTGGAGCACTCGCCTAACACATGTGAAGCCCTGGGTTCAATCCTCAGCACCACATAAAAATAAATAAATAAAATAAAGGTATTTTGTCCAACTTCAACTAAAAAATAAATATTAAAAAAAAAGTAGGATCCTGAAATCCTGTTTGTCTGTCCCTAGTGTCGGTACAACGTGAGCTCCAGTGGCAGCTGCACATGAGCCCTTGGGGTTGGGAGGCAACGCTGGTGGAGGCCTGTCCTCCCCAGATCACAAGCCAATAGGCTGTTGCATCTCCAGTCCGGCTTTGACTGCCCAGAGTAACGAAAAATATGTCCACTTTAAAAATCCAGGTTTTCATCAATTTTCCCAGGTCTTTTATTTATCCATTGATATGAAATCATTCAAAAAAGCTACCATGTTGTCACCCATGATGATAATCAAGTGCCGACTCTACTGTTCATCACCAGCCTGTTTGCAAATATTTAAATATTCTCTGACATCACTTAAGGTGATTTCAAGAAACCCCTTACCTTTGGCAAGATTTTCAACATCACCTTGCAATGGCTTTGTCCTTGTGTTCGTCCTGTCCATCCAAACCCACAGACATGGTGGGCAGGAGAGAGGTCTGGACTCCCCTGGTGGGCCAAGAAACTCCATCCTGCAGGTATAGAGGCCTGAACCTCTAACCCCAGAGCTGCCACATGACCCCTCCCCACAGCCCAGGTCGGTTCTTGTCCATCCCCAAGCTCCGCCACACTGGGAGCCCTCCATGCTGCTGGCTCTCTGGGATGACCCACCCCTACTCCACCGGGAAGAGGCCCTGGGAGGAGCACCTGTGCCTCCTGTCCCCACACCTACAGGTTCAGGTGTGTCTGCAACGCTCTCACTCCTGCAGCCCCCACAGAGGGGCCATCCCTCTGCTTGAGCTTGATCTGAGTCTCCTGCTTGTGACCCTTCCCACTGGTGTCTGGAGCCACACGGCCCCTGCTTGCCAGTCTCGCTACCTCCCTGCTCTCACGTGGCTTCCCCACGAGTGGAGTCAGCTCCTCTCCCTGCTGGCTGAGGACTTGACTGTGTGACTCACTGTAACCAATGGGCACAGTCAACGGCTGCTGTGAGTCCTGGGCACGGCGGTAAGGAGCACAGCCAGAACTGGGCTCCCAAGCTGCTCCTGCTCACGTGATCCAAGGTGGCTGCCCCCTCAGCCTGGACCCTGGGAGAAGAGGCTCATGGAGCAGGTCTGGGTGGATGCTGTGTCCCCCATGGAGAGAGGGACACACTCATTTAGGGAAGCACTGGGACATGGGGGTGTTTGACACACCATTATTGCTACAAAACCCAATACACCCTCCTCTTCCCCAGTCTGTGAATGTAATCACCTGAACTTCTGTCCTAACAAAACCCCACAGGTACTCAAGTGAGGGGTAGTCAGTTCTTCCAGAGAATGGGAAGGAAGATGAAGGTTATTTTGTTTGGCATGGTGGTGACCAGTCTGGACTCTAAAGCCAGCTTGCCTGAATGGGGACCCAGCTCTACCCTGCCTGGCTGTGGAAGCTGCCCTTCCTGCCACTGGTTTCCACCTCTGAAACGGAAATGCCCACAGGAACAGTGCGTCCTGGCAAGGCCTTGGGGAGAGGTACAGCACTTAGAATGGAGTTTGGCATACAGCAAGTGTTCAATCCTGTGACCACTATGAGACCCTTCTCCCACTGGCTGGGAGCTCCTGCTGCATAGTAGGTGCCTTCTGAATACCTCTGGAAATACCTGCAACCCACCTACAGTGTCCCCGACTTCCCAAACTCTAACACAGTGGAAGACCCTGTGGAGAGGCCTGGGGGCCCCATACCCAAGCTGCCATTGCCCAGCTCTGCAGAGTCCACTCCTGCGCATCCTCCATGCCACCCTCACCCCGTTTCCCTCCCCTGGCCTGGACGCCTGACCCAGATGTCAGCAGCGTACCCCTCAGGCTCTCAGAGCTGGGGGAATGAGCAGGGGCAGGGGCAGGCTAATATGAAATCCATGTCCAGTCCCTGGCATCATTTGGAGCCTTCTGGAATTTGAGCCCACAAGGAGAGTGTCCTCTGAAACCATCTTCCGACAAGCAGGCCTGTGTGGCGTGGGAAAGAAAGGACCGGCACCGCTGCTGCCACTCGACTGTGGTGAAAACACGAGGAGTCCCAGGCCCCGTGCTCCACGGGAATGTGGGTCCCTTCCAGACATGTCTGCTCATCTAGAAGGGATTCAGCAATCCAGCTTCCTCGGCCCCCTTCCGTCTCCTCAACAGCCACACTAACCCTGGGAGGAATCGCAGTCCCACAAAATGGTTTCTTTAGTGAGAAAAATCTTCATTCCAAATGTGAGAGCTTACAGACGCTGGTGAATGGCAATGTGGAGGGACGGCTCTCAGAGAAGGGGATTTCTCCTCCACGACCACCACCCGTGGGCTGCCCCTGAGCTCTCAGTCTCCTTCTTCACTCTTCTAGCAGGCTTGGCGATTCCCTCTACAAACACTGCTAAACTGCCCTCCCAGGCACAAGGCATGCTCAACCCTGCAAAGCAGCCTCGCTGAACACAGCCCAGCCAGAGGCCGCAGTGCATGGCAGGTCCTCTGCCCCCAGGAGGCATACTGGAAAATCAAGGGTCAGAGAGTCCCACGAGGTCCAGATGTGCTCAGGTGATAGGCTGACTCTCCAAAGAGGAGAACCAACCAGGACAGAGACACAGCAACAGACACCAGGAAGATCTCCACGTCAAGTGCTGCCCATGTCCACCAGCCACAGGTCAGCTGCCTGGAAGGCCCGTCCAAGCTTACAGCAAGGAATCGGGGCATCGTGACCACTGGAGATAGATTCAGGGAGAGAAGGGAGGTAAAACAGTCAGTCTGCACCAACTTTGTCCCACCTATATTCATTTTCTATTGCTGAAGAGCGAACTTGGTGGCTATACCACCCACGTTTATTATTTCACAATGTCCATGGACAGGAGACCATGACTGGCTTAGCTGAGTTCTCTGCTCAGGGTCTCATGGGGCCACAGTCAAGGTATGGGCTGAGGCAGCAGGCTTACCTGAGGCTACTATTCCTGCCCAGGAGGTAGAACTCCTGGTAGCTTCCTTCTTCAAGTGTTGAGAGCCACAGAGAGCCGGAATGGCCCCTGGCATTTTGCCAGAAGTAATGGTTGAGAGGCGAGCCATTAAGATGATGCTGGATTGATTCAATTGTATATAGACCCCTGCTGTCCACCTCGGGTGCCTGCTACTTTGGAGTTCTCGCAGGGGATTTCCTGGGGAGTTCCTGTTGGTTGGTGGAGTTCTGGTGGAGGGAGTTCCGGTTGGTGTGGTGTGCCAGAGAGGGGCCGGGTGGATGGCGTTCGGGAGAGTTCCCGGGGAGTGTGCGTGGAGTGCTGTTGGAGTTGAGGCAATAAAGTTTCCTGTTTGAACATACAAGTGCTTTGTGGCACTCAGTGATTTGTGCCCAGCCAGACTGCGGCATTCAAGACCCTCTGGAGAACACCTTGCTTTTAAAGAGCTAGCCTGATTAGACCATGCCCACCCAGTAGCATTTCCTTTTTTATTAGCTTATAATCAACTGATTAGAGACCTTAATTATACCTGAAATATACCTTTGCCTTTGCCATAGCCATATAAGTAACCTAATTATAGCACTTATGTCTAACATAGTCATAGGTCCCATCCACACTCAACAACCAGGAAATACACAGGGTGTACACTGGAGATTTAGTCCATTTTTCATTATTATAACAAAATACCCTAGGCAGGCTAACTTTTTTTTAAATAAAAAGGGTTTATTTAGTTTGGGTGGCTCAAGAGCAGGGTGTCAACATCAGCTCAGCTCTGGTGAGGGCCCTTTTGGCTGTGTCACATCATGGTGGGAGTGCACTGGTGAGAGAAAGATGACACCTCCAAACAGGAAACTGCAGAGAGACTGGCTCCCACTCTCTCTTCTGAGCCTCACAGGAAGCAGAGTGGAGAGCAAGAAGGAACCCAAAGTGGTGGAGCAGGCCTGGGAGCAGCCTGGAGACGGGAGGGTAAGTCACACAACGCTGCAGAATGGATGTGGAGAAGTGAGTGGACATGGGCACGGGCAGAGGGCCTGAGACAGACTCCTGGAACTCTAGAATCATCAGAGTGGTCATGAAGAGCAGCTGGCCTGGCCCATGCCCCAAGAGGAGCATGGCAGTGACCACCACGAGTCTGATGGGGAAGGTCTTCAGGCTGGGCAGAGGGACAGCTCAGGCACACGTGAGCTGGTCACCGACAGGAGCCAGAGACGATGCACATCTCAGCCAGTGGCGCCAGCTGATGGCCAAGGACTAGATGCTCTACCCCTTCTCCCAACGCCATGTGCTGTGTAAGTCACTAAACAGTGACAACCAGGGGAGAAGGTGGAAGAGCCAAGGGGAGGCCACAGGCAAGTGGACATCACTCAGTGCAGTGTGCCTCAGGTCCACCTCCCAAGGCAGCCTCACGAGTGACCACGAACCAGGTGGCTTAACACCACAGAAACAGCTCCTCTCGCAGTTCTGGAGGTCAGAAGTCCAAATCCAGGAGCGGGGAAGGTGGGTCCCTCTGGAGGCCCCGCGGAGTCCTGCAGCGCCTCCCTCCTGGCTTCTCCGGGGAGCTCCCTTCCACCTCGGCCTCAGCATCTGCAGCACTTCTCCTGTCTCTGTGTCCCCTCCTTTGGTCTCTCACCAGGGCACTCATCATTGGCCCACCCCAACTCCCAGAGGACCTCATCTCAAGACCCACAGTTACACCTGCAATGACCCTGTTCTCAAATAAGAGCACAGGTGCCAGGGTTGGGAGCTGGACACATCTCTTGGGGAGGACGTAATTCAATCCACCACAGGGTTCAAAAGAGAAACCCTGGCAACATCAGCAGCTGCAATCATGAGCCCCCAGCCTCAGGGACTTGGCGGGGGAGCTGATTTCTTACTTGCCAAACGCCACACTCCTGGTCAGCAGCAGGTGGGGCCCTACTCCCTAGCCATGGAGGGACCCAGGCCCTACCACCTTCAGCCTGCAGTTTCCAAGGTCGCCTCACCATGGCTAGCCACACAGAAGCTAGAGAAGAGAGAGGGGTCTTTGGTAAGCACTGGCCATTCACACGACTGGTCATGAGAAAACAGCACGAGCAAACAGCACGAGCCCTGTGCCAGGTCACAGTTCCAGCTCACAGCTTCCTGGGACACAGTCAGCCCTGTTTGAGTTCACCCCAGCTAGTGTGACAAATCATCAGAAACTGGGTGGCTCGTACACAACAGAAACTGATTTCTCAAGGTTCTGGAGGTTGGAAGCCCCAGGTCAGTGCCAGCAGATCAGTGGCTGCTTCAGGTGAGGCCTGCTTCCCAGGTCACAGCCAGCACCCCCAGCCATGTCCTTGCCTGGCGCGATGGGGAGGGAGTGCTCTGGTCTTTGTGGTGAGAGACTGCCCCATTCATGGGGCCCTTGTGACCCAGCCACCTCCCACAGCCCACATCCTAGTGCCATTACACTGGGGGTTAGGATTCCAACTCAAACATTCAGATCACAGAAAACCCTGAACTGGGGACAGCTGGCTACTCCCCTTGCCACCGAATGCCAGGAGGAGAGGTACATGTAGGGCGGAATCACCAGTGCAAACACATTAGGGCATGGGTGCTCCTCTCTCAGAGCACTGCTGACATTAGCCTGCAGTTTCCAAGGTTGCCTCACCATGGAGGACAGAATACCCGAATTCTGACTCTCCACCAGGGTCTTCGGCCAAACAGCATGGCGCGTAGCAGGCAGACCTACACAACGCAGGGTATTGGGCAGCCCCCGCCTCCATCCATTGAGGAGAGCAGTATTCCTGCCCTGCAAACTGTGACAGTCAAAACTGTCTCCAGACACGGACAAATGTCATCTGAAGGACAAAATGACCCTCAATGGAGAACCGTTCTGAAGCAGCAGAGGCTGTAGGAGAAGCAGGACCTCAGGGATGGGAAGGCGCTATCCAGCCAACACACATGCCAGGTGCGGGCCCTTGCATTAGTCCAGTGTTCAAAACCTTAATAAAATACCTGAGGTACAGTGTTTTATAATGAAAAGAAGTTTATCTAGTTCACAGTTTTGGAAACTCCAAGATTGGGCTGCTCCATCGATTCAGCCTCCAGCGAAGACCCCCTTGGCTGCATCACATTATGGCAGATGGCATCGTGGTGGAGACCAAGAAAATGGGAGACCATTAAAAAGGGACCTGGAGGGGGCCCAGTTGCTCTCCAGAACCAACCAGCATCCCACAAGAACTAGCTCACCCTCTTCAAGGGTGATGTCTCCAATGACCTCCCACCATCTACCATCTCTCTAGAGCCACCCTGGGGACCAAGCTTGGACTCATGAACCCTTGGGGGACAAAATACACCCAAACCATAAAAGCGCTCTTTAGGTGTTAGTCCCCCACCTCCGAGGGATCGTCCTCGCCAAGCAAGGGGTGGGCATGCCTTAAGAGGCCACCACGGGCACAGCATGGTGACCCCACTGATCAGCTTGTTCTCTGCCCCTAGAAATAGCATTGGCCCACTGCCTGGGCCTCTCAATCTCCTCTCCCAGGCAGCAGGACTCACCATGGCATGCACTTGCCATTATTTGTTAATAAAAGTGCTTTTCCTAGAGTGCAATCGAACAGGGGGAGTGGGGAGGGACAACGTGTGTGGCGTCTCTGATATTAATAGCACCGAGTGTCACCCGCTATGACAGTGAGGAGAGTGGGTATGGACTCAGGCCCCCTCTTCTCTGGGAGGCAGTGCTCCCCCTTGCAAACAGAAAATAAACACAGCCCTGCTGGAGCACAAATGCCAATAACTGTGAAATTTTGATTAAATAATAGATATGTGTTCAGAAGCACTTCTTTATAGTATGTGATTAAGAAAGATAACTAGACATTCTTGCAGCCCTAATGATAATAATTACCACAACACATAAGTGCAGAATATGACACCAGAAAGGCCATTATTAACCTTTCCCAGGGTTATTTTTTGGGGTGTATTTTTGACACCATGGACACCAGCATTCAGAAACTAAATAAAACTCTAGCTGAGGCAGTTACCCTCAGCAATTGCCCTCATCTAGCCTGGATCAAGACGGGGGTGTGGGAAGGGGAGAGAGAGAAAGACAGTGCGCAGGGGCATAAAAAGTCTTTTATACAAAACAGATGCTTGTTTAATATCGAACATCTGGCCAGTCTTATAAAGATTTGTATTAACATTTCTGCAACTGTCAGTAATTCAGGAAACTGACAGAGCTTCCCTGTTTAAATTTTTGCTATAAATAACAACCTTAGACCCAGGCTTTTTTTTTTTTTTTTTTCCCTGTGTGCATGCAATTTTTGGTCTCTGACATCTGATACCCAACTGCTCAGTACTCTTGGCTGCCCAGAGGATGCAGAGGGGCGGTGGCTGCTCTGGAACCTCACCTTCCTGCACTTCCCCCAGGAGCTGCCCGAATCTCCCCACCCCACTCCAGCATGACTGGCCTCAATGCCACTCAACTGTACACCAACTGTACCCTCAGCTTTTGCCAGATAACAAAACAGCTCAAAGTGAAGGGACTTCACACAGCAGCCGTTCCTTCATGGAGGCTGGGAGGCAACACAGGCTGGGCTCCAGGGAGTGCTTCCTCTGATCCAGCCAGGCTCACTCATGCATCTGCATTCAGCCTCCAGCGGCTGGGCCTTGGCTGGTCTGGGCCAGTCTCTGCTGGGGCGGCTCATCTTGCTCATCTTGCTCCATACGCTCTGGCATCCTCCAGCAGGCCAAGCTGCTGCCTGCCAACTACCCTCCACTCCACGGCCAGGTGTCTAGAAGGGATACCTGGACTGACACTCCATGTTCACTATATCACACAATCAAGAAAGGGGGGAGTCAGGACCCAGGTCCCCTGAGCAACAGGCTCACAAGCACATGAGAGAGAACCAATGGACATCTGGGACAGAGAGAAGTGGCGGGGCCTCAGCAAGTCCTCAAGGGGACAGAATGGAAGACAAACAGGATAGACTCTGACCTCAAATAAGCCCTGGAGGACCTTTATTCTGTTCAGACCCATCTCAGAATCATCATCATCAACCAAAGCTGGAATATGCTGGAAAGTTAGAATGTGCTGGGTTCCATGCTCATGTGATACCAGGACAAAAAGGTTCAAACAGCCAAAATTTTTGCAAATGCAGCAGCTCCAGTGTCTTATTTAAGGAGAAGAGGAAACAAACAAAAGGAGGGTTTGGGGGCTGAGCGCGTCTGCCTCCCAGGGTGGCATTTTCTAGTGACTGCCTCTCGAGGAGCCTCCTGCTGGTGTCTCCCAGCTGAGTGCCACATTACGTGGGCACCCTGGGTTGGAGATGCTATAATGGGGTCTTGGTGTCACAGGGACAGGAAGCCAGTGATGTAGAACCTCTGAGTCACTCCAGAGCCAGAGAGAAAATTAGATGGCACAGCTTTGAGGGTCATCAGCTATCACATGACCCTCCCCACCTTCATTTTATAGATGAGGAAATGAGGCCCAGAAAATGGAAGGGACTTCCTGAAGACAAGAGTTCTCCACCTACACTACAGACACTTGGGGCCAGAGAAGCTTCTGGGGTGGGGGAGAAGGTGGGGATCTGCCTGCACGTTGTAACTCAACCCTAGCCTCTCCTCACTACATGCCAGGGCCATCTCCCAGGCCCTACAACCAAGGTGTCCAGATGTTGCCATCTGTCCCATTCTGGACCACAACCACCCTGTTACGGTTTGGATGTGAGGTGTACTCTAAAGCTCACGTGTAGACAGTGCAAGAAGGTTCAGAGGAGAAATGAGTGGGTTATGAGGGTCTTAACCCAATCAGTGAATTAATCCCCTGATAGGGATTAAAACAGTGGTAGATGAAATGGTGGGGTGTGGCTGGGGGAGGTGGGAATTGGGGTGTGGCTTTGGGTATACATTTTGTATCTGGTGAGTGGAGTCTCTCTCTCCGCTTCCTGACCCTGCTTCCCTCTGCCACACTCTTCTGCCACACTGTTCCTGCCTCACCTCGAGCCCCAAGGAAAGGAGCCGTCTATGAACCAAGACCTCTGAAACCATGAGCCCCCAAATAAGCTTTTCCTCCTCTAAAATTATTCTCATCAAATCTTTAGTCATAGCAGCAAAAAAGCTGATGAAAACAGAAATTGGTACTGAGAAGTGGGGCCGTTGCTGTGACTAACCCGCCTATGTGGTTCAGAAGCTTTTAGAGCTTTTTGGAATTTGGGGGAGAAATTTTGAGATGGTTAGCAGTGCCAGCTGGAAATGCTCTAGGTGTTATAAGCAGAACTTAAGGGCCATTCTTGTGGGAGCTTGGAAGACCAGAATGCCAAAAGGACCGAGGACAGTGAAGACAGAGCTCAAGAGAGTTCAGAGGAGAAGGAGGACACTATTGGTAACTGGACTGGAGGCCACTCATGTTGTGTTTGGGCTGAGAAGCTGTCTGCATTTTGCATGTGTCCTGAGACTTTCTGTGAGGCTAATTTTAAAAGTGATGAGGTTCTTAATCTGGTGGAAGAAATTTCTAGACAGCATGGTATTCAGGCAGTGGCATGGATATTGCTGGCTACTGTTAGCCAAATTTATTGTAATTATTAGGAGCGGAAAGCAGAGCAGAAAGATTTGAGAAACTTGGACTTGAAACAGGGGACTAAAAGGGGGCTAGGGAAGTTGCAGTTGTTAAAGCAGTTATCCCCACTAAAGAAATGTTCAAGATTTTGCTCAGAGACAGTGAGAAAGATGGCTTGGGGGCCCTCTCAGGAGCTGGCAAGGTCACATACATCTCAGGCTCAAGGAAGTAAAGTAAAAATTCTCTTGAGAAGAGACCAGTGGGGCACCCTTCTTGCACAAGGGGGGCCTAGGAAGTTTTTTCAACATGCTCAGCTACCCAGGCACTCAGCGGCCACTGCAGTCCCTGGAGGCTGGGCTATTGCTTGGTCTTTCAGTCACAGCAGCAGAAAAGCTACCACTGCTTGAGGTTGAACATCCAGTTCACAGCAGAGGCAGCCTCTAATCAGGCCACCTGCTTAAGAGCCACAGCCTACGGTCTCCAACAAAATCACCCAGGTGGGACAGTCAGTGGCTGCCATTAGACATTAGGAACTTGAGCAGAAAAACAGGGAGGAGTTTGAACCCCCTAAAACGCACCATCTAATCTAATCTTTGAGCGTACTTAGAACGAATTGTACTTTTTTTTAGTAGAGTGATTCGTTTCCTTATACATCATATCCACAGCACCAAAAGTATTAGAAAACAGAATGATTTGAACCCTAAGACTGTACCATGTTCTTTCAATACATTTCCAAATCTGATTGCCTAGAGCTGCTCAGGATGCCTCCCAGTCACTGAGGTTTACAGAAGTGAAAGTAACCTTGAGGGCTTCCTCCCTCCTCACTGATTGGGCTGTTTGGAGGGCACACTCTAGTCTTCAAAGAGGCAGACCTTTTTGGCAGGATACCGCAGGGCTCAACTACTCTGGCCTGCTACTGCTCTCCTGTGCTGAAATCAATTGGCAATGCCTCATATTTGCAAATCACTGATCTCCCTTTCAGTTATTACAACAACCTGTAAAGGTGTCTAGAAAGATTTTGAGCTTCTTTCTTTAGTGAAGAAGAAACTCAAAGACATAGTCATTGTCCCAAAGTCACAGTGAGTTGGAGGCTAAGTCACAGAGAGAACTCAGATCTTCTAGGGGCCAGGCAGTGAGGGAGGGCTTTGGAGTCTAACTTATGCTCATTGGCTGCCCTGGCTTCCGAGTCTGTGGATGGAGAGGATGAGGGCACAGTGCTGCTTCATGGAGGTGTAGGGCTCTGGACCAAGAAGGACAGGTTGGTATGATCCACTCACCCAGAGACCTGGGAAGGCTGCTTTAATCAGTTTTCTGTAACCAAAGACCTAACAAGTACAACCTAGAAGAGGAAAAGCTTACTTTGGCTCATGGTTTCTGGGGTTCAGTCCACGGTTGCCTGACTCCATTGCTCTGAGCCAGAGGTGAGGCAGAATATCACGGCAGGAAGATGTAGCAGAGCAAAGCAACTCAGGACATGGCAACAGGAAGCAGATAGTGCTCCATTCACCAAGGACAAAATATAAATCTCTCAGGCACCCCCCAGTAACCTCCAGCCACACCCTACCTGCCTATTCCCAGTTAATCCACATCAGTGGATTAATCCACTAATTAGGTTACACCTCCCATAATCTAAGCATTTCATCTGTGAAAATTCTTTCATTGTCTCATACATGAGCTTTGGGGGGACACCTCATATTTAAACCATAACAGGCCTAGTGAACTTGAAGCATACAGCCAACCCAAGAACCTCTGACCCCAGGGCACCTTAGCACTGCACAGTGACAATGCACCAAACTCCCAAGGCTCAATGTTGAACAAACTCTATTTGCTGCTCATTAGAGAGAGTTGAGATGCTGGGACACAGGTGCTGGCAGGGGCTGCACTGTCATCTGCTTTTGAAATGCTGCTGCAGCCTGGGAAGGAAGAGGGATCCTCATGAGCTCAAGGAGTAAGCACTTGACATATCTGAAGTCCCAATTTCTCATCTCAAAGACTCTTGGTTGTGGGATTTCAGGCAAGTCATTTTCAAGTCTGCCCTATATGACTGTGCAGGTAGTTTACCAAGCAAGGCAGTGATTAGAGGCTGAAGTCTGGTCTGCACTTTGTTTGCCAAGCCAGGACCTCAAAAAGGACTGTGATGTCCCACAGGGTCATGTTTTCCTAACTCTCACAAAGACACTAAATGAGCCAACAATACATTGACTTTTTGGAACTTCATTTTTAATACTCTGTGGACTAGGGGAACCTCTGGAAGTATGTTCTTAGGAATTGTAGATCTCTGTCCTTCTTGTTTGCTATTCTTTTCCTTCCCTCCCTTTAAACAAAAAATAATAACAACAATAATGAAAAAGCTTTGGTTTTTCCAGAAGGGAAGATGGAGAGAGAGAGTGGGCACAGGTGGAGCAGAATGGACATGGCAGGACTCAATGCTGTCTGGAAAGTGGGCTGGGAGGAGTTGGCACTTGGGCTTGAATGTCAGGTGGGCAGAGGGGGCAGCAGGAGGCGGAGTCTGGGAATGGGGGTTGGTGTGGAATGAACTATCCCAGACAGGTGAGTTCACAGACTGCAGGGGAAAGGCTTAGCCAGCACAGGTCTGAGACCCAGAAAGCAGCCTGCACTGGGGGCACAAACTAGAGAGTCGTGGGCACATCACAGGGGAGTCTGTGGGCTCTGTGCTCACGACTCCAACTTCTATTGAAGGAGGAAGTCATTTTAAAGCAAGAAGAACAGGCTCCTGAAGGACAAATCAGGCTCTGGCACTTCAGAGGGTTGTGCTGCCAGGTGGGACTTGACGCCCTACTGTGCAGAGAAAGGGTTCCGGGCCTCTCCACAGCAGAAAATGACTACAAGACTGAGCTGGGTCAGGTCTGTCTCCCATGGAAAGTGAGCGGCTTGGGGAAAAGATGAGAGGGATTTAGGTCAAGCTCTGAAAAACATCCCTGCCTGGCACACCTTTTTTGACCTGGGCCTATTTTTAGAAATTCCTTTTAATGACAGAATGCAAAACTACAGATTCAGCACAGTGCGCTCCCCCGGGTCCCTCCGCAGCGTATTTTAAATGGAGTCACCAGCAGAAAGCAGCTCTGTACACTTGGGTTGCGCTGTGTGACCACTGACTGTCCTTTTGTGGTAACCACAGTAATAATGACCTCTGTGGCCACCACACTTTACAGTTTGCAGAACGCACTCGCCCACTGACCTGCTTGTCATCTCATCAACACCACAGGGAAAGATTAATAAATATCACTTGCACAGATGAGGAAACAGGCAGAGCACCACAGAGGAGTGGCCCAAGGCCACACACGCAGAGGCACTCCCGAGAAGGAGAGCTGCACCAGATGCATGCGGACGGCACCTGAGCGGCTCTGGACATCGAGGGCGCAAGGACCCCTCAGCATCTCTCAGGAGGCCAGGCCTGGGATGGACCAGCACCAGCCTCTGCCTTTCTGTCTCTCCACAAGACTCTCAGGAGCAATCCCAGCGATTCAGGAGGCTAAGGCAGGAGGGTTGTGAGTTTGAAAACAGCCTGAGCAACATCACAAGACCCTGTTCTAAAAAAAAAAAAAGGCCCTTCCCCCCCAAAAAGGATGTGTTTGCTACAACTTGCTCTTGGAAAGGGGAAAAGGAGGGGTGGGGGTGTCTTGTATGGATTCAATGAATTATTTCTTCTGTCATCTCTGTCAAAATAAATGTCAAACATATCCAGATGTGCATTTGTCTATCTTCATGTGTGTTTTTATAAGGAGAACAGGAGACAAGGATTCTTGTCTTAACTTTGAACAAAGAGACGAACTCATACTCAGAATGACTGGCTTTTCCAGTTCCTTCAATCTGGAACAACGCTTTTCCTCCAGATGAATCCTGGCTCTGCAGCCAACCCACAGAACTCCTCCAGACCCGGCTCCTGCTCTATACAGTCAACACCCAGGTCCCTCAGAGCCCTGCTGCACCACGAGTCTTTGATATCAAGGAGAGAGAAAAAAAAATCCCACATGGATGACTGTGCTTCGTCACTTCTCCCAGAGGCACACGTGCACAAATCAAATCAAAATATAAATCATCACACCCAGTTATGAGCCTCATACACGGTTTCTTTTAATAAAATATGCAAATATTTTGCAGTAAATTGATTTCCCAGTTTCATTCTCTTATCTCCATATTTATTATTCATGATTTTTCCTCTCCTCACTTAAAGCATAGGGGGGATAAATTTAGAATGTACAGTTTGCTTGCTTTCTTATAGTTATTATTAGCACAATGTTATACTCCCAGGAATAAAAGATACATGTAAACATTACTTTCAGTCTCAACTGGAGCTAAGAACACATGCAAGAAAGTCTTCATTGATCTAAATCCACGCCCTTGAGCTTCCTAGAACACTTTCATATAAGTGCGACTTCGTGAGGGTGATGAGGACGGTTTCAATTGACCGCATGGACAACTTTCCACTCATTAAATACGAACACATTGTGTCTTGACTCAGAATTTGGTGAAAGAAAAAAATCTGCTGAAGACGTTTGCTTGACTAGAGGATCCTGGAAAAAAAGAGTATCGGAGGGACATTCACTATGTGTCAGATATTAAGTTCCACAACACTGTCTCACTGAAATCGGGGAAATCCAAATGGGAACTGCAGCCATTATTCACACCACTTGAAGGACATACAGATGCCCTCAGACCTACAACGCTGCTGTGTCCTGACAAACCCATCCTAAGTGGAAAATGCATGCATGCACCCACCCTACAGCACACCACGCCTCAGCCCCACACACATGCAGAGGGCCAGTGGTTTTCCCTCACAATCATGGGCATACAGCAGCTGCAGCTCACTGCTGCTGCCCACCATCTCCAAGGGGGACAGAACCACATATCATTAGTCCAGGAAAAGATCAAAACTCAAAATTCCAAGTACAATTTCTACTGAGAGTGTATTACTTTCACTTCATTGTAAAGTCAAAAAATTGTAAGTTGAACTAACTACATGGTGAATGGTTTGTGATCTGTAGTGATTCTTCCTAACGCCAACTACCCTCTTCTCTCTTCTGAGCGGCGCCCACCCTCAGAAGTTGGCACACTCTCCTCTCTTGGAAATGGTGCTCTGGTTGTGACTCTTGATCTATGCCTGCCTTCCCAGGCTGCAGCACCCACAGCTTCCAGGGTGGGTAACTCACCCATAGCTGCCCGTCTAGAAGGCACCATCCTCTGGGTCCAGTCTTTTCTGACTTCCCCCACTGTTTGGGCTCAAGGGCTTTCAGGGCTAAGCAGAGGAAAAGATCTCGTCACAAGGCAATAACAGCATACCATGAGATTTATTTGGGTGATACTCTGACAGGCTTGCTCACAGTATGACACTGTCTAGGGGCCACCAGGTAGAAGAGTGGAGAAGGGCATGGGAACTCCTGGGAAGGGAGGGCTTAGAGGGGGGTCCTGCTGTCTAGGCAACGCTGCTCAGCAGCCCAGGGGGAGTCTCTAGTCAGAGAGCTTCGAAGGAAACAGCAGCTTAGGGACTTCCTAGCACAGGATTTACCTTACCTATGGCTAGAAGATGGTAGGCACAGTTTCACAGGCATACAAATAAAGCCCACCAACAAATGAATAAAAATTTGCTTATTTGGACTGTTTAAAAAAAAATGGAGTGTCTTCAAATTGGAATCTGGTGCAGGGGAGGCTTGTGAGTAACCACGTGGATATGCCTGGGCTTCTTTCTCTATCGGCAGAACTGCCTCAAAGGAGCAAGGTCAAATGTGCAAGCATTTATTGTCTCTTCTTACATTATATTTGTTCATGTTTCATTGACCCAAACAAATCATAGGGCCCAGACCAGAGTCAATAAGGAGGGGTGCTGTACACAGAACCTGGAGGTATAACCCACCTGCGGCCATTACTGCAATATTCTATCACAAAACCTAGGCTGCAGCCTCAAGAAAAATGTTTTACATGGTGTCAGCTTTTGTGTCTGTCAGGAGAAGCCATTTCAGCCTGGACATTCTTCAGGAACTTACTCTTTATCTGGTAAACAGAGCCCACCGCACAAAGTAGATCCTGACAAAAGGACTTCAGGGCAGTAGACTTCTTGGAAGGCAAGCCCAGGAGGCACAAGAGACTGGAAATGAGATGAGACATGAGAAACCCAATAAGGCAGGGGCTATGGAGTGGGAAGCTGGAGCTCAGTCCTGCTGGGACCTCTGAGAAACCATGTGCACAGGCCACAGACTTCTCCATAAGAGGATGAGGAGGCTGGAGCACTGATCCACCATGGACTGAGCAATTTCTGGTGATGGGGAAATGCTAAGCAGAGAAAAGAGCCTCAGGTACTGAGGCAGGAAGCTGTCCATGAGCTGGGTCCACCAGCTGCAAGTGACCCAGTAGCTGAGGGAGAATGTGGATTGACACCTGGATATAGAAATCATCTCCAGCACCAAATACAAGTGCAGCTCAGTCCCCCTCCCACCCACACACAGCTCAAGAGCAGAGGGAGAGAGGACCAAATGATCTAGGGAATGGTTGACCATCTGTGGGTGTTCTCCTGAGCAGAACAGAGAGGACAAACTAATAGGGTCACCAGCAAGAGAGAATTAGTACAGAAAATAATACAGAGAGACAAAGACATTTTTTTTTTTTTTTTTTTTGCAAATAGAAATAGGGCCCAATTCCAGAAACTGATCTCCTTCTGAGAATTCTCATTGTGGTACAAAAACTGCCTGGAACTCAGAAAGGCCTCGCCTCTCTCCTGATAAGAATGGAACAGAAAATTGTTGTGATTCTTTGTAGTAGCTACAGTTGGTTATGGAGTTCTGGATAATGATGCTTAAGTCAACTGTATAGATAACTATACATACCGTATTTCATGGAGGCTAAAAAGCACATTTTTCACATTAAAAATTCCTGAAATATGGATGCCTTTTATTGAGAAATAAATTTGGAGAACACAGAATCTCTAAAGGAAAAATATCTGTTAAAATACAGAGCAAACAACTCATAAATAACTTATGAGCTGGACAAAGGAGCCTAAGGAACAGAAAAGGGTCAAATGTAAGAATGCATTCAACAGCCCTTAAATTACTTTTTAAGTACTCTTTAAGAAGACAGTGAAACAGGAACAAGACCTCAATAGAAAGAGACTATTAAATCGTCAGTCTAGAGGCTAAAATTTGGTTGGACCATGACCCTTTGACACAATCACTGGATCAATCACCCAACCACCAGAGACACTGATGTGATCTGAAACCTTAATACCAGCCCAGAACCCCAATCAAAAAACACAATCTTGCTCAATATTTCCCAGTCTCAGGGCAAATCCAGCCCCTCTGGATCATACATATCCCATTTAATTATGCACCGTAATAAAACTCTGACATTAAGCTCAGGTGGTGCATCTCCCTCCTGATCTACACCCTGCTGAGAGCTGGTATTTTCACCTTTCACTTTCCAAGACAGTTCTTCCTCTCTTCAATAAAGCCTGACTCATAGATTCTTTTCTGCAATGGATTCAAGAGCCTGGAAGTTCTGAGTGAAGGTCTCCTCCAGATGACCTCCAGTACCCTTATGGCGACATTATAACTGGCACAATTTTTTCTTCCTTGGTAATAGATAAACTATGAGTATCCTTTAGTATTTCATATATGGTGAACTATGGAAACTCTCATTTCAGAGTCTGTGTTCAACAGGCTAGAATAATCTTTCAATGACTATGTAAAGCCCCAAACTAAAGGACTTTTCCAAGTTATTTTTACAGAGATGCCTAAATCAGGTGGTCTCCACTTTCCTTTTCCATTCAAGATCTTGAGGCTCCAAGGGGACCCAAGAGGTCTCCAGCCCTCCTTACCAGGGCTTTGATTTTAAGGCTCTTACTTCGGTGTTAGTTGCACATGCTGTTATTATTCAACAAACTCACTTTTCAAACACAAAAGGACTTACATCAGAAAGATCAAATGCTAAGAAATCTTAAAAAAAAAAAAAAAAGGAGGAACAATGATAGAACCCAAGCAGAAGATCGCCATTAAAACTGAGTTCTAGAATAAACACCAGAAAGCTAGAACAATTCAGATTAAACAAGCTGGAGGTTCACTTCCATGTCCAGTGAAAGAAGACCAGAGGGTGGCAATTCCAGGCTGTAAAGGCAGTTCTAGAGTCATCCAGGCTCCTCCTAGCTTTCTTACCCAACCTCTGGGCGCCTCATTTTCACCCTCGGCGTTATCTCCTAGTCCAAGATGGCTGCTGGAGCTTCTGTCACTACGCCTTCCCAAACCGAAGAGAGAAGAAAGGCTGCTGGACAAGACAGCGCGCCTTCCCGGCCTTTTAAGAAGACCCCACAGAAGCTCCGCCCAGCAACTTCCGCCTGCATCCCATTGGCCAGCACTCTGTCACGTGACTGACTGAAGGCGCAAGGGAGCCTGGGAATGTGGCATTGGCAGGTTGCAACTTTGCAGCCTCCGGTAGAAGAGGGTTAGAGGGAAGCTGGGTGCGAGCGTGGGGCAGGATAGAAACCCAGTCCGGGATGATTTTCTCGGGCTTACCGAGAGCCTGGGGCCGGGAGTTTCACCAACCCCCGGGGCGATCACGGAACCCCTCAGCGAGGTGCCCTGGCCGCATGCAACGGACCCAGAGGGAGGCCGGGGTCAGGGTTCCGGTCCTATGGACGCAGCGGGCCTCCTTCCACAGCTGCAAGTGAGGACCTTAGGCCCGGTCTCCACGATAGGAGAGCGGCCCGAGGTGGCAAGCACAAAGCTGTCGAAAGGCGCTCTGCTTTCTTCTCTGGACATGAACGCGGGCTCCCGCTCCGTGGCCTGGCCTCGCACGCCCATTAGCACGCTCGCGGCTGCGGGAGGCGAGTAGGCCTGGTTATTAATGCACTTTCCAGGCAGGAGTTCCAGAGTGGGCCCTTTTCATGGTCACTGGTGGTCTCTGCGTCCCACCAGCTGTGCAGGAATCGGGCCACTGCGAAATGTTCTTAAAAGAGGAAAATTACCCAGAAAGCGTCTCCCAAAGAAAAGTGGGCTTTCAAAAAGTTTGTCGCGCGTTGCAAAGCATTATCTTTAAGTCCTCCAGCTAGGCTAAAAGCCTATCCCATTCCTCCCTGGGATTTCTAGTGAATTAATAATGCCACTGATGAATATTCAAAAGTAGGCAGCTATTGTGCCTCCAAGCACATAATTAATTATTCATTACACATTTTTATTCACTGAATTAAAAAACACAGGGTGCTCTGGGAAATGAAGTGTACTTCACTGCAGGGGCATGAAATTCCACACTGCCCCTTTAAGGACTATTATTCTCTATTTGTGGTTACCAAGCAACATAAATGCTGGGCAATTAGATCATGGGTTGTCCCTGAAGACTGATGGGATAATAAGCAGTAGTTAAGTATTAAGTTGACCCAGTGAAGGTCCCATATGAATAAACCTGGGTAGGACCACAGCTGGTGTCTTTTAAATGAAACTTTTACATTAATACCATACAAAGGTGATTTTGTTCCAGGAACACGTGGTTGCAAAACTCACTCGTCCTCAAACCCTGCACGGGTTGAGCATGTCATCTCTCTGACACTGCTACACTTGCAAAGTTGTGCAGGGAACGTGCTGCCCACTGCCAATGGGCCAGTGACTGACCTCCAGGGGCTGACCCATTTGAGAAGTCACATTCAACCTGGCTGAATCAGTTGAGGGACTTGCAAATAGAGTGCAGGTGAAAGTGAGGAGAACCGTTTCTCTCTGGGAGGAGCAGAAGTCAGACTGAAGCCCAGCCCTGACAGCAAAGGACCGCCCAGGAAGGCACTGGTGGCTCCCTGCTCAAGGGCACTCACTTCTGGATTTCAGCTACAGAAGGGCCTCCCTGTCCTTGACCCCAAGGCAGAGTCCCAAGTAGGCCTTAGGGGAGCTGGAGCTCCAGCTCTCTGCAGCTGCCTCTCTCCTAGACTCCAAACCCCTCAGGGACTGAATGCAGATCCAAGTTATGTCTGTGTCTTCAGAGAACAGCACATAGAAAGCAGTAGACAAATGATTGGGTTTGGGGTGCTTTTCTTATTAGTTGCTGTTTGATTGTAAAGCAGAGCTTGGGCTAATGATTGCAGTTAGCTGTTTCTTTATGTACTCCAGTGTTTGCAAATGTCTCGGTGCTTTTCTTAAATGTTTATAAGTGCTGCGAGCAGAGATGCCATACATGTACAGGATGTGCATGGCACGGGGGGGGGGGGGGGGGGGGGGGGGGTGAGTAGATCCTGAAATCCAGCCTGTGGTCCAGTCATGCACCTCTCCAGGGGAACACCTTTTTTCAATTCTCACAAAGATATTGAATGGGCTGAGAAGGGCCCTGGCTGCAGTTAGAGTGTGGATGTAGCAGAAGAAGTCAATGGCTGTGAGGGAATGGAACCCCAGGTCCTGCTGAGGAAGAAAAACTGAGCAATCAGGATAAGCAGAGGCCTCAGCCCGGGAGACTGTAGGCTTCACTAGTGTAGTGTGAGAGAGAAAGGTCATCAGGTAGAGCCCGCTGTCTCTCCTCTCAGTCCCTAGTGGGTGACTGTGTACAGCTCAAGGACAAGCCAGAAGCCCTCAGATTATTCTCACTGCTGATTGAGGGATGTGAAGACACAGCATGAGATACTGGCAGTGAGACCTGCTTAGAGAGAAACCGGGCTATTCTTATTAGTTGAATCTCAAAGCAGCCCTGTGCGATGTACATCCTCACTTGCAGGTGGGGAGACTGGGGCTTGGAGAGTTTAAGTAACCAACCCATCATCCCCAGAGCTGGAGGGACAGGGGTTTCCACCCAGTTAGGCTGTGTATCCCGGATCTTAACCATGCTGATACTGAAATAATTAACACTCAGTAGGATATTAGAATAGGCAGCATCGTTGGGCCAGAGCAAGGACTTGGAGGCCCCTGCTGGCCAGAGTTAACCCCTCAGCCCCTGGATTATTGGGTGGCCAAGGTAGTGGAAGAGGGTCTGCCAGGTACCAGGCAGCAGCTGTCTGCCAACTGGGATGCAAACATTTCTGTGTTTAACAAGTGGGACAACCATGCATGTGTCCACCTGTCCAGTGTCAGCCCACCCCACAGGGTCCCATGATTCTGGAGAGAAGCATAAGGGGGGTGGCCGGGAGCAGAGTCCTGAGCAGGGGTTGGAGTCTGGCTTTAACAGGTACAGATTGGGCAACAAGAGTCAGCTGGCCTGGGGAACTTCAGCGAGAGCTGGCTGGTACCTCCTGCTCAGGTGAGGGAGTAGACTCACTGATGCAGATTTGAGGAATGGAAGCCAAGGCTGATGATGGAGAGGCCAGGTCTAGGACCAGGCAGAGGCAGAGCCAGCACCCTTGGACACACCTCCTGTCTCCCCACTGGCAAAGCACGGGCTTTGAGCTAGAAAATCTCCCAGGAATGCTCCAACAATATTTTATGATTCTATATTTCTAACAAATGCAAATGCTATTGAAGGAAAAGAAAAAATAAAAACATCTTCACTTTCTGCCATTGAGGTTTTGTGTTATTGGATTTAAAAAAAAAAAAAAGCTCAAAATGTCCTGTGATCCCCACTGGTGACAGGAGATGATGGTTTTATTGTAGTTGTGGATCATTAATTTTGTAGACAAAAATATGAAAACACAGCTTATCTCTGTCTGCAGACACTTTGCTATGCCAGAGCCTGAAACAGTTCTCAGTTGAAGATAAAGAACTGCTGTCTAGAGTTTTGTGATATAAAGCAGGGAAGACAGTCCCCCCAGAGCAAGTGGGCTGCATGTTAGACGCGAGAGATACAGCTGCAGGGTCTCTAGGTAAGGACGGCAGGGTGTCAAGCAGTAGCAGGGACAGAGGTTGAAGAAGCCACAGGAGAGGCTGGAAAAACGTCCCTCTCGGCGGCACTTCCACCAAACCCTCCCCTCCTACCCGGTCCTGTGCAGCCTCTCAGCGCTGCTGTTGGGCCACTGTCTCCACAGCTTCCTTCCTCCCTGTGCACGTTTTCTGGAGAGTAAAGTTATTTGGTTTTGGTTGTGTTCTCCGAACTTCCAGAAAAGTGCCCGAGATGCTGAACGCTCGATCAAGTTGTGATAAATGAAAGAATAGATGGAGGGAGAGATGAATTCTTTGTAGCTTTCTCTCTCCGTTCTCAAGGGTCAGCATTATGCAAATGTAGGGGCTTTACTGGAAGGTTCCGTGTCATACTGTCCTCCAGGTCTTTCTATGCCTGCACTTTTACCTCTGAGCCCTTAGAAATCAAGGCCAGCAGAACTTTCCGGGATAACAGAGTGAGGCGCCATGATAAGACTGGATGAAATTGTCAAAAACAGCCATTGCGGAGATCTGTAAATCAACCCAACTGCACACCCAGTTGAGAACTGGTTATTTATGATGAACTCCCCTGCCAAGGTCTGTTCTCCCAATGTGAGGCAGGTCCTAAAAACCAGGAGCTTTGATGCCAGAGAGACCTGGTTGATTTGGGAGTGGAGCATTAAGACCCCCCACACCCAGTGGCCTTGTCAGTAACAGTCACATTCTCCCTGGTGAATGATCAGGGAACAGCATCGGTTAAAGCAGCCTGAGGTTGTGGTTCTGGTTGGGACAAGTGAGATCAGCAAACTAGCCAGAGGTGGAGCAGGGGGATGTGGGAAATGAGGCAGCAACAGGGAGACTTGAAAAGCTCTCAGCACATCCAGGCAGGAGACCCGAGAGGGCCAGGCTCTTGGGACATTGCAGGCTGACTGTGACCCCACATGCGTGCACTGAGTAGGGAAGAAAAGGCCAGAATAAACTTTAAAACTTGACAAAACATTCTTCCACCTGTACACACTGACCTCTCAGTCGCCGAAGCAACCCTTACTTGCTCAGGGTGTTGGAACACATGGACCAGTCACTGGCTGGCCAGCAGACTGGAGGGCAAGCCCTGGGGAACTAGCCTGCAAAACAAAACTAACGGGAATCCTTTTGAACTGAGTGGAGACATCTGCACCAGGTGGAGCTTGAATGAAATAGGACCCACTTCTACCCCATCCCTGGCCCACTTGACCCTTCAGCTACCACAAGACCAACCCAGCAGGCAGTGCAGACAGACGTCCTATTTCTTTATTTAATGGGAAGGGGTCAGGACAGTTTAAGAATGAGAATTCCAAGTCAGAAAGGGCAAAGGGTAAGGTTGAAAGATTTGGGGATCTCCTTTAGACTTGCAAGAGACCCACACCCATGTCCCCCAAGTGCCATTACCCCTCTCCCCCGCATGTGGTCTTCCTGAATCCTCAGTGCTTCCTTCAGCAGCTGCCAGGCCTTGTCCCAAGGGAGTCACCAGAGCCAGGGTGGACCCAAGCTCCAGATCTGTAGGGAAGGTCTGCACACCTTCCAGTTATGCTGCCCCTAATCCCTCTGAGAGCTGGGACCTGTGGCTTCCTTTTCCAGCTGACCATGGCAATATGCCCAGTTCCCCAGGGCAGAGGAACCTCAAGGGAAATCCATTCCTCCTGTTTGAGGTACAAGCCAACTCTGGGCACCTTTGGATCTCACCGTGGAGCTCAGAAGATGCGAGGTTCTACCTCCTCCTGGAGACTCACCCCGCAGGTGCCAGCAAGAGCCTGCCAGAGAATGTTCGTGGCACTGGCCCCTGCGGGTGCTTGACCAAGGAGCCCAGGTGGAAGGTTGGAAAAGGGAGACTTTGTTGAGTGTACTCAACCAGAGTGCAGGGCAAGGACATCAGAAGAAGGTGCTGCAGGATGGCTCTGGGAACTGTGGCTAAACAATGCCCACACCAAGTCAGGCTGGAACACCAGGACTCCTGTGGCCTCTCACACAGGGATTGGAAGGCTGAGATGGGATATGCTGGAGGAGGTGTGCTGTAGGAGGTCAGAAAACGCACCAGATGGCTATGTTCCTCGGAATGTCCTGGGAGACATGTCATTTACCAAGGCCATAGTAAACGGGCTGCTGAGGGGAGCCTCAGCATCAGTACAAAGCTCGCAGGGGACTCCCCTCTGCAGGCCTGGGCTGACGGCCGTAGAAGATGCCATGACAGGTCTCCGTTCCCAGGTAGATACAGCTGCTGTAATGAACAATAGGATCAGAATGGGGATGCCTGCTGAAACAGATGGCAGATCTATTACAAGGAGGCCAGCTACAGATTGATTACAGCCCACTCGGGGTGGCTTCAAAAGTCAGGTGAGAGAAAGGCCACCAAAGAGGCAGTGCTCAGGTGGAGGACCTGGCCATTCACTCTGTGGCCTCAGGTTAGACCATAACCAGTGATGAAGGGCAAACCCGGTAGAAGGCTGGCGGGGGGTCAGAGAGAGAAAGATCAGATGACCCAGCTGGGGAGGTCTGGAAGAGACCTGTGGATGGGCAGCTGGGAGTGGGCACCAAGTGTGGGGGTACAATCATCACCCACCACAGGAGCACTACACACCTCATGCCTTGGCCGGTTGGCATCAGCCAGACTCTGTCACCAGCCACCCAGGGCTAGCACAAGGGCCACATGAGAAGTGGCCACGTCCATGTGGCTGGCAGAGACTCTGTGTCTAGTCACTGCCACCACCCAATGTCCAACCCAACAGAAATAGACTAATGTTGAGTCCCCAAAGCAGCACCAAGTGGCACTTGGCAGATGGGCCTGGCTGGCCCTTTTCCTGCCTGCAGGGCTTAGCCTTCGCCTCTGTCCAAGAGCAGATGGCGTGTCAGAGCCATGGGCACAGGATCCAGGTCCCCTTCATCAGACGAGAAACTTGCTTTATGGCCAAGGAGCTCCAGGAGGAGCCACGCTCATGGATCTGGTGGTCACATCGCCCCCACTCAGTATTCAAGCTGCTCTTGAAGGCACAGCTAAAGCCCCAGATTGAGTTGGGCTTTCCAAACACGGGGTGTCCTCCTCCAGGATACAAAAGGCTGTTTAAACCAAAGGCCTTTGTGTGGTGCTGGGTCCCCAACAGAAAAAAAATGCATGGGTCAGTTCACAGCTAAGGGATGGAGGATGCAGGAGTCTGTTAGGGACTCGGTTGTGCTTCTCAGCCAAGTTCATACGTTGAAGTCCTAACTTCAGTACATCAGAATGGTCCCTGTATTTGGAGACAGAGTCTTTTGAAAGGTGATTAAGGTAAAAATGACATCATTTAACCTTACTAAGGAGGTGGTAAGCCCTACTCCAATGTGACTGATAACCTTATAAAATTAAGATATGGATGTACACACAGGAAAATACAGGGACAAGGAGGCCATCTACAAGCCAAGGAGAGGAACTCTCCCTTTGTCTTGGACTTAAGGAAATTCATTTCTACTGTTTAGGCGATCCAGTCTGTGGTACTTTGTTATGGCAACCTAAACAGGCTGTGCCTATTGTGACTTCTATGGCCTCACCTGCAGAATTTGTGCTTCCTGTCCCCACAACTTTGAACACTAAACACAAAAAGGTAGAAAAAAGAAAATTTCTACCAGGGGATTGGCAGGAATCCTGTTCAATTACAAGCTGCACGTGCTGCCTGGAGGCTTCAGGGTCCCTGAACCAAGAAGTGGACTGGGCTGTCCTGGCTGAGCTGATTAACCCTAATCAACAAGAAAAGTGGGGTGGCTGTCACATATTGGAGGGTAGGAGGAACACATTTAGCTCCCAGATGGACCATTCTGGGGACTTGCCCAGCTATGATTGTAAATGGTAATGAGCAGCACCCTGGACCCAGGAAGGGTGTGGTGGCTAGGAGTCAGACCCCTCAGGATGAGGGTCTGGATCATGCAACCTGCTAAACGTAGAAGAAGTGCTACCTAGAGCGAGGTTACCTAAGGAGCTAGTAGAGAAGGAAATGAGACAGCAATTTCCCTGTAGTGGCCCCAGAGGCCAGCTGCGGCCCAAAGGTCAGGGTCCCATGGCCTTCCTCCACTCATTTTCTCCTAAGAGCAGGGGTCCACTGGGGGCCTCGAGGAGGGGCTTCCAGGACAAAGAGGCGGATCCCAGCAGTGCAAAGGCAAACTGTACTGGTCACTGTGATGCACCATGAGATTTCCTTCCACAGGACTTTTGACCCCTTGGGACTGCCATTGCAGACAGACTTCAGCTCTCAGATCCTGCAGATATTCTCTCAGCTGCATGAGGCTCCCAACACAAGGTCTCATCTCTTCCAAAGCAGCCCACAATCAACCACTGATCCATGTGGAAATACGCACAGCCTCCCCCTCGGCCTAGCTCAGGACAACTAGGAAGGGCCATTCTGGTTCAAAGGTCACCGCACTGTCCGTCCATGGGCCTGCACCAGAGCCTGACCTCTGTGCCCGATTCTGTTCCTTTCTTTCCCTCATAGGTTTTGATTGCTTTCTCTATAAATGTATTTAAACAGTCATTGTTTATATACCCAAGCATTGTTTTATAATTACAGATAATAATATAATTCTCCCTTTAATTCAGAATGCACACCAAAGTTCTAAGCTTTATCCACCTCTGTGCCCACACCCACTCATTCCCCCGACTCCACACTCTAGATCTCATCACTCTGGGAATTGACAGTAGCAATGTGGCTACCGTGTTTGAGTGTGCACTTTATTCCAGGCATGTCTCCTGCGTTCTCTCATGTTCTCACACCACTCCGAGGTAGATCCCCGCTTCTTTCCCTTTCCATGAAGACCCTGGAGCTCAAGGCTCAGTGGCCACCCAGACACCTGCCTCTGCAGCTCCCCACCACTACTCCAAGTCCTACTTCAAAAGGACACCTGCATGGTGGTTCCAGCTGGCAGGAGGATGACCAGTGGGTGGACATGGCAGGAAGACAATTTTAGGTCAATGAAAGGAGGAACTTGGGCAATAAAATGGGCTTCTGAGAGAGACAGTGAAAACCCTGTAGTGGGAGAAATAGTGACTGGGCAACCAGAAGGGCCCCAGGCGACCCTCAGAAGAAAGAGTGATCTCATTCCACACGTGACATCAAATCCCCCAGCACCAGGCTCCCTCGAAGGTTCCAGGAGGGGCAGAGCTCTGACTGACAAGCCCCTTCACCCAGATGAAAGCCCGAACTGGCTCTGGAACTCTGCCAGAGATGGTGGCTGTCCTGAACAGCCCCAACACAGGAGGCCAGTCTGCATGACGACCAGAGGTCCCTCCACACCCTCAGCGTCCTTGACTGTAGTCGGCCAGGTGCTTAATGGATGCTATGGAGGTGCATGGGGGTGAATGCCAATCAGCCTCAGCGGGCAACCCCGGTGGAGATGCCAGGGAGGGGCACCATCTTCAGCCCCTCCCCTCCCATGCTTTCTTCCCAGACTGTAAGGGCATGTGGGCCACATCCCAGCAGGCTGCGTGTCACCTGCCCATCAGCACCAGGTTCCGAGCATTATCTCTGCTCCACACTCCTCTTTGACTCACCCCTAGGCATCAGACACCCAGAGGCCAGGGGAGCCTCCTGTTCCCTGAGTGGTGACCTACTATTGCCACTCCATCCTGGCCACAAGTCTGGATTCTGGAGCCATTCACAGGGGTTCCTGGAGGAAAGCTCGGCTCTCAACTCAATTCCCATTCTCTTCGCCACCTCATCCAATTGGTGTGAAAACCAAGAGAACATCAGCCTTCAACCCAACACTGGATTCACTGGGAGGTCATACTGGAACCCAGAGTGCATTTATTCAGTCAATGAACAGGCACTGAGCCAGGCCCTCTGCGCGCCCAGGCAGGGTTAGCATGCTTTCTGTAAAGGGCCAGATGGCCGATTTTCAGGCTCCGTGGACCAGTGCTTCCCTGTCACCAGCACCCACCCTGCCGTCCACAGACAGGATGTGAGCAAAAGAGCGAGGCTGCATTCCAATAAAACTTTATTCACAAGCCATACAGCAGGCAGATTTGATCCCCTGCCTTGTCTTCCAAGCCCACTCAGAGACACACAGAACAGACACATCTGTGGAGGGTGGCGTGGTGGGGGGATGGCTCTTCCTAGTTTCTGAAATCTTATGAAACTGGGAACACAAGCTTTGAACTGACTGACGTTGACATGCTGCAGCAAAACCAAGTCACTGCCAATGAACGACCTTTAACCCCAAGCTCCTGAGAGCACTGGACAGCCCGGGACAGGAGATGGGCTTGAGTCTGCCGTCAGCCATGTACCAGCACCAATGCCACTCCCACCATCTTTCCATTTCCTCCTCTGTAAAAGGAGACTATTAGTACATATGTGCATCCTGGGATTATTATGAGGATAAAATCAGATAATAAATGTGGAAGTGCTCCATAAATTATAAAAAGCTGTGGGACTATAAGACATTGTCATAATTCCCCCCCAGCCTCATGCCAGGCTTACGATTTGGACGGTCCCTGTCCCTGACGAGCTGTCAGGGGGGAACTCTGGACCAGCCTTCTTTCCTCTCTTCACCTCAGCTTCCTCGGTGCTGGATGCTCAGAGGAGACCAGGGAGGTGCTGTGGATGGTGTCGGATGGGCACTTTCTACCCTGTGGTCTTGATCTCACCACTAGATAATACCGATCATAATCAACATTTGGTATCATTGCAATTGTCTTTGTTTTCATCAGAGCCTTCCCTAGATATTTTTGTCACCATGTGTATGTATACCTTACTGCCAAAGCTTCTGAGTACAGTCGTTCCCCCAGTCTCCACAGGGGACTGGTTCCAGGACCTCCCACAGATACCAAACTCTGCAGATGCTCAAGTCCCTTATATAAAGTCTGCATATAACCTTTGCATATCCTGTGCACTTTAAGTTATCTCCAGATTACTTATAATACCTAACACAATGTAAATGCTATGTAAATAGTTGTTACACTGCATTGTTCAGGGAATAATGACAAGAAAAAAAAAAGTCTGTACATGTTCAGCAGAGATGCAATTTTTTAAAATTATTTTCAACCTGTAGTTGGATGAATCCGTGAATATAGGACCCATGGGGACAGAGGACCAGCTTGTAGTTTCTTTGCCCCTTTCACGGAAGTTGACCCTCCTTATTGCTTCCCAGCCAGGATCAGGACACTTCTCTATTCAAAAGAGCATACAGGGACTATCTGTGTCTGTCCCTCCCCCTGGACTGTGAGCTCCTTGGATGGGGGAGGGGAACCTCCTTGGACTCACCCGTGTACCTGGCACCTGCCCCAGGGCCTCCTGCATGGCAAACCCTGTTCAGTCCATCCAAGGAGAGCCTCTGGATCCATCTGGCCAGGATTTTCTGATCAGTCTCCTGCCGGCTGTCCAGGAAGACGGCCCACACCCACCACCTGCCTGAGGGTCCCAGAGGGAGATGTCTACTTTCCATGTTATTTTCTTGTCAGGGCCAGGTTGCCACAGTGCTCCTGCCTGGCCTGGTGCTGTAGCCAAACCTGTCTCTCAGATCACTCACAAGGACAACCTGAGGGCCCTGCACCTCACCTCTCACCCACCCCAGACCACCTCTGATCCTGCTGGAAGCACCTGGAGGTGGCCACATGACTGTAGTGAGCCACTCACAGGGGCCCACAATTCTGGGGCTTTGAGCTCATGTCTGACGGCAGCTGCTGGAGAATGTGGGCAGTGTTCCCTGTGAAAACTGAAAGTTGAAGGCCCTTGGGGCAGAGCATCACCACCAGGAACGAGGCTTGGTGGACTAGTTCTGTTCCTTCCCCAGGACACACTGTCCAAAGCTGCAGTAGTTCGCAGGTCTCCTGAGAGACACCTGCAAGGACAGGTGGCCACAGAGCTTCTCTGGGGCTCATCGCCCCCTGCCTTAGATTTCCTCTGCCTGATCCTTCCCTCCTGCTTCCCGAAGAGCCTGCGCATCAAGCTCATGTTTCAGAACGGATTTTCTAAGTCAACGTGGGCTACAACATGAGAGCCCGGGAAATGCCCACTTGGTTAACGCCATCTGCTCTCCACCCTCTGGATGGAGCCGTCCAGAGCCTGAGGACAGGGAGGGAACACAGCCAGCATGTCCAGCTCTTTCTGGAAGCTTCATCACAGCAGGAGAGGGGACAAGAAGAAAGTGGCTTCTGGCCACAGATTCCACAGAAAAGAGTAGTTCTTAGGGCCTCCCGCCCTCTCTCTCCTTCCCACGCAGCCTAGACACCCCCAGGACCCCCTGAGCTGTATCCATCCTCAGACTGTAGGGCTGTAGCCTGAACCCCATCTTTGTGCTCCCCCTCATCGCTCCGCAGATTCTGGCTGTGCAGGCAGTCTGGCTGTGAGTCTCACACACGACGGAGCTGAGGTCTTAAGATCCATCCACACATCTTCCCCTCAGACCATGGAGCCTAACCCCCACCCTGAATGTGGGCCAGACTTAGTGACAGAACGTGGTGGAAGTGGCGGTGCATGACTTCTAAACTGGATCTCACGATGCCCCGCAGCTTCCTTTTCTCCCTCGGGCACTTGCCCTTGGACTAGCCCACTGCCCCGACCTGTGGAGAGGCCCAACTGGCAAGGAACGGAATTGCAGCCCGAGGCAGTCCCCACGACACCTTGACTGCAGTCCCACGAGGGGCCCTGAGCCAGGACCCCCAGCGAGGCCACTCAGATTCCTGATCCCAATTCTGTATGTTGCTTAAAGCCTCTGAGCTTGGGGGTAACTGGTGATCCAGCTGAAGATAATTAACATGGAGGCAACCCGTCCTGTCCTCTGCCTGTCTTCAAGGCTCCCCTCCCAGTTCCCTCAGCTAACCTCTACCTCCTGGAGCACCCCCTAATGCCCACCCTTCCGTGCTCAAGGAAGAAACTTGTCTCCCCGTGTGGGGGCTGGAGGGGGGGAGGAGTGGCCCTGAGGGTGAGCCCCCTGTTGCCTGTCCCATGCCCTCCATGAGGGAGCCTGCTCCACAGGGCCCCCTGGACCGCCTTCAAGCCTCTCCCTTGGGAGGAACCCGTGACCAGTGGCACTTTCTCCTCGCCCCCTCCTGCTGCAATGAAGCACCCAGAAAGAGCAGGACACGCTGTTCCCTCACTGTCCTCAGCCACAGAAGGTGGCGTCTGCCCCTCCTCGCCAACATTCCTCCAGCCCACCACCAGGTGCTCCCGGCTGCCAAGCCCAGAGGGCACCTTGTGACACCAGGCGCTGCTGGCCACTCCCTCACCCTCCCTCCTGCCCCCTGCCTTGGCTATGTGCTCCCTCCTGATCCCCTGACGGTGAAGGTGCAGTCGTTGCCTTGGTAGACCCACCTCCTGGCCACTGCTCAGAAACCCAAGACCCTCAGCCCATCCTCCTCTAGGGGAGGCCAGTGTCAAGTTTATCCCAGAAGCTCCTCCCATCACCCTGTCCAGAAAATGTAACGCTGCGTACATCTCACCTAATGGCACCTCTGCCCCCTGACCAAAGCCCCAGAGCTGGACTCAACCTGGCATCCTTGCTGTCTTGCAAAGTCTCATCAGGTCCTAGCTCTCTCTCCCCAGATGGCTCTTAAGTGTTCCCTTTGCTCTGCCCCCAGGGACTCCCTGTCTGTGCCACACCTGGTCTCAGACCTGTATCACTGCTATGGCCCGCTGCTTGATCTCCTGCTGACTACAGACCAAAGAGATTCAGATCAGTTGCTGCATGCTGCAGCCACAAAGAACCTTCCAGAACGCTGATCATTTTGCCCTTTTCCTAAAACTCTTCAGAGACCACCTTCACCCTGGGGACCCTCCCCGTGTCAGTCCAACCATCCTCAGCTCCCGCTGCTGAGACTCGCACTTCTAATCCGTCTTCTGTTAGTCACATCCCACGAGGGGGACCTGGGCCTTTCCCTCATCCTCCGCCACCTCTGCCCTTGCACCTTTCTCCACCAGCTCACCCTTGGGTCCCCCAAACCTCAGCACCATCCTCTCCCAGCTGTACTGCAATATGACCACACCAAGGTGCAGCCTTGGACAAACGGCAGTCACCAGGACTGACCGGAGGACAACAGGGTGCTCCACATGGGGCCCGGCTCTCCCTAGTATGCCCTCACCACCAGGGCCCAGCCCCCATGGCTCTGCACTGCTTCCTGCCTTAACAGGGAGTTGGCATGGCAGGATGAGGTGGCCTTGCCCACCCCGGAGCCTGCACAGCGCCTGGCTTAGAGGAGGTGCTCAGCAAACATGGGCTGAGCAGGATGAAAGAGCTGAGGACCGAAAGGCAAGGCAAGAAGCACCTGTCCCCTTAAGGAGCAGTGTAGATTCATGGTCCACACGCGGGTCCCCTCCAGCTCTGTCACCAGTTACCCAAGCGCCCTGGTCAGATGATTCTGCTCTCTAGGCTTTGGGTCACCTGTCCTAAAGATGCAGGTACTCCTGGTGCACAGGAGGCTGTGCACCGTGGACACACTTGTCCAGGCCACCAGGAAGGGGCTGCAGGGGAGGCCCTGTGCCGAGGCCTGGACCACCCTGTCTGGGCTGCCCAGGCACAGCGGGCTCCTCTCCCTCTCCTCCTTCCAGGCTGGCCAGGCGGCTGGGAGGCCCCGGGGCACACATATGGCCTGCAAACTTGCTTTCTTGGAAAGGAGGCGTCACTTTGTCCTTGTGGTTGCCCGTGAGTGCCTGCAGACAGACTGTCTGGCCAGGACAGGGGGCTGGGGGAGCTGGGGCCGGGGCCACCCCCACACCAGGGTGCCCACTGGCTGCAGTGCTGCCTCCGCCCCTGTCCCCCTGTCCCCCGGCCCTCTCCTTTCCTCTCTTCCATCTCTTCTCATCGCCTCTCCTTTCTCTCTCTCTCCTCCCTCCTCTCTCTGCTTCCTGTCCTCCACTGTCCCTGTCCCTCCTCTGTCACTTCTGGGTCTCTTCCTCTCTCCTCGGCGACGGTTCCTCGTCACACATTCCCCTCTCCACTCGCCATCCTGTGCAAAGAATTTTTCCCCTGCTGCCTCCAGGCAAAGTTGGTGGAGAAGAATGAATTTTTCATTTTTTTTTTCCATTATTCTGCTCCTGTACCCAAGAAAGTGGGACTCAGGTGCCTCTGTGTATGACTAGAGAGATGACACACCTTGATCTCTGTGTTTTGTTTTGTCATTTTCCATAAAAGTAAAACCCACTCAGAAAGCCAGGTGCCAGGCCCCGGGAATCAGAGCAGCAAGCCCGGGGGCACTTCCCTGGCCTTGGCCCTGCTGGCAGCCCTGGGAGAGGGGCAGCTCCCCTGACTCTAGTCCCCAGGGAGAGGACCTACTGGAAGATCTTCTCTGAGTGTCTGGAGATGCAACAGCTGACAGTTGTTTCCAGCCAAGGGCGCCAGCAAAGGGACAGAGTCGAGCAAACACATGTCCCCGGTCCCTGCCCTTGGGGACGTCCTGTGTAGATCTCACCCACACCCTGACAAGAAGACTTAGTGGCTCAGAGTCTGGAGCCACAGACTTCCCGGGTGAGCTGGCCCTTGCTGCAGTTGCAGAAGAGACAGAGTCAGGATCCGGTCACCGAGGTGTGTTGACCTTGAGGACGGCATGTCCCCTGCTCCTCTACTTCCCATAACATGGCCAGGTTGGGTAAGACCAAATCTGTGTCAGACAGGACTCCAGGGACACCCAGAGCTACCCAGAGGGACATGTCACCCTCCTGGTCTCGCCTTACCTGGCTTCTCCGGTGGAGAGCCTCCTGGGCCTCTCCACCGACCTGGGCAAGGGACTGGCCTCCCCGATGCTCTCCCTCCACTTAGACTCCAGTTTGTTCCCTTCTTGGCCCCCTCCCCCCATCAACCTATGGCTGTTGGAATCTTTGTGTGACTTGTTGCTGTATCCTCCCCAAAACACAAGCCCCGCCAGACAAGGGCCTGGCCACTGTTGCCACCATGGCACAGTGCCTGGGAAGGGCAGGCCCCAGCAAGCATCCACTGTGTGAATAACGCGTGGATGGATGGGTGGGTGGACTGCCTTCTCCAAGCTCCTGCTGTTACCTCTGATAAGATGGGGGAGGCAGCAGAGGGGGGTGAGGAGCTATTGGCCCAGGATTGCACATCCAGGTGGGCACCTGGGCAGGTTGTGAGCTGTCTCCAAGGCCCCTCCCAGCACCCCCACCTGCACCGCAGCTCTGAGTCCTGGGCTTCTCTCGGGTTCACCAGGGGTGCTTCCACAGAGCGTCTCACCTACCGGCCAGCTACTCGCTGAAGCCGGCCCATATCTCCATTGGAGTAATAATTAAAATAACATATTCACCAGCTGTTTTTTTTTTTCTAGATGTAATCTGCCCAGGCTCTGATTTGCATATTAAAAGCACTAATTAGCCCCTCCGAGTGCTTGGGCACGGAGAGTGCAGTAACTGGTCACGTCGTCCCGGAAGACCCAGCCCCAGGGCTCTGGGCGAGGATCCGGATGGCGGCCGGGCCCTGGGCACGCGGAGGCAGCCTTTGTTTCCCGGCATTCGGGGACTGGGGTGTTCCTCAGCTTCGTCCTCCTGCCTCGTCTTCTCTTTGAAGTGTCGTGTTTGATCTGTTCCCTGGTCTGTCAATTTTTGTTTTAACTCCTTTGCAGTGTCTGTTTTAACCCTCCTGGCCACACAGGGGCTCAGAGCCCCAGAAAGTGTGGGCAACCTTCCACCGGTATGCAACCATGAGCCCCAAGCCCCCTGGGGGAGTGGTCCTGGGTCCCTCCCCAAGGTTCCCCCCCCCCCCGCCCCTGCCTCCCAAGAAGGAGAAGAGGCGATTCCAGCCTGCCGGTCCCTTTAAATCATTCCTTTGCTGGAACCATACAAAGGAATAGCTAATTGCTGTTGTTATTATTTCTTTAAAAATAAAATCAGGGAATGTGTGTGAGGGAGGACGAGGGGGGCCGCCCATAAAAGCTGTCAGCCCGTGAAGTGGGCTTCTGAGTGTGCTTCCAGCAGACGGGATGCCCAGAGGTAGCATTCAGCATCCCCCACGACAGCTCGGATCTTCTGCTCCCCCTGGGCGGGGACACTAGATGGGGACCTGCCTGCCCCACTCACAGCTCTGGGGGGGAAACCGAGGACTCAGTCTCACAGGAGCTGGCAGACGCCACCAGGGACCCGGCTGGGGAGACGTCCCAGAATGTCAGACACTGCAGCCTGGCATCCCACATGCTGGGCCCCAGACCCCAGGCTCTCACAGGCAAACAGCCCCTCCCGGCAGGCCTGGGAGCGGCAGGGGCTGGGCCAGCACAGAAGCCAGATGGCGGCTGTGGGAGCCCCAGGGGGCAGGGCCGAACCCTGCAGTGGGGAGCATGCGCTGGCAAGTGCACCTCTATGTCTGAATCCAGCTCCAAAGCCTGCAGCGTGGGGCTTCTGGGGAGGTACTGGTGTAGAGTCCTGACCACAGGGCCCCCTGAGGCTCCCCACCTTCCCAGAGGGATCCCAGCCCTTGCACCCTCACCCAGGCCACTAGAACACCCTGCCTCCCTCTGGGTCAACCAGAGATGCTCACAGGTCTCTGGTATCCATCCCAGCATGGGCTTCTAGGTGCCCTCAGGGCATCTCGCCCACTTTATAAACATGAGAGCCAAGATTGAGACAGACATCCAGGAAGGAATGTGACCTTGACTCTGTCTCCAGCCACCAGCTGCCCAAAGGAGGCAGCCTAACTGGGAGGCTGGCTGGCTCTGAAAGGGAAGTGCCAGGCACATAGACAGGAAGCTTCAAGGCCAAGTGGACACCTTACAACCAGCACCAAACTATGGGGAGAGGAAGGAAGGCGGAGGCGGCGCTGGGCTGTGCTCAGAGACAGAAGACAAGACCGGCTCTCGGCTCTGGGGAGGCACCGGAAACCCAGGGGAGCGCGGGGTCCATTGAGGAGTCAGGTCTGGTGTTGCAGACAGGGGTGGGAAGGGAAGAGCCAGCAGACAACAGAAGCCTTAGGTTAGGTGGCAGGAGAAGAGCAAGGCAGGAGCCTGGGGAGCCAGCTCCACCTGCAAGACAGCCTCAGAGGCACAGTGCTGGACACCAGGCTGCCCGGGCACAGGGCAGCTCCCCAAGGGCAAGGAAGAGAGACTGCAGGAAGAGACACATGGCAAGGGGAGGAGGGTTCTTTGGGGGCCTCAGGATCCAAATGCATGGAAGACCTGCAGACGGGCAATGCCGAGGTCTAGCACAGAAGCTGGACCTGGAGCGTGACCACACTCTTCCTTGACACACTCAGCCCCTCCCAGATACACCTGCTAGAAAAATCTATTGTCTATGACCTAAGATCTGTACCACCTCCCACAGTGGATCACTCGGGGATGCCAAGGGCACTGCTTTGACCTGAGGACCAGTTACCCGGGGCCACCAGAAAAGGTCAGCTACCTGCCAGGGGACCTCTAGGCTCTAGGAACTGGTGGTTATTAGGGGATGCACATGGGTAAGTGTTCTGAAGGGGCCTGAAGGTCCAGGAACCGTGAGGAGGTGGGACACAGGGACAATGGTGAGGGGGTGGGCATTGCCCTTCCTTTTGGACTTGTTGCAGAAGCCAGGTTAAGAGGAAGCAGACTCACACCTCATTTGACCCTCGGGAGAGTGGGGGTCTTCAGTTCAGAGAGAAACAAGAAGGCCCGGCCACAGGCAGAGGCCCAGATGAGCACATTTAAGCATTTAAGCTTGTGTCTAAGTAAAGCGTGAAGACCGGGTGCACAGGAGAGACACTGAGTCATGATTTTAATTTCTTCAAATCAACTTCAGAAAGTAAGAGCTCGACAGCCCCGGCTGACTTCCAAACAGAAGAGAGCTCTGAGCGCCCTCTTTGCCAGGCGGGCAGATAGTTTGGCGTTTCATGCTGTGAACAGTGTTCTGCGCAGTGTCACAATTACCTACTGTAGACGATGAGACCTGGGTTTTCTTGAGGGGACACCTGGCCAACATGGGGGTGGGTGGAGACCTAAGCCTAGTGTCTCATGGCCTTGGGAGAATGTCCAATGGACACAGCCTGGTGGGTCTCAGGGCTTCTGGGGCAGCACTGAGCTGCACATGAAGGGCCCCAGGGGCTGCGCTTCTCGTTGACTTGGACCATGATAGCTTTAAGGAGCTGCAGGAAGGTCAGAATTTGGACTCCCAAGGCACATGTCCTCTGGGATGCCCCTGGCCTCCCTCACCAGAGGTGATTTATCCCCATGCCTGACTGATTCCTGACCTGGTGGCCCAGCAGCTGTGGGGACGGTCGTTGTGGTCCCCTCCCCAGCTTTCCCAGGGAGCACCGAGACATCAAGGACTTGTTTGCAGAGAGACCCCCTCAGGAGCAGAAAGGCCTGGAAGGCCTAGGAAGGGTGGAGTCCTTCCCCCTTGACGGCCTTTGCTCCAGCCTTGCCCACCCAGGAGGAGAGTGCACGGGAGGAGACCCGACGGGCTCACAGAAACGGTTTTTCTCTTTGGGCCTCCTTCTTCAGGTTAGATGGTTAGTCCCAGGAGATGCTGCAGGTCCCCTGGAAGGGACCTATGGAAAGGAACCTGGAACACAGCCAAGAAGAAAGGACTCCATTGCAGGAGGCTCTGGTGGGCCGGGCTGGTGACTTGCTTGAGACCACATCATTTGACACAGCTCCTGTCACCTACTGGAGGTCGATTTCCCATAGGTGGGGATGGGAGCTTCAGGGCGTCCCTAGGCCTGGATCCCCCGAGTTACAGGCACTATGTCTGTCACATCTGTCGGTCAAAACAGGTCACAAAGTCAGCCAGGATGCGGGCGGTGGGAGTGGCTCTGCCTGTCCACAAGAGGAGCAGCAGGACCCTGTGGCCATGTCTTCCATCCCCACGTGTAGGCCTCAGCCCAGCAGTTGCATGTCTAATGTATATTCCAGACCTAGATACTCTCATGCAAACTGACAGGTACAGGAACGTTCATTAAGCACCACTGTTACAGCAAAGCCACAAATAAAAATAACCATCATCAGGAGAGTATATAGATGAAAAGTGGCAGGTGTGCGCTTTGGAAAACTAGAGAGCCATTTATTACCAGAACTAGATCTTGCTTTGCAACTTGGATGAGCAAAAGGTCATGTTGAATGGGGACACCTAAGTTGTAGACGCAGACAGTATGATGCAATTCTAAGGAAGTTTTATTGCTAATGGACACAATAATTGTACAGATTTGTGGGGTGCCACATGATGGATCATCAGCCCATTTCTGTGTTGTGTAATGATCAAATCAACATCATTAGCATATCCATCACCTCAGACGGCTATCATTTATTGTGGTGAAAATGTTCAAAATCCTCCCCTCTTGCTATTTAAGAAAGACAGTACATTATCGTTAACTGCAGTCACCTTGCCATGCAGTGGGCCACCGGAAGCTCCCATTCCACTGTAGCTTTGACCAGCCCCTCCCCATCCTAGCCACCCCCTAGTCTCCCCACCTCTGGTAACTGCTATTCTACCCTCTATTTCTGTGAGATCAACTTTTTTCGATCCCATATATGAGTGAGACAGTGCTGTACTTGTCTTCCTGTGCCTGGCTTGTACCAGATGTTATTTGCACATGCATATGTATGTAAAATGTAGAGGCCGACTGAGGGGAGCCACATGCATGAGATGAGCTTTAGTGCTAAAGGGAGTGGAACGGCAGGGGGGTGGGATTCGGGACTGGACCAAGGATAATACTGAAATCTCTAATGAAGAGAAAGATGAGCCAACAGCTCAGCCCCATTCATGCCCCGAGATCCAACCTACATAGAATAATTTCAAAATAAAAAGAGACACTTGAGAAGAAGGAGCCATGATGGAGGGAGATCAGGGGAGCCACCCATCAAGGGGGATTGGGACAAACTTAGTGACGCCCGCCAAGAGGGAACCCAGATTCCCACGAGACAGCCCACAGGCCCACAGCTCAGTGCTTTTCTCTTTTTAATTGTTCTCATTTCTGTTTATTCTTTCAGTGTGTCTGCTTGGTTCCAAAGGCCAGGCTACTGGTCTCCGTTAGCCAGAGAAGGTTGGTGTTGGCCAACCGAACCGTGGGAATGGTTGACTTCAAGCAGTTGCTGTTGTAACCCAAGTGGGCGGCTCGGGCTAAGTCCATTCACTCACTCAAGGAGCATGGACTGGGCCTGGCATGTCCCTGGAGCCATCCTGGCCTTGGGGACAAGCCCATGACCAACCGTCATGGCTCCTGCCACCATGGAGCTCTCACACCAGTGAGAAGTTGCTCCTGAGTCTTCCACCCCTCTCCTGGATGATTCCGTCTGCTGTGGCTTTATGACCATCCTATCCTCCCCACGGGCAGGGTCAGCACCCGAGGGCCTGGGCCCCGCTCACAGCAGGCAGAAGTCTGGGAGGTCAGCCGGCCTCCTCTGCTGGGCCAGGCCATTCCTGGGGGTCTCCCGCCCACTGCCTCTGACCTCGTGGACCCTGAGCGCACCTGGCCGAGAGCCACCACAATGATCAGGCTCTGCCTTCCCTTTTGGACCCCACAGCCTCAGGAGTTCCTTTCCCTGTTGTTTTTCTAGATCGTTCTGAGGGTGGGATTGTTTTCAGTCATTCTCTTAATTGGCCTCTCTCCAGGGACCTTGAACTGGGCCCTGCTCTGGGCTTTCAGAGGTGCAGGGACTCTAAGCAGGATAAAGATCTCAGGGAGGCCAGACCCCCCTGCCCTGACTACACTCTTCTCTCCAGTCAGACCCCTTGGCCCTGCCCCTCCACGCTCTCCCTCTTGGGTTTTGGCCACTCTGAGCAAGTTAAAGGAATTACTCTCCACCTCGGAAACTAAGGCCAAGTCTGAATGAGCCTCCTCTGAAGAGCCTCCATGACTCATGACCTTCTCCCCAAGCAGATCCCCCCCACCCCGTGCTCCCCAGTGCCGGCACACAGCCCCACTCCTGTGGCTCTTGGCCCAGCAAGATAGCAGATGGGCCTTTTGGTCCCACAGGTCACTCCCCCCATGTCACCACACAGATGCAAGGAGAAAGGGCAGAATTAACATCTGGTTCACAATGGAAGAGGGAGGGGGGAACTGTGGGGAGAATGAAAAGGGGAGGTGACACTGGCTACTCAGTGCAAAACCCTCAGGAAAAGATGTGACTATGCTGGGCCCTCATAAGTCTCAGGAAACAGAGAGGAACCCCATGACCATGCTCACACCAAGATGGCCCCCTAGAGCATGGCAGACTGTGTGACTATCAGCAGGGCTGTCTTGGTCTGTTTTCTGTTGCTGTAACAAATCTCCAGAGATTGGGTACTTTATAAAGAAAAGACATTGATTTAGCTCACAGTTTGGGAGGCTGAAATTCCAAACAGCATGTCTCCAAATCCCATGGTGGATGGCATCACAGGGGCAGGAGTGTGTGAGAGAGATCACATGGTGAGACAGGAAGCCAGAGAGCCGTTCAGGGTGCAGGCTCACTCTCTTCTAACACGCTCACAGGAACCAACCAGGGTCCTGCAAGAACTACCTTCATCTCTTTGGAAAGTGGAGCCCCAGTGACCTCATCCCCCAGGCCCCACCTCTTACATCTCACACTGCCCCCAGTGCATGCTCTCTTGGAGGACAAGCCACCCCAAGGATGGAAGAGGCCTGTAGCAGAGAGGGATTTCCGTGTGGACCCTGTGGGGGGGCAGTTCTCCCTGGATGATGCTGTCCGGCTTCCTTCTGTGCCTTTGCTGAGGGACTAGCCATGTCCAACAGCGGCAGGGCCAGGACCCTGCTGGGTTCCTTCCTACAGGTCAGTGCTAGGGCTGCAGGTAGGCGACACCCAGGTTGTGGAGCCATGGACGAGTTTCCTAACTTCTCTGAGCCTCAGTCTCCCTCTGGAAAGTCAGAGGATCCCTTTGCCCACCCTCTGGTGACACTGAGGATCAATAAAACCCGCGTCACTGGAGCTGTTTGATCTCACTGAAGAGCCAGGCTTTGGTCCCCACTCTTCTGTCCAGCCCTGTGGCAGCCCTGTGCTCCGCCACCCACTGCCATCTGGCTGTGCCCCACCCCGGCCCAACCCACAGCACACACACACTCAGGCCACCTTGTTGGCCAACCCAAAGCCTGCTCTCAGCCTCTGCTGAGCCCACCAACCTCGGGCTCCTGAGTCACCAGGACGTGCACCTGCTGTTCTGCGGCTCTCCAGCTACTTCCTCAGGTTCCCTGTCACCTCCTCCAACCCTGAAGGGCCCTCCCTCTTCTGGGCCCCACCCTAGCCTCTCTCTGGGTGTTCTCAGCCATGCTTACCCACGCCCGACGCCCACATCACTCCAACCTCGGCACCTCTACCAGGATGCTCACGGCATCTCAGCAAAGTACCGGCCCCCCCTCCACAGAAATCGGCTCCCCCAAAACAGAAATCCAGAACCACCCCGGGTGCTTCTTTCCTTTTGTCTCACATTGGAAGAGTGGCCAGGTCCTGCTGATCCTCCTTTCTTGGTGCCTTCTCTATTCGTCACCTCTTTTCCCTTTCTTCTCCTCCACGCTCCTCCACCCTCTTCTCTTGCCTGGATCGTTGAATTCTGATCCAGTGTCACGTCTTGCTCCGAGCCCCCTGCCTCCAGTGCTTTCCCACCCGGGGGTTGATGATCCAGGGTGTCTCTCCCTGTCCTATTCCGTGAGCACCCACTGAGTGTGTGACACGTGGCTGCTGTGGGGTCGGGGTATCGACGAAACTTGGGTCTCCCGAGGAGCGCCACGTCTCACGGTCACAAGTCAAAACTGAACGGCCAGATCCACTGGGGATCACAAACCCAGAGCTGATAGGGGACAGCCTAAGCAAGGGCACATGGGGTCACTTGGCATTCCCAAGGGGTCATGCCAGACTTTTTGGAGGGACTGATGATGGAGAGAAGTGAAGTCCCCCTCCTGGTCACAGGCTAGAATCCAGCCTGTGCAGTTGGCCCTTAGGCACCTCCTCATCCTACCCGTCCCCAGCTCACACACACAAAGAGCTCCCTCCAACTGTGCTCAACACCACGTGGCCGAGGTCGGGGGTCCATCTCCCTCCCATTCGGCCTCCGTACAACATCTTGCATCAAGGATTGTGTCAATTTGTGAGCTCGCCAATCGGCGCTTAGCTCGCGTGCCAAAGTCCACAATCCTAAGTTTCAGTGGCAGAAAGACATTGCTGAAAATAATTGTGCCTGGCAGCATTGGGGCCGGTTCCAAAGGCCGCGCGATGGCCTGGTGCCTGCTGCATCTCCGACGCTCTACGCTGCAGCCAGATGCCTCTCTATCCTGCCCGATTAATCTGGGACGAGTTGGAGTGGGATCGTGTGCGTCCACAACAGCCTGCTTCTGAAAGGAGGACCGCAGAGCCGCTCGGGGGGACCCTTCCCCTCTCCACTGCCTCCCCCTTTCCTTCGCTCACCTCCAGGGCCCTGCTGCCTCCAGCCCCTACAGGTAGAGGCACCAGCTTGTGGCAGCGAGTGACAGCCCCACTGGCGAGCTGGCAACAGAGACCCCTACTCCACCAGCCATTAGCCATTGACTACAGTCCCGCTGGCTCGGGCAGGCAAGAGCTGCCGACTCCTGCCCGCGGCCTCTCTTGGGAGCAGGCTGCGCGCTGAGCCCTTCCCTGGAATGTGGCTCTGGCCCATGTCGTGCGGATGGAACTCCAGAGGCATTCTCCAGGCCTGGCTTCTGCAGGCAGGGGCCTGTTCCTGCCCTCCCCAATGCTCCCCAAAGACCCAGGGAGTGGGAGTCAAAAAGGTGCCCAGAAGCTGCTGGAAAGGAAGGAGGAGATTTGGAAGAAGGCACCCGAGTCCCGGCTCTCGCTGGTTACCAGCTGCAGCCTCTCAGGGTCTCTGTTCCCCCTTCTGTTTCCCAGAGGAGGTGAGCATGTGTGCAGGGCCACCAGAGCTCAGGTGAGGCCCTGACTCCATCACACCTCCCTGCCCGCATCCTCCAGGGCCCCCATCACCCTGTCCCTTCACCAGCGGGGCAGACCAGACCTCTATGGCCTGATCAGGCTCTTCTTCCTGTCTCCCCAATTCCTTGTCCCCTCTGTTCCAAGACCCCACGTTCCCCTCCTTGAGATCTCAGGGTCCCCTTCTATGACATCCCAGTTCCCACCCCCCTCTCCTCATCCATCCTTGGCTATTCTTGGAGCATAGGGATGCCTGGTTGCAGAAAGGCCTTCGGGGCCCGACAGATCGCTGCCAGTGTCCCACAGCTTGCAGGAGAGTTGTTCTTAGAAATAAATGGCCCAAGAAATTTAATGTGGTGCTTGTCTTGGGAACTCGGAAACATCAGTGAACTCTCCCTCCTGGAGAGGCTGTGACCAGGGCTGTCTTCGGGTTCTTCCCTTTCTTCTTTCTCCCCTGACCCTCCGGGGTCAACACCCAGACCAAACAGCCCAGGGCAGCTTCCTTCTCTCCACGCCCACGTGACACGTGAGGCCGCACCTCTGCCCTGGCCACAGCACATGCCCACTCCCCCACCCTACGGCACCTCACTTTCCAGGGAGAGCCTCTGTCTTTCGGCACCCACCTTTTGACCCAGAGAAATACCCCTGTCCACCTCCCACAGCGCCTGGAGTCGCAGGATTTTCTGGGCTGTGCAGAAGTCAGGAGCAAGGAGGAAGCTGGGAGGGAGGCAGAGAAGGAAGGGAAGGCGATATTTAATTGTCCCCCAAGATAAACAGCATCAAAGTCAAGCAAGGTTTCAAAGTCCGGACCATCAGCTGGCTCTTGGCCGCCCGTCAGCCATCCAAGAGCCAGGGGGCTGGCCCATGGCAGGCCGCTCTGGCACGAGGACTCTCCACTCTCGCAGAAAGTCACTCCAACAATTAGGCTTGGTCCCTTTGTTTCCCCTCCCCTTCTTTTCTCTCCCTCTCTCTCTCTCTCTCTCTCTGCTTCCTGCAAATGCCATGTCCCACTGTGCGGGGTACTGCAGCCACCTCCCTGTCAGGCCGTTTCGCAGTAGTACTGCGGCGCCGTGGAGAGGAGCTAATTGGATTTGTTGTCACCTCCTGAAGCTGCCAGGAGCTCACGTCTGCTCTGGTTACAGATGAAGACATCACGGTGACAGGCTCAGAGACAGCTCAGCTGGCATCCCAAGGCCACTAATAGAGCCATGTTGATTTAATGTCCGAGCGGAGAGGTGCAGACAAGCTGTTCAAGTTTTCCCTTCCAAACAAAGCAGGGATACACCATCCGTCATCTGTGGATCAGTAAATAAGCATCCGTGTGCCTCCAGGAGTGCTTAGCCATTGCCACCAAAGAATGACAAACTATTTTAAACGGGAGACGGGACTCTGAAACGGAGCATCTCTCTGGTTTATGCTGCCCTCAGGGAGCCCAGCTAATTCCACCAAACGTAAATTTTACTTAACTATGTAATTATGAATGAATCCTATTAGCCTGAGCGTGGCTGGCTCGCCAAAGGTGGGCCCCGTGCACGAGGTCCTGGGTACGGGTGTGCAGAGACACTGGCAAAGTGAGGAGAACCATGTACTTTTGGTGAACTCATTCATCCCATCAGTAGACACTTACTGAGCACCTACTATGCACAAGGCACTGGGTGATGAGATATGGGCTTGCATAGGAGAGACTCATGATGGGGTGCAGATCCAGTGCCAGCCCAGGACAATGAGTGCTGTGAAGGGGATAAAGCAGGGACCAGGGGCGCCCTGTTCATAGTGACAGGCTCCCAGTAGAAGCACCCAAGCCCAGGGTCTGCCTGCAGAGCAGTAGGGGGTGCAGACACGACCCCACCAAACGGACCCTCTTTACCTTTACCGTGTGCAGTGGGGTCTATGATGGGGGACACCTGGGCAGCCACTCCCTTTGCTCCTCAGTCTGGTCCATTGAACCAGGGATGGACAGTCCCTTCCCTCCAGTCTGCTAATGGCCCATGGACCCCCCTTGGGCTTACAGATGGCTGAGGGATGCCAGGAGGTACCCTCATAGGGTGGACAGGAGATATAGTTCATGAGGTCTGGGGGCACAGGGAGTGGGTAAGCCCTGCACCCTGTGGGACCCGGGTCGAGAGCTCCGCCTGCCCGTGCAGCTCACCACCACCCTCTTCCCCACAGCTCTGCACATTCACACCACACCCTCCCAGGAACTCTCCTCTCAGACCCAGCACGTGCTGGCACCCACTCGTCCCAGTGAGGGGCCCAGGCAGGGGCTGTTGAGTCCTCTAACAGTCAGAGTGGGTGATGGCCAGTGCTTCCCATCAGCTGGACCTCACACTCGGGCCCAGAGACCAACTGCCCATCCCTAGCCCCTTCCCCATCCCTGCCCAGGCCCCAGGCTGTCCCCCGGAGCCCACACGCCACCTCCTTGTGCCCTGGTCCTTAACAGCCCATCAGCAGCAGAGTCAGAAGGAACCCACAGGGCCAGGGAAGGACACTTCACCTTGGAGCCAACGGAAGACCATCAGGGAAGGCCTGCAGCCCCAGCCCAGGGCCGACGCTGGCAATAGACAGACGAGTGGGGCCCTGCATCCTGAACTGTCCCCCACACGCCCTGGCCACCCCTAGGTACAGAGAAGTGGGCAGAATTCCACAGACCTCAGAAAGAAGACAGACTGACCTCAGGTATGGTGGAAAGGGAGCCAGGGGTCACCCACACACCGCGGGAGGACACCAGTCCATCCCAACACGGCAGGGAGGTCTGGCTAGAGCTCCCACACCAGGAACAAGAGGAGAGAAGGGGCGAGGCAGAGGCCAAGTCCAGTAGAGGGCCTGACCACAGGGTGAGTCGGGGCATCTCAGCTCCCCGGAGGGAAGACAACTCCTCGCCATCCAACAACCAACGGCAACTCATAAAACAAGAGCCAAACACAGGGAGCGAATCCATGGAAAGACGGAAGGGAACTCGCTCAGACCTGGGGAGCGGCCAGGGCGTGGTGGCAAGAGGTAAGGGGGCTGGGGACATTGCTCAGGTGGAAATTGATGACATACGGAAAAGCCTGAGCAAGTGAGTGGACCCAGAGGAAGCATAGAGGTTGAGGCCAGCAGGGGTGAGGGACCCCAGAGAACTGGCCGGGTCCCTGACGTGACGAGGCCAAGGAGCAGCTTGCCCTTAAATGGAGGACTTCCCCCACAGGTCAAAAACATGTGACAACTGCGTTCCAGAAAAATGGACAGTCGTCAACACCGAGACGCCACCTGGTTAGAGTATAGGACACCAGCACTCAAAATGAATCCGTGGAGGTCCAGACCGAAAAAGCCAATCACCCACAAGAAAATCTGCCGTTGGCCCAAGACGTCCCTGCAGTGACCATGAGCACCCGGGAAACAGCTCCAGAGTCCCAGAGTAAGAAGGTGTGACCAAGAGCACTGAACCCCAGAAGGTGCCACCCGGGTACAAAGGCAACAGAAGATGTTCTCAAACATGAAGCCAACCCAGGAACACAGCACCCAGGCCCTGAGGATGTCACTGGAATCAGTAAGTTCCAATGACGAACCACTGAAGAAGAGAAGACACAGGGCTGGGATTGGGACCATTTGGTATGGAACTAAAATTCAACTGCTGTGGAGTTAACATTGGAGAAGCGACTTATATCATCAAGTACTCAGATCTGGGGGGTGAGGGTGGCAGGAGGCGGGAGCCAGCCTCAGGGCCAGGAGTCCATTGGTAGCAGCTCCATCCACAAAGGGCTTCCGGGAAGCAGGAGAGGCGAGACATGGCGCCCTTCCTCTGAGCTCAGGAAGCCCACCTCAGAGAAGGGAACAGAACAAAAGAGCTATCCACCCGGGAGACAGAGCGCTCAGGGAAGACAACCCAGCAGATGAGAGATGTCAACAAAATTTTGGAAGATGGGCAGTTAATGGATCAGTGGTAATTGACTTGGCAGAGCAGACAGCTAAAGCTTAATTGATTTCAAGGGGTGCTGAGGAGGGTGGGCAAAAGGAAGCAAGCCAGTGCTCCCCTCCCCCAATCATAGAAAGGCTGAGGAGCCAGGACCAAGGACATCAGGAGGCTGGAGGTCAGAGTAGGGCTGAAGATGAGGATCGGTGGAAAGGTGGCAGGAGGAGCCAAAGACCACCGGCTGCGAAGACCCACCCACCTGGCCTGCCTGGGACTGGGACTGCTGGGGAAGCAGGACTTGAGGCTTTAGAATCAGGGCAGTAGCACCAGAACGAGCTGGTCACCTAACACCAGGGCCTCTCCTGACCCCAGTTCTGTACTCCTATGACTTACACCTCCTGTCCCAACTGAAGATGGCAACAGAGTTTACTCAAAGTCAAATGCGTATTCTACAACCCCAGCATAGGGGAGACCCTGCCACAGACAAAGGGTCAGGAAGTCTTCACACATAGAACAGGGGGGAGGCCCCAGCCCTGCCTCCCGGGGCTCAGGACACCTCACCCACCCGCCCCCCCACCCCAGCCCCAGTAGGAGATGGGGAGATCCTCCTTGGAGGAAGCAATTTGGGAGAGGACTCCTGAGAGAAACAATTAGTTATAGGTACTGACATTTAGGGGACCCCAAGGCAATGACCACCAAGTCACCCTACAATGAGAAACATCAGTCCACCAGCCCTGCCCATGAACAAAAAGTCTCCTACTCTGGGTTTCAGTGTCTTGCTGTTAAATATGGCGGGCAGCCCAGGCTCGCCAGACTCCATCGTCAGAATTGGAGAGAAGCCTTTCATAGAAAAGCAGAAAAGAAGCCTGGATTTAGATGAGGTCCTTTTTCCTTCAGGTGCACAAAGGAGAAGAGCCACTACCCGCCTGGGAGCCACCAGGAACTAGATGGTGGTCCCTTCACATAGCAGGGGAGCACGGTGACATCTCCCGCACTCGGGGAGGGTTTCAGTCCAGAGGCTCAGCCGGGCCCCTCCCCTGCGCCAGGCCCTCGCTAGCACTGGACAGGGTCTGATCAGTAAGAGCAGAGCACTGGGTCAGACCGTCCCCAGCCCCCACGTCCGTCCCCACGGGCAGTGGGACCCCGGGAACCCGGTGGAGGGGCTCCCATTTCACTGATAATTCTCTGGTGAGAGGTATTTTGAAAAGATGACAAAAGCAGAGGACAAGGATGACCGTGGTCACCTTGAATAACAAGAGCCTGAGGAAGACAAAGTAATGGTGGAAAGTATTGGTGACAAGAAGGCCTGTGTCTGTCAGTGTGCCTGCAGGACTCTCAGCCTCTCTTCAGCTCCCAGCACCTCTGCGGAATGCACATCCTTCCCACCAGGTAAGGCTCTTGCTTCCCGCTGGACTCCCAGAGCCTCCTCACTAGTCTCCCTGCCATGGAGACACCTGGACCTCGGGATTTTCTTCCACCTGACACTACTGGCTCTATCCAGAGACCAGAGCCCATTCCCAAGTGGACTACACACAGCTGTAAATCTGAGACAGAGCAGAGTCAGAAGATGGCCAACCCCACCCTGACCAGGGTCCCCACACCTTCCAGCTCACCACAGCAGCCTCTCTCTGAGGTCCTAGCACAGACGCTCAAGAAGAAAGAGCCCCTTAAAGTACTAGAGCAGAGGGTGGACCAGATCCTCTTCCCTCCTGACAGGACAGCGAGGGGCTCCCTGCGCCCAGGAGGGAGGAGCAGGAAGAGGGGGTGGCCTCCTGGGGGTGCTGGCCTCACCCAGGGTGAGATGTCTTAGACATCTCCTTGCCTTCTAGGTGACACCATAGAAGAACTGTCATTGTTCTTCTTGGGGACTCAGTTTCCAGCTGTGGTCAGCTCACAGGCAACATGGCTTCTGTTCCCAGCCATCTCCCTCCCCTTCTCCTGACTCCTGAAGGCTCCTCTGTAGACGAGCTGCTTACCCCAGTGCGTGGCGAGATTTGGGGTGGTGGCCCCGGGGCAGGAGGGCTCACAGTGCTTGGCTTCCACTGTGGCCCAAGGCCCCGTGTTCCTTTCCACTGGCAGCCAGAGCCCCCGTGGTGACCAGGATCCAAGAGTGAGCGTCCCAGGAGAGCCCCACGGAAGCTCTATCCCCTGTCAGCGCAGGCTCGGAAGGAATGTCCTTTCCACCAGAGTCACAAGCCACCCACATTCAAGGGGAGGAGACACAGACTCTGTGACATGTGAGGAGCATCAGGGTCACACTGTGAGAAGAGCACGGGCACGAAGATGTACCTCTGGTCAGTTTGGGAGTGGATGCTGCCCCACCACGGCAGGTGGCAGTGTGCCGTGGAGATGACATGGCTTCAGGGACAGTTTAGAGGCCACCACATGTGTGGCTGGGTAGGGGGTAGGCGGGGGCGAGTAGAAGCAAGCAGGAGGGTGCAGTCGACTGGGGGTGGGCTGCCCTGGCGCAGCGGTGGTGGGGAGCGCCAGGAGATGCTCATTTGGGCTCAAGAGCACTTACAATGGCCACCTCTGAAACAGGCCCAGGTGGGGCCTGCAGGGCATGCTCTGGGCTCTGGACTTTGTCCTGGGGCTTCGGGCACCCTCTGAGGGCTTCAAAGCAAGGAAATCACAGGACCAGGACTGTGTTTTAAGGGAAACCCTCAAAAAATACCGAATTCAGGAAAGATTCGCCATCTGACCTGCATAGTAACGGCCCCCGAGGCCACAGTAACCAGGTACTGCCTCAGCAAGCGCAGTAAGTTCACCAAAAGCAAGGTACCGTGCACTTTTGCGTAAGCCCTAAGCCAGGCATGGGTTTTTTGTTGTTGTTGTTGTTGTTGTTGTTGTTGTTGTTGTTGTTGTTTTTGAATTCACAGAGCTTTGGGGGACTTACCACCTGGCTGCCTCTCTGGGAAATGAATTTCGTGTCTGCCTCACCAGAAACCACTCCCTGTGTATCAGTCAGCATAAGTGTGGTGTGGGAGAAACAAAGAGTTCCCACAGTGAACGACGGCAAACACAGCTCTGGCACACACTTCATGGTGACTTCATTAGCTGCAGCTCTGCTCCAGGTGACTTCTTCATATTTGGGTCCAGGCTGAAGGCGCAGCCTCTGTTTGAGACCGTGTCTCCTGGAGGCAGAGGGAGAAGAGGAAGAGAGCTGCCAGCCCCCTGGGACATCACCTGATCTCAGACGCAGAGCACACCACAATGGCTCACTTGCCATTGGCAGAGCAAGTCCCGCACCAAGCTCAGGGTCAGTGGCCCTGCCAGTCATGCAGCAGGGGAGGAGAGGTGTGGTCCTCCCACAGGGGAGGAGATGGAACCTCCGAGCAATGACGCAATCTATACCCACTTCGTCCAGGAACCCCCTTGGCACTGGTTTTAGACCAGGGATTTGCATGTGATCCAGCCAGGCCAACTGAGTGCATGAAACTCAGTTCTAACCCTTCTGCTTAGGCTAAAGGGAGAGAGAAGCTTGAATACCCACTGGTGCTTCTGAGAAGGTGGATGTGAGCCTGAAATCTCCAGCAGCTGTCTTGGCACCAGGAGGAGGCAGAGCCCTCCCAGAGACAGTAAGCCCAAAGCCAAGCCCTCAAGACATCCCTTGGCCCCTTTAGCCAGTGATGGCAGAAATCAGATCCCTTGGTCCCTTGATCTATTTGCTTACAAGAATCTGCTCAAGCCATTTGAGTCGTGTTCTGTCTCTGGCCACCCAGAGAGTCCTGACGAACACCATGATGAACAGACTGAATGCCCCAGGGATGCTTCGCCTCCTCCACTAGACAGACGCTCTCAGGATAAAAACCCACAGCACCTGCTTCCAAGCACCCTGCGTGTCCAACGCACCTTCTGGGACACAGCCATTCACCAAGCACCTACTGTGTGCCAGGCCTTGGGCTGGGTGCCTTTACACGCACAACGCCATACCCTGAGGGAAATGTTATTGCCAAGATTCAGAAAGGCGAAGCTCTGTCCAGCGTCACATGGAAGTTAGTCCCGGCTGGAACCAGAGCCCACGTTTGCAGGGTTGTTCAAAGGATTATGTCCTCGGGCTTCCATACCATCTCCTAGGTTTTAAGTGCCTTCAAGGACAGGAAGGTGGGAACACATCATCTACTGGTGACCAGGGCTAACATGAAGGGCAGCTGGGTAGGTCTGGGATGCGTCCACAACAGGTGAGCTCCCTGCCTTGGCCAGTGGCCCTGTTGCTCCACCTGGTTGCCCGGCCCAACTGGACCTCAAAAGCAGGCACTGAAACCCGTGTTCTCCCAATTCCACCACCTCTAAATCCAACCTTGTCCTTGTGCAGCCTCTCCCCTCCTCCCACAGGCCTTCCAGGCTGAAGCCTCCTTCCACCCAGATTCTAAGCCTGTGCCAAGACCCCAGACCACTGTGCCCGTGCCGCCCAGAGTCCTCTGCCTGCCTCGAACTCCCTATCCCCTGCACCCCACCCTCCTATCCAGAGATTATTAAATATAACCCCCATTTGCAGGAAATATGCAAAAACTGTTTATCTTTGGAAACTAAAATATATGAAACTGAATCATCAGGCAAATTATATGCACCAGTAAGTGATAAATGTTCGGGGCCAGCAATCCTGAAATAACCAGGAAAGCCGTTCTGCTGCCTCTCTGTTCTGCCTACAGAGCACTTTTGAGCAAAGTTCAAAGCTGGCAGGACAAAGTCGAGGCCCAGAGAGGCTCCCACTTCAGTCCTGCTGGGGGCTCCAGGGCGAGGAAACCCTAGAGGGCCCTGTCCCCGCCATGGTCTCTCATCTGCAGGGCTCTGGATGTGGCCCCAGGACCCCTACAGTTTGGCAGCCTGGGATTCCAAGTCCAATAAATGCTCCTCCTTCCCAATATCTCAGCACACGAGCATCTCCTCCTTCGATATGGCCCCTCTCTTGCTCTGGCCCAAAGAAGGGGCACAGGGTAGCCAAATAGCCCAAGATCCTGTCCCCCTGAGAGGACACAGCTCTGGAATCTCCCTTTGCAGACGGAGTTCTCACTCTCCCTTTCTTATTCCTTCCCTCCCAACGCACACACCCAGCACCTCCTCCCCTGGCCACACGGCTTCTGACCATGTGGGGGTCCTGCAAATAAAACACAAAGACCCTGCACCAGACCTGCACTGTCAGGAAGCAGTGTAGCTTTCTCCACCTGGAACTTGTAAGGCCTCCATTCGAGGCCCCTGTCGGCCCACGATGGATCCTCTCTTCCTGAACGATTGCTCAGGGGAGCCCAAGGACAAATGCTCACTCATTCACTCAACATACTCCAGTGCAGCGCTGACCGACAGCCTGGTTTGGTGCTGCCGGAGAAACTGAGGCAAAGTCCCACCATGAGCTGCTGGTAGTCCAGGGCCTGAAGCAGCACCTGGACAAGGTACCTGCTCAGCTGTGGGTCCACATGCTGCCTCTCTCCTGAGCTGGGCAAGAGCTCTATTCCATGACCTTTATTAGTTTCCCTTCTGGATGGAGAGAGCATAACTTTTAATTCAGAATAATGATTAGAACCAAATTCCAATTCAGATGCCCCACCTTCTTTCCTGTGCCCCGGTCTCTTCACCTGAGAATGTGAATAATAGACAACAACCTTCTAGGGATACTGTAGCTATTGAGGTCAGGCATGTGTTTGGTATACAGTGAGTGGTTAATATATGCTGGGGTTGTCTTGAGAGTCCTCCCCGTGACACCCCTCCCACCAGGGCTGACCGTGGGACAGCAGCTTGGGAGTGGCTTCAGTTTCACTTCCCAGGTCAGGGCCCACCCCATGCTGCCCTCCAGCCCCACTCCTGAGTTTGGCTGTCAGCTCTATTCCCCAGGTTGCTCTCCAAGTCTGGAGCAATGTTCACTCCTCCCCAGCTTCAGAGCAGCTTTGGGGTCCCAAGCAAGAGCACCGGAGCCTGCGGCCTTCCTACGGTGCCCATCTCCTGTAAAAGCAGCCAGCCATTCTGCACGTGCAGACTCAGCCAGACGCCCTGGGCTGCAAGCAACAGAAACACCAACCGGCCAGTTTTGCACATTAAAATGTTTGTTTGCCTTTTCTTCAGAAGCAGGGTAGGGAGGGAGGGGTGAGGTTCCCATATACCCTTTCAAGAGCACATCCCCAGTGACCTAATTTCCTTGCACTAGGCCTCACCTCCTAAAGGCTCATCATCTCTTTTGCTTCCCAGCAACAAGAGGTGAGCAGCTCCTTCTCCATGAGCTCCCATCATGAGGTACTACATTGCCACAGGCCCAAAGGCAACAGGACCAATCAATCATGAAACTTTAGGAACCATAAGCCAAAATAAACCTTCTCTCCTTATAAGTTGAGTATCTCAGGTACTTTGTCATAGTATTGGAAAGCTGACTAACACACATATGCAAACTTCTGTGGCTGCTATTTTCAATTAGCATATGCTTTCAAGGTTTAGGAACTCTGTATTGACTTTGCAACTTTTCCGTAAATCTAAAATTATTTCCAAATAAAAAATTTATTAAAAAAAAAAGAAAAAAAGAAACACCACCTGGCAAGATGGAAACCATGGGGGTTTCTGTGACCTCTTTCACACAAGCCCCTGAGGTGGGGCAAGCCTCAGACCAGCCCCAGCAGCAAGGACAAAGGGAACCTGAGACCCACCACCTCTCACTCCTCAGAGCTGGAGGTGGAGCCTGCCCTGAGCCTTGGCAGCTCACCCTCTGCAGGTGGGGAGGGTGGGGAGTGTCTGCCATGCCTGGTACACAAGAGCTTCCAGTGAAACCTCAGTTAGGAGAGCCCAGTCCTGACCTCAGCACTTCTCACCAGAGGCACAGGCTCAAATCAATCAAAAAAAGTAGCGACCATTGGTGGCCCATCATCCCAGGCCTCTGTCCCTCATGGAAAAGGCCAGCCGAGGATTACAGCTGACTGGCAAAGGCGTGGTGCATGGAGGGGGCCCAGGCACTGGGGAGGGCAGATCGCCTAGTTGGACCAGACCTTCCAGGACCTCCCCGCCTTCCTCACACCCCATCTGCTCCTGCTCTGATCCATGCCCACAGCACCCTCTTGACCCAAGTTCCTGCTTGCAGTCTGCCCTGAGGCCCCTCTGAGACCCACACTTGCCAGGCCTTGCTGGAATCCTGACCTCAGTCAGAGGACAGGGGTCAACTTGGTGTGCTGGGGCTCCATGGCGGGGTAGGAACGCACAGCCCAGCCTTAGCCTCAGGAAACCCAATCCTCATCCCTGGGGTGAGCCACAGCAGCTGTCACTAAGGCCCCTACTCTGCAACCAGCACCCAGCGGACAATCTGGGAGGCTACAGGACTGGGCACCCAGTAAGGACCCAGGACCTAACTGGTCACCATGGTTACAGAAACGGCAGCTTCCCAGGGCAAATGTAGACTGCACTCAGGTTGGGCTCCCCAGACCCGGGGCCCCTGACAAGCACTGTGGTGAGCATGGGGGCAGGGGCAGAGCAGGGAGGTCCGTCCTGGCCTCAGGCCCTCTGGGGACAGGTGCACATTTGTACCGCACAAAGCTGCAGTGAGCACACTGTGGCTGGCTGGCTTTCTATGACTCCTCGAGAAGTAGCCCCCCATGTAGGGGCAGACCTCGAGGACCCCCACTCCCAGGAAAGACTCCAGCTGGTTGGCCTAAGACTGCACCCGATCCTGGGAGGGGGCACGTGGTTTTACCAGAACTCTGGGTGGGGGGGGGGGGGGGCTGGAGTTGAAGGCCAGGCCCAGGAGACAGCCAGCAGCTCCAGCTGCCCAGTCCCCATGGTGACCAGCTACTGTCCTTCCTGTGACAGCACCCCCTCCACCCACAAAACACCTCATTTCCTGCCATTCTCTGTTGTCAGATAAGACAGAGTCACTTTCTGTTGCTTGCCACGGAAATAATCTGAGTGACGCAGAGGGCCTCAGCCACACCTCCCTTACAGGCCTGTGGTCGAGGCCCTGCGGCCACGTGACTGCCAAGTCAGCCCAGGGACAGGACTGACAGCCTGAGAGAGCGGGCCCCTGGGCATCACCCGGTCCTCTTTCTGACAACCCTCCTGGTGCTTCCTAGACCCGTGGGACTCCATCCTTCCCGTGACCTGGGCTCTGGCTTCACGGAGTTCCCTTGCCCAGCGACAGACCCCGCTGGAGAAAGCAAAGGCCACGTGCTCCCAGCAAGCCAGGCATGAGATGGAGGCCGGCGGGGAGACACGCCCACTCCCGCTTGGGCACGTGTGAGGCCCAGGCTGTGGGGCTTCGGGATCTGCGGGGCCTCAGCTCAGCTCTGCCACGTCCCTGGCTCGCAGGGACGTGGCCCCCAGATGGAGTGTGGGAGAAGCCGGGCGAGGCTCAGGGCGTGTTTGCGGCTCCCTTCGCTGGAGGAGCGATCCCGCTCGCGGTAGTACATCAACTCTTGGCAAAGTTGGGTTTTCCATGCTTTGCTGAACTCCTGAACACAGATGTCCCATTTGTGTTTCATTAGTGCATCAGCCGCTCTGCGGCTTTCGACCTCTGCACCAGGCAATAATTACCTGGCTCGGGCCCATCCCCGCACCAGCTGGCCGGGGACTCGCTCTGCCCGACCAGGGCTGTGTCTGCTGTCAGCCCTTTCCAGGCAACTGGACAGCTCCATCGTCACCAGGGTGTCTCAGCGGGCCTGCGTTGGCGTGGGGGGGGGTGGGGTGAGACGGGGCTGTGTTAGCTCCGTGAATGAGGGGGCTGCGGTAGCATGGGGGTGGCCTATGTGATGGGGGCTGGGCTGCGTGAGATGGGGAGACTTTGCAGCCCAGCTACCCGTGGGCAGGCCAAGCCAGAAGGAAGGGGAGAAGCGAGGGGACAAGGGGCCGAGCTAGAGGAGAGGGAAAGAAGGGGGAGGAGGAGTCCACAGAGGGGGACGCAGAGCGGGAGGAGGCCAAGCAGGCCCTGGAGCAGCAGCCTCATGTCCACGCTGCTCACACGGGGGGGGGGGGGGGGGGGCTGCAGGCTTAGCCTGGACCCCATTCCACATGGTTTGGCTTCAGCCATGGGTCAGGTGGCCTCCGCCCTTGGCAGAGGATGCACAGGGAGGCTCTGACAGGAGTCTGAGAGCAGCCTCACCAGCAGACCAAGCTCTTTAAACTGCTCTTTTTTTTTTTTTTAAAGTGAACATATACAAATGTATTTATATCAATAAATCCAGTTTCTGGGGGTGGGGGCGAGGCTCAGTGGTGGAAATCATGTTTTGTATGAATGAGATCCAGACAAGGGTGCTGGGGCTCAGGACACCCATCCTTTCCACCTCCACCCCCACCCCCACCCCACTGCATCTGCAGGCTCCGCTCCTGTTGCTTACAGAAAGCCAGGAGGGTCCCACGCAGGGGGCTGCCCGGGCCCTGAGGCACACAGATACTGTGGCCCCCACGCCCTGTGGGTGAGGGTGGATCAAAGGGGAGGTGCCACCCAAGCTTCCGGCCTACTAGAAGGTGCAATTTTGCAAGAGGGTGCCCTAATTCTACAAGCTCCAGGATCCCCCAAATTGGATCTGGCCCTGACATCAATGTTTGGCTTAAAACTTGCATCGGCACCGGGGATGGCCTGCGTTTGTTCGGATCAAGAGACACCCTGTGTCCTGACCAGGAAGACATGGCCTGTGGGAGGACCCATGGGGAGAAGACGCAGGGGGCCGAGGTGGGGAGGGGGCAGGAGGAGGGCCCACCTTTACCAGGTGCCTGCCGTGTGCCGTGCCAGGCCATGACCTCATTTCATTTTCCAATAATCTGAGGAAAGACTGCTCTCTTGTTTTGAAGATAAGAAGGATTCAAAGAAGTAACTGTCCCTGGAGTGGAGTCGGGTTCACATTCAGGTCCCTGGGCTTCCTGGGCCTCGCGTCCTGCTCAGGGTGGGCTCTATGTACGCAGGGGCCCCCAGGCTGGCGGTGTTGGTGCCGATGGTGTCTTAGGACAGTTCAAGTCACTGTTTTTCCACTTGAAAGCAAATTTCATTCAGTAGAAAACAAACTTCAGACTGAATTTAGGGTGCTCTCTGAGGCTGGTGATATCGGCTTGATCCCCTCCTTGAAGGTGGGCATTGGCAGAGAGCCGCAGCATCTAGTCAGCCCGTGATCATGAGGGGACACTGCCCACACCACAGCAGGCTAAGAGGTGAAGCTGAGACCCTCCATAGCGAGGTGCAGGGACACCCTAGGGTGTCTGTGATTCACAATGGACTTACTGCACGTGATGTCATAAGTGGAGGAGCATCTGGGTAAGCATTTTGTGGATTTAGTTGAACATTTCTCAATTTAAATGAATTTGGAAATTAACTGAGTGGTACCCTTCGCTACTTATTTACATTTGAAATGTCTTTGGTCGTCTCTTTAAACTGCTCTTTTTTTTTAAGTGAACATATACAAATGTATTTATATCAATAAATCCAGTTTCTGGGGGTGGGGGCGAGGCTCAGTGGTAGAAATCATATTTTGCATGAATGAGGCCCTGCATTTGATTCCCAGCACCGAAAAAATACGATAAATAAATACATAAACAAGGTTTCCTATACGATCTTGCAGACTTAATCTTGCAGGTTCTTCATCCACAAATCCTCTCTTTAGGGGGCTTTCAAGACCAAACCACCACTGTCAAGGAGAGAGCTGACACAGCTCGGATGACATTTCCACTTTTTTTGCACCAACTCTTGTAGGTTAGCAGCCACTTCCTGAAGCTTTGCTGGTAAGTGTTGGTCAGTCCCTGGGAAATCAGAGAGGAACTGGAGGGCAGCCCTACAGCCACAAGATGAGTGGGGTGTGTGGTGGGGTGGTTAGACTGAAATGCCCCCCACCGTCCAGAAGCGGGGTCCTCCTACCACACAGGCCACAGGCACCTTGTTGAGCTGGGACAGCCCTGGCCACCCAAGAGAGATGCCCAGGGAGGATGGAGACAAAGGGTTCAACCCTGGACAGCATTGGCATCACACCCTGGAGGAAAGTCGGCAGGCTGCCTGCCATGGTCAGGGGTCGTGGACAGGGGCTTATAAAGCAAGACTTTGTGACTCCTGCTCATGCAGCAGATTCCAGAAGCTGCCTTTCCCCAAGTCTAGAGGAAACATGGGCTGAGGCCTCCGTTCAGGGAAGGACAGGGGTCTGCGGGGGGTGGGGGGCCGTTGCAGCAGAGCAACAGCTCAGAGGGCTGGTGGTCCTCCAGGAGGGTCCTCGGGAGGCACACTCACTCTGGGCACAGGATGGAAAAGGGGCCAAATGCAGGACAAATTAAGATTTCAAAGCAAAAAAAAAAAAAAATAGAATGGGACGAGCCCAGGGCTGGGGATGTGGCTCAAGCGGTAGCCCGCTCGCCTGGCATGCGTGCCGCCCGGGTTCGATCTTTAGCACCACATACAAAGAAAGATGTTGTTTCCGACGAAAACTAAAAAAAAAAATAAATATTAAAAAATTCTCTCTCTCTCTCCTCTCTCACTCTCTCTTTAAAAAAAAAAAAAAAAGAATGGGACGAGCCCATGGTACACACAGTATTCACACCTCAGGGAAAGATGGGCCTCGCTGATTTTCCCCTTGCCTTGGGGTCCGTTATGGCTTGGTGTCATGTCACTGATCCTGTATTTTCTAAAAATGTGGCTATTTTGTTCATCATGGTTTTTTTTTCCTATCAATTTTGAGTTTTAAACGATGTCACTGAAATACTGTTCTCTTGATGACTGATGTCTCCGGCACCCCCCCAGGGCCTCCCTCTCCTCACCCAAGTCTCCGCTCGGGAGGCTTCTCCTTCCTGTCTGCGCCGACCCCCCTGCCTCTGCTCCCAACCTCTGTGGGGCCCTCAGAACTCGTCCTCCTACTTTCTCACAAGCCTTCCTGCACCTGCCTCCAAGCTCAGCGCTCATCTCCCAAGGCCTGAAACTGACATGGCTCTTGGCGGAGGACCCCACAGTAGCCGAAACAGGAATACACACGAGGGTCCCTGCTGCTCACACCAGGCTGGTCTGCCCGTCCCTGCCACCACGGAGGAGCCCCACCAGCCCAGAGGAGGCAGAAAGGCTCAGGTCCTAAGAACTGAGGGGCTAAAAACCAGTGGCCACTACACAAGAGCGTGAGCTCAGGTGCACACGGCCATGGGTGAACTGGGGAGGAAGGTCACCTGCACAGCTCCCGTCCCCTGGGTGGTGACTGCCCGCTCCTCTGCTTGGCCTCTAAGAAGGCGTGGTAGACTCTGGGCAGGAGGCTGCAGGGCTCCAGGGGTGGTTGGAGGATGAAGGGGTGGAGGAAACCCTTCTTGCCTCTGCCCCTGCAGCTCCACAGACCCCCATGAGCTGAGGTCAGCCGGGGAAACAGGTCTCAGGTCACTGAGTGGTTGTCTACAGTTAGTGTTTGAAGTTTCCACCATAAACTAACAATGACGACGATGCATCAGCTTCCTTAACCCAAGGCACTGGGAAAAGAACAAGTTAAAAATCTTGTTTTCTTGTGAATGAGGAATAAGACCTGAGGGCCTGGCTCTGGGTCAGAGCCAGGGGTCCCAAGCCAGGCCCACAGGGCCAGCCAACAGTGCCCCCGAGGGAGTGGCAGGTTGGGCTGGGGCTAGTGAGATGCCCGTGCCCAGCCTGATGCCTGGTGCAGAGGGAAGTGGAGACCCAGCTTCTCAGGTGACAGGCCCTGGTTGTCCAAGGTGGACAAGAGACTCAGAACTGTGAACCACTGTGCTCACACAGATTTGCCTCTTGCAACCTGCTGCAACCTCCCTGTCCCTCCCGGGCCTCCTGTGGAGAAGGGGAAGCAAAGCCCAGGACAGGAAGGAGCCTCCAGGGCCCGGGGCAGGTCAGACCCGGCTCTCACCAGGTGCTGTCCCCCTGCCCTGGCCCACTCCGGGCTTTTCCATCCCAGAAGTAGAAGAACCACTCCAGAAGAAGAGCCAATGGAACCAAGAAGAGCAAGTGCCCAAGGACAATTTCTAGGAAAACCTAAGTTGTGCTTTTGAATCCAAATTTGGTAAGAGACATGGGGGATCAAAATTTGGAGTCAAATGTTTCACCTATGGCTTTGCTGTGTGGGTTTGTCTGGCAAGTTTTTAAAGTCAGCTTGGCCTCTGTTTTCTCCTCTGTAAAATGGGATCATACAATTAATTTGCCATTTTCTGCATAACATCTTGTACATGGTGATCTCAGAACGTGTCGCCTTGGACAAGCAAGGAGATGCCCCAACGTGTTGCAATAACCACTCTTCTGCACAGTGAATTAAACGGAAATAAACCAAGCGTCCAGCATCCAGAGCTGAGCAGTCTGCAGGCCTGGGCTTCTGAATCTCTGAACTTTCAGAGACATTTTCTGAAGTGAAGAACAGAACACTGAAACCTGGGAAGTGATGGAGAAGACGCCCGGTGGTTCCAGTCCCATGCAGAGGTGGAGGGTGCTGGACCCTGTGCTCCCTGCGTGGGCTCCAGGCAGATCAGGCTCTCCTCCATCGGTAGCCGCGTCCCTGACACCCTGGGACATGTGGGGGTTCAGAGCTGCCAGCAGGCCAGTGAGGGGGCAGAGCCCTTCCCCTCCCCTGCTGGCTCCCTGGGCCAGGACTTCCGCAAAATGGGAATCGTGAGGTAGGACACTGTAACAAGGGTCCAGAAAACGTATGGAAACCTGGAGGAATTCTCAGAGGCTCATAATTTGCCCAAGGTCACACCGTGTCCAGGCTCAGCCCAGACCTGGGCCTTGGGTTGCCAGTGTGGCGTCTGTCCCTAGGGTTGCTCTCTTTGTGGACTGACCCCATCGCTGTTTGATGTACTAGGAGGACAGTTTTGGTGACAGTTTTCGCTGCATTTCAATTGTTTGAATCTTTTTTAATGGGAAGTTTCACCTGGAATCATCGAAGATCTCAGGCTCCCTTGAGATGTCATGACCTCTGCTCATGCTGGGCTTGACCCACACGTCTCAGTCCCACCTCAACTTACGCAGGGCCTCGTCACCTGTTCCTCCCCTAGCTGGCCTTGTGGGCACTTGGCCGTGGGACCTGTGGCCTTCAGGAGGGAGCCTCGCAGCCTGAAGACGGCCTTCCCTAGGCCACAGCAGGCAGATGCCACAGCACCCCCTCGAATCAGGTCCTCAGTGTCGAGCAGCTGGGGACGTGATCTGTGCAGAAGGTGAACACAGGCAATGTGTTGAGCTTGGCCACAGTGGCTTGGCAGAGAGGCGCACCGTCCCCGGGCCTCAGGAAGGAGCAAGCTACGAGAGGAGAACGTGGAGCCACTCAGAGAAGCCAAAGCTGAGCCGTGCAACATTCCTGCTGGATTATCGGTGGAGGACCGCTAGGGTGTGGACGCCTGGACAAAGGGAGGGCCAAACACCTCTCCTGTTTCTGCCTGACCCCCCAAAGGGCACCTGTCACCCCTTAGGTACCTGCCACACAGCTGCTCTTGAGCACCAGAGGAAGTGGACCCTGGCACAGGGGGTCAGGTCACCAGCTGTTTGGTCTTCAGAGCAAAATCAGGTTCCTTGGAGCCCCATGTACCCCGACATCAGGGATGGCGGGTCAGGTCTTGCAGAGGGCACCGTGGCCACAGCCCATGGACAACGGGATGGTTCTGGAAGCAGACCTGCGAGATCCTGCTTTTGGAAGGCAGACTGGTGGGTGGTGTTTTAGTCAGGACTCTGGTGCCTGTGACAAGGACAGCAGTGGGCCTCCATAGATGATGGAGTCAGGAGCAGTGCTGCTCTGGGCGTGGCTGGATCCAGGCGGGCAGCCGGCCTCATGGGACCTGGTCACCCTCCACCCTCTCACTCTGCTTCCTGGAGGTCAGCTGCGCTCTGAGGCAGACCCTCCTGTGTGGTGGAGAGATGGTCAACACGCGCTCCGTGCTCACCTCCTGGGGACCCCGGGACCAAGGAGACACAAATCGCTGCCCACGTTCCAAGGTCGACTCTTACTAGACCAGCTCTGGCCCACACCCCACGCTCACAGTAACTGATTATATCTATCCGGGGGGTGTGATGCTGGGACTGGCCACCAGTGTACTGGGCCCACCCATGGCACTCGGGCCAAATGAGCTGCCAGCTCAGGAGGGCTTTCCACAGGAAATGAGCACACTGTCTCCAGGAGTGGGAGGGGTGGGAGGGGTGGGTGGGGCTGGGAGGGCGACACACAGGGCAGGCTCTCCCAGAGTCCCTGGGGCACTCGGTGGGGCCCTGAAAGACAACCAGAGGCGGCCAGGCCTCACGCTGGACCTCAGGACCCAGAGCCCCAACTGCCCCGAGGCAATGGGACTGTTTGTATTCTGGTCACTTGGTAGGGACCTCGTGAGAGCAGCAGGAGCCTGCAGCTTAGAGAGTCAATGCCCATGGCCCAGGAGCTCGGGGGGTCTTAATCCAGAGTGCAAAACCACATATCCTGGGCACTCGGAGTGTCGCCCTCAGGGAGGAAATGGATCCCATTCCCCTGGCCAGTGACTGGCACAGGCATTGGTATGTGATTGAGTTCCAGTCGATGAACAGGGAAGGGAGTTGAAACGGGAAGAGGCTGGACTTTCAGAAAAGGTTGGTCTGGTTTATTTAAATTTAAAAAAAAATGAAAAGAAGGTGGGGTGGGGAGCAAGGTAAATTTATTTGAAGAAATTGTCCATTTCTACATGTGGACTTCATTATGTCTGGATAGCATGCCTGAGCAGAGGCACCCACTTTGCCACCATGAGGGGAGACAGCCTGTGGATGAACTGATATGCTTACACTGGCCAGGGAGAGCCAAGTAGTCAGTGTATTTAAAGATGTTGCAGAGACACTGAATTAGCCAACCTGAGGCTGTCCCCACCACCACCGGGGAAATCCCATCACATGACACACTGTTCCTACTTTCTAAGCTAGAGGAGCTGGGGTTCCTGTCGCCTGCAGCTGTAAGCAGCTGGCCCCACACCAGGACCCAAGGAGGCCCAGGGCAGCGTAGCTCTGTGTGGCTAGGGACCTTGACCATCGGATGTGCATTCACTGGTCAGTTTCTGCTGCGAGAACTGCTTTCCCCATCATCCCCACCACGAAGGGAAAATTGATGACTTTAAAGAAGTCTTGCTTTAAAATGGCCAGAAACTGACATCTCCTTTTCACAGTCAAAAAAGAAAGCTCCCCTCCGAAGTGTCCATCAACAGGGGGTCATTAAATTCCTTCAGCTACGGCCATCTGATGGCTGCGTGCACAGCCACTGGATTGATGGTCAAATAATGCCGGCCGACGGAGAGAAGCTCGGTGGGCACCGCTAAATGGAAAACGAAAAAAATAAACAAAACTAAGCGCGGAGCAGGATCCCAGTTCCACATCTATCTCCTGCTGCCTTCCGACCAAAGAATCACGCGCACTCGCACACACACACATACACACACACACACATACATACGCACACATACACACACACACACACACACACACGTAGAAAAAGACTGGAAGGAAGTTCATAGGAATCCGGGTGAAAAGTCAGTAGTAAAAGCTCCGGGTGGCAGAGTTGGGATGAGTTTAGCTTCAACGCTGTCCTTCATATTTTCTATAATGAATACGCGCTGTGATCACAACCCCCCAAACGAGAGCAAAGACCGAAAGGAAGCACTTGGCACCACACTCCAGGGGACACAGGAGAGGAAAGGGAAACTGCCCACATGGCCCTCAAGGTCCCAGCAGGTCCACAGGGTGGTCAGCCCAGGTGTTCCTAGCAAGGAAAAGCCAGAGGGGCACAGGACCCTGGGCCAGGCCTTCCCTCTCCCCCTGCGTCCAGTCAACTCTGTCAACTCCACCTCCCAGCAAGTGTCTGGGGTTCTGTCCCTGAGACCAAGAACAAGCAAAGCCCCCAGAAGTGACCAGGTATCCAAGCCTACCTGCACAGGCCGGCTCCTTGGGAGGCACCACACTCGGGGAGTCTGGCATGTGGGAGGTTAATTCTCTTATCAAAACTGTACAAAATCCTAATTTTGCAGAGTGGCAATTTGGGGGGAAAAAAACCTCAGCTATGGGAGAATGTTGGTTATGCAGCACTAGACATTCAGTTCCCAGGGGATCAATTATAAAAACACTCATTCAGCTATTTCTATTCAAATGAACACCTGAAGAGGAGGCCTCAATGGTTTTAAAAGTGTGTGGATATTACTGGATAAATGTTAGTCCAATAAAAGAGATCATCATCCGCTATTTGTGTACATTTAAGTTGACACTAAAAAGATCTTTGTGGAGGATCTGCGGCGGCTGCTTTTCCACATGCATCTTTTTATCTCCTGTTCCTTAACACTTTAGCAACTGAAGAAAGCGGACCAAATGTGGCTGGTCACGGTTGGGGTGTTTGTGGGTTTTACTCCCATCTTCTTCCTCCTCCAGGATGAAGCAGACCTGGGTGTTTCCCGTGGCCGTGAGAGCCACACCTGAAGTGGGCAGCCAGGGTCCCGGCACTGATGAATATGTAATGTCCTGCTTGGGGACTAGTCACAGACTCCTAATAAGAATGCACGAATCTGTGTTTGAAAACAGACATTTGCATTTGCCCTCGGTCACAGTACACGGACCATTCTTATTCAAAAATTTATTTTTCTTCTTTTTTTGAGGTCTGGAAATATTTCAGACCCCAGCTCCCCATCAACGCGCGCGCGCGCACACACACACACACACACACCTTTCTATGTTCTCTTTAAACAGAAATTAGGAGAAGGAAGCCCAGATCTCAGGGAGCCCTTTTCCTGTAGCAGCTGGGACCTGGGCCGGACGGGCAGCTCCAGGAGAATCCCCACCCAAATCTCCCAGCAACAGAGCCCTGTTTGCACCCAGGAGGTTGCTGGGTGAATGAAAGACAACATTTGAAGAAGGGGAGCAAATGTCGCTTACCTGCCCCTGTGACCAGAGTCAGGATGGGGCCCACGCGGCAGCTGCAGGAATCCCCCGGCCCAGGGCTGAGGGCTGTCCCCCCGTGGTTGGTGTTTCCCGCCCGGCAATAGGAAAGATGACCAGGGGCTGTAGTGTTACAACAGCACCCAGAGGGTACTTTCCAAAACAGCTTCTAGAGGGGCCTTTTCATCTGTAGCTCCCGAGCCTTTGAATTGCTATCTGTGTCTAAAGGGGCCAGGCCCCTGCCCAGAGTCCCCACCCTCCCACAGGCCCAGGCACTGGCCCAACTCCATGTGCGCCCCTTTGAAGGCCTCCCTGGTCCTCCCTGGGCCCAGCCTACGGTCAGCGATCAGCGACACCAGGCCCGCCCCAGCTCCCGCCTGGGTGGTCACTGAGGTTAAATGCAGATCCCACAAACACCCCCAGTTTTGAGCATTTCCCATAATTGAAGTCATGCGGAGAGCCACTTGCTCTCCTAGTGAAAACGGTGGCTCAGTATTATCTTTATCTAGGGACAGGCGACCATCATTGGGCTGTGGGCGGGCAGGGAGACAGTGGGAGAGAAGGTAGCAGAGGGACCCGACGGGGGTCCCCTGCGGCCCTAGCCACTGAGCTGGGTAGGCTCCTTTGTAGTCGGCCCAGGGCCCAGCAAGGAGCCCCCACTCCAGGGCTAACAGTGACACCTGCAGTCCAACCTAACACATGTCACTCTGTAGGCCCACCACCTCCAGCAGGGGCCGGGGGGCACCCAGCCGCTGCCCCGCTGCAGCCAAATGGGCCAGGCAGGCTGCCAGTGGTCCCCAGGGATAGAGACGAGGACACCCCCTTGTCTGGGAGTGCTGCTGGAGCCAGAGAGGCAGAGACTCAACTGCCCCCCTGTAAAAAGTGTGCAGGTCCACGGTCTGAAGCCTCCGGGACAGAGTGCCAGCACCGGAGCCCCTACCTGCTCAGCCACCAGCTTGGCAAAGCCACGGTCGGGAAGCAGCAGGGACCAGGATGCCAGATGCCACAGCAGCAGCTACCACCGACCACCCGCTGAGATCCTATTGTTTTCCACCTCCCCCAGGCCCTGTCCACCACTTAGCAAGGTGAGACCACCTAGGTCAGTGACTCATCTTACAGTCCAGGAGACAGGATCACAGAGGGGAGGCAGCTTGGTCAAGGTCGCCCTCGGCAATGGCAAGGCTGGTCCCCAGTGCTCAGGACTGCCATGGGCCCCTCAGCTCTTGACCAGGAGACCTGCCCTTCCCGGGAGAATACACGACACTTCTCCATAGAGCCTCTCCTTGACACCACCCCCACTCGGTGCAAAGACACGCAGTGCCCAACGGGCGCCCACACACACGCACGCACACAGGCAGGATGGTGCACCCCAGGAAGTCACGGCCAGAGCAGAGCTCCTTTCACTCCTCGGCACCCGGCTCTGGCGCTAGAGCCTGGGCTGCTTCCCGAGTACACTCACTTGCAAATGCCTGCGAGCCAGGACACAAGGAAAATGAACCGATGCAAAGATTTCTTTATAACTTTTCTCAATATTCTGCTGATTGCTAGCTCAGTAGCAGATGTGGTATGCTTAATGATGCATAGACAAGAAGCAGCCCCTAATCCCTAAATGAACTTCTCATCTCTAAATATATACAGGGGAAGCTATATAAACTCGTTTCAGTCCCTCTGCTCTTTCAGCTCTTGGGATCCAGAGGGAGAAGGGGGTGCCTAGGATCCCCGGCAGGGGTAAGGGGCAGTGGCCGCAGCGACAGCCAGGTGGAGCCCACCTTCCTGTCCATTTCCCCCTGAGGATCTGAAGGACTTCCTCCCGGGACAGACTCCAGCAACAAAATCCTACAGCCGCGATCTCTCTCCCTGTTTGCTGGTTTCCCTTACAATGGCCTTGACGCTCCCTAATGTTGGCCTTTCTTCCTAATCTCAGTCTCTGCAAAAACGTGCCATAGAAGATGTGGCACGTTTTTCAGTTTTTGATAAAGAGGGTTAAGAGTGCAGTGGCTCTGGGCTGTCCGCACTCGGTAGCCACTGCGTACAGTGCCCAGGGCCCAGCAGGACAGACATGACCTCCAAGGGCAGGTGCACATCAGAGGCAGAAACACTGCCCAACAGGAACGTAGTGGGGACCCTGGACCCTCCTGTCTGTACTGCCCCCTCCCAGAGTACCAAGAGGGTAGAAGGAACAGCAGGTGCTGAGGAGCCAGGAGGCAGGTCTGGGGTGATGGAGGCCTGGCACAGAGAGTGTGACCTCCATCCTGCAGGGAGTGAAGGGGACCCTCACCTGTCCCCGCAGGTGGCTGCTGACACAGAGAGGTTCCTGCTGCCATACTGAGGGTGCGTTTAGGTTCAAGATTCAAGTCCCTGAGATACCAAGACACTTCAAGTAAATGTTCAGCCCAGACGGCCTATGAATCTTGAAGGAACCCCCAAAGAAGCACAAAGAGACACAGTGAGAGTGAGATCTTCACCCACAGCAGTTGAAGGAGAGCTCATGTATATGCACGAGGGCCCACTCAAAGGCCTTCCATTAGCCATGTGGAGAAGCCGTGGCCGGGCTGGGGAATCTACATTCCACCTTAGGTTGCACACAGCTGGGTTCAGGCTGGCACCAGTGCTAATATGCAAACAAGGCCGTATCTGTATTCATCAGGACTCTGGGAAGCCAGAAGGGCCAGGATCCTTCTCTTCCAGAGCCAGCAAAGACAGGTGGGTGGGGTGTGCCAGGGGTCTGGCTGGTAGGCCAGGGCTGGGTGAAGAGGCCACTGGACAGCAGGAGAGGCCAAGTCTTTGTGAAATCGGTTTCGGGAGAAACATTCTAAACAGGGGAAACTTGGCCCCCAAAAGGGGCTTGGGGCTGTAGGTTCTTCCAGGAATCTAGCTTAATGGCCTCATTTTACTGATGGAAAAACTGAGGCCAAAAGTAGAAATCCGAGAGCCACACCCCACACTTGTAGTTTCTTGTTCATATGCAAACATGGTTGTTTGATTTTTGTTCACACAGGTGCAGACAGATCCAAGAGATCCTTAGACGGCCATTCACACCCAAGCCCTGAGAGCTGGGGCCACTCTGCATGGGGAACGTACCCAAAGGAGCCTGTGGCATAGCCCTACCTTCCAGATGTGTGCAAAGACCAGCTCCTGCTCCACACTCCGCAAACAGCATGACACCACAGGGAATGAGAAACCAAAGGATGCCACAGCACGCGCTGGAGGGCAGCAGCACGGGGAGCGAACCCCACAAACTGAGCTGGAGCAGGAAATCAGGTGCGGGGCCATTCCCTCAGAGACGCAGAGACAGCCGCCTCTGTAGGCCTGCACCTTCTTTGGTTCCACTCGGAGACCTGTTCCTGGATCCCCTCCCCAGATCCCCTTCTTTAGGGTTTGGGATGCTGTTTCTCAGGCTGGACGAAGTTCCAGTGAATCAAAGTGTATGGCTCTTGAGAAGTCAGTTGAAGGCTGGGGTGGGGCTCAGTGCTGGAGTGCTTCAGTAGCATCACAAGGCCCTGGGGTTCCATCCCCAGAAATGTACACACACACACACACACACACACACACACACACACACACAGTCAACTGAGGCCAAAAAGCAACTCTCCTTCCACCCCACCCTAATTAGCAAATTGATCAGCAATGCACTATCTACACTAGACCTTTGCAACCTTCAAGCTAGACCCCTCTTATCTGAACTAGGTTCCTAATTTGTAAAATACAGTTAACAAGGCCCATTTGGGGGAAGACTAACTGGGATCATGTGAGTGAGGACATTTAGCCTCCTACCATATACATGAAGCTAGCTGAAGTTAAAGGCATGTAGAGTAATCTGCTGTAAACTATGAAAACATGAATAAACTGGAGCTCCCAGCCGTGTACCCGAAGAGGGCATATTTGACCTTGGAACATGGGCTGTGTGACATTGCTTCCCAGAGCCGCTGGCCCTTCCATTGAATGCTCCATTCAGATTCGGAGCTGGTTCCAGAAGGAGAGACTCCTGCAAGCCAGACTTCCAGATAAATGTGCTCTCGCCTGGGGCCTAGCCTGTCTGTCCCCCTTCCTGTGTCTTCCCTTCGCCCTTTCAAATGCCAACTCCATTTGTACCCATCATAGGAGTTACTCTCAGGTCGGCCTGCGCTCGGAAGGACAAACTGTTAAAGCTGAACGTGAATTTGGCACTGCTCTCCCTTGAATTCTCTTAGCAACCAGCTGAAGAAATAAGAATTGGGGCAGTAATACCATATTCGTTTTTTATCAAAATGAATTACAGGCCAAGATTGGTTTCTTGAAATCCCATGAGCTACAGCTTCATCTCCTGGCCCAGCCTAATGCTGCATGTGCTCTGGCCGCACTCACAGGTATGCCCCGCCTCTGCTTTTTATCCACAGCACTGGCTTGGAAAGCGAGGCATTGGAAGACTGGGTAAGCAGCAATGAGTCCTAACAGAAGGGAGGGGCTTTGTCAGTGACCACTGAGATCAATAAGGACCTAGCTCCCAGCTACATCCCCATTAGCTGAACTCTGTGTCATAGTTTATGGATAACAATAAGAATTGGCACATCAGCGTCTCTTCCCAGCAAAGTGGGACAGACCACAGGCAGGTAGCTCCTGTCTCAAGGCCTCTTGGTATTCAATCAGCAATACCTGAATCCTCCCTTCCTGTCTGCTCAGATCAGGTCAGAGGTTTCAAATCCTGGTTCCACTGCTCCCTAGCTGGTGCCCTTGGACAAATCCCTGACTTTCTCTGAATTCTTCAGCGCCAGGTAATGCCACACCCTCTCAGGGCTGTTAGAGAACTGAGACAGCAACTCAGAAAGTGCTGAGCTGGGCCTCAGGCTGTCAGTGCCTTCCTTCTCTCGACCACCCTCCAACAGTCCTAGCAGAGCAACTGGCTCCCAGGCCTGGAAGGTGCGGGGCTTAGCAAGTGTTGAACTTCTCTGGGCCTCAGCTTCACCAGCTCCAAGATGGGAAACAGCTATTTCAAAGGACTGATGGGGGATGCAATGAGACGGTCTATGAATGGCATTAGGCACCTGTCTGGTACTTGAGTCTCAAAGTGCACTGATATCCTGCGGTGGGTCGGGAGTTCCTGGGGCAGGGCTTGGTCCTTTCTTCACTCTGTGAACTCACTGCCAAGCGTCTACCACACCCCCTGCCCTGTGGCTACAGCTGCAAGGCACAGGCGCAGCTTTCCAAGCGCTGTTTGGCAAGTGCTTGGAGATGTAGTCACAGAGTGCTCCAAGACTGGGGGACTCTGACATCAGACCCCTCAGAGATGAAATGCAAATGGCACCAGTGGGTTGAGGGATGGGTATTGAGGAGCTGGGCACGGGCTTCCAAGTATACCCAGGACACGCCATGGCCCACAGGCGGCGGGTGGCCCACTTACTCATTCATTCACCCCAGTAGAACTCAGCCAGGCACCAGGACCCAGGGGTGCTGAAGGAGCGAACGGCATACCTGCTGTTCCTGCTGTCCCCCTCCCTCCCTGTGGCTGCAGCTTCCTGGGAAGAGTTGTCCACTCCCTCAAGCACATCCTAACCAGCTCAGGGGCGGCCTGAGGAGCCAGGGGCCGCAGTGCTGCCGTCTCACTGGACACAACTGGCCAGCCTGCCAAGGAAAGCAGTGCCAGCCTGGGGACCCAGAGCACAGGCTGGAGTCCCAAACACTGCTGCAGAGTGTTTTAGGCTAGGTCACTTAGCAGGAGGGGAAAGGGCACCCACCCCTGCTCTGCTGGTTCTGAGGATGTGGGGGCCAGGAGGATACAGGCCATACTCCCCTTGCCTCTTTCTAGCAAAACTGTCCCAAATTTGTGCTTGTTTCTTCTCTTCCCCTGCTCCTGCCCCGCCCCCAAAACTCTGCTCCCAGCTGAGTCACTGGTGCCAGCCTGTGGTTCAGAGCCACCCCTTCTGCCTTCCATGAGGCTGTAAGCAGAACCAGCAGTCAGGAGTGGCTACTTCCCTGAAGCCTGCAGGTTGTCTTCTAGAGGCTTCCACTTGGGCCACAAGGGGTCAGGGGAAGGGACAGGGGGCGCCTGTTGGTGGAATGACAGCCTCTCAGACAAGGGGAGGGCAGACGCGTCTCACTTGGCCTCCAAGTGAGAGGCGTCTGTGCTCGAGTTTGTGAGCACAGAGCAGAATCCAGCCTAGTCTTCTGAATGGTGGGTGGGGACTGGGGGTCACAGCCTGAAGATGGGTGGGGGCTAGGGCAGAGAGGTGGTGGCAAGGCCATGTAGGGGGGTGACTGCGCAATGAAAATATAAAGAGGTTTCTGGCCTTACTGAAATAAAGACTTTTACACACTCCGCCCAACGGTGTTGAGCCCCCACAGTGGTGGCTGTCGGGCTGGGAGGCTCTCTGTGGGAGGACTCTGCAGAGACATGGCCCCACAGGTGTCAAAATAGAAAGGGCACACTGCTCACAGCCTCTTCTGGCTCTAGGGACACACCAAAACCAAATGCACTTGTGCATCAGGGATCTGGGCCCGTGGCAGCCAGGACTGAAGGGCTATTAGCACAGTGCAGGGGTCCCAGCCAGGTGGCCAGGTAAGTGGGAGGGGGGGTAGCAGGGCAGAGGAATAGAGCACAGGCCCGGATGGCATGTGCAAAAGCCCACGCTTGGGCAAGCGTGTTGGCACGCTGGATGGACCCCCACTCCACTAGTACCCCAGGATCTATGGCATCCACCCTCAAGGACTGAGAGGAGCTCTGGGAACACTTGGTTCAAAGCTGGCACTCATGGTTGGCTTACTCTACATTACAGGGCAGGGCGCTTTGTCTCCAAACATCCAGATCACAGGGAGGTTGGGAAGGCGGGAGAAACCCAGAGTGGAACCTATCACTGCTGAGTGATAAGTGATATGCACAAGCCAGGGGCACGGTGAAGGGCCCGCAAGCAAGGGAGTGATCGGAAAACCCTAGCACGTGGGGTGGGGAAGGATGGGGGTCCCACACACTAGCCAGGGAAGCCAGTGCTGGAAACCCCTGGGTAAGCAACAGGGAGTCCTGACTTAAGGGGGGCTTTGCACACATCTTGCTCAGGATGCCTGAGGCTGGATGGAGCAGGATCAGGGAAAAGCTGGAGTGACTGAGCCGCGTCTGGTCGCTTCCCTTTTCTCTGCTGGTTTGTAACACCATGAAGAGCTTGGACCAGGTCTTGGTCAGGGTGACCCTTACAACCCTTCAGGGTCGAGCTGTGACCTCTCTCTGGTCAACCTCCCTATCACTGCTGTCACTTCCAACTACCCCTCGCACTAGCCTGGCCGCTACTTTGCACTCGGTCCTTACATGTTCCCATCTGCCTTCGTGGGCACCCAGCACACCACCTGGAGTGCTGTCCCCAGCTCCTCCAATGCCTCAGCTGTTTCAGAACCATCACCAAATTATCGCCGACTTCAGGCATTTTCAAGGCCACTGGGAAGCTGCGAGCTCCCTCAGCATCTCGGGGTTGCTACCATCACACTGTGCCACGACCCCAGCTCCCAGCTCCTTCAGGAAAGGTCATCCCTCTCTCTGGGAACCCTGGACTTACACAAGGTGCTATTGCCAGTGTGGCTCCCCACCGGTAGCCAGGCCTCGTTATGACTGCGTGTCCTCGAACGCAGCTTCTCACAACTGGGAGTCGGACAGGTCCAACTCATGGCTGGACCCACTGCTTCTTAGTGACCAGTCATCACAGCACCTGAGTGTGATGGGCTCAGCACGAGCGCATGGCAGATCAATGACCATTTGTTGAATGAATGACCCCTCATGGGAAGCAGAACGGGGCCTGCTAGGATTACTAGGCTTCCAGAATGTTGTTTCTTGTGAGCAGCTCCAATTTCAATCTAAGCAGTTGCTACAGTGAGCCTCCATGACGGGCCTCCCCACGTCCATCCAGGGACCCCACCGTGCAGCCTGCCCTCCTCTCCACACCCCCCTGGGCCAGACAGCTCCACCACCTTTCCTCAAGGCCCCAGCGGCCCTCCAGAGGACAGGCTGCCAGCTTACGGAGGCCCACCAGGATGTTCTGGAGGTACTCACTTTTCCTGTTCCACAGACATGACAATTTCTGGGGAAATGATTGATATAAAAATGACTTAGTACAACCTCAGCTATGTATTTTTTTAAAAAGGGGTATGAAAGAAATAGAAATGATTTTCATTTCCTTCTATTTATATTGCTATTTTTCAAGCACTAAAACGAGTCTGTTTCTACTATAACCAGAAAAAAAAATCAACAAATTTAAGGTAGTTTCGTATTTGTTTAAAACAATTCAAATAATGATTTACAAAATAGCTTTCACCCACAATCCACATCTTAATATCTACAACTTGAATGGTATTTTATAATATAATGGATGAAGCCCTCCCCCCAAAATTCATTTTTAGATACTTTGATTTTTGAACATGAAGTATGGTTTTCATTCAATTCCTAAAGCATTTCTGCTTTAATTTCTTGTTTTTAGGGGGCTGGGGTTGTGGCTCAGTGGTAGAGCACATGTGAGGCCCTGGGTTCGATCCTCAGCACCACATGAAAATAAATAAATAAAATAAAGGTATTGTGTCCAACTACAACTAAAACAATAAATATTTTAAAAATTTCTTGGGCTGGGGATGTGGCTCAAGCGGTAGCGTGCTCGCCTCGCATGCGTGCGGCCCAGGTTCGATCCTCAGCACCACATACAAACAAAGATGTTGTGTCCGCCGAGAACTAAAAAATAAATATTAAAAAAAATTCTCTCTCTAAAAAAAAAAAAAAATTAAAAATTTCTTGTTTCTAATGAAAACTTATCAAAACCAATACCTTCAGCAGGTGCAGTGGAGACACTCGTAATTCCAACAGCTCAGGAGGCAGAGGCAGGAGGATCACAAAGCCAGCCTTAGCAACTTAGCAAGTTCCTAAGCAACTTGGACCCTGTCTCTAATAAAATACAAAAAGAGACTGAGGATGTGGCTCAGTGGTTAAGTGTCCCTGTATTCAATTCCCAGTACCAACCAACAAACAAAAAACCCCAATATCTTCCCATGTAAAACAGAGGCAAAGCCCCCCCCCCCAAGCAGAGCAGACTTAAGGCTTTTTTGTTCTATTTCTATATGCTCTACTCTTGAGCAGGTTAAAACTTTTGGGTATTTTTTTTTTTGTACCAGGGATTGTATTTAGGGAAACTGGACCACTGAGCCACAGATTCCCCAGTCCTATTTTGTATTTTATTCAGAGGCAGGGTCTCACTGAGTTGCTTAGCACCTCGCAGTTGCTGAGGCTGGCTTTGAACTTGTGATCCCCTCTTCTCAGCCTCCCTAGCCACTGAGATTACAAGCATGCACCACCACCCCCAGCCAAACTTTTGGCATTTTTGAAGGCATTATTTAGTCTGTTTTAATTGGCTTAAAACATGCTAGCAAGTACTCTACCTCTGAGCAACAACCCCAGCCCTAAAACTACATTTTTAAAAAATCCACATCTTTGGCAAATCTACTGCTAGGTGAATTGGGTGTAAGGTCAGTTCACTCCAAACCAGCAAAGGCCTGAACCTTCCAGGACTAATAATACAGTATTCAAAGTCTCGCCAAGTGCAGCTGCCCAAAGCCATTCACCATGTTTTTGCAAGCCTCTCCCCCTCAGCTCTAGCAACCACCTATAAGGGCATACAGACAGGAAGGCTGCATTTCAGCTGCTGCAAAACTGTGAGCACACACAAAGAACTACCCTGGCCTTCACAATGACAGCATCCAGAGAGACATGAAGGTGCACCACCAGTGGAAAACACAAGGTCATAGTTCAGCATGAAATTTTATTAGAATGAAACAGAACTTGACTAAAATCCAATTTAGTGTGAGACCTTGGGCAAGATACTTTGCCAAACTAAACCTGCTTCCTCATCTGTAAATGGAGACAGCATTTACGACGTCAATTAGACCTACTGCTAGACACCCAGAGTGGGCTTACTCATCCGAAGTGGTGCACTGCAGGTGTCTTGGCAGTAAGGCAGAGCAAGCTTCCTGAGGAGGGGTTAGCATGCTTCCATCCCATCTTAATTTTTAAAAAGAAAATAAAAGAGGGCTTTGCCTGACCCACTACTCTTGTTCTGCCCAAATTTCACAGTAGGAAGGTAGCTCTGAGAATTAGCAGGGGTGGCTGCCAGATGTTCCTTTGAGGTGAGCAATTTGCCTCTTCTGCCTACTCCTGACAAGTTCAGACTAGGTTTATTCTAACACTTAAAAAAGAAAAATCTAATTCTCTAAACACATTGTCTACTTTCTAATCCACATAAAGTCTCAGCAAGAGAGCTTTGTATAGAGTAGGAAAGTGTTGAACAACTTACTTATGGTCACTAGGCCCTGAGTGGGGGGAGGGGATCTGTCCTTTCTGAAGGCCAGGGCTTTTTCTTCAATCTGCTGGACTAGACCTTCTTATCACTAATCAACCGCTACACCCACTGCAGTGGCTTCAGAAGCCAAGGCTCAAGACTTCATGAAAACTGGAATACAATTAGCTAACATTATCCAATATTCAAATGATAAATCAAAAGAAATTATCGAACAGTATTACAACATAGCCATAACGTAGAACAATGAAATTTCTCTTTCCAGTTGCGCTGCATGCCACCCCACACCCCACAGCTGGCTCATCTGTGGCTCCTTCTCCCCTCTCCCTCCATCTTTCTTCACTGACATCCTGCAGGAGTCCCCCACATTATCACATCTTCTGCTCCTTGGTTGTCTTTTCCCTTCACTTCCACTATTATCTAGAAAACTTCAAGTGGGGAATCTCTCCAACTACAGATACAAAACTTCCACAACTAGTTGGTGACAGTCTTTGGCTGAGTGTTTACAAATAAGACCATCAGGTTGTCCTGTCCGACAAACTTCTCAAGCTCAAATCGCCACTGGTCATTTTGGCTAACTCAACTGAGAAAGAAAACTTTCACACCAGTGAGCACTGCAGGGTAAACACAAAGAGCATCATGTAATAGTGGAATAGAGCTACCTCAAAGCTCCTTGCTTGCATTTGGTCCATACAATAAAGGAATGAACCTTAAAGAAGGTGAAAACGGCACTACACCAAGAGCTGAACGCAGCTCTGACTTGGAGATATTCTTTCCACTACACAGTCGTTGGCTCAAAATTTTAATTCAGTCAACATGTTAAGATGGATGCTTGATGGGCAACTTTACTGAACACTGTTTCTACCATGTGGCAGAACACTGTTTCTACCATGTGACAGGGATGATAGTGTGTCTCATAGAATTCAATTCTTACACCAGAAACTACCCCCCCTGCCCCCGCACAATGCCATTTGCACCAGTAGTAAGCATCAGCTGTTCCTGGGACCAAGCTTAGACATTTCATTTTCTCCCAATAGGCACCGTGTCTGGCATGCTTCATATACCAAGGCCAGACTGCTCCTGCCATCTTGTGAATTAAAGAATTTTGCTAAATTGTATGGTTCAGCCACTGTAGCACACACCTGTGATCCCAGTGACTCAGGAGGCTGAGGCAGGAGGATTGCAAGCCTGGGCAACTTAGCTGACACCTTCTCTACCAAAAAAAAAAAAAAAAAAAAAAAAAAGGAGCTGAAGATGTAGCTCAGTAGTAGAGCGCCCCTGGGCTACACTCCCAGTACACAAAGAGGGGAATAACAACCAAAAAGAATTAACTTTCATTGTAATCTAACTTCCTCCATGTCAGCAACTAGAAGTGTCCAGGCAGACAGAACCTGAAAACATCTGATGAATAAACATGTTCCTTTCTCTAAGATTTGGCCTCAACTTACCACCCCTCCATTTCAGCTGCATTACCCTTCTAAAACCTTCTATATCGGTAGTTCAAACTTTTAAGCCATTTAAAACCCTTGTGAGATGAAATAAGATTTTTACACTTTCGTGTTTCTAACCTTTTGAGGTATCATCAGCCAAGTCCAAAGTGCTTCACAAAAATACAAAGTCAAAATGGAGCTTTAAAAACAGGGGCATCCTTGCCGACTCACCTTCCTTCCACCTGTCCCAAATGGGTAGATATTATGGTTTGTAGTCTGTGGTGAGAACATCCCATTTTGAAAGCCAATTCTGCAAAAGCGTGGCTGAGGAAATGCTCCTGTGCCAAGGCCACCTTCCTCTGGAGAGCTTGGAGGACCAGTGCCAGGCCTCAGAGTGCACACCCTCCCTGCAGCAGTCAGTCCCGAGTGCCCCAGGGTATTGCACGGTCCACAGCCAGGGCTTGCTGTAGCCAACAGCTACTCTCGAGCCTGGCAGATTTGACTCCTTAAGGTTTTAAGGCAGCCACTGTCTAAAATAAATGTTGGCTCTCTACAAAAACTGTAGTCATATTTTCAAAATAAAACTTTTAACTTTACTAAGCCAAATTAGGACGAATTATGAGTACGTATAAGAATTTGCAAAAGTAATTATTTTACAGTTGGGAAGCGTGTGTCATATTTGCAAATATATTTGTTCTGAGCATCTCGTGAACTTAGGATAAAAACGAGAATTTGAAGCAAGCTCAAATTAAAGGGAGATGTAGTCATCTAATAGTGCAGTGAAGCTTCTAATAGTCTTGGCACAGTGTCCCGGCACGGCCGGTTCTCGGCTGGGGGCGGCTTTCTTGGCTGTGAAGGCAGATCATGCCCTCTGTCACTCACGGGGAGCAGTTCTGCCCAACTGTCTCTTCTCGACAACTTTATCATCAATCTCTTTATTAACAGCTCCACTGCAGTCACAAAACGCAAACAAGGACCAATTCTCATGCCAGATTTCTGGAAATCACACAGCACCAGGCACTACACAGTGTGAAAGTTTGTGAGGAGGGTGTTGTGCCAAGAGACAGACAGCATCCACACGGAGTAAGCACACAGTTGGGACATTTTACATTATTATGTTAAAATATATATACCTACTTCTTTATGCCTAAAATTGGAGAACCCAAATGCCCACCCTTTTGAATATGGAGATGTCAGAGGGGCACAGCACTTTACTCTCTGGAAATAACTTTTGTTATTCTGTACTTACAATTCTACAAAAATTGTATTAGACTCCTTCCAAAAATTTCAAGCTTTAACTATTTTAGGACTACATGACATTATTAGAAAACACACAAGACTGAGATAAATGTCTGTAATGAGTGTTAAGAAACCCAAAAAATTGAAATGTTTGAATTATTCAAGATACATATTTTCAGCAAGAAATCTGTTGGATCAAAAATAACGTCTTATAAATTAATTAAAGGAATGTTTCTAAAGGCTTGTGAAATATTTTTAAGAGACTCATTTATATAAAATCAGGTCATAATCACACAATATGAACCAAAACCTATCCATGCTAAATTAAAACCAGGCATATTATGGAAAGTTCAAAGTATTGGGAGGAATAGTACTTGGCCTACGTTAGACTTCATCACTTTTACTGTTGGTTACATAAAGTCAGGATTTATCCATAATACTCTCTCTGTATTGCTTTTGTATTTCAACCTATTATCTTAAAAAGAGACATGTATCAAGGGTACATTAAGCAGGGTGTGAGTGGTACATGTGTGTAATCCCCAAAACTTGGGGGTCTGAGGCAGGAGGATTGCCAAGTTCAAAGTCAGCTTCAGCAATTTAGGGGGGCCCTGTCTCAATAAAAAGGGGGAGCTGGGGTTATGGCTCAATGGTAGAGCACTTGCCTGGCACATGTGAGGCACTGGGTTTGACCCTCAGCATCACATAAATATTGGGTCTATCTACAACTAAATAAAATATAGCTCATTGAACCTGGGTGAACTGGATTCAATGTATTGCTCCATGACTATAAATAAAACATGTGCCGAGGCCTCTGATATGCTGAATATACACTGTTCCAGAATTGCAATTTGCTGAGACTGTGTGGACTGAGATACCTGTGTTCAGGAGGAAAGGCCCATTGCTAGGACCATTGTTGTGGTAGTGGCAAGCTCTGGCTGCTAGACACACTGTCCATTCCATGACAACAAATGAAACCAGCACAACCTCGGGCTTTCCCTAGCCAACTTGGGGACCAGTGAAGTGTGTGCAGGGTTTAGCATAATCCACTCTCACCACTAAAAAATAAAACACACAAGACATTAGGCTAGGTTGCACAGAGCATTGTTCAGTATATACAATGTTTTGGGGGCTGGGATTGTGTCTCAGTGGTAGAGCGCTTGCATAGCACTGGTGAGGCCCTGGGTTCAGTCCTCAGAACCACATAAATAAATAAATAAATAAATAAATAAATAAATAAATAAATAAAATAAAGGTTGAATTCTTAAACAACAACAAAATAAATAAATAAATAAATAAATAAAATAAAATAAAATAAAAAAAACCCCGGGCTGGGGATGTGGCTCAAGCGGTAGCTCGCTCGCCTGGCATGCATTCGGACCGGGTTCGATCCTCAGCACCACACACAAAGATGCTGTGTCCGCCGAAAACTAAAAAATAAATATAAATAAATAAATAAATTGTTAAAAAAAAAACCCACAAAAACAACACCCCCCCCCGAGTGTTTTGATTAAAGCACACACACACACTGTACTTGTCTTTATTTGAATACATTTCTCATCCTACTGGTGAGATGGGATTCAAAGACACCCAAATCAGAGGGAAAGTGATAAATACAGCCGTATTTACATTAAAAATGAGTATTTTGAAAGTTAATGTTTTAAATGGTAGATGGTTAAACTCCATAAATACTGTATCCTTTGTATATATGATTTTTAACTACATAAAAATATGAAGTGTAAGGAAGGATAATCAGAGAAAAAAGGGTAATAATTACAGTGATGACCTTCCACCCATCTGTGAATTTCTGAACTGTAAACTTGAGCGTGGCCTTAATTCTACCTTTTCAACAAAGATGTGTGAATTGGGAGGGGATGAGTAAAGAAAAAAAGAACTTTAAAATTCCATGCCTTTCAACAAAATACTTTTGTGGTTTCCTCAGCTGCTAGGACATTCCCAGAATACTGAGACAAAAGCATGTCTCTGAGGAAGAAAAGCAGAGGCAGAAATGATTTCCCAAGTATGTGAAATCACTTCTAGAATGAAGTACAGTCACTTCTAAAACACATGGGTCAGAAATATTTATGCCACCTTTCTTACCTGGTGCCAATAAAGCTATATGGAATGTAACAAAAATTTTTAAATGGGTAAAAATAGAGAAAGGATGAATTGATCTTACAAACATTAGAAACACAGAATTAAACAGTCCACTTCTCTCCGGTAACAGAAGGTCATGTTTATTACAGAACGTAATACTTCATTTACCAAGTTCAGCATCCATTTGTGATTTTTGGCTTGAAGAAAAGCTAACAGAAGAGGAATAATGTGGAGAACTAAAAAACAAAACAAAACATACAATTCAGGATAAAAGTTAACTAATTTTCCTTATTCTTCATTTTTTATTAGACTTAAAATGGGCAAAAGATCCAAAGGATTATTCAACGCCTTTCTAGAAAACAGTTTATCTTCCTACTTAAATGCTTCAAAGTGCACTAATGCTATTTCCAAGGCTTGGTCTACAAATTTGTGTATATTAATTCATATATCAAATACTACATGGAACTGCTGATCATTTATTGCTATCTTGAATGCTGCTGGAATTAATATTACACTGAGCTTTAAAACATTTTTTATGTACAGAAAAAAAGAAGTGTTAATTAGAAAAATAAAAACTATTCCAGAGTTTTACCCAGAGTCACAAAACACACAACTTTCAATAGTCATTTTACTAATTCAACAAGATGCATGAAATACAAAAAGGCAGTAAAGCTGACAAAATTCAGAAATAACATTAAGTCCCATGGTTAGTTCTATCAAGGCAAAAGAAGTATAGCAAGCTTAGTTCTAGAAATGTCAAAATGGAGGCAAAGATAATTTTTACAATGTTTTCCCTCTTGCTGAATAAGCCCAAAAGTTGAATTTTACTTTAATAAAAAATAATCCCACACTGCAGTCATACATATATTGAAAGCATTAGAAATCTGAATCTTAAGAATGCAATGTACACAGCAGTGTGTCCCTTAGAATAATGGATTTTACATTAAGAGATCCATCTCTTCAATCAAAACACTGAAGACAACCATACCCAAGAGCTGGCCATCACAAACACAGGGCAGCTCCCTCCTGATGCATCAGTTACGTCTGCAATATCAAGCAATTGGGGGTTTGAGAAAAGCAGTATCTGATTTGGACTTAGTAAAATAAGAAACATCCTGGCTGGCTGTAGTCTGTAATTCTAAATTTACTGAAAAAACAACAGTGCCACCTTCTGACGTCAGAGATGAAGTGCTCTGAAGAGGCAGCACAGAGGACACTGTCCACCTGCACAGAATAAACACACAGATGACGTATGGTGTCTACAGAGTGACTATTTTAGGACAGGAGAGCCGAAAGGGAATTATTAGTAACTACATTCATGCTTTCCCCTCTAAAGATCAATTATATGGAAAAAGAAAAAAAAAACACCAAATAGCTGATTATGACATAAAAAAACAAAGAGTCAAAAGAAATCAGCCAACTTTGGGATTGTGCTGTTTTTTTTTTTTTTAATTTTATTGTGTTTTCAATGGAGAAATACATCATCTGTTTACAAAATAGCTCTTGAAAAATACAAGGAGTACAGATACTATAAAACAAAGCAAACTCCAGTCATGAGACACTACATATATCATGCGAAAGCAACAGTCTGATCTCCAGGTTATGAAAACTAGAATTAAAAAGTCACTACACAGAAAAGGTCCAAGTTTCCAGCCTGGCAAAACTTGGATGCAGTTACATGAAACATTTAATAAACTGATTTTTTTTTCCCCCAATGTGTAAACAAAATGACAAGACTAAATCTGTGCCTGGCAATATCAATCTAACTCTGAAGCTACACAAAACACAGACACCTTGTACACTTCATCTGTTAGTTGACCATCTTTTTCCCTTAGGTGGTGGGAGGAAAGGCCAGGTGACTGTGCAGAGCAGAGATGTGGGAAGTGGAAATGTTGTCTACTAGACATTATAAAGTCATGGTGAAAGGAAAGCCTCAATTAATGCATAGCCTAAGGGCAAAGACTACACTCCAACTTTGGAAAATTAATTTAGAAGGACAAGGGAAGAGTTTAAGTAATTGCGATTTAACATGAAAAATGCACATGTGATAAGATGGAGCACGACGGAGGATTCATGAAACATGCTCATCAGAAACATCTGTTAGACTGCTCTGTCCAGATAAGAAATCGGAAGCTTATCAACATCCGGATCCCTCATTCTTCATAAAGATGGATGTTCTGCTGCTCAATTATGAGAAACTATTCTTTAAAGGAAATTTCTAATCTTTTGATACAATAAATCAAAATAAAAAAGGAGTACAGGGCTGACTGACTAGATGTCAAGTGCTTGCTAGAAATGATTTTCAAAATGTTTCTGTATGTAAAATTTACTGACAAATTTTGATAAACCAGTTAAAAATAAAAATCAGTTAAAAATCTTGAAGAAAATGCCTTTTTGCCCACGTTTAAAATTGAAAATCAATTTACTATAGACAGGAACAGGAGAGTTCTGTGGAGTGTACAAAATTCCTCTTATTTAGAGATCGAACAGCCATCCAAGATAGATATCATGTTTCACAGGCGTTACTTTTAGTCAACCTAAAGTTTTAGCCATGGGACCAAAATTTAGTGTTCTGTGCCATGTAGCCACAGGGTCACTGGTTTCACATCATGGCTTAAGAAAATACTGGCATTTTGGTTTTTGTGAATTAAGCCCTACTTTGTGCATATAAGCAAAAGGAAAAATAGAAAAGAGGGAAGGCTTAAAAAGCTTTTTAAATTTGTTTTGAAGACAACAGATTGAAGGCAAAAGAATACAGAGCTTCAGAGTAAGCTCAAAGAAATATATTTATTGGCTGATCGCTGATTTGTATGCACTATAAAACAATTCTATAAATAAAACCAATATCATTTCTTAATCATAACCCCATCAAAGCCAAGTATTTCCTCATTATTCTTTCAATGTCAAATGTATGCCCTAGAGTTGACATTTCATTGTTAGGGTCACAGCTACCTCACAGGGACTGAACTGGATGTCCTCCTGTTCTTTCTCTGAAGTATGATGATACACCACTGCACAATGGTATCCAATGTGAAGATTAATGTTAAAGGAAATTCTTCAGGAAAAAACGAAAATCCATCAAGCTGAAAAATCTAAAATTAGTTCTACTTTCTAATAAAAAATACATAAAAGTGCATCATCAGAATAAGGAATTATGCCAGTTTGTATTGCAAATTTTCCAAACAATGCATCAAACATAAACCCAATCCAGATGTCAATTATGAATACAAATATAGCTTGAGGTGTTTTTTTTTTGTTTGTTTTTTGTTTTCTTCTTTTTTTTTTTCTTTTCTTATTTAAAGGCAGTAATTTTTTTGGAAATAGTTAATGCAACTGTTGCTAACACAATAATAATAGTACTCCTGGCTTCACATACTAACCTGGACTTCGGATCAAGTGCTGATTAGCCCAGTAAGGGAGGTCACCAAAAAAACCTAAATCCATTTTCAGTCATGTCTAGTCTTGTACCCTCCATTCTCCTTTTTTAGCATTTGAAGACAACAGGTTGAGTTGGCAGATATTGTTTATGGACCCCTGAGGTTGTTTTTACCGATTCAATCTCAGTTTTATTGAATTCTTGATAACAGGAATAGGATTTGCAGGGAGAGCAGGGATATCAGAAAGGTCTGTACTTGATGTTTTCTGAGAATGAAAGCAAAGAACACATCATCGTTCAATGTACTACAATTTAGCAATGAGATGTACTTTCCACTGCTTTACTTCCTAAGAAATGATGGAACCTTATCATAAGAAAGTATTAAAAATGTAATGCTCAGAAGTGCTGTCAAAATGCAATACAAATAAACACAACTATTATTATCACATTATTCTATACTCAGGAATTTTCAAATAAGAATATTTTTTAAAAAAATTTTTATCGATACATAGGAAACTCAAGTAAATTTCAAATGAAACTCTTAAAAGCATATTCCTCTAAAAAATCACCTACTATATAATTATAAGGTAATGTTAGACTGCATTTACTTGTAACACCCATAGCAGTAACATTAATTGGTGCTGGAGCACCCCCATGTGGGAGAATACTTAAAGTTCACCTTACACACAGAAGCCAGCATTCGTCCATAAACTTACTATTTTCTGACACTGTACATTAAAAAATGAAATGCATACAAATGAGCAAAACTTTATCTGAAATTTTATAAGTCTTTTCTTATTACTTTAAACAGATTAAATCACAAGCTTTTAACATTTGAGAATAGACCAATTATTAAATGTTTTATTCTGAAAAATTCTAAAACATACACAAAAGTAGAGAGCACTACATAATGAACCCTGATGTATTCATTATCCAGCTTATCCAGTGTCAAAGAAAGCCAATCTACCATCCTCCCACTGTTAGTCCCTAGATTATTCTGAAGCAAATCTTAGAAATCCTATCTGTAAATATTTCAAGATTTACCTCAAAAGAATAAAAAGACTCATTAGTTAGATATCACCACCTCACCAGAAATAAGTATATCACTAATATCAAAAAATAGAAGAATGTGTTTCTTTTTTAAAGTCAACATCATTTGTTTTCTAAGTGCTTTTTCTTTTATTGGCTTTAAAAATTTTTCACTAGAAAAAAAATTCTACTCAGACTAATACTTTAAAATGGCTCCTAATTCTATAGAAATGAACTCAATAAGACAAACTATGAAAATATTTCCAGAGAAAGTATCACAGCAAACCAAAAGGCATGTAATCACAATCAATGTATACTTTGAGCTTGATAAACAAGTCTATGTATCAATATTAAGTATACCTTCTAAGGTTGTTTTTATTTACATCTCCCAAAAGTTTTTAGATAACAATAAAATTTCAAAACTAAACATAATATGTAGTATATGTGTCTTTAAAGACTCTGGAAATTAACATCCTATAAAAGTACATTTTTAAATGATCACATTAAAACAACTGAACCACAGAGCAAAGCATCATCATGTATCAGTACAGCAACATCCCTTGGCAGCAACTGTCCAGTTACCTTGTAGAAGTTATTCAGTTTAGTATCTACTTAAAGAAATATTAACTTTGTGTCAGAGTTTGACCTATCTGGGATTGATTCAATTCAAGGAATTCAAGAGAATAGTTATTTCCCAAGCAAAACGAAGGTTTGCAAATCAATGAAAAAAGACCCCAGATGCCTACGTACGTAAGGAACTGTCACAAGGAAAATTAATGGTAAAATTGAAAAAATAATTCTAAAGAAATACAGATTAAATATCAAGTAACTGAAAATCAGTACTGAACACAGAAACAAGTTTTAAAATTATTAGTCTAACAAAAAAAAATTTGTTTTTAGTTCTTTTCTGGCTTAAATTTCACTCTTTGACCTTTACACAAACCTATGAATATGACCAGTGAGGATTCAAGTGATTTATAAGAGACAGAGCTATAGTATCTCCCCCCTACCCCCATCCAAATGAGATGGGATCTACCTCTTGCTCTGTTGCCCAGGCTGGTCTCAACCTGAGGGCTCAAGCCATTCTCCCACCTCAGCCTCCTGAGAAGCTAGGACTACAGGTGCATGCCACTGTGCCTAGCTAGTTATTCTGGTAGCACAAAAGCTCTGTTCCATCACATCCAGTGCCCTGTCTTTAAACTACAATAAACACACCCACAGGCTTGCAAGTAATTATTTTCACAAAGATAATTTTAATAGTCTAATATGAATGCCCACTTTAATTCAATAAACCAACTAATCTTAAGAACATGAACAAAATTCTCCTTGCTTGTTGTACTTAGTACCTGAGAGGCCAACAGAGAAGACGCTGTCTGAATAGTTTCTGATTGAGTTGTACTTGTCTCTGTATCAAGTTGTTCCTGTGAGACAAAGAGGATGGGGAGGGGGGAAAAGAGACTTAACAAAGAATAAAAGAACATAACTGGGTTTGGTGGCTAATAAAGAAGACAAACTGGAAAACAGGAGGGATCAAGAGAGAGATGTGACTATATTATAAAATCGTTTATTAAGTCTTGTTATAGGTTATTTCACCATTTCAAATGTTCATAAATTTCTATTTGCCTACTTAAATCTTCTGAGGCATGGTTAAAGTATCTCCTGACTTCAAATAGCTCCAACCCGGACAATTTTAAGCAAGCAATAATTGAAGACAGTGGCCTATTAAGAAATGTTGCCCAGGCAATAATTAACAAAATATAAACCCAAAGAAAGCTCTTAGCTATATGCAAAAAAATAAAAATTAAAAATAAAGAAATAAAAAAATTCATTATTATTTAAATTGTTCTACACCTTTAATTAAAAGTAGAAAATATGTCTCTGAATGAGAACTGATTCTACTGAAAGGCAAGGCAAACCATTCGATACTTTTTCAAAGCAGTGCACAAAAGAAAATAATACATGTGTGCACATATAAATGAAAATAAACTTAAATTTTTAAAAAACATGCATGCAAATATAAAACCATGAAATATCAGTTTTCTCCCAAGAATCTGAGAAAGGCAAATAGGATGTAAGACTAACAATGGAGAACACACAGCCTTTCTGGGCACAACTTGGTGTGTATTCAGAGTTAAAATCAAAACATACTATTTGCCATAATAATAAATCTTACGCTAGTTTATCCTAAATAAATGGGAATGGGTGGCAGGTATTTATTTAGTTTTAGTCAATGCTACAGCAAGAAAGTTCAACTTTTTTTTTTTTAATGGAAACAAGTGCTAATGACAGGAAACTAGTTGAATAAAATAAGGCAATAAATAGCCTTCCATGAAGTTATAACAATAATTTTGTAGATTTTTAGTAACATAATGACATGAATATGTTTTCTTGATTTACAAAGTGAATTAAAATTAGGAAGCAAAAGGCATTGGTATATGCTTACATGAGGGCACATGCGAAAGATGCCAAAAGAACACTTGTTAAATATCGATCATGGGAATCTGAATGGGAATTTGGGGAAAGGAGAAAACTTTCTAACTTTTCTATAACAAATAGGAATGACATTAATAGCCTTCAGAATTTTTCAATTTCTGAAGAAGTAACATTCCAAGTCTTTAATGTTTGGAAAAAAAACAAACTCTCCACCCTACCTATTTCATCAAAGTCTCATATACCCCAGGTTCTAGCCAAAATCTTCTGTCAAAAACAAGTCCTCTGTACTACACTCTTAAACCAATAGTGAGATGGCCTAATAATGGAAGACAGCCCCAAATCCTATACATCACCCAAGGACCATTTCAAATTCTTCCATAAAGCCTTTTACTATCTCTGGGGTCCAAAATCAGTACCTTACTCCTCTTGACCCTTCGCCCCTGGCCCTCAATTACTTTAATTTTCTTTAATAATATAATTACTTACATCTACCTGCATGTCTCACTCACCACTATATTCCCTTCAGCTTTAGGCATTAATTAACATTAAAAAGGAACAAATACTTTACTAAAAACAATACTGGAAAAAAAAACTAGCACAAAATATAATACATTATTCTACAGACATTTCTATCACATCTTCTGTACTCTTAATTGTGTATGTATTCTAAAGGCTAAATTAATATACCTTTGTTTCTGTTTTATCATGTCCACTCAAAGCAAGACAGTTAGCATCTTCGCTTGTTTCATCCTGTTTTTAAAAAAAAAAGCTTTATTCTCTAAAATGAAAAAAATTTAGATTATTTGCCAATCAATGCTTCAATTTATTATTTTTCCAAAACTATAAAATAATCAACCTATAAGATCAGCTATAGCCTTAAAATAGATTCAGGACTCTGTATGAAAAGGATTCTTTGAGATTAATTAATTTAATGTGGCTTCAGTAGTAAACACTAATTTTTTAAAAGCATGAGGAAAACTGTTTTTGCAGATAATCACCATCTAAAGTACATTCCCCAAACCACTAAGTTTCTAAAATATTTTTTGTAAGGAAAGAAAAAGCTAGTTAATCAAACAAGTTTAAGAAGTTGGAGTACTGTCCTTCCAGCTGGAGGAAACTCACACATGTGTGATCATGTAAAACGTTGATGAAATCCTGAAGAACACCACATCAACTTTCCTTGAAAGGATGATTAACATCACAAAGAATGCAAAGTTTAAAATCAACATGCCCTCCTAGAGTCTTAAAAACTGTATTGAGACTATTTTCTCAGTTGTGTTTACTGAACAGAAAATTTTATTTTTTAAAATATTTTTTAGTTGTAGATGGACACAATACCTTTGCATTTATTTTTATGTGGGGCCCAGGATCAAACCCAGGGTCTCACGTATGCTAGGCAAGCGCTCTACCACTGAGCCACAACCACAGCCCCTAATTTTACATCACAGCTTTTAAAAAAAGACATAGAAGCCACAGGCTAAATTATAGATTAAAACAGATTTAATACAAAAAAAAATCACTAATTTTAATAAAAACATCAGTTGCGTTCTGCAAATAATTTTAAAAATACAGATTTATGTCACAAACTCTGCAAACATGAACACTGAATATGTGAACACTATAAAATTAATAACATTAGTGATAAATGTACTGCAGTATGTTTTTTGAAGTATTTAATTTTTAGATACACACTGAAATATTTCAGGCTGAAACAATATGCCTAGAGTTTGCTTCAAAACAATGGAGAAGGGAGTGAGATAGTACTCACATACCAAAAAGGCTGGCTGGGAGTTGAATGCTGAAGATAGGTGATGCAAATAGCAAAGCTCATCATACTTTTGTACGTGTTTGAAATGTCCCCCCACAAAAGAAGTTTTTATAATATAGACAGCCTAATTTATCCATACAATCCAGAAGAAAGAGCAAACTTTTCTTCTAATTTTACTTTACATTATCATTTCTATGTACTGAAAAAACTTCAGAATATGATACTTTTTCAACTGCAGTACCATGAGATTTTGGGCTCAATTCTAAACCTGCCTCTGACTAAAATTAGCTTTATATCTGGAAAAGCCAATGAGCCTCAAGTTCCTCTGCTAGGAAATGCAATAAGCTTATGAAATAAACTAAGATTCATTTCTTTACCTTAAAATTCTGTATTTGTTAATCAACTCCATGGAGATACTATAAGCAAAATCCTAAGAAAATTATGCAACAAAAATATTACATGGGGGAAAAGAAAGGGAGAATCTGTATTTTAAAGGCTATCTTAAGGGGCTGGTGTTGTAACTCAGTTGTAGAGTACTTGCCTAGCATGTAAGAGGCACTGGGTTCGATCCTCAGCCCCACAATAAAGGTATTGTGTCCACCTACAACTAAAAAAGCTATTTAAAAAAAAAAATTTAAGAAATAACTTAAAAAACATCAAATAATTTTAACACAGGAATCTTATTTAGTTCCATATTTAACAGAGACTATTAAAAAAATCAAGTTGATCAAAGACATTGAGCAGTCACTAGATAGATATTTGATGATATTAATGATCTATTAGTTTTGGAAGAGTGACTCATTTTGTTTATGCATTCTTTTATAAATGCACGACATAAAAAATTCTATTAAATGATACCTGTCAGACTTTTGTTTCTAAATAATTCAAGGACATAGGGGGAAATGCAAATGTCTAACAGAAATGAGGGTACAGAGATTGGCTAAGCATTCATTATAACTGTAACTAAGTAATAGGTATATTAAGTGAGCGTTACTTTCATATATATTTTAAATTTTCCATACTAAATTTAAAATTTTTATATTCCTACAGCTTCTCTACACTTTACAGGAAACATGATCATTATTCTACCAATAGAAGTCTTAACAAAATTACAAACATTGTGCCGGTATACATTTATTTACTAACAGCTCCTTGGGTGCCACTTACAACATTAAGGAAACCAAATGTTCAGTCTAGAGTTACACTTATCCTTTACTAGGGTATAAAGAAACTTGCATTCTGAAATACACTGACAACTCCAAACAGCATGAATAGGCAGAATGTGTAATTTACGCCAAACTAGTACATGTAATCCTGAAGAACACAACATCAACTTTCCTCTTAGGTTGCTTCACAACACAATCATGTGGTAGAGAGGCTTCTAATAAGATTCCTAGGCCTGATTCCTTCAATGGTTCTCATTCAAAGTTATCTGGAAGAGGCCTTAAAATCTCTACTTAAGGGGCTGGGGCTGTAGCTCAATGGCAAAGTGCTTGCCTATCATGTGTAAGGCACTGGGTTTTGATCCTCAGTACAACATTAAAAAAAATATAAACAAATAAAGGCATTCTGTCCATTTGCAACTACAATTTTTTTAAAATCTCTAATTAAAAAACAAAACAAAGATGTGTGTTGTATAAAAGAATAAAAAAAAAACCGAAAAAGTAATTTAACAATAAAAATCATTGTCTTACTAATGACAAAATGCACAATATTCATTTTTAGTTGATCATTTGTCTTAACATGTCTATTTCAAGACAAGGGTCAATTAGAAACAATTAAATTTTCACTATTACCAATCAAAACACAAAGGAAACCATAAGAAACTCAGATTCTTTTTTCCATTCTAAAAATCCTTTCAATTAAAAAACATTTGATACATATACACACACACACACACACACACGTGCAGATAGATAAATATATCACAGTGAAATTGATATTTTATCCTATCATCTCCAGGGCAATGGTGACTGCCTCACTAATATGAAAAGATGAGAGTAGCTCAAGAGAGATGAAATTGTTTAACAAGACAACTTCTATTGTCTTGTTACAATAGAAGGGGCTAAGGGTGGAGCTCAGTGGTAAAGGGCTTGCTTAGCATAACTAAAGGCCTGGGTTTAGTCCCCACCAATGCAAAAAATAAAAAAAAAAAATGGAAATAAAAGACTGTTGGGGCAGGCCCCCAAATGGCTGTAGTTAGGCTCCCAGGCAGATACTTTCAAAAGGCTTTGTTAATGTTTTAGTGTGTAGTCAGGGCTGGGAACTAGCTATGTTATGGTTAGTCAAGGCCAGAAACACTGTGATTTCACGGATAGACATTAACTTCTGAACATGTACCTCCCTACCCACGTGTAAGCTGCTGGTAGTGTACCTTCTTTGTCTTGCATATTAAAAAAAAAAGCCTATGGAAATGGGCTAGAAAGGGCCTAAAATGGAACTGGCTGAGAACTGGAGATGAAGCTGGGAGCCAGCTAATGGCTGTGGCCACCACTGAATACAACATGTCTACTGTCTTAACTGTCTTCTTTCACCTGTTGAACCCTGAATCTGTTTCTTGAGTCAGAGCCCCTGCACAACAAAGACCAAATCAATATGCACATTTGAGAATGCAATATAGTAAGCCAACTACAGTTGTTATTTTTAAAATAGAAAAAATAATTAATGTTAAAAAGCTTCCTGAAGGTTGTAGGAAGTAATCATTCAAGGCTGCAAAACTAATGTGACTTTGCAACTTTGCTCTATTATTAAATAAGAAGCACCTGAGGACTGGTGGTGTAAGCTAAAGCATGCACAAGGTTCAAATTCCATACAACTGCCCCAAGAGGCCATGAAGAAATGAGTACAAATAAGAGAGAATAATAAATGAAGATAACATGTAATTCTGTGTTACAAACTACAAACATGCTTAAAAAGTTTCATGGACTGGGGTAATTATAGCTCAGTGGTAGAGGGCTTGCCTGTCATTAGTGAAGAGAGGCCCTGAATGCAATTCAAAACACAGGGCTCTCCTTACCCCAACCCCTGCCCCAAAGTCCAGGCTTAAACAGAAGAGATAGTTACTAATGAGAAGGAAAAGGTAGCACTAAACCAGGAAATTGTAGCACTAAACCACTACAGACATACCAAACGCTTTTTCAAAGCTTCAGAACTCATTTTTGGCTAACAAATGATTTTTTTCCACTGCATTTAAGAACAGGCAACCTTGTGTTGCCACAGCTAACTAACATGTACATGTCTGCATGTGTGTGGATTTAGGGGTGTATGTGTGTGTGAGAACAGATAGACAGATATACCTCTTCTGTTTTGGTTTTCTTGGGACTCTCTTCTTTATGAGGTGACGATGTCCTCTTGACTCCTACTATAGGGTTAGGTATTTTTGTTGTTGCATTTCCTGAAGGTCTAGGTGGTGGGTTTACCAGACGTGTTGAGGAAACAACTCTGGAGACCGTAGGCTTTGGTGGTGGAGAAATGGCTGGTTGTGTGGCAGTTTGAGGAATGCTTTCACTTGATGTACCTAAACAATAAATACATGAATACATATAAATTAAAATAACATCAACATCAAGTTCAGGGAAAGCTTTTATCTCTCAGAATTTGATTTCATAAATAACTTTACCTACAAATAATAAAACAATATTGAAACCTGAATTCAAACGATTTAATCAACAAACTCATTTTTCTAAAATGAAGACTAAAACTAATTATAATGTAAAAGTTCTCAAACTTGTCAAATCAATCTCCTTACCCCCTGAGCTTTCACTGGAATTTACTTGTGGCGTAGAAACTTCAGTAGCCTGTATGTTGGTCACAGATGCTGCTGTCACAGCTGGAGCAGGACTGTTTCTGCTAAACAAACAAAAAATTGAATATTAAATAGTCTATAAAGCAATACTGACCAACAGACTTTTGTGGAACAACAGAAATGTTCTTTCATTTATGCTATTTAACACTGTTGCCACTACAAACATGTGGCCATTCTAACCTTCAAATATAGTCAGTGAAAACTGAGTACTTAATGTTATTTCTCTAATATTAAATATTAGTTAAATTTAACGCCACATAAAGATAGTAACTACCACAGTGGATGAAATAGTTCTAAAAGATCTGTTCTTAAGTGATGTGGATGCATCAGGTGCTATTAAAAAAGAATAGGAAAATGGTCTGATAAACAGAAATAAATTTCTGCACATAAAATCTAAGGGTATACAAAACCCTAAAAGCCCATCCAGTGGCCAAGTTAGCAACAAAGACTCTCAAGTAACAAGAGGATATTTTAATATTTTACTTTAGAAATAAGTGATTTTAAACCCTCCTTTGTGCCTCCTCAAAATTCTCTCTGGTGTTTCCTCTGTTTTCACAGGCCAGTCTTGGCAAATGACCTATTTCTGAACTCACAAACAAAGCCATCAACAATAAGGAATTAACCAAAATTTCAAGTATAAATATGAGACATACCTGCTTCTATCATAACCCCTCTTCTTTCCTATTCAATGAGATTATATTCATTGTCTCATTATTTATCAAAGCCCAATCCATTCTTCTACATTCTGGACCCCAGTACCTCTTAGAAGTAAAGAAAACTCACCACTTCTTTATTCTCCTATATCCACTTTTCTGTCTCTAGTAATTATCATAAGGACATTTAAATAAGCTAAAGTTTTTACTCTCTCCTGAAAGAAAAATAAAAGCAAAAAATGCTCTGGTTACCTACTCTCCTTCGGCCATAGCTCACACCCTGAAGCTGAGGAATTATGGAGCCATGAGGACAAGGTGGGCAACACTTGGAGCACTTTTTTGGGGAGGGGTTTCTGGTATTTACATGGAACCATAGAGCAGTCCACTTTTTTAAGCTATGGAGCTTACAGTGGTGTGTGATGGCACACACCTATAATCCCACAGCTACTCTGGAGGCTGAGGCAGGAGGATCCCAAGCTCAGGACAGCCTAGGCAATTTAGCAAGACCCTGTCTCAAAATAAAACTTTAAGAAAGGGCTGGGGGATGTAGTTCAGCAGTAGAACATTTGCCTAGCATTCCCAAGGCCTTGGGTTTGATTCTCAGCACTGAAGAAACAAAAAAATTTTGGTGTTTGTGAGGATATGTAAGTAAATGGAATTAACAGAAAAGGTAAAACCACTTCCAGAGAGATAAAGGACTGAAAATAGAGCCCTGAAGGGGATATTAAATGACTAAAAATTTTATTTTCAGACCTGGGGAGTGTTACCTAGGATGTTCAAAAGTCCTGAAGTTCAATCCCCAGTATTACCTACCAAAAATAAATTTTTACTTTCAGAAGGAATTTAATATTACTTTAAGAAACTAAACTGCAAGACTGAATTTGTGAATTCATGTACTTGCACTAAACTCAAATTACACAAGATTCTTATTTTAAATATTTGCTTCTTCACCCCTCACCAAAAAAAAAATTTTAAATAATGTAAGTATGAAAGTTAATGCTCTAACAAAATGAAATTTGTTTTATAACTCCAAAATTTATAAGACATGTTCAGGGTTGAAGTCTTTGGATTATATATAATTAGCTTAAGCTTTAAAAAACATGCGTGCCAAGTCAAAATGAAAAAAAAACTCCATGAACTCATCTGTGCATAGGCATTTTCTATTTCACAGTTTTTCAGAAATCTTCCCCAAACTGCACCTCTGCCAATGACTGCATATTAACTGACACTCCAACTTTTAAGGTTTCAAGTTTGTCAACTTATTAAACATAAATATGGCTTTACTGTGTTCTAATTTTCACTACCACAGATATGTTCTTCTTTCAAAATATTTTAACCGTTTTAAAAGAAGTAGCTCTTCTTAAAAAGGTTTTTCTATCTGAAACCACTCTATGCTGGACCTTTACCCTCTTCAGAAGTTCACAAATGGATTCACAGATAAGCTCTCCTGTTCCAAATAAGCAGCTCTAGGATAGAAAGGTAGTATCCCTTTTGTCTATTCTTCTTAGCATACCATATAGCATCCTCTATCAGTAGCTGTCTAAATATATAAATCTAGAAGGATGAAGGTGCTATATTCATTCATAAATCAAAGACATACCAGTTCCAAAAATGAAATGCAAATATACGCTAGGTCAAAACTAAAAACTGTCTCACAACTAGGGAGTTAAATTGCTATTTTTTAAAAATTAGGGAGTAAACATTAACAGATTACTTTAATGCCACAAGAGAATACATTTTAATGTGTTCAGCAAACAGCTAATCTTTCCACTTCTACTTCCCTTGTTTCCTTACCCCTGAGAGCTGCCAGAACTGTTCAATGGACTGGTCTTCATAGCACTAGTAGGTGAAGGCACAGACATGCTGTTATCACTGTCCATAGACAAGTCAAGGCTGCTGTCATTCAGAGCTGATAATTTGACACCTTCTGTTGAATGCTGCAATCAACAAAATATTTAATTAAATATATCTTTATTTCACCCAGATCTTTGAAACATGAAAACTCTTAACTGACATACTTTCTACTAAAAAGCATAAAGCAGCTAAGTCTGTAGAACTCTTAAGTGTCGTGCCGAATATAAAAGGCAAAGATATGGAACTTATATATGCCTTGATTGAACTATAGTTCCATGTGATAAAAGAGGAGAAAGGAATGCTACATTAAGCATGTATACTAAGACCTAATGCAACTTAAATCACTATAATATAAAAATACATCAATTTTGAATCAGGGGACTATAAATATGAGGAAACACACATAAAGAAAAAATGTCTTAATAAATATGATATTAGCAACGACTATCTGGCTAGTGGATTTAAAGTGATTTTTCTTTTTTGCAGTACTGGAGATTTAACTGAGGACAAGCAAGGGCGATACCCCTAGCCCTTCTACTTTATTTTGATACAGGATCTCACTAAGGTGCCCAGGTTGGCCTTTAACTATTCGATCATACCGCCTCAACCTCCAGGATAGCCAAAGTTACAGGCAAATGCCAGGCTGACTAAAGAGGGTGGGTTAAAATAATTAATTTTTAAAAAGTGTGTTTATATATGTGTTTATATGTATATAAAATAAAATATCTATAGGTATATATAGATATAAAATATTTTTAGTTTTAGATGGACACAATAACTTCATTTTTTTTTCCTGTTTTGTTTTTTGTTTTTTTTGTGGTGCTAAGGATTGAACCCAAGGCCTTGTGCGTGCTAGGCAAGCATTCTACCAACTGAGCTATATACCCAGCCCGTTATTATTTAGTGTTTATTTTTATGTGGTGCTGAGGATCAAACCCAGTGCCTCTCGCATGTGAGGCAAGCGCAGTTCCTCTGAGCCACAATCCCAGCCACTATTATTTAGTTTTTTTATGTGGTACTGGAGAATGAACCCAGTGCCTCACATGTGGGGGCAAGTACTCTACCACTAAGCTACAAGCCCAGCCCCGGTTTTTTGTTTTAAGATAGGGTTTCACTATGTTGCTCAGGTTGGCCTTGAAATCCTGGACTCAAAAGAGCCTCCTGCTTCAGCCTCTCAGTAGTTGGGACTATGGGCATATATACAACAATTTATTGATTTCTAATTATTCCATAATGAACATAAAAAGTACACAATTTCAAACAAAAATAAAATCTAGTATAATTTACTGTCATTTACTATTTTAAAAAAAAGGAACCCTCTAAAAACAAAGAGTTCAGCTGCTGTAATTGTAATTTAGATTTTGATATGGTATATTTACTTTTGTATATAAACTGTCCTGAGAAAAATAAAAGCAAAATTAATTTTCTGAAAACTAAACCCAGTAACCACATATAGAACCCCAATGTTGGTTCTGCTTCTTAAAAACAAAACAAATCCATCAAAATCCCTCTAAAATAGATAATGTGGGAAAAAAGCAAAACTAAAAACAGTTTTATGGGATTAAAGTTGATTCCTGAGTGGCAAAGTTTTAAGTATTGCTAACAAAGCTTATTCATTAGGCTAGTTCACTCAGCTTCATTTTTCCCCCCTTCAGATACATTAAACCTTAGTGTTCACTTATTTACAGGAATTTTTTTTTAAATACAGTGCTGGGATCAAACTCAAGGCTTCATGCACACCAGGCAAGTCTCACCAGTAAGCTATATACTCTGCTCCCAAAGAAACATTCTAATGAAAATAACTTACACTGTTGACAAAATCCAAAACCAAATATATGTATGTGGGTGTGTATGCATGCTCTGCTCTCCAGTTCCCCAAATGACAAGACATTCTAATCTTTGATTTATTACTAAGAAAACAACTTACATAAATAAGTAAAAATGGGTCAAATGGGGAAGACAAGATCTTATAGTAGGGAGAAGAGAGTGTAATGCCTTTTGCTTATAAAACCAATTGTGAAACAAAAATATCCAGTATTCTAAATGAGTATATTTCCATTCAAAGATACTCCCAACCTTATTCTACCAGACACGAGAAAGATTTGTTCAGTAAATAAATTATATTCAATTCCATGTAGTTACCTGCCTGACTAGGTAACCACACACATGGTAACCCACCACAGGATAATTTGTGAAAGTGAATATTTTAAGTGGCTGGTCTGACACAAAACAGTATTAAGCTACTTTTCATTTACATCAAGTGTGATGGCAAAACACCTCAAAACCAAATAATCATAAATATTCCATCAAAATTTTCTAATAAAATATAAATAAGACAAGAGGATACTACAGAATAAATACATGTATACATGTCAGTCAGATCTAGATTTAATTCACATTTTATACAACATGAAAAGTTATGTTGTATAAAGAGACACGTTTCTTAACCACTCCATTTCTTCTATAAGAGACAATATCTAGGAGTTGCTGGAACAGTAAATACAGAAAAAGACTGGTACAGTGCTTTGTAAACAGAGATTAATAAAAAGAAGCTATTAGAGTCCAATGCAACCATTAAAGAATTCAATACTCCCAGATACTTATAAAAACAAGAAAGTACTACTTTAATAAAGGAAATTAGTAAAAATCTAAATGAATTTAAAAACAGGATGGGTTTAATCAAACTATAGTCATACAAAGAAATGTTAAGGAGCCACTAAAAAATAATTTGGGTGGATGGTCACAATATACTAAGCTCAAAACAAGGCAGATCATAAAACGGTAAGTTTTATAAAAAAAAAAAAACCTGAAAAATATACATTACATAACATGTATAATGAATAATATCTGTAGAAATTAACTGTTACCAGTTATTGCAAGATAAATTGTAAACACTTAACTTCATTTGTAAACAAATAAGTTAGTGATCATAATTTTCTCTGTTAAATAGTTCTAGAGAAATACTACATAAAAACATAATAAAAATAAAACATCCAAAATTCTCGTATCTATACACTAGTTATTCCAAATATACTGTTATCATTTAACAGTAAGTTTAAAAACTAGTATGAATCTAGGATAACAGACAATCTAATTAACCCTTATTATAAATATTTTAATAAAAGGAATGGTAGGCTATTTATATTCACTTCTGAAAACAATATATATATTTATTCAAACATAATAATATATATATTCAAACATAATAAATTTACATTTAAGTACAATTTAATTCATTAATTATATAATATCAGGGCTGGGTAGAGCACCTGCTATATGCATGAGGCCCCGAGTTTGATCCCCAGCATTATAAAAGAAAAAAACAATAATATAATCTCAAAGAATTAGAAGACAAATGTTCTTCCTGACAATATAAAACTAAAATTGCTTAGCAATACACGCATATTTTTGTCACTTTCTAGATTAGGTAATTCATGGTACAAATAGATTAAGAGAATGTCTGCAGTGCTGGGGAGAGACAAGCAGTTTATAAAAGTAACATCAAAGGTTGGGAGTACAGTTCAGTCACAGTGTACATGCTCAGTAAGCATGGGACCCTGGGTTGATGCCCAGCACTGAGAAGAATATAAAGAAAAAGTAACATAATATTCTATTTAATTCCAGAATTTCATTTTAGATTTCTTCCTCCCTGTCAAAATTTATATACCTATCCCTAGATTATAAATGATGATGGTGATGATAATAACAAGTCAATATGAGCATTTACTGTGTGGCTGGCACTAGTCTAAGCCACTTTTTACACGAATTGATTTAATCCTCATGAAATACCAAATGAGACAGGTAAAAGTATTAACCTGATTTTAGTAATGAGAAAAATCAAGAACAGATGCTTGTCATATAACATGCCAAAGTGTCACAGATGGGAAGCAATACAGCCTGAATTTGAACCAAGGAGTCTGTTACACATTCCTTAGGCTTAAATTCAATGAATGCCTTTTACCTTAACATGCTCTAGGTTTTTTGATTTTCTATTTTTCTTCCCTATAAGGGATTGAAACCAAGGGTGATTAACCATGGGGCCAAGTCCCCAGCCTTTTAATTTTGAGATACAGCCTTGAACGTGTGATCCTCCCGTCTCTGCCTCCCAAACTGCCGGGATCATAAGCATAACCCACTATGCCCCAGCTCAGTCTGTTTTAAGAAACAAAATATTTTAAAGTTCAAGTCTTTTGTATATTAACTATACTGTTCTCCTCCCAACCCCAGATGTAGATAAACAACTATTACCATGAATACGAAGATGGTCATCATTTTCTAACATACACTTTTGTTTTGTATTCATCTCCTAAATGTTGCTTTACAAATTCTTAAACCTGTAAACATTACATCACAGTAGCATGCTGTACAGATTCATCTGCATCCTTTTTATTAACATGTGATTCTCCATATCATTTATTTTCACTGCTGTCAAACTATAAGTGATTCCACTGTAGAAATAAGCCATCTTTTTTTTTTCCCTTTGGCACCCAGGATCCAACCCAAGAGCACTTAACCACTAAGCCACATTCCCAACCCTTTTTTATAAAGATAGAGTCTCGATAAGTTGTTTAGAGCCTCACAAAGTTGCTGACGCAGATTTTGATCTCGAAATCCTGCCTCACCCTCCAAGCTGCCAGGATTATAGGCGTGCATCATCACACCTGGTAAGCCATCTATTTTTGGAACCACTTAAAAAAAAAAATTGTTATCACGCTTGTTATCTAAAATTCTAAAATACGTGCTGTAAGTCCAAGGAAGGAAAAAAATGGCTCCAAATTAGTCAAAAGGAAAAATTAACCCCACAACATACTGCAAAAATTTAACCTCTGGTGGTATGATCTCCTTTATAACCAATAACTTATAATTCTTAAGTAATATACATGTACTTTTATTGTTCTACACTTACCAAAATAAAAAAATATAATTTCTTGCCTCCCATTAAATAAATAGATTGAGCAAGTGCTGCGGGGAAAAAAATAACAATTTCTTAGTCCACATAACTTGACTAATTTAACATGGTTCACTTTAAAAGAAAAGGAATTGAGACACTAATGTAGGACTTTAAATGGATAAGAATAAAAGACTTTATAAAAGAAGAGAATCTGGATGTATAATAATAAGAATATGCAGCATTACCACTTATCTCTCTGAAGTCTGAGGCAAGTATGTCCAAGAAAACTGATTTGAGTAGGATTTCACATGAATGGAGTTGCTCCACATTAACAGACTTTTTTTTTTTTTTTAATGCTGCCACCTATTTCAAATATGATCTATTAACTAAATCTAAATTCTGAAATACTTGCAGGCTGGATGCACAAAACATTATGTTAGTAATGCTGTTGTAAGTACTTTCTAAATTTACCTTTTTCTTTTTCTGAAGCACATGATTAGGTAGTAGTTGATGGAGTTGCTTTCTTTTTACATGCATTGCAGCAATTTTCATATCCACCTCAAACATCTTGCTGTTTATTGCTTGCCTATAAACTACACAATTAGAAATTGTTACAAGAAACAGAAACATTTTTTAAAAGTCAGATTAAACTCACTCAGGGGAAAGTATTCTAAGTAGGAATCTTTTTTTCCACCAATACTGCATATATATAAAATTATCAGATCAAGACCTGTCCCTAATCTGACAAAATTCATTGTCCGAGAAAATTTTTTTCTGTAAGGTAAAGACCTGTCCCTAATCTGACAAAATTCATTGTCCGGGAAATTTTTTTTCTGTAAAGTACACATAATGAATAAAAGCACTAAGTATATTAAATCTTCCAGCATAGTAACTCTTTTAAGAAAACACCAGAATTGAAGAAAAAGGATTTCTTAAACCCATACCCTTTTGCTACTAGTATAATTAAAATTTTTACCCTGAGTATGTAATACATGCAACAAAATAAAAGTCAAACTTATTAAACTATTTTCTTTGTTAAATGGTTCCAAGGTAAGATACTTTACAAGAATCTGCAAGATAAAATTTTAAGTAATGACATGTTTTTTATTATAAAAATAAATCAAATAACAGGTCACAGATATAAAAAGAAAATGCTACAAAGAAATAAATCCAAATTATTTAGGTCCCAGGGCCACAAAATAATCAAAATATTTAGTAAGTCACATGACAAATACTGATTAAGCATCTATACTGAGACCTCACTCACAATGTTGCACAATGGAGATAACAGTAAAGAAAGGAGACCAAAAGAGAATCGGAGTCAACATGCTACACGTGTAAGGAAAAAAGAGGAAATATGTAAGATATTTTGTGCCTGATGGAGGTAAGTACTATGTAGAAAAACTGAACAAAGAACAGGACAGGATGCTGAGCCTGGAAACTTAGTAACACTGACTGAAGATTAAGAGTACCTAGTAGAATGGCATTTCAGGGAAAGCAAACATCACAAACCACATTCCCTGAGCAGGAGAACAAGCATAGAATGTTCAAGGAATAACAAAAAAGACAAAAGGAAAAGAGGAGAAGTGGAACTCCATAATCCCTCCTCTGGAAATAACTCCCAACACAGAAGGCTTTCTTTCTAAAGACTGACATCAAAACTCATCTAGAAACAAACTCTAATCTTAACTCTTTATAGCTATTTGGCCTTTATTTTTGCTAATGTGAATAACAATGGTTCCCTGCAAAATGTTGTGATTACCAAGTGCTCCAGGCTGCTGGGATCTTATGCAATGATTTTATTACTTTTGTAGACCCAGACAAACGGACAAAGGATTATGAACTTATAATAGGAGATGAGGTCAAAAAAGAGAAATAATGAGAAGATTGCATAATTTACGAACATCAGTTTAGGACTTAAGACTTTAATTCTGCATGACATTGGTGGCCAGGCAACACATGATTCTGTCTTAAAAATACCATTTGGGTGCTAAATGAAAATAGTAAGGTGGGCAAGGCAGAGCAAAAAAGCTGAGGCAAGGGTAGTAATCCAACAGAGCAATAGCTGCAGCTTGAACTAGCAGTAAGTATTAGAAAAAGCAGTAAGTAGCAGGATTCTTCATGTATTCTGAAAGAAACATCAAAAAACTAAGTAGAGGAAAAAGTGGCATCAGATGTCTCCAATGTCTTGAAAAAAAAAAGCTGGGAGGAATTAAGGATGAAAATCTGTTGTGAACATGTTAATTTGTTATTAAAAAAACATTACATTAAAAATTTTCAATAACAGAAGTATTCCCTTTTATAAACACCCAAAAGATCCTTGAAACCTAGTTGATTCATGAAGATCTTTAATAACAGCTTAATTTGGATGCAATGTACAAAATAAATTTACTAATTCAAGCATGTGTGCATACCTTGTTTTTTCACAAACAGATTAGGTGGGCATCAAAACTTTTACTTCAGAAAAAAACACATCTGTGGCAGGAGGAGGAATAATGTCCTACAAATGACATCTTAAAACCATCTAGGGATGTTTTCATTTTGTCACAGTGATTAAGTTATATCCTTTAATGTAGACTGTTCCACCCAGAGAACGGTAACATGGTATATCACCATTTCTAAAGATGGAAATTTACTAATTATTTGAATCAAGAAAGTGATTCAGTTTTACTTAAAAAAAAAAAAAAGTTTTTTTAACACATAACTGCTTACAGCACAACCACTATGTATATCAAAAATTAGTCACTGGGCTAATAAGCATACAGCCCAGTGGCAGAGTGCATGATTAGCATGCGTAAGGCCCTGGGTTCAACCCCAGCACAAAAAAAAAAACCAAAAAACATGGAATTTTTGCATTATTTCCAACTTTTATTTCTATCATGTTACAAATTTCAACACTGCTGAATATCAATCAGAATAACCACAAACAACACCCATGTCAGTCAGAATTCCCAGATACAGCACTGCCAGTGATTCTACATAAAGTATAATCATTTGACTTTTCTAAAATATGTCTTCTAGTGTCACTGTATTTGAGCATTTACATACTGAAATGCACACAACAGTCAACGGTTATCCACAAGCAGGTATGTTAAAAAAAAAAAAAAACAGTGGATGGCTGAAACCATATGTACTGAACCCCATATATACTTTGTTTTCCCACACATACATAATTAAGCCCAATAAGAGGTTAACAAAAAGAACCAATTAAAAAAAAACAATTATAACAACGTATTGTAATAAAAGTTATACAAATGTGGTCTACCAAAGTATCTTAATTTACCAATTTACCGTACTTGCCTTTTTCTTCTCATGAGGAATAAGAGGTCAAACATGAATGAATCAATCTTGTGATGTAGCACTAGGCTACCATGTAAAGGTTACTTGAATACAAACACTTCAATATGGCAACTGATAACCTAAGTGGCTACTAAGTTGACTAACAGATGGTTAGTGTACACAACATGGATATGCTAGACAAAGAGATAATTTGCCACTTAAGCAGAAAAACGTAGGAGGGCACAAGATGTCATGCTTCTCAGCAATATGTAATCTAAAACTTGTCAACTGTTCATTTCTGGAATTTCCCATTTAATATTTATGAATCACAGCAGACCTACAGTAACAAAAGTGAAACCACAGATGAAAGGAACATAGTACAGTAGTCCCTTTATTTCTCTTTTACATTGGAATCAGTGTATGATACTGATGCTTTAGCAAACTGCCACCAATCTCTTTCCTTCTTTAGTTAAGTAGGCAAAAAAAAAAAAAATTGTAATATTAAACCTTAATGTTCACAAGAGAAAACTCAAGAATGGAGAAATGAAAATGCCACTTACTAATTTAAAACAAAGGTGGAGAGATACTTTAAAGAGAACAGAAATAGTCCTTAGGGAAGATGTACAGTTGTCCCTGTGCACATGCAACATTCCCCTAAAAAAAAAGTTATACATCTACATAATGGTCACACATCCATCGTTTTGTCTTAAGTTAAATAAAACTACCCTTTATCTCAGGATACAAGTCAAACTGAAATGTACACATAATCACTCTATTCCCTGCCTATGAATTAATACTTCAGTCTACATTTAACACGTGAGAAAAATGCCTTCAGATTACTAGAAGTTCAGCTGCATCAATTTCTAAGGTTCAAGATGATTAAAGTAGTCAGATATAGTCAGTTTTGTAGACAAAACTAATATTCAGGTGGTTTCTAATTCCATACAGAATTGTGGAGAAATCAAATTTTAAGTAATTCCATTTAACTTTAAGGTCTGTCACAAGAAAAAAAAATCAATTATATATTAGACAGTACTGAAAGTAATCCAAAACCATTAAGATCATTATGATCACTGTGACATTCTCAGGTCATTTCAAGTTATTGGCAATATCACTAATTATCATGTACATCAATAAATTTAAAATGCAAGCAACCTGAATGCTTGATTTCCAAGTAGACATACCTGTATCGGTGAAAGACTGAATGTCATAGGTAAGATCAACACTGAGATTTTCAGAGTTTTCTGTTTTTTTAAACACTAACCCAATCACCCACATTGTGCGAAATTCTTCCCTGCAAAAAAGAACATTACCACTGTTTATCAGTATTCATGAAAATGTATTTATCACTTGGTTAACATCATGGAGAACACAAGGAAAATTTTATAACACAAACGTATGAGCAAACTAAGGTCTACATTCAGAGTTCTATCCCAAACATGTCTTCTATGTTCTTTTAACTATGTAAACAATCAACTCCCAGGACAAATATACTCTGTGCATATGCACTCTACCACTGAGCTTTTAAATTTTGTAACAGGGTCTTGCTAAGTTTCCCATGCTGACCTGTGACTTGCATTCCTCCTGCCTCAGCCTCCAGAATAGCTGGAATTACAACCTGCACCACTTTGCCTGACCTGTATGATGTTCTTGATAATGATGACCAAAGGCACTAGACTCAAAAAGAAATACTATGTTCTAATTAATGAGGAAGAAATAATACTGCTTTTTAGAAAAGTATGCACAAAGATTTTCTGAATATGAAGATTTAACATATATATTTATTAAACTTTAAAATTCATATAAAAAGGCCATAAGCAAATCTGACTACAGCATAATTAGTGAAAAAATTGTTGACTCCACTTCTTTTGAACAATGAACCAATGGTTTATCTGCTGAATGAAACATGCAATCTTTAAATAATTAAGACTGCAGTAACCAAAAATGTGTAAAATGTTCAAAGAACTTCTTTACATGATTTCAAAAGGGAAAATAATCTATTCAATCCATCAGAATAATTATCCTATGCATAAGGCCCTGGGTTTACAGAATAATTATCCTATATTAACAATCTTAACTAATTCTTTCACCTATACTCCCCCCCCCCCTTCTTCTTGGTAGTAGGAATTTTTGTACCCAAGTGCACTCAACCACTGAACCAAATCCCAAGCCTTTTTTTTTATTTTGAGATAGGGTCTTGCTAATTTGCTTAGAGCCTTGCTGAGGTTGGCTTGCAATACTCCTACCTAAGCCAACCATGAATCTTACCACTTAAAACTGATTTATTTTTTGAAAGTATCATTAATACTCCCATAATCCTCTAATTTTTAAAAAATACAGTTATAATCTCATAATAATAGCAAGAATCAAACCAACAACTGACCTACTCAAGAACCTTAAATGAAAATGTGAGCCCGATTTTATTTACATGTCTTCCAATGATCCAGAATCCATCACAAATCAGATACTTGTAAGGTCAAACTTCTATGAATAAAAGAGGGAAGGAGTACTTTTATATTAAGAGTGCTTACTTGTCAGGATTTTCTTTGGGTGCTGGAAATGACTGAGGATTCACATGAGCCAGTGTAATAAATTCATTCTTCTCCAAACTTCCAACCAAGATTCGAATTTTTGATTCCACCAAGCCCACCCTGAACAAATGTCACTTAGTATTAATGAAAGTTTTGGTTGACTTTATTTACAACAGCAAATGCACAAATCAAATGCTTGTGTAAAACAGAAACATGAAGATCACATAACTTAAAATCCATACAAAGGCAATTCAACTGAATGAATTATCCACCCATACTCAAAAGCAAAAACCCTGAGCTCTTCCCCAAAATGCTGAACTGAGGAAGAAAGAGAACTGTAGCACAGTTTACCCACATCAGGAAGGTTACAAAAGATATTCCAACAAATAATTAAAGAAAAACCAGAAAGCTTAAAATATAAAATAAAAAGCTTTAATAAATCAACAGTTAAAAATGTAAATCTTTATAAAATAAGTAATTTGCATATGGATTCTCTAATTCTTACACTTCCATCAGAAGTAGTAAAGCTCCATGTGCGAACAACTCAAACAAACTTGATGTGTTCTGGGGCTGATTCATTTTGAAGTTTATTTTTCTGACAAGTCTAATCTTATTACTCACCATTCTAGGCGTTGTTTTTCCGTTGGTGCACTTGCTAGAAGTACAATATAATGCCTTTGAAGATAAAGACAACATGCTTTTTATTTTATTTACATATTTTGTTCTGGACATTAAAATGATAATGTAGTAAGTTTCATTACATTTATAGATCAACATCAATTTACCAAGGAGGGGGGCTGCAATCTCAATATGCAAATAAAATTACAGAAGCTAACTCTACACATTTCTAAGTACAAATGAATTTAATTTTTCTGAAAAACAATAGTGATTTTTAGGAATGACGACAAAAAGAGCAGCTGAATTCAAGGAAGCTAAATAAACATTAAATGATAGTTTTTCACAATGATTCCAGTGAAGCGTTCAATCTAAGCTGCTCACTGAAATATATTACTAAAAGAAAATGTTTTAGGAAAAACAAGCAGAGTGGCTTTCGCCTCAAAAATAATCACTAAATACTCATAATACAATAGTAACTTCAAAATAACAACAAATATATCAGGCTTCTTAATTAGAATAAATGGTAGTTAATATTAAACAGAATGCATAATTTAAATGAGACTCCAAGACTTTAATATAAACTTCTGTGACAATAAAAAAAGACATCATTGGGCTGGGGATGTGGCTCAAGCGGTAGCGCGCTCGCCTGGCATGCGTGAGGCCTGGGTTCGATTCTCAGCACCACATACAAACAAAGATGTGTCCGCCGATAACTAAAAAATAAATATTAAAATTCTCTCTCTCTCTCTCTCTCCCTCTCTCACTCTCTCTTTAAAAAAAAAAGACATCATTATCCTGGGAGCAACAAAAAGAAAGCTGATTTCTATCCAGAATTCAATCCCACTCAAAATAGAGAAAATATTTTATTTCAGAAAATACCATCACTAACAAAGTCTTCTTTTTTAATCTTTTCAAAACTATTTGTCTCTAAAGTATTCATTTTCCTCCAACTAAAGAAGTTCAGTCAAACAAGCCCTTCCCCAATACTTACTATTTAGTAAGAACTAGAAGATAAATTTCACAGCTAATATAAATACTGGTTTTAAAAATAAAAGTGTAAACAAAAATTTCATTTCATTCTCCAAAAAAATCTAAAATCTTTTTGATGTGTTCACTCACATTTTGTGTTGTTACTCCCGCCCCCCCCCCCAAAAAAAAACCACTATCAACAAATTTCAAATAAAATGTCCACTTTCTGGACATTTTAGCAAAGGTTAAAGAAAGCCTAACAAATTTAAGCATTATTTAAACCGTACTACCATAAAATAGCCCAATAAGTTATTTTATTAATTATGCTCACAATATATTTGAAAAATACTGTAAACCTAGACTGTTCTAAAACTTGCATATATCATCTATAAAGTGGGCTAACAGTACTTATCTTAGTGGCAGAAATATTGTAAATTTCAAGTAAATTAATTTGAAGTAAACTTAAAAGTAACAGGTAGGGGCTGGGGCAGAGGGCTTGCCTAGTATATGTGAGGCACTGGGTTCGATCCTTAGCAACACATAAAAATAAACAAATAAAGGCATTCTGTCAAAAAAAAAAAAAGTAGCAGGTAATTCAAAAGTGAGGTGTGCATATGTAAACACATAAATATAGGTCTGTGATATAAGTATATGAAAATGTGAATGCAACTATATACAAATATAGTCCAAATACATAAACTTAATACTTCCTTTCCCATTTGTTTAGTATTATTTGGGAACAAGCCGAATACATAGACCAAATTTTAAAAAGTCACATAAAAACACTAAAATCTGGGGGCTGGAATTGTGTGTGGCTCAGTGGTAGAGCACTTGCCTAACATGTATGAGGAACTGGGGTTTGATCCACAGCACCACATAAAAAATATTAAATAATCAAAATTAAAAGTATTATGTCCATCTATAACTAAAAAATCCACATATACATGTAAATATATATGAAAGTAAAGTTTACCAAAAAGCTCCCTAGCAAAAATTTAAAATAATAACTAAAATCTGTGGATTTTATGTAGAGAATACTCACACTCAAACAAAATCCTAACAACCTCAGGTGACCTGATTTCTAGATTATCTAGGTTTCCATTAAAAAGATTCAACTAAGCTGTGCACAAGGTACAAACCTTCCCCAGCAACTCAGGAGGTAGGAAGATACAAAGTTTGAGGCCAGTCTGGGCAACTTAGCAAGGTCCTGAAAAACTTTAGCAAAACCCTATCTCAAAATAAAAAATAAAAAGGGCCAAGGATGTACCTCACTGGGTTCAATCCCCAGTTACCTCCTTTCTCCCCCACAAAAGAAGAAAAAGAAGAGTGAACTGATTAAAAAAAAAAAAAAATAGGGGGTGGAGGATAGATGAAGAAAGAGTTCCTTTGCCCAAGTGTAGCAACTCTGAACAGCAGACAACAAAGCATCAAAATCAGGTTTAACTTAGCTGGCTTCACCCAGCAGAGGGCCAAATCACCTAGTTTCTAAGTGATATAGTACCATGTTCTCTATTTACTAAGATATAATAGATAATTCATTTGAACATAATTTTGTTGGCAATCCAATTGATCTTGATACTTCCTACCTCCTGAGTTTTATAGATTATGACTTCAATTTTAATTCTTATTGAAATAGGGAAGTCTTTTCATCTCTGTACAATGTAAAACATTAACTCAAGTATTAATGATGAAGTTAAATGTTCTTTACTCAAATTTATGCAACATTTGAATTGGTGTGAAATGTAATAATAAAAATAAGTTGCAATTATTTTACATCAGTCATTAGAAAAACACTCACCCAAGCAATAAACAAAATCCCAAATTCATTCTTTAAACCTACATAAAAATCTTAAAAACCAAAGTTTTTGATGGAAAACAAACAAAAGCAATCCTAATCTAGAATATTTTTTGATCCTGTTTCACAATCACCATGTATCAACAGTCTCAAATGCCTTCGTGACACACTTTAAAGTCAACAGCCATTACCTTTTCCCAAAATTTAGAGACATGGCTTCTAATAAAAATTTAACTATGAAAATGTATCCTGAATGTATTTAAATCTATGTGGAAAGGCCTAAGAACACTTAAATATAGTTGTTATACCACCTAACAGTTATTTATAAAAAGCATTTTGGATGGTTCCCTTGCTATTTCATCCCAATACTTAAAACAGATGACAGTTCAGATATGAACACTGATGAAAATCTTAGTCAAAAATCCTTCAACAATTCTACCTTTAGGTATTCAGAATCAAAAGTTGTATTTCATCATCCTAAATTTTTTAAACAAATGTTAAAATTTAAATAATTTTGTACATACAACTTCATTAAAACTTACTCTGGCTTTCCTAATTGGTTTCCTTCCTTACATCCCAGCAAAACAATACACATAAGTATTCACATTTTCTTTACTGCTAGCTTACTTAATAGCTATGTTTAATATCTTAAAGAGGAAATACAGAAAATATTTTCTTAGAACTCTTTACAGAAAATTACTCCTTTCTCTCAAGGTAGGCATTATTTTCTTTTAGAAGATTAGCCATTTTTTTTTCCTTTGTGGTGCTGGGGATTGAACCCAGGGCATTGTCCATGCCAGGCAAGTACTCTACCAACTAACTACATCTCCAGCCCTAGATTGCTTTTTAAGACAAACAAAATTCCATCTACAGTTTCTCCCTCTCATGAAGGGAAGACATATATAGAACTGTACACCTACCAAATAACATATCTTCAGGATATGCTTCAAATAATACTTAACCAACTTTCAATCATGGAGAAAATGAGGATTTCAAATTCAGTCATACAGCTAATCATCAAGGCATTTCATATAAAGATGATTTAAATTCAATCTGTGAATACCTCCAAAAGCCTAAGGATAATCATCACTGTACCTTGAAGAGGACATTTTTGGAAAAGACATAAAAATATACATGCAATTTGGTAAAGATAAAATTAACTCAATGAACTATTTTTAATAATTAATTTTCCCAGGATATTCAGGTGAAACAAATTTTTCTGAAATAAACTTTCTGGTATTTCATCATACCTATTTAAGTCTTTGTAAATACCCTACAAAGGATTTGACTGCTTCAAGATTTTTTTGGGGGGGGGGGGGTGGTGGAGGGAACACTAGGATGGAACCCAGAGGGACTTTACCACTGAGCATTATCATAGCAATTTTTATTCGAGACAGGGTCTCATTAAGTTGCTTAGGGCCTAAGTTGCCTGGCCTCGAACTTAGGATCGACCAGCCTCAGTCCCATTAAGTCAGCAGGAATACAGGCATGCACCACTGCAATAATAATCTTTTTATCAAAAACTTTATAGGTACTATTGGGCACATAATAAAGATTAAAAAAATTTAAAGAAATACTAAGCAAGCTTTTAAAAAAAGCACCAAAGTTCTAGTAATGTCAATTTATTCAAATGAAATAACAATGGAAAGGTTTGTTCAATTTTGATGTTAATCTTTCTTCAAATGAAAGAAACAGCTTAAGTAGATATTTTGAAGAACCCCATCCCATCTACCTCTTATTCACATAAGTAAGTTAGATAGGAAAAGAATTCATGCTTGGTTCTCAGCAATTAAGAGGTGCTGATATTATCGTTGATTTTCTTATACAATTGTCTCATATTGTAGTTTTAAAAACTATCAGTACATACATTTATTTCATGTTCAAAGGTGGCTTCCTCAACATTAGTTAAAATACAAAACAAAAATTATCTGCCAAATGGAAAGCACAATATATGGGGTGTAATAAAATAAGATTATTAAATAGTAAACTATTTAAATTTTTACTAACAACATAGTGCTCACAGAATGTAATAATTAAGCTGGTTCCATTACTGCTTTTTCATTCAAAAGATACAGAAAACACAGAGGCATCATGAAGGTCATCATTCTTCTTTTTAATTGGGGAAATAGCAACAAGTAATTTTGTTTAGATTATTACAAAACACAATCCAACATCAGGAAAGTTTCAAGCATTCAAAAAACATTAAGGGGACTCTGGCAAATTTTCAGCCCAGAGCAAATAAAAGTGTAAGTCCGTGTAGTTTGTTTGTTTTAAAAAATGTTTATAAAACACAGTTTTCACCAACACAATTTAATGAAGCTTTTAACCTAAGGTATTGAACCATTATATTCAAATCAGTACTAAAAATTATTAAACCCATTTAGATCCCAAGAAAACTAATTGTATAAAGACTTGAAAGTGGCTATTAACTGGGAGGGAACTGTTAGGATAATACTAATGTGCTCTAACTACTGAAAGCACTAAAATGGCTACATATTGGCATCTTATTAGCTAAGTCTGTGTTCTAAAGAATTTTAGTGATAAGTAAGTTTCCAGAATTAGATAAAAATACTTCATTTTCTAATAGATAAGTTCAATTACAGATGTTAACAGTTCCCCAATTTGCCAAAGTATATGGATTTCCTATTTGGGTCAGGGTTAATATAGGATGACCAAACTCTTGCTGCGGCAAAACTTTAGGGGCCACATATTACACTGAAAAACAGATAATAAGCAGTTTACTAAAAAATGGTATGTCCTATGTAAGAGGAAGGAAAATCCAAAACTACATTAGTCTATGAAGAAAAGGTATCATATATGCTGCCATTAAACCATTACTTAAAAGAACATGTTCAACATGCCTTAAAATACATACTTGTACTTTTGAAAGAAGTTTGGAGCTTCAAAAAGTTTGGACCACTCTGCCTTACTCAGCAAAATTTCATCTGTGATAGCAAGACCTAAATTAAAAACATATTAAAATGTTTGCATGCTTCAGTCTAACAATCTAGAATTTTATATAATCTTAAACATAACCACATGCATTCATTATAATTGTAAAACTGAAAATTTAAAAAGATTTAGTTTATAGCTCATAAGCATATTCTTACATATATACAGATTTTTCAAAAAAGTTGGCATGTTTTCTGAGAGCCAGGTTTCAAGTAAAGCACCATTATTCTAAGATGGCATGTTCATTATGACTTTCACAAAACTAAAGCACTGAGTTATGTGAGAAGAAAAGTTGTCCACATAATTTGTTCCTTACATTTCTAAAAATCAAGTTAGCTGTTCTCTCTAAAGGAATAAAAGCATCTTCCCTTGAAGGAAAGAATTTTGAACTTCTAAAGGTAAAGCTGATACTCACAGATTTTTCACTACTTCCTCAACTGCTTCCAGTCAACCAAACAATCCCATTTTAGCTACTTCTCTCAAAGGCCAGTGGGTAGTACTTTAAATTTACAGTAAAATTAGGGTTCCAAAAGGTTAAGTTCCCCTAAAATGAACAGTTTGGTCCCAATCCTGCTGAAAGCTATTTGCCAAGAGTAGGCAGCTTCCTAAGCATCCCTCAAGTCTCACTGGACAAGCAATTTATCATTCATAATTTCACAAGGCAACAATATAGGACAAAGTCAGCTTATTAAGGGGCAGCAAAAGATTTGGTTTTAGGTGTTACTTAATCTTCCAACATAATAAAAAATACATTACCTAAATTTAAATTTGTTAGTCATTCTGATATACACGGTAAACAAATATAAACACCAAAATCCACTTCGGTGAATGGTTTCTTCAATTTAATTTTATAGCGAACTACTGGTTCTACAATGATACGTAAATCCTTCACGTATAAAGGAGAGCATAAGGATAAACACTTACCTTGTTTAAACTCCTCAACCATGACCATCCGTGTTGAAACGGACACATTGTACGTGGAGTTCTGCTGTGGGTATGCTGGTGTAATTATAGGCATAAGATGGTACCTATCACTGGGGTTTACCTACATACAATAACAGCCAATCAGTTTCTTCAAGTACATATGCAACAGATACTTGGACTTTTTACCCCTTGTTAAACTGAACCAATGATTAAATTTTATTTCATTCACAGCTGGAGTTGAGAAAGAAAAACCATGAAAGGAGACACTGTTTTTAAGGAATTCCTTACAGAATCAGGGGATTTGGTCTAAACTAATGGTCTGTTTCAATCATATGGGCATGACTATTTGGGCAAACATATTAGAAATTATGTGCCTGCTTAAGCAAAGAAAGTTCTAACTGGGAATATATTGATATTTAGTTTTTCTTTATTCAACAACAGAAATGGGGATGTGCACGCAATTACACTTGAAATGTCATACTCTAAGTTATTCTGTATAAAACTAATTTTAAACAAGACGGAAACTTAAGTTTTGAATATACCCTTAATTTATAAGGAGTTTAAGGCTTCCTAACACATAGTGAAACTACAATGTCCTTGTTGATATCATTTTAAGATATGGGAATAATTTAATAACTGCTAATTTACATAATGGTAAGTGACATATTTCCACAAAGGAAACTGTAAATTCCTATCCTCCAAAATTAAATTTCTCGAGGTTTGGAAATACACAGCTTCATGTAATTCAACAGAACTTATTAAAAAGAAAATTTTGGTATAATAGTAAGATAGCAAATTAATTCAGAAAAATAGAATTTCATAAACCTAGAGTCACAATGAAAACCTAAATTTCTTATCAATAAAGTTCATGTTATTAACATTTAAAATGTATAAGCAGTAATGTCATAACTCCCCAAACAAAATGGAAGCTATCTTCAGCCCAACCATGTTTTTATAATCTGAAATATCTAAAACAATTTTTACATTTACATCATTGTTATTAGAATGATATTGCTTAGAAGTTTTCTACCACATGTAAACATTAAGCAGTTTCCCTACAATAACCCCATTTTTAACAAAATATTTAGATCAAATAAAAAAAAAAAACAGGGATTTTTAGTATCCTTTTATTATTTTTTTCTTTTTTTAAGCACAAATGCCCACACAACTTTGCTTACAAAGTAGTTCTATATAAATTAAAATGTTAGTGAAATTTGTATTAAAAACTATGTACAATTAAATGTAGTTTACAGGGTACATCATTATGCTTCTCACATCAGAGGACAATTATAGATGAGGTTATCTAGAAGAAAGTGTAATACGGACATGTCCACTCATACGTAAAATGCTGGGAGGTCTCCCTGAAGTTTATGCAGATGACTTTTACTTGTTATTGCACAGTGTGAATTTGTAGGGGAAAAAATAATACACTAACCCTTGGGTCCCATACAGGCAAATTAAGATTGCATTCTTCAGGCTGTTTCAATAGCACTGGATTTGGCCATTCCCTGTTTAAAAAGATTGTAGCACTTGATAAGACTATTGGATATTATCATCTAAACGTATTTTGTTAAACATACAGCATTTGTGAATGTGATCCTTCTTCATTCATTTTGGTATATACAACCTTTCATTCCTTTCTGTTGATGGTAAAGACTACTTGAAATACTTCTGTAACTATAAAATTAAACCATTTGGTAGCTTTTTTCAAATTGAAGTCAAATATCTTCTCTCTTAAAAGAACTGATAAAGCACCATGTAAATTAAAAAGCACCCGCAAGATATTTGATGCTTTCACCTAAATCTTGAACAGGATAAAACTTTTTGAAAGACAAAAATCCTGTCTTCATACTAGTTCCATCCAAAGAAAAATGAGAAAAAGTTACTTCCAATTATAGACAATGGGGTATGAATAATTATACCAATTAAGACAAATTTTCTCCATCTCCTGACTTAAAAGTTGTTACATGAATAAATGTAGTAAAAGTCTGTGGTGTGAACACAGTGTTTCCAGGACGCAATCTTTAGTAAAATTAGCACACAGTCCTTAGAGTAGAAATTAAAAAATGGAAAACATCTGCCCCCTTCCTTAATAGCAAGGTTAGCTTCTTGAAAACATTTATATATGTGTAGCCTTAAAAGACATTCTGACATTCTTTAATCTTATTATACCTTATTATATGTAATTAAAATGTGCTATCAAATCCCAAAATAGCAGAATGTGCATTAGAAAGTGTGACTTGATTCTAAATTATAAAGTCTCCAAAAACTCTGATTTTTACAAAATCACTAGAAAACAATAATGTCTTTTGCAATGTTGGATGGGTATGAGTTGGCAGAAACTAGGAAGATTTAAATCTGATTAAAACCCAACAACCCTCATCTTTGGGACCAAAGTAACTACTCTGAAATGGCAATAATCTTAATTGCTTTAAATGAAACTATTGTTGACAAATGTGAACATCTTGAAATGGGGGGGGAACTCCCCAATATTAATGATCCAGATACTGCTTTTGTCCAAGCACTAATTCATTAATACATGAGCGTTAATTTGTTCATTATACATAACGTTATTCTTTACATTTTTTTACACAATTGGCATCTTTAATATTTTGCCAAAAATAAACAGATAGCTCAATGAAAAAAAAATCAAATATTAATGGTGTATGTATTCAAAAACATTCAAAAAGTGAAAAGTTGTATGTAGAAGTTTTATCCAAATGTTAACATATATGCCAACCTATTAATAAATTGGATTTTAGCAAAAGCTACAGCTACAATTCAGTTTATTTGGAGGGTAGGATTATGCAAGTTAAGTACAAATAGAATATGACTTACTATCCTGGCAAAGCTAGGGAAAAGAAATGGAGTTCAAGTTTGCCATAATATTCATTGTGATATCCAAGGCTATCTAAATGACTATTTCACGAACTAAAATTTGAATCTGAAACCAGCTGTAGAAATGTCATAGAAATAAGACTAAACTTCAGTGTCTACAATCAATTTTATTTTAATATAATCTAAACACATACCATTTAGAAAATACCAAGAAAAATTTATGTACAAGAGTTGATGCTATTGCATTTGGATAAAGCTGGCAAGTTCTTGCTACTAGCATAGCCCAGGAAACACCACCGAGGAAACCTAATATATTGGAATAGATGTTGTGGCCTGTTGATAAGGGAAAAGCAAAAAAAGAAGTTAGTGTTGAACACATGTTTAAATGTTTGTAATAAGCTAGCCAACAAATTCTGAACTCACGTTTGGCCCACAGTTTGATAGCTCTCAGAGTTAACCTGAAGTTGTCAATGTTTGGTACTAGGTGTAAAATTTCATCGGTTACCCTGCAACCTGATTGACAGGAGTAAAAAAACAGAACATAAAATCATCAAAGGCTGAATGGTAACACCAATTCTTAATTTTCTGAGACTGATAACAAATTGAGCAGAAACTTTGATTTGGTACAGCCAATAAGCTTAATCCAATAAAAAGACAAAACAAGAAAGCTGAAACATTTATCTCCTACCACAAGCAATGCTGTAAGCCAAAGAAATTGAACTAATCTTCCTAATCTCAAACTGCAACTTATAATAATTAAATTTTTTTCCCTGTCTAGATACACTGAGAAGAATTCAGTCCACTTAAGTTTCTAACAGTTGTTGTCCAAAAGTCTTATGTATAAATTTTTAAAAAAAGAATTTTTAAAATTTAACTGATACCATTACAAAAGGATATCAGGATCAAAATTAATTAGGGTCACATAGTAAAACCTAAATTTCTAGCCAAAGTACAAATCTCAGTATTTCTTAGCTTACAAGAAAATAAATAACAGAATAAGGAACCAATGAGTAAAACTATCAGCCACTTCTCTGTAATCTATTAAGTAAAGCACATTTGTAATCACTATGAATTAACAAAATGGCTATAAATGTTTCATTAAAGGTTTAAAAACAACTAAATACTTGATAAGAACTCCAACTAAGCAAAAGGAGATAAGGTTTTTTGACATACCATTAAGACTTCTTATGCATCTTATATCTAAATTTTTAAGCAGACTGTCATCTCGTAGGTCCAAATCTTCTGGAATAGTCTGCAGTGCTAATCTTGCAAACAAAATATCAATCTAAAATAAAAACAAAACTTAACATTCCATATCTGTCAAACTACTTTTAAAGCATTTCTGTAAAAAATAGTTCTACTTAATGCCAGCATCATCAATTAACAAACCTAACAGTAATACCCACAGAAGTGTGTAATATATTAATTTATGTTATGGGTTTTGGAGGGGTTTGCAACACTGGGGACTGAACTCTGAGGTATTTTACTACTCAGTTAAATCCCCATTCCTTTTTATTTTGATACACGGTCTAAGTTTCCCATACTGGGAACTTAGATCCTAGTAGCTCAGCCTCATGGGGTGCTACGATTACAAACATGCATGACTATGCCCAGCATATCATATGTATTTTAACTAGATGTTAAATCATGGTAATATGAAATGCAACTTGTACAAATACCTAATTATCATTTAATTATACTTAATAAATCTGAGTTACTAGGCTTGCTAAATGCATATAATGAAGTTATTTAAAATTCTTTATTCGTATGAACTGTCACCACTGATTAAAAATAGGTGCTAAAAAGAACAAATATCTTTATACTTATCTCAAAAATACCTACCAATAAAGACTGCCTTATATGGAAGAATTCATATGTCCATATTACAGTATTATTCTGTTTTCTTCTCATTTTACTTATTTATTTACTTACTTATTTACTTACTAGTATTTGGGATTAATCCCCAGGGAAGCTATATCACTGAGCTACATCTTCAGTTCTTTTTTAAAAAATTTTGAGAAAATCTTTGGCTGGCCTGAACTTGCAATCCTCCTATCTCAGCCTCCCAAGTAGCTGAGATTAAAACTATGTGTCACTGTACCCAGTTTCAAATTTTCGTTTTGAGTAAACACACACACACACACACACACACACACACACACGCACACACGCACACACGCACACACACACGCACACACACACGCACGCACACACAAGCACGCACACACAAGCACGCACACACAAGCACGCACGCACACACACACTAGAGATAACCCAGCTTAAAAGACCCAGAGTTAAATCTAATTCTGAAAAGCTTAAGAAATTCAACGGAATTTTTTCTTTGGTTTACTAAAGATTGAACCCAGGGCCCAGCATATCCTATGTTTAAAAAAATGTAAGACAGGGCCTGGCTAAATTGCTCAGGATGGTATTGAACTTGTGATTCTATAACCTTAGGCTTCCAAGATGATGCAATTACAGGCATGTGCCATCTCACCCAATACAGTTTGACTTTTGACTTATTTATTTTGTGTGTGTTGCTGGGGATTAAACCCAGGGCCTTGTACATGCAAGGCAAACATTCTACCATCGGAGCTTAAAAAAGCCTTTAATTTGACTTTTTTAAAAGATTAAGAGTTGGCATCTTATGCAATTCTAAAAACTACCATTTTTGCAAAACCATTAAGTTATCATTACTCCACTTATAAAATTTTATTATCTTCAGAACCATTAACATTAGAGACTTTCTAGCACCATTTGCACAGTAGAAGTACCATAATAAGTAACTAAACTTGTTTCACCACCTACTATGTTCCAATTATTTTCACCATATTTGTCAAAAAACAGCAAGAAATGTACACAATCTTGGACAACTTGAGCTCTAAATCCTACCAGAAAATATTTCAACACATACATATCAATTTACTTTTCTCCCCATTTTTAAAATATTTAAAGGAAGTTAAGGCAAAGTACCATTTGCAGATCCACTTTTATTGCCTCAATGAAACTAAAACAACATAAAATTTGCATATGAAAAACTACCAAGAAATTGCTTTGTAGTAGCACTTGGTCTTAAATTTGCCCATGTTTCAGCTCCTGGGTTCACTTGGCATTTAAATGAGAATTAGCCAGCATGGTTAGGTGTGCAGGGCTGTCGTTCCAAGAAGCATGAGAATGGCAAATTCAAGGCCAGCTTCAGCAATTCAGTGATGCCCTAAGCAATCTAGCATGATCCCTGGAGATATAGCTCAGTTGGTAGAGTGCTATCTCCCATGCACAAAGCCCCAGGTTCAATCCCCAGCACCACCACCACCACCACCCCACCACCCACCACCCACCACCCACCACCCACCACCACCACCCACCACAAAAAAAAAAAAAAAAACCAACAGGAGACCCAGTCTCAAAAACAGAGGAGGAGGGGGCGGGGCTGGGTTAAATCCCTGGTACCATAGATAGACAGATACATAATCTAAACATGTGAGTCACTCGTGTGTGTGTGTGTGTGTGTGTGTGTGTGTGTGTGTAAGCGTGTGCTAGGGAGTGAACAAGGGTGTTTAACCACTGAGCAACATCCCCAGCCCTTTTTATTTTTTGAGACAGGGTCTTACTAAGTTGCTTAGAGCCTCACTAAGTTGCTGAGGTTGGCTTAAAGCCTGCAATCCTCCTGCCCTGGCTTCCCCAAGCTGCTAGGATTACAAGTGTGAGCTACCATGGCCAGCTGTCACTTCCATTAAAAAACAAACAAACAAACAAACAAACAAACAAAAACTTGGCATTAATCTTCAACCAATTCACGAATGGGGCATGGCAGGACACACCTTAATACCAGCTTCTTGGGAGACTGAGGCAAGAGGATCAAAAGTTTCAGGATAGGTTCAGAAACTTAAGTGAAACCCTGTCCAAAATTTAAAAATTAAAAAAGGGTTGGGCATGTAGCTCAGTGGTAGACTGCCTGAGATAATTCCCAGTACTGCAGAAAGTAAAATAATAACCATGTCAACTTTTTAACCTACACTGTCAAGTTCAATAACACCACATAGCAAGAACTGTCTATTTGCATAACACCTTACCTCTATCCCATCAAAACAGAGTTTGATAACTGGTACAAACGCCTCTTCAACAGCCTGTAAGAAACAAAAAAAACAAGTTAGTCTCTAAAACTGCACTTTAGTATTTTTAAATAAATGTGAAAATTTACATGAAATTGCAAACGTAACTGTCTTAAACAATTCTTTCAATTTAATTGAAATTGCTTAAACGTAATTTAGCATGACACCTGGCACGAAGTAAGTTCTCAGCAACCAGCTTTAAGACTCTCTAGGCTCCAGGGTTTAAATCCTTGATTTCTGCTATTTCATCAGATGTGTGGTTGTAGTCTGATTATCTAATATTTATTTTGCTTGCCTCTATTTTCTAATGATTAAGACATCTTATACATCTTACATATATATGACTTTAGCATACTGTAAAGAATAAAATGCAAACACATTTTCAGTGCTTCAAATAGTACCATAAAATTCACTCAAATGACTAAATAAAATTTTATAACTCCTTCCTCTCACCCCAAACATTTACATACTCTTAAATCTTTAACTTCTTCTTGTAATTTCAATTTATCATAGAACGAGGTGAAAAAGTCACTTCGATCAACGTGTCTTGGTGCAACACACAATGCATCAATGTCGGCACCTATAAAAAAAATCCCATCAACCACTAATTAGCACTACAAGAAAATTATTTTCCACCTTTTTGAGGCAGTATTTGATGGACAGTAACTGTTTAACATTATACTGGCAAGCTCTTAAAACAAATCACTCCTTATTAAAAATTATCAGTCGAGACTGGGGTTGGGGCTCAGTAGTAGAGCATTTGCCTATCATGTGTGAGGCACTGAGTTCGAATCTCAGCACTACATATAAATAAATGAATAAAATGAAGGTCCATCAACATCTAAAATAATTTTAAAGGAAACATCAGTCACTAGAGGAAAAATTAGTTCTAATTTGTTTGTTTTGTTGTTCCTAAAGCATGCTGTAATATATACAGTGGGCCCAAATAAACCAGGAAACGGAGACAGAACTTTAAAGAGAGGGAATTACTGAAATACAAAATCCAATGCCTTGATGTCATGAGTCCAACCATGTTCATTAGTTAAACAGTGACTCTCTAAACACTCTATGATAGGCGTCTACTGGCTCCCATATGAAAAAGGAGGATAACAAATCAATAATCTGAGTCATAAAAGAGAGAAGGCAAGGTAGAAGTAGGTCAACACAGCCATTTTTCTAAAAGATGAGATGTTAAGGCACTCTCTAGAGGCTATTTATTTAGCACATTCACAAAGGAGGAAAGCGGTATATAGTACACAGGACATATCAGAAACAAATCTATTGTTACTGTGGAAAATTGGAAAAGAGAATACCACTATACAGAGAACTGGCAGATACTCTTAAAACAGAGGTCCAATATTAATGGGGATATATCCCAGACTGTGTGAGCTCTATTTTATTGGTTCTACCAGCACATAGCTGAGAAAAACTGCTCAAGTTCTTTTGCCTATTTAAGTCTCAGACTACCTATAATATGAAAATAAAAGTACTGTGAGGAATAAATAAGATAATGAGTATTAAGCACTTAACTCAGTGCCTGGTAAACAGAATTCAATAAATGTCCTTAGCCATGGTAACATTTTTATTGTGTATTGCACAGAGAAAATAAATAAGAAAATATTCAGTAATTATCAATAGATATAGATACATGCTGGGGTTGTGGCTCAGTAGTAGAACACCTGCCCAGCACATGTGAGACACTGAGTTCTAGCTTCACCACCACATTAAAAATAAATAAAAGTATTGTGTCCATCTACAACTAGAAAAAAAAGATATAGATACGCCAGGCACAGTAGTGCATGCCTATAATCCCAGCAACATAAAAGGCTGAGGCAAGAAGACTGCAAGGTTCAAGACCAGCCTGAGCAACTTAGCAAGACACTATCTCAAAATAAAAATTTAAAAGGGCTGGGATATAGCTCAGTGAAAAAGCACCCTGGGTTCAATCCCCAGTTAAAAAAAAAAAAGAAAGCCATGGATACATATCAGTTTGTTTAATGATAAACTATTTATTTGGAGTGTTTTTACTATAGAAAAAAAATAATAGCAATATTTGGAGTGACATACTATAGAAAAAAATAATAGCAATATTGGTCATGCATCTATCTAATAGACAAACAGCACTGGTGCAGTGGTTCACACTGTAATCCCAGCCTCTCAGAAGGCTGAAGCTAAAGGATCACAAGTTCAAAGCCAGCCTCAAAATAAAGAACCTGCCTCAAAATAAAGAATAAAAAGAACTAGGGATGTAGATCAGTGGGAAAGTACCCTGGTTGAAAGTCAACCTCCGGAAAAAAAAAGAAAAAAATAAAATTCCTCTGTGGAAAAATGGCCTCTGTCAGCACTTTCTAATGGAGTACTAGCCATTGTCTCTATGTAGCTATTCAACATATAAAACATAGCTAATTTCAACTGGACCTGTATTTTAATTTTACTTAGTTTTAGTACTACATTAGTCAGAGCAGATATGAAGGTATTATTTTACATTTTTAGTCTTTAGACTCCTTTAAGACCCTTTCTTCCATGAAAACCTAAGCTTACAAGATTCACAAGTAACTGACACAAATTTTAAGAAATAAAATTTCTGTATCATAAATTTTAAGAAATAAAAAATGCATTCTTTAAATAAAAAGCAACTACTATTTTTTTTACCTTTTGTATGTACGCCTAATCTGTATGATCCAAACGTAAAAATTTTTCCTCCAACATTTTCAATTACAGATTGTGGAAGATTCTGTTGAAACAAAAAATGGTAATCAGTGAAATACAACGGAAACTATTTTAAATGTAATTTTTAAAAAAAGTGTGGTAGTGCATGCCTAAAATCCCTGCTACCCAGGAGGCTTAAGCAGGAAGCTCATTTGAGCCTGGAAGTTTAAGGTCAGCTTTGAGTAACAGTGGAGGACTCTGTATCAAAAGCAAAACCAAAAACTCAAGATTAGCAGGGCTGGGGTTGTGGCTCAGTGGTAGGTGCTCGCCTAGCATGCATGAGGCATTGGATTCAATCCTCAGCACCACATAAAGATATTGTGTCCACCTAAAACTAAAAAATAAATATTAAAAAAAAGATTAAGTGCAAATGTATAGAGTAGTCAAACACACTTTTTTGTAAGTTCTTTTTGAGTTTCTTTTTTTTAAATTGGTTGTTCAAAACATTACAAAGCTCTTGACATATCATATTTCATACATTTGATTCAAGTGGGTTATGAACTCCCATTTTTTACCCCATATACAGATTGCAGAATCACATCGGTTACACATCCACGTTTTTACATATTGCCATACTAGTGACTGTAGTATTCTGCTATCTTTCCTATCCTCTATCTTTAAAAAAAAAAAAAAAAAAAAAAAAAGTCAGCCAGCCCTTCACAGATAAATCTGATTTGGGATTCAACCAGCTTTGAACAGAAAAGTGTTCTTTGGTAAAGACCCATACTATTTTTGAATTTTGCCACATTTCTAAAAAACACTAATAGAGGAGATCATGTGGTCCCACAGGAGCAATGTTAGAATCAGGATTTTTATTTCATGACAAAGATTCTATATGAAATAATTCAGTAATATTAGGATATAAAAACATATTCTAATTGTTCAAAGGAAAAGATTATTACATTCAATGACTAAACCAAAAATCTAATAGAACATTAGAGTATAATTTTACCATTTTAAAAGTGACTTGAAAGGCAATATTGCTAAACAGTAGGTTCAGGAATTTAAAAAAAATTATGATTTCCAATAGCGGTCTGGAGATATAGCTCAGAAGTAAGGGTGATGTTTAGTTATAAAACACTGCTGGGTTCAATCACTACTTCTGGGGAGGGAGGATTTTCTTTTAATAAGTGCCAAATCAATCAGTATTTCTTTTTATTTTATTTATTATTATTATTACTATTATTATTTTGGTGGTACCTAGGATTGAACCCAGGGGCACTTAACTACTGAGCCACATCCCCAAGCCCTTTTTATATTTTATTTAGATAAAGGGTCCTACTGAGTTGCTTAGGGCCTCTTACTAAGTCCATGAGGCTGGCTCTAAACTCAAGATCTTCCTGCCTCAGCCTCTCAAGCCCTTGGGATTACAGGCGTGTGCCACCATGCCTAGCTTCTTAATTTTTAATTCCTTGGTAATAAAGTCTCTATTCAGAATAAGAAAGTAGGAAATGACTCCCTCACCTCTCAAAAAATATAAATAACATAGATCTAGTGTTACTTACATTCAAAAAACTTTCTAAAGGGGAATTCTAATGGTTCAGGAACATTTATTTTATAGAATGAAGCATTATACAATCCTAGAACTGAAAATAAAAACCATAAAAGTCATTAAAATAAAAAGATTCATAGGCTGGGGCTGGAGCTCAGTTGCAGAACACTTGCCTAGTATGTATGAGGCACTGGGTTCAATCCTCAGCACCAGATAAAAATAAATAAAGGCATTCGGTCCATCTACAACTACCCCCCACCAAATTAAAAATAAATAAAATAAAAAGATTCAAGGAATTCTTTGTTTTTCAAGGACATTTGTAACCATCATGTTAGAAAACAGACAAGTTAGTGAATTGATTTTTTGGGGGTGGGCAGGTTGGGTTAGTACTAGGGATTGAACCCAAGGCATGCTACCACAGAGCTACATGCTACATCCCAGCCATTTTTAGTTTGAGACAGGGTTTTGTTAATTTTCCCAGGCTGGCCTTGAACTTGCCATCCTCCTCCCTCAGATCTCAAGTCTCTGGGATTACAGGCTGTTGCCACCATATCCAGCAACTGTTAATGTTTTTAAGAAGTAAAGAAAGTCTTTGTTTTGCTGTACTTAGATAATGAGAAAACTTAATTGTAATGCTGGCCTGATTATTTAAAATAAGCCACAAATTGGGCATCACATCTGTAATCTCAAGTGACTTGGGAGGCTAAAATAAGAGGATCAAAAGTTCAAGGCCAGTTTCACCAACCCTGTCTAAAAATTTAGTAAGACATGGTCTCAAAATTAAAAAAAGAAAGGTAGGTGGGTAGATTGACTGATTTAGAAAAAAGAAATTAAAATTGTAATTGCAGCAACTTGAAGTCAAACTTAATCAATTTAGCGAGGCCCTAAGCAAACCTGTCTCTAAATAAAAAATAAAATGGGCTGGGGATGTGGCTTGGTAGTTAAACACCTGGTACCCCCCCAAAAAAAAATTAAGTTAAAAAAATCAAATTTTAAAATAAAACAAGCCAGCAAGATGTGTGTAGAAATAGGCCTACAAAGAATTTAGAGAGAAACAATCTTAGAATACTGAACTTTGAACTTCTCCAGTAAAGACACAAATCTTCTGGACAAACACCTCTCCAAAACAACTTTTGGCAAGGACATAACATTCTACTCTTGCACCAACCAATACAGTAGCTACTATTGAGTACATAAATGTAGATAGTGTGATTAAGAATATGAATGCCTAATTTTGGTTAATTTTTATTTAAATGGTCACCTGTGGGTTAGAAACTACCTATGGCTACACTTCTAGACATTAGTATGTTTATAGCTATTGTGATCACTGTAACAAGATAATTCAGGTCATAGAATTAAGCCTTTTTTAAGATTTCCAGTATTAGACATTCAAACTGAATATCACTGTTAGTTTTTTTGTACTAATATTCTCTGAGTTTTTAATACTTTCATTATGATAGTTATACAACTGAGGAATCCATGGTTAGGCTTCTAGTTAAAGCAAAGGTATTTTTAATAATATCTAATACAATCTTCAATTGCAAAATCTTTTTTTTTTTTTTTTAACTAAGTCTTAGAAGTATTAGATGGCAAACAAAGTAGCCATCTAAAGTAAAAATCACTGTGCAGGGTAACACACACCTGTAATCCCAGAGAATACTGGAGAAGCTGAGGCAAGAGGATCCCAGTTTGAGACCAGCCTTACCAAAAGAGAAATGGAATCTCAAACCATAAAAATGGAAAGGATTGGGGATGTAGCTCAGGAGGCTGAGGCAGAAGGATCATAAGTTCAAAGCCAGCCTCAGCAACTTAGCAAGATGCAGTCTTAAAGTAAAAAGGGGGGCTGGGGATGTGGCTCAGTGGTTAAGTGCCCCTGGATTTAAAAAAAAAAAAAAAAAAAAAGACCCTCTTCTGGAAACAAAAACAATAGAATCACTAGTAACGGAAACAATACTCTGGGGTTGTGGCTCAGCGGTGGAGCGCTCGCCTAGCACGGATGAGGCCCTGGGTTTGATCCTTAGAATAATCAATCAATCAATAAATCTATTAAAAAAAACACCTCAAGTTCCAGGTTTACTCGAGCTCCAAACACAGAGAGAGACACACACACATACGTTTAAACCAGCTGTTCCTCAGCTCAAAAAACTGCCTTTCCAAAACTCTCATTTTCTATCAGAAACTCTATTAATGAGAAACGTTAACAGATAAAGAACATAATTTAGAATACTCAAATTACTAACGTGTTAAATTGTTTTTAACTATTATATCCATTGTTTTAAGAAAATATAAATTCAACTAAAGCCAAAATACTGAATTTTCTTCTAAGTTAACACTCTCCATCCTAATATCAAGTTTTCAGCTGTATTTAAAGCTTAAATATGCATTTTCTACTACTCCGGGAAAATTATCACTTTGGGGTATATTTTTTAAATGAATCAAATGAATTCCACACGCAGCTCTAAAAATACCTTTGCTTTAACCAGAAGCCTAACCAAGGATTCCTCAGTTGTATAACTATTCATAATAAAAGCATTAGAAACTCAGAGAATATTAGTACAAAAAAACCACCTCATTGTTGTAGGATTCTGTGAGAGACAACATATATTCTCAAATATAGTAAGCATTTGGGCTGGGGATGCAGATCAGATGTATAGCATTTCCCTAGCATGCAAGAGGCCCTGGGTTCAATTTCTAGCACTACAAAAAAATTTAAAAAGTATGTGTTTTTTGCTGGGGACCAAATCCAGGAACTAACACAGGCTAATATAGTAAACTTTTTTCAACCACTTCAGGGAAACATCTCTAAACAGTAAACATCTCTAAAGAGTATAAATTACTGAGTTCAGCTTTGAAAAGTTATAATCAAAGAGTACTTAGAGCCAGGCACAGAGGCACATCCCTCTAATACCAGTGACTTGTGAGGTTAAGGCAGGAGGATCAAATGCTCAAGGAAAGGGCCAGGGGTGGGGCCGGGACTCAGTAGTAGAGCACTTCCCTCACATGTGTGAAGCACTGGGTCTGATTCTCAGCACCACATGTAAACAAGTGAATAAAATAAAGGTCCACTGACTCACTAAATAAAAAAAAAAAAAAAATCTTTTTTAAAAGTTCAAGGCCAGCCTCAACAACTTAGCAAGACCCTATCTCAAAATAACAAGGGCTAGGGATGTACTTCTGTGTAAAGCATCCCTCGTTTCAATCGCTAGTTGTCCCCCACCCCCAGAGGGGTTCTTAAAAAAATTTCTGAGTTCAATTTTTCTTGCTTTTCTTGTTCAATATTTCTTCAAAATAACCAGAAACAAAATATGTGAACTTCGGTCAATAGTCTAAAATGATCTCTACATTAAACTTTAAATTCTCAAGTAAAACCAAGTGATATAAGACAACTGAACTGCTATGTTCAGTTAGGTATATAGAACAAAATTTCTTTATATACAAAAGAAGAATCTTACCTTGCTTTCACTGATTTCTCGTATCCACTCTTTCACCAAGTTATTTAATTTTCCCAAAATTAAAATCCTGTGAATAAAACAATTGTCAAGTATCAAGCTGTTTGTAATTCTACTTCACTACTGATTAAATGAAAAGATATTTTAAATAAGTGGTTTCCTAAGTTTTATGTTTTTAAGTGATCAGAAACATATACTAGTTAGCTATACGCACTGTTACACTGGGTAAAACATTTCTTCTGATAAATTTTGTACTATAAAAACCAAAAGCACAAAAATCAAAACTAAGAACAGAGCTCTATGTAGAAATAATTAAAAGGTGTCTCTCCTAAGTATCACTTTTATCTGAAACAAATATATAGATAACCCTGATTAACTAAGTAGTGAAGGCCTCAAATTAATTTCAACAATAAAACATTACAAATTAAAATATGTGTGAGGTGCACACTCATACCTGCGCTGCAGCTCCTCTTCCTCTTCAAAAACCCCAAAGGGTTTCAAAGTCTCGATTAGTTTCTGTGTAAGTATGCAGTCAGTCTCCTTGGGGGCTGCTAAGCTGATAGGAGAAGTAATGCCATAGTGCTTCTGCGGCGGCTGTGTTTGTTGTGATCCCTGCGTTGTAACTGGACTAAAAATGGAATTGGATAAAATTATTGCAAAAAAATTCTACAATTTGAAACCAAGCAACATGACTAGAAAAACTACTTTAGCAAAATATATTTCTAAACATAGTTTGCTTCCTGCCACAACTCCATTTTTTTTTTTTTTTTTTTTTTTTGTTCAAAAGACATTGTTTGGTGTAACAAGAGGTAACTCAAAGTAAATGACCAAAAAGAAATTACTTTTCAGCCGGACCCAGTGGCTCAAGCCTGTAATCCTAGTTACAGGTTCAGAAAGGAAGATGGCAAGTTCAAGGCCAGCCTAGGAAACTTAACCAAACTGTCTCAAAATAAAAAAAGGTTTGGGGATGCAGCCCAATGCTAGAGCACTTGCCTAGCATATAGCAGGCTTTGGGTTCCATCCCTGGTATTAGGAGAAAAAAAAAAAAAAAGAAAAATCATTTCTCCTGGTCTCCCAAGTAGTTTAACTTAGTCACATCCTAAGTATCTAAATAAATAAGAATTCATATTATTAGACAAAATGTGATACAGAATACAATAAACTTTTGAAAGAATCTACTCACTAAAAAGGAGACAAAATCCTTTACATTGTTATTTCTAAATTACTGATAAAACTTTGAACAAGAAATATTTTGACAACATAAGACTCCCCAAATGGAACATAACATAAAGCTCACACACAGCACAGCAAACTGTACAAAAAAGTACAACTTGTGAGGAGAAAACCATATTCATACTAAGCTTACTACTAATTTATTTTTAAAAAATTGTAGCTGTAGATGGACAGAATGCCTTTATTTTATTTATTTTTATGCAGTGCTGAGGATCTAACCCAGCCCCTCACACATGCTAGGCAAGCACTCTGCTGCTGAGCTACAGCCCCAGCCCTTATTACTGATTTTTGGAAAAAGAATAGAGGCTCAGGAGGCTGAGACAGGAGGATTACAAGTTCAAAGTCAACCTCAGCAATTCAGCAAGGACCTAAGCAACTCAGCAAGACCCTGTCTAAATAAAAGACAAAAAAGGACTGAGGCGAGGTACAGTAGGTGCACATCTGTAATCCCAGCAGCTCAGGAGGATTTCAAGTTCAAAGTCAGCTTCCGCAAAAGTGAGAAGCTAAAGCAAGTCAGTGAGACCCTGTCTTTAAATAAAATACAAAATAGGTCTGGGAATGTGGCCCCTGAGTTCAATCCCTGACACCAAAAAAGATTAAAAAAAAAAAAAATCTGACAATATTACACAGGTAAGTCGCATGACAAATTTACCAACAGTCACTAGGTTCTAGCCAACAATGTGACTGATTACCATCTTTTATCTTCTAATATTAACACAGATCAAATAATGCTAGGAAGCCCATACTGCTTGTTACTAACTACCCATTGGGCTGAATGTGGTATGTGTTCTAATCAACATTTTCTGTTCTCTTTATATGATGTTTCAACATTCATAAAGACTATAGTAACATTTCCTGAATAAACATAAGATTTATTGTCTTTGGCAGTAATCAATTCATGTCAGATCACTGCCTTGTACTCCTCTAAAAGAAACTGCCTAGCTATGAAAGGCTGTGATGCTAATTCACAAATTCATGTGGGATCCACATGAACAAGCACCAAGGATTTTCTGAAAATGGAAGAAAAGTTTTATTTTCCTAACTTATGCTACTATCATTAAAGTATACATATTAACTTATATATAACTAAACTCATACTGGCATCTTGGTTACTATATATTTTCATTAATCACCAACAGTTCTCAGAATTCCTCAAAACAAACCACAAAGGCAGCCCTCAAAACTGCCTGACCACGCTCTCCTCACAACACATACTAATAATTTCAGATAAAATATTTATATGCTTATTTTTTGAAGTTTTACTCTTTCCAGATTTACTAGGGTATAAATGGTATGCCTAAAAGGGGGAGGGAGACAATATATAAAATTTGGTGAGTTCAGAAATATGTACACACTTTTGTTTCCATCAACACCACAATCAAAATAATAAACATATCCATTGCCTCCAGTTGCCTTGTGTCCCTTTGTTTTATTTTGCTTTGTTGTGGCAGGGTACTACACATGAAATCATTGAATTTTTAAGTGCACATTATGTTACTGTTGAAGAATTTAATTGTTACAAAGTACACTTACCTCAAATCCTAGCATAACTGCATTCTCTTGTGCAAATAAACTATAGTTTTCATGATCATGCTGGAATTACCAGCACTTTTATTAATGATGTGAACATAAAGGGCAGAAATGAAAATGTAAAGTTCATTCTATCCAGGAGAGATTTGATTCAAGCAAAGAAAGCTTTCAAGTCAAATTTAAGTTTCATTAGCTTCAAGCAATAAATCTGTTTTGTACAAATAACATGTTTTTTCTATATTTTTCTCCATTCTGAGGGGTTGTATTCCTTATTAGTTCAGTTTGGATCATCAACAAAACATGAATACACATTCTTTGTGGAATTAAGATTCCTTTTTATCTTTCCCATTTTTCCAAATCTTCAAACGTTTCATTGTCTCAAACATACACACACACAAAAAAAAACCAAAAAAACCCCAATGTTCAGAAAACTCCTCTCTACTTCAACTATCTTGCTATAATAGCAGAATACAGATTCACATTTATAAATTCACACAAAATTAGCACAATTTGAAAAAATTACTGATATCTACATTAGTCTCCACACTTTAATATTTTGATGGGAAAATAAATCATATGCAAGTTAGAAATTTTCTCCCTTTAAAATGTAGTAATATCACCCAGCCTTGGTATTGTAAGAATATGACCATACCCATTTGTTCCGATTCAAAAAAATTATAAAACACATACCTATTTTATGAATATGTAAGTATACATACTGTAGAACATCTATATCAAGTAAGAACATGCATAAAATAAGTAAAAATAAACCCCCTCCCCCAAAAAATGAAGCTTAAAAGATAATTGTGGCTCCAATAAAGATGGTTGCTAGATACTTTGAGTGGCGTAAGGAGAAACAGTAACCATTGTTGTACTAGTAGAGAAGTCTCATTTCTTCCATTTATTTAATTTTTTTTTTTTTTTTTTTTGGTGGGGATTGAACCCAGGACCTTGTGATTCAAGAAATAACACATACCTAGAGGCAAGCACTCAACCAACTGAGCTATATCCCAAGCCCTCTTCCATCTAAATCTAACATTAGAAATGAGAATAGGTAGCCAGTTGCAGTGGACAGGTATACATACCCGTAGAACATCTATATCAAGTAAGAATATGCATAAAATAAGTAAAAATAAACCTAGCTCTAGCATGAGGGAGGCCCTGGGATCTATCTATTGGGGTTGGTGGGGGGAACACATACTAGATGTTAAATATAGAGTAATAAAAACAATTTCAGGAATCTTTTCATTGTTGATCTGTTTCTAACAAAGACAAAAACATACACTTAACACTGGACAACTGGGAACATAAGCCTCAGAAAAAGAAGGATTGTTTTACTTGTCTCCTGGAACCATACAGTAGACCACTACCAACTCCAAAAAGGCAAAGCTCCTCCTTCCACTTCTGCCCATGTCTATCTTTCTCTAGAAACACTTTTAGAAATCAACACATAAAACTACAATATGATGATTCACTAAAATTTCTTATTGGGGCTGGGTGCAATGTGCACACCTACAATTCCAGGCCAGCCTGGCCAATTGATCCAGATTGTCTCAAAACAAAAAATAATAGGCCCTGGGTTCTGTGGCACAGGTTTATAATCCCAGAGGTTTGAGAGGCCAAGGCAGGAGGATCACAAATTCAAAGCTGGCCTCAGCAACCTAGCAAGGCCCTAAGCAACTTAGAGAAACCCAGTTTCTAAATAAAATATAAAACGGGTTGGAGATGGGCTCAGTGGTTAAGTGCCTCTGGGTTCAATCCCAGGTACCAAAAATAAATTAATTAAAAATAAAAAGGGCTGGGGATATACAGCTCACTGGTACAGTACCTTTGGGTTTCATCCCAAGTATCACAAAACAATAAAAGAAAACAAGTACATATGAGCTTTTCCTGAGCATCATTTATTTTCATCTTATGAATGTGATTTGTATTTATGTCTAGGATACTGCTTAAATAAATACCTAAGAATGAAACTGGTGCCCATCCAACAAGTTCTATACTCTCTAAAAATCATACATTTCCATAATAACTAAAGTTTAGGGCGCTAAATTTTTGCTGTTTTTTTTCTCTACCCTCCTTCTAACTTTTCATCCATCTCTGATGAAAACATCTTTGCAGTTATTAAATATGTAACTAAAGCTTCTTAAGTCTTAATCCTTTATAGAGTAGAGTAAGATAAAAATACATACATATACTTATAGGGTTTCTTTTGTTTTTTTGAGACAGGGTCTTGCTAAATTGCTTAGGCTGGTCTGCAATTTGTGGTACTCCTGCCTTAGCTCCCAAGTTGCTGGGATTATAGACATGCACCACAGCGCCCAGCCCTACACATATCAATTTTGCCCCCTCAAAATCACATGACAGCCAAGCATTACATACACACATACACATAAAGACACAACACACGCACCCCTACCTCTTCTTTTCAGGTTCAGGACATGACATATTTTTTCAGAATTTTTCCCTCCTCAGAATATGGGCTATTCTCCTTATTTGTTCTATATAAAGTTGGCCTTTAAAATATATCACCTTTTTTAATAGTAACAACATTCTATGTAGCTAATGCATTACAACTATTCTAGTTCTTATCCTTGGCTATCTTTATGCCACTCCTTTCCTCTCCCTTGCCAGAGAGGTCCAGCACATACACTTGGATTTACCTAGAATTTATTATCTCTCTTTTCTACTTTGAGTAACAAATTATGAAGCTAAAAACTCTAATGCATTTATAACACTAAAGGGCTGTAACAAAACATGAGTTTTCCAATTAATGTTGGAAAAAAGGGTTTCCTTTAGCCATATTAGGTTGTTCAAGACCTAACTCTAATAAAGATACTCTAGCTACAAAGAATTACTTGACTTTTATGTAAAATTAGCATGACTGTTGGCTATTTATTTTGGCTAGATATTTATTTCAAATGTTTGGGCAACCAATTTTAATTAATATGCACAAAATGAACTATCAAAAACAACCTAGGAGTCAGTTATGGTGACCCATGCCTGTAATCCCAGGGGCTTAAGAGGCTGAGGCAGGAGGATCACAAATTCAAAAACAGCCTCAGCAACTTAGCAATGACCTAAACAGCTTGGTGAGACCCTGTCTCAAAATATAAAAAGGGCTGAGGATGTGGCTCAGTGAATAAGCACCACTGGATTCAATCCCTGGTACCAAAACACACACACACACACACACACACACACACACACCACCCAAACTTGGTAATTATAAAACTAACTCAAATAGTACAAATTCCTATAATCTGTTAATTGTAATTCAGCAGCCATGCATTCAAACAAAGTGTGATCAATGTCTGAATATATTATGATAATATTATACATTTTAAGTCAAATCTAAATTCCTCATTATTTCAAAATACTTAATAATTATAACCAGGCATGGTGGTGCACACCTATAATCCAAGCAATGTGGGAAGCGGAGACAGGAGGATTGCAAGCTCAAGGCAAGTCTCAGCAATCTAGTGAGAACTGTCTCTTTATTAAAACAGAAAGGTTGGGGAAATTGACCCTGAGTTCAATCCCTATACCCCCCCACACACACACACACAAAAGAAAAAAAAATTGTATAAGTACTAAGAGAAAATGAACAATAGTATTTTCCGTGCATAATTAAGACAAAACATAAAAGCCACACCCCAAAACAAATTGTGTTATACAATTTATGTAACAAAAAATACATCAGTAAGAAAGGTTACAGCAAATAATAGGAAAAACAGAATTGTTAAATAATTTTTTTAAAGTGTCACTTCAAATCAGGGAAGCTAATTAAAACCAACAAACTAGAGAAAAACAAAATTTTTACCAACTAAACATTCAGGGATAACAAGGAACGTTGTAAACCTCCAATGTTAGCAATGGTGTTAACAATATGCACTCCCAATGGAAGTGAACTTGGCATATCACTTAAAAAACAATCTGGCAATATTCAAATATTAAAATGCATATGCCAATTTTAAAAGTTTATGTCTAACAACCTCACCTATAGCAATTTATCTTTTAAAAACATCAGGACAAGGGCTGGGGTTGAGTGGTAGGCACATGCCTGGCATGTGTGAGGCATTGGGTTTGACTCTAAGCACCACATAAAAATAAATAAAATAAAATAAAGGTCTATCAACTAAAAAAAAAAAAAAAAAAAATTCTAGGACAATTTGGGCACTGGGATGCATGCCTAAAACCCAAGCAACTCCAGAGGCCAAGGGAGGAATATCACAAGTTTCCCAGGCCAGTCTCAACAATTTAACAAGACACTCAGCAACCTAGTGAGAACCTATCTCAAAGGGCTGGGGATGTAGTTCAATGGTAAAACACCCGTGGATTCAATCCCTAGTAAAAGATACTGAAGGTTGTTCACTGGAGGGATCCCTGTATGCAATACATTAAAAAAAAAAAAAAAAACAGGAAGCCGCCTAAATACCATCAACATAAGATTAATTACAGTACATGCTTACACAATAATACTATGCCATATAAAAAGGGGGTAGTCAGCACATGCAGTAGCATGAAAAGATGCACACAAAATGTCAGATAAAAAAAGCTGCAGAAAAATTTAAAACTACACTGAGATTCTATTTTACTCCAGTGAGAATGGCAAGAAACAAGTAACAATAAATGTTGAGGAGGATGTGGGAACATCATATTCATACATTGCTGCAAATTGGTGCAATAACTCTGAAAAGAAGTATGGAGATTCCTTAGAAAACTTGGAATGGAACCACCATTTGACCCAGTTATTCCATTCCTTGGTGTATACCCAAAGGACTTAAAATCAACATACTATAGTGACAGAGTCACATCAATGTTTATAGCAGCTCAATTCAAGACTGCTAAGCTATGGAACCAACCTAGATGTCCTTTAACAGATAAATGGATAGAAACTGTGGTATATACACAAAATGGAATATTACTCAGCCCTAAAGAAGAATGAAATGATGGTGTTTGCTATTAAATGGATGGAACTAGAGGCTATCATGTTAAGTGAAATAAACAAATTCCCCACACCTCCACCTCCACACACACAAAACAACAACAACAACAACAATGGCCAAAGGTTCTTTCTGATATGTGTATATGCTAACACACAATAGGGGGCGGGTAAAAGAAGTTCAGTGGGTCAGACAAAGGGGAATGAAGGGAAGGGAGAGGGGATGGGAATAAGAAAGACAATAAAATGAATAGGACATAACCTTCCTATGTTCATATATGAACAAGCACCAGTTTAACTTCACATCATGTATACTTCAAGAATGGGATCCTAATTTGAATAAGTTATACTCCATGTATGTATAACATGTCAAAATACACTCTATTGTCATGTGTATCTGAAAAAAACAAATAAAATAAAAAGTAAATCACTTTACTGCTCCAAAACACTTAACTCAATTTCCCAACAATCATTTTCTCACTTAAGTTACTTTTAACAGAAAAGTATAGTACTCATAACTACATATGAAAGACGATGTTAAAATCAGAAATACAGGGATGTTTAAGATAGTCTCTGTTCTGGATAACAATGAGAAATTTACTCTGGGATTCAGATCCTTAATAATAAATGCAAAATAAAAGCCTGAAAAAAAATAAAGAAGTATGGCTACGCAGAGAGAAAATAGGCAGTTTAGGCTGATAACACACAAAGGACAACATCATTTCCCCAGTGGCATTTTCCCAAACATTCAATGTTTTAAGCACTTTGCCTCCCCCCAATTTATACAAAGTTCGGACTATTGATGAATGAATCTCTGTCTCCTAATGTTGGCATTTGGAACAAGTTGTGGTCCATGCTATCAACAGGGTCAACTTGTCTAAAAATTTATAGCCCCTACCCAACAGAAAATAATTTTATCATTTCTATGATAAAGTTAAAATTGAAAGCTTAACTTGCTAGATAGTCTTGTTTAGAAGCAATCAGATAAACTAAAATAACTTCTCGTATATAGGTAATTTGCTGCCCAAAGGTCTGACCTTAAACATAATATGTGCATTCAGTTAAGCAAAGAAAAAGAGTTTGGATGGAGAAGGAAAGAAGTATTTCTCTAAAGTATCTTAATGTACAAAATATATCATCCTCTTTCACAAGGCATAGCAAATAATGACAGAAACTCAAGAGTCAAGCATATAACCAAGGTAATCTATTTCCTAAGAAATTATTCTAAGGTTGGACGCACTGGCAGATACCTGTATTACAGGTACAACTGAGGTAGGAGGACCCCAAGTTCTCCAGCTAGTCAATCTAGAAAGACCCTGTTCTCAAAATTTATAAATAAAGGCCTGGGAAGTGGCTTCACAGTAGAGGACCCCTAGCTTCAATATCAGAACGAGGGTGGAGTGGGAAAGGTGAGGATAGCTGACCACTTGTTCTATGTTAAATTGTTCTAAGTATGTTTAGAACACAACTGTATTCTTGAAAAATATATTCAAGGTGGTTGATCCAGCCAATATTTAGTAGGCAGCATCAGAGGATCAAACAGAGAGGTAAATTTATGCTCAATAGGAATAAAACAGGATGAAGCACAAGGTCAAACAAGGTTGATTATGTAGGCAACAGGTACTTGCTATTCAATTACTACAATGGCCAGGTTACTATCCTCCCTTCCTAAAGGTACTTCTGAGGGCCCCACTGCCTTCTTTCTCCTAACTATCTAGGAGAAATTAAACAACAATAACCTCAGATTCTCAAATTGCAGTACTCCTGTATCAACCTGCCAAGTACACCTTGAAAATGAAGGCAATATAAAGAGAAGCTGAAAAAAAATATATTAAAATGTGTCAGAAAAGTAAAGAATATATAAAACCCCAAGGAAACCCACCATTCTATATAACTAAAATGTATTAATAAAAAAATTAAAGCATAGTTTTATATACATTAATGCTAGGAAATGCAATTTAAACACTTCAGGTGACCAAAATGACTGTGACACTATTCTTAACCCCAAACTGTAGAAACTAATAAAATACAATGAGCTGGTTTCTGGATAAAATATAGGTTAATATGAATTTGCAAAATAATTCCGATAGAAGAAAGAAATGACATCTAACAAATCCTCACATTTTTTACTTTCCCAAATCCTTAAATTCCAGGCTGGGGATGTGAGTCACTGATCCCCACAGCCCTGGGTTCAATCCCCAGTACCACCAAAAAATAAAACGCTAAATAGGACCAAATACTTAAATTTCCACAATTAAGAATGTGGAAAACGCTGGCCTAATACCCAAAATTCCCACAGAAGCATCTACACCCAGTCACTAAAAATACTTGCCAGGTACTGTCCATAGTCCCAGGTACCTGAAAAGCCAAGGCAAAAGCTTCTCTTGAGCCCAGAAGTTCTGAGCCAGCCTGGGCAACAGTCTAGGAGCAAAGAAGAAAGACAATGGAAAAGGGAAAAAGGAAAAGGGCTGGGGCGGGGATTACCTACGAAAATCTTAGGTTCTACAGAATATATTACACTGTGTGTATGTAAGTATATAGTATGTTTTCTGTAAATAGTTTGATATTTAAATTTTTTTCTATACCAAAAAAACCTTGAGCTTGAACATTTCTTTTTTTGAGATGGGTATCCCTATGTTTTCAAGTTGGACTCAAGCAATCCTCCCACCTCCTGTCACCCCAGCACTAGGACTGTAAAAAGGACTTCCTTTTGACTGAAAATGTCCAATGGATGGCTAAAAGCAGGATTAAAGACTTGGCATCTCTGCCTGCATTTTGCATTCATCTTCTTTGCTCCTAGTCACCTTGGATTCCAGGAACAAGGTCTGATAGATAAATATCTTTTGATGAGTTCAAGTTACCCACAGTTAACAGCAATTTCTTATCCAGGACAAGGTCCTGCCTGCCCAATCCTGAGATAACAACAGACAGACCTGATCAACTTCGCCTGCTTTGGCAGCTGTGCAATCCCTCCAGCTATGCAGACCCCTCACCATTGCCCCTATTCCCCTTTCTATGAAACTTCAAAGTCATTTTCAGTCTCTGGAAGACACAGCTAAGGGCACCGGTCTCCTGTGTTCCTCATATGGCCATGCTGATAAAAGTTCCTTTCATGTTTTTCACCATTACCTTTTCTGTTTGGTTTTTGGGATGAGTGATCTGATTTGATTTGTTGGATTTTCAGTCTGGGCTCTGGCCTAGGACTCTGGTATCAGGACTACAAGTTAGCACCATAGCACCTTGGGAAAAATGGGTCTTAAAATGTAAACTGACTCCAGCTGAACTGATCAAACCTGGTTCTCAACAGAATCCACAAAAGATGGGATAAGCATGGAAACCAGAACTAATTTAAACACCAATCTACAACTTAGCACCCTCAAAAACTTGGCCAAGGGGATACTTTCAGCCTCACTTTAATCTATTTTAAGAGGAACCAATACTTCCAGCAACACTACTACCTTGTAAATCATAAGCCAAGATTATGCAATTATTTAAAAGCAATTGAATAGGACACAGTGGCTCATGCCTAAATCCCAGCAACCAGGGAGGATGAGGCAGGAGGATCCCAAGTTTGAGGCCAACCTGAGCAACCAAGCATTAAGAAATTGTCTCAAAATTTAAAAGGGGCAGGGGGAGGCTGGGGTATAGCTTGGTGGTAAAGCATCCCAAGGTTCAAACCCCAGTACCACACCAAAAAAAAAAAAAAAAAGCAGCTACAATACTTAAAATACAGAATAAAAAACAAAAGAAATGAGAAACAGCTAAGAATCCAAATGGTCTCATTTTCTAGGAAAGTATTTTTTATAAATGTGCCTTCATGCAAATGAAGGTGATAAATTTAAGTGAAATGGTAACATAAAGTTGACTTAGTTACCAAGGAATGGAATGTTCCGATGAACTAAAACACTTTGAAATTTATGTTATTAAATAAGAAGGCTTTCACTTTAGGAGGAAAATCAAGAAACAGGAATTGAATAAGCTCATAAACTTACTCAATCTACCATCTTCCATCTCAGTTTCTCTACTAAAAAAGCATGAACTGAAAACACTCTTAAAGATAAAAACACCCCACATTCCAAAACCATTCACTGAGTAGCAAGCAATTCACTACAAACGCTCCAAAATCTTAAAACAAAGAGTCAGGGGCTGAGGATACAGAAAAGTGGTAGTCTGCAAGGCCTTATGTTTAATCCCTAGTCCTGTCCTCACCTCCCCAAAAAACTAGTTATGATAATAAAGCTAAAACAATCCCAAACCCTGTGTAATCTGTTGCATTAACGTCTAGCCTACCATTTTCAGCAAGATAAGTAAGACCCATAAAGAAAAGTATCATGTTTTCTCATATATGGAAGCTGGGAGGGGAGGGGTAGAGATGCAATGAAAGTAAAGGGGAGATCATTAGAGGAGAGGCAGACAGGGGAGGGAGGAAAGCTGGGAGATACTGGGGAGTAAAATGATAAAATTATGTTTTTATGTATGTATGAATATGCCACAATGAATTCTACCATTCTGTATAACTAATATGTAAATAACAAAACTCTGACCTACTTTGTACTCTGAATGTACCTTTTAATCAGGTATGACTTTATTACATCATGACTGTCATTTGGAAAATAATGAATTCACTGAATTCCAAATACTAACACACATTATGCAACATCAAAAAACCTACATCCATTAATACCATCACTACCTGGACACAGTGGCATATGCCTTTAATCTCAGCAGCTTGGGAGGATGAGGCAAGAGTATCCAATGGTCAAGGCTAGCCTGGGCAACTTCGAAAGACCCTCTCTCAAAATAAAAAAATAAAAAGGGCTGGGGATGTAGCTCAGCATCCTGGGTTCAATCTCCATTGGAGGGGATTCATCACCAATATCATCTTTTAAGTACTGGGAAGGTGTCACATTCACAATTACAGAAACAAGCTTTCCAAAATTCCAATTTTTGCTTAAAAGCTCAATTGTTTTTACTGGCTACAAATACTGCGAGTTGTTCTTTTTTCTTTGGGGGCACCAGGATTGAACTCAGGAGCACTCAACCACTGAGCCACATTCTCAGCCCTATTTTGAATTTTACTTAGAGACAGGGTCTCATTGAATTGCTTAGGGCTTTGCTTTTGCTGAGGCTGGCTTTGAACTCACCATTCTTTTGCTTCAGCCTCCAGAGCCACTGGGATTACAGGTATGAGCCACCACACCTAGCTAGCTGTTTTCTTGAAGTGACAGGGGAGGTTCAAAGTTCCTGCTAAATATTCAAACTTGAATATCAACAATTCATCACCAGTTCTGGTAAAGGAGCGCCATGGGGGAGGCTGGGGGGAATAGGTTAAACTGGGTGTGGTAGCACACACCTGTAATCCCAGCAACCTGGGGGAGGCTGAGGCAGGATTGCCAAATTCAAGACCAGCCTTAGCAATTTAGTGAGGTCCTAAGCAACTTAGCAAGACCATCTCAAAATAAAAAATTAAAAAGGCTGGGGATGTGGCTCAGTGGTTAAGCACACCTAGGTTCAGTCTCCAGTACCAAAAATTAAGTAAACAAAACCACTAGATTAGCTTAGAAGACAAACCAAACAAGTACTCATCCTCAAAAATCACTATTCTACTTTCTATTATCAAAGCATATTAAAAAGACAACCTCATGGGCTGGAGTTGTGGCTCAGTGGTAGAGCACTTGCTTGGCATGTGTGAGGCCCTGGGTTTGAGCCTCAGTACCACATATAAATAAATAAACATATAAAATAAAAGACCCATTAGTACACATATAAATAAAAGACCCTCAGTATCACATATAATTACATAAACAGAGAAAATAATGTAAAAGACACTTTAAGGATGAAAATTTAATTCTTTTTCTTTGTAGAGCTAGGGAATCAAATCTAGGAGCACTCTACCATTGAGCCCCAGCCCAAATAAACTTTGTGATTTTTGGTACTGGGAATTTAATCCAGACACTGCCACCAAGCTACATACCCAGTCCTTTTTATTATTTTCTTTTAAGTTTTGAGACAGGTAGGGTCTTGTAAAATTGCCAAGGCTGGTCTTGAACTTATGATTCTTCTGCCTTAACCTCTAGTGGCAAGCCCCTACATGCCCAGTAAATTAACATTTTTTAATGCTTCATCAAGAACCTTCTGAACTGTGTAGTAAAAAAATATGACATGTACAATATGGAGCCACCTCTGCCTTGACTGATCCTAAGGCACTAGCAGCATTACTCAATTACTCACCATTACTTTCACACTATCAGTGCAAATGCCAGAAGTAAAAGACATAGTATCTCATTATTATTAAAGATCTTAGGTACCCTCTAAAAGGATCTCAGTGACAACCTCCACTCCAGGCATCCACAAATAGCACTCAAGAAACACTGCTATAAGTATAGTTACTAACCAGAAGATCCCAGTTCTACCTTTTATGGCTACATGAAACTACCCTAATTCCCTTTCTTGTGACAGCTTCCACAATGTTTGGGAGAAAATCTCTGGTCTCCCCTTTAGCAAGACTTAAATGTCTTTTCCAGTAATTTCAATATTCTTTGTGGCATGAATGCTTGGTCATTGATGTTGATTACTCTCCTTTATGTCCTTTTATTTAAAGTATGATAGCCACAACTCAAGTGATTTCTCTTTTACATTTATACAGGGACTATATTAATCTTCTCTATATTATTCTAGTTTTCATATACTCATTTTGCTGAAGTGAAAATTTAATAGAAACTTATACCTTCCTTCCTCAAAGAATGTTAGAAAAAAGCAGGTGCATTTAGATTTACTTGAAATTTTTTTAAAATCTTTAATATTTATTTTTTTAGTTTTCAGCGGACACAACATCTTTCTTTGTATGTGGTGCTGAGGATCGAACCCGGGCCGCACGCATGCCAGGCGAGCGCGCTACCACTTGAGCCACATCCCCAGCCCGATTTACTTGAAATTGCTCCATGAAACCATTTTCTTTAGAGTATACATTTCCTCCATCTTTATTACTGACATAATTATCAAAAATAGGAGTCCCTTTTCAAAAATAGCAATGAACTGTAAGCTAACACTAAATCATCACGACATCATTTGAACATTTATCTGAATTCCTTCTAAACTGAAAAACTGCCACAAAAAATCTTGTTTGATCTGGGCTCCCCCCAGGGCATCTTTTTCCAATTCCATGATAATACCAATCAACAGAAACCTCACCAATTTTAAATCTTTGCTAAAAAAGTATTCTAATTACAAAAATAATCTGAGAGGTCTCTAAACAAAATATCAGGGGTGAGTGAGTGAGGCTGGGGCACAAGAGGGAGTCAGAAGATACTTTTTTCAAATAATTATGTAAAATGCGATAGATGTCATTAAAGGCATGTGTCAAAATTAAAGTCTCACCTTTAAAGACACACATATATTTACTTAACTTTTACATATATATATATATATATAAACTTCTTTTTTCTAGTTATAAATTATATTTGCAAAAACGAAATTGTTCCTACTTTCACAAAGTTAAGCTGACTTAACACTGGGTGCCTAGAAACCATAAAATCTTTACCTTGAATTTGATTTAAACAAAACGTCAACTGTCAATGACACGCTTCGTTTGGAATGCAAAGATGAAGAAAACTCAGCCTTTCGTCTTTTTAAAAGGGGCACTCTATACACCTCAAAACTGGAAGGAATGCAGTCTCAAAGTGGAGGCCTCTACACTGCTGAATATAAGGCTCTAATCTACTTTTTGATCCCAGAAACAAGTTTTCAAACTGCATCTTGTTCTTAGGAAGAAAAAAAGAGGGAGAGAAAACTTTTTTAAAACCTTGTAGGGCTACGTAAGTACCCGCTGTAGGACTAGCGGATCAGAAGGGGTCAGGGAACGAGCTCTCTCTAATAAGGGTGCAATCGGGGGCGGAGAGGAGCGTCCGTGGGCAGCGAGGGCGAAGGACGCCGAAGGGAATCCCGTGACCCACCCGGACGAGACCGAGCACACGCACCGGGGGCACCCCGTACCGGAGCACCGGGAGGCCGCGGCGGGGCCGCAGGAGCGGGCCTGGAAGCTCAGACCCGGTCTCACCCGCGCTCACGCAGGTTTGCATAAGGGAAGCGGAAGTGGGTAACTCAAGCGCACGACAGGGGCGCACAGAGAACGGGAAGAACGGAGGGGCCCGACAGAGGCTGACGCGCCGGCGGCGGCGAGAGCGAGGAGGCGCGAGCGCAGAGGGCCCGCCAGCCGCGCTGCCGGGCGCCGTTCCGTACCCAGCGCCGGAGGAGCAGCGGGAGCAGCCCCGGCTCTTCCGGAAGGGGAAGGCCCCCGGCCCGACGGCCGCGGCCCGGCCAGGAAGGGGTGGGAGACGCAGGCACCGGGCGGCGGCAGCGGGCCCGGGCGGCCGTCCGCCGGCAGCGGGCAGGGTGCGGGCCCGGCTCGCGCCGCCCCTCCCCCTCCCCGACGCCCCCGAGGCCCGGCCGGCGTGCGAGAGCAAACAGAACACGAATCACTTACAACGGCATCGTCTCCTGCGCCGGCACCGCCCAGTCACTTCCCCCCCGCAACCGCCGCCGCTGCCGCCCTGGGCATGATCCACTGAGGCGGGAGGGAGGGGGGGGCCTGCCTCAGCCCTGGGTCCAACCCCACTCCCGCAACCGCTCCCGCCGCTTTAAGCGCTTCTCCTCCTTCCCCTTCGTCCTAACATGGCGCCCGAGCGCTACCACAGCAACGTTCTAGAACCGCTGACGCCGCCACGCACGCCGTGCGCGCGCCTGCGCGCCAGACACCCGGCACCGCGCCGCCTCACGGGAAGCGTAGTTTGCGTAGCGACCGTGGGCCCTCAGTTCCCACCTTGATCCTCCCACGCTTCCGCGACGGGTGTCGGGGGACGGCGCGGTGTCGGAGGCTCCGGACGGCAGTCTGCCCTCAGGCGGGGATACCCTAGTGGCCGAGTGGGGGCGACGCGGTTCCGATGGCGCGGGAAGGTTCCGCTGCGACCCCCGGCCCCCGAGGCGCCGCTTCCGGTGCACCGTGCTGACCCGCCCTTCTCGCCTCCCGAGGCGCCGGCGCGTGAACCATGTGCTGCTCGGGGGCGCGGGTGGGTCGCTGCCGTGGGTTATGACAACTTTCTCAACCGCACCGTAGTTTACCGAAGGTAGGAGTCATGCTTACTTCATAGGGTAACCGAGGCTTTATGCGGTGAAGCCAGAGAGGTGCTTAGCTCGGAGCCTGGCTCGGCGCGCCACAGCGTTGCTAGGACTCGCTCTCTCCTGCGCTACTGCGTTCCGCCGACGGAGCCCCTCGTCCGTCTGGTCCACTGATGTTCCTGATGTCTGTATGCAGGCTCTCCGCAGATATTTATTGAGTGGATAAGTTTTGCTAGATCGGATTGTGATGACAGCCAGTTCTGCAACACGAGCTACTTGATAAAGCTGTCGGTAACTACTGAGATTTTAGCAAAGGCTGTTTTGAGCCGAATTTCCCCCCAGGCTGTGTTTCCAGCCCTTAATCTCTTTGTGGTGGGACCTAGAATTCGACCTTCTGCCTTGTCACCGGTAAAAGCTTGAAAAGGTGCCTGAGGCGGCCCCTGCACTCTGACGTTCTTTCCCTCTGTAAATTAGAATGGACATTCCAAAGTGTTGCACAAGTTAATAGGGGTAGGGTGGGGGTCAAATGAGTAGGGGAAAGCGTTAGCCTGACGTTTCAAAACTCTAAATATTTTTATATGCGCTTATAAATCCGCAGAAGATCTGACAAAGGACTTATTTTCCTTCTAGGACTAATGATTCAGAATGCGAAAAGCACAGGCTGTAAATCTGTATGCCACATTTGGCTGTTAACCACTTGAAATGAGGCTGTTCCATTTAATCTGAGCTGTAAATGCAAAATACACACGGATTTCGGAGATTTTAGCACAAATTAATAATGTGAAATACTGTAATCAATTACTTTATATTGTTTACATGTTGAAATAATGTTTTGGTTCTGTTGCATTAAAGAAAATGTTATTAAAATTAATCTCACTTGGGGGGCTGGCATCTCCAAAAAATTTGAGGATATGAGATTCAGAGAAATCCATAACCTATTAAGGCTTCGGTCTTAAAAGTGGTCAATGGAGTGCTGGGATTGTAGCTCAGTGGTAGAGCCTAACATGTGTGAGGCCCTAGGTTTGATCCCCAGCACCACATAAAACTAAATAAACAAAAGTATTGTGTCCATCTACAACTAAAAATATATTTAAAAAAAAAAAAAGTGGTCAGTGAAGTCCTAGCCCAGGGTCCTGACTGGGGAACTGTCAAATGAGGTCTATTTGCCCCAAAAAACAAGAAGAAAAGGTAACATTGAAAAACATGAAAGGAGCTTTACTCTTTAAAGCATGACTGTACTGAGAAAACAAAGGCCCTTAGCCCAGAGACTGAGAATGACTTTGATGTTTTATAAGGGAATAGGGGCAATGGTGAGGGGGGTCTGCATAGCTGGCCGGATTTCATAAGCTGCCAAAACAGGTGATCTTGACCAGGTCATTATCTCAGGATTGGGCAGGCAGGGCCTTGTTCCAGAGGAGAAAGTGCTGTTGCCTGGTAGGGAGCTGGTGGTAAGGTTGACTCATCACATGATCATTATCCTATCAGACCTTGTTTCTGGAATCCAAGGTGACTCAGAGCAAAGAAGATGAATGCAAAATGCAGGCAGAGATGCCAAGTCTTTAATCCTGCTTTTAACCATCCATTGGACATTTGCAGGAAAAAGTAAAGAGTCTTAAATCCTTGATACTGAAGTTGCTCATAATAATGTGTCTGAAGGTGTTGAAAGGAAAGTGAGGAACGAGAGACAGGTAAGCAAGAAATGAAAGACAGAGACCAGGCAGACATAAACAGGAGAGTTTATTTGTCAGAGCTGTCAAATAAAGGCCATCTCTCTATAGTGGAAAGAGGCAAAACAGGCTTGGGTTCCAGGACTTTTATGGGGCAGGCTCAGGATCCTACTGTAGGTGGTTAGGGGTTGAACTGGTATGAGGGAGTGGGAAAGCGAAACTTTTCCCTTAAAATGGTGACTGTCACTTAAGATGTCCTTCCAGATGCTAAGCAAGGATCTTGTAGTCCCCACTTTTTTGTTTTTTATTGGGCCTCTTAGGAAACAGGGATGTAGGTCAATCTTCTATATGAGTGCTCTATATGTTGGTTTTGATACACACACAGACAAGACAGTACACAGAATAAATGAGTGAAGGCCTTATCACTTTTAAAACTTATTAGATTAAGAGCTGAAGGGAAATCAAGAAATGAGAGGTAAGTAAGAAATGAAAGGCAGAGATCAGGCAGACATACACAGGAGAGTTTATTATTTTTCAGTGCTGACAAATAAAGGCCATCTCTCTATAGTGGAGAGGCAAAACAGGCTTGGGTTCCAGGACTTTCATGGGGCAGGCTGAGGAATCAGAGCCTAGCTGCTGGTGGTTAGGGGTTGGGTTGGTATGAGGGAGTGGTGAGCCTTTCTCAGAAATGCCCTTGGGCCGGAAAGTGAAACTTTTTCCTTAAAATGGTGGTTGTCACTTAAGATGGCCATCCAGATGCTAAGCAAGGACTTTTAAGAGCCAACTTTGTAAACTGGTCTCTGAGCCAAATGGAGTTTTAGTTAGTCCTAGGAAAAAAATGATATGACCATTAATTACTTCATTAAAGTGATATGAGAGAAAGAGATAGGGAGGAGGGAGAGGGAGAAAATTTTGAAGTCATTCTGTGTTGTAGCCAAGGGAAAATTTAAATTGACTTTTTTTTTTTTTTTTTTTTTTAAGTTTTAAGCCTTTTATCAAGCCTGCTGAGTCTGCCCTTTGTATTTCAGTGTTAGCTTCAGTGTGGCCTTGGCCAGGGACATTGCTGCCCAGGGCTTTACAATGTACTGTGCCCATAGAAGCAGGGAGGAGGGTTCTGCGTCCCTTGTTTGTCTACAAGTAGGGTCTCTGGAGAATCCAGAGCTTTAGTGGCAAGTAGAAGCTGGCGGGGCGGTGGGCAAGAGGAGCCCAGGGAAGGCTAAGAGTGAGAAAGGAGAGAGCTGCACATAAGGGGTTTCCTGCCATTTTCCTGAGCGCTTGCAAACGTTATGAAGATTAAGGACCCAAATGAGGCCAAAGTGTAGATGAAGAAGAGCGCCAGGTGAATGGCAGAAGGAGTATGGTCACTGTCCTGGGCCCTTAGGCCAGGATCCCAAAGCAGCCCAAATCCCTGAGGGGAGAGCAAAGCTGATGGGAGAACTGATGGAGTCACCGGCATCAATGAAAGAAAAGTGGCACAGAACTAGTCACACACCCACCTGGGGTAAGAAGCAGGTTTATTGTCAGGAGCCTGACAAGGCTACTCTGCAAAGAGAGAGCAGCGGCAGCAAGGAGGGACAGCAGGTGTTGTGATTGGGCCAGAAAATGGAGGGGGGTTTGAGACGACGTGAATGGCCTCGTGGTGTGAGGCGATCCCAGCCGGTAGGGTCCACCTGGGAAGGGGTAATGGGAAGGCACTGGCAGATGGAATAGAGGACGGTCCTAAGGTGAGGGTGAGGATCAGGGGAGCAGCAGGTGAGTCTCGATGGAAGTGTACACCAGGGGAGAAGGAAAGTGTCACCTCCAACTTTGTAAGGATGTCCCTTCCCATAGGGAAACAGGGCACTGTGGAATGACCAGAAAGGAGGGGTAAAAATTAGCCAAAAGCGCAAACAAGGCTGAGTGTCTGTGAGGGTTGTAAGGTTTGCCCTCTACCCCACAACAGAGGTCATAGAGCGAGTGGTAGCCCCAGGACTCCTTGAGGACTGAATATGTAGCCCCAGGGTCTAGGAGGAAGGAGACAGGCCCACCTGAAATGCACAGTTACCCTGGGTTCCCGCGGAGTGAAGGGACTGGTCAGGTGATGGGGACCTGGGCCTCCCCAGTCCTCTGCAGTCAGTCTTAAGAGTTGGAAAGGGGAGCCAGAAGGGCCGGGTGGCTGGGAGCCACAAGAGCTTGGGGACAGTCAACGGCCCAGTGTCCCTCCTGATGGCATTTAGGACAAGGGCCCATAGGCTTGCAAGGCTTGGGACATGTACAAGCCCAGTGACCCAGCTGACCACATGTAAAGCAGGGTCCAAGTGGTCCTGAGGGACCCTTCCGCGGGCCAGTGCAACAGGGACAGATGCTGAGGCTGGTCGGACAACTTGGGCAAGCATCTGATATTTCTGCTCCCAGGCCTTCTCCTCTCTCCCGTTATACTCCCCAAAGGCCACTCCCCCACCTCAGCTTGGGGAGTTAGGGGCCCCCTCTCGAGGTGCCTTAGTTTGGCCTTAATATCGGGGAAACTGGGAGAAAGAGCAGTCATGAGAGTTGTCTCCCATCTGGAGTCTCAGGGTCCCGATTAGTATGTGGTAGTGAAGCCTTGGTCAGGTGGTCTAGAAATGCTGAAGGGTTTTCACCCTTATCTGGGAAGATTTCCTGGAGCCTTTCACAATTGACAGCCTTTCTAAGTCCTGCCAGGAGGCGAGTAATGAATTGGTTTCTACTAGTTACTCCTCCAGGCGAATTACAATCCCACTGGGGTCCTGATTGGGATCCCGTCAGTGCCGATTGGATGGGCAGCGGAGGTCTGATGTCCCCGTCAGCATAATTTCTAGCTTGCTCCCAAACTCACTGTGCTCCTCGGGCAGGAGGGTGTTCGACAAGATCATATGGACATCAGGGAAGGTCAAATCGTGATTGGGTCAGATACTGAGACTCTTTGATATGTGTACTTGAAGTATCGGACCCAAGCTCCTTTTCTATTGTGAAAGATTTGACAAAGAGAAAGGCACCTGAACCTGGATTACACCATCTACCCAGCCACCTCGAGAAGAGGACACAGAGATGCAGGCTGGGCAGCGGCAGTCCATGAATGTGTGGTAGGAGGACAGGAGGGCAGAGGGGCCCAGGGGACAGTGGCCCAGAGGCTTCATTAGAAAGAGAATCGTGGTATGGCAGGGGTTCATCCGCTGGGTCGAAGGAGAAGGAGTCCTGGGTAGGATCTTCTGTCCCTTTGGAAGCAGACTTAGGGGAGGTGAGAGCTCAGAGGACTTGTGCAGGAGAGCAGGAGTTGCAGAGAGAGGGCTTGGAATGCAGAGAGGAGAAGACTGAACATAGGATATCTCTTTCCATTTTCCAGAACGCTCACAATAGTTGAAAATGCCTCTGGTAATATTGGGATCTAGAGTGCCGTTAGGTGGCCACTTAGAGTCATTGTCCAAAGGATCTTGAGGCCAGGTCTAATTGCACAAGCGGATAAGTTTTGGGAGGTTTAGGTTCAGGGTGAGAGAGACCCTAAGTTAGCAAGGAGGCAGCCTGGGGGACTGTGGGAGGGAATGGATGAGGAGCTGCCCGTGGTGAGTTTAGAGGTGGAGTGTCCCCCAATCTCTAGTATCACCTAGTCAAGAGGAGGGTTACGCTCAGGGGGTTGTCACCACCGCTGGGTAAGCATTGGGGCAGGACCCTGTAGAGGCACTTGGGCACCTGGCCAGGACTATGTAGAAGGGGCAGAAGCCCATGGAGATTAACCCAAGGCTGAGAGATCATCTCACCAGGATTAATTCCCAATCACACTTAGTGGTTTTTTCTCAAAACCCAGAACTCAAATAAAAGGCCAGCTATAGACCTGGTCAACAGTAGGGATCAGCCATAGCTGTGAAAGTTGTGGGTGGGGACCACACAGTAACCTTGGGAGTCCCAGGACCTGTAGGTCGTTTAGGTCAACTAGAGAACAGGGTCTTATCTGCAATGTCCAGTGGTGGGTGTGGAGAGGACATTTGGCAGAATGGGGGGCCTGGTCTCCTGATGGAATCTGGATTGGGGCCCGGGGAATGCTCAGTGACCCTCGAAGAGGGGAGTGGGCACACTGGGGAACCCGATCTCAGGTTTCAGCACCAGAATGAAGGGAAAGCAAGGAACGAGAGATGGATACGCGAGAAATGAAAGAGCTGCGCACAAGAGTTTATTTGTCAGAGTGACAAATAAAGGCCATCTCTATAGTGGAGAAAGGCAAAACAGTCTTGGGTTCCAGGATGGGGCAGGCTCAGGAATCAGAGACCAGCCGGTCCTACTGCAGGTGGTTAGGGTTGGGTTGGTGTGAGGGAGTGGTGAGCCTTTCTCAGAAAGGCCCTTGGGCGGGAAAGTGAAACTTTTCCTTAAAATTGTGGCTGTCACTTAAGATGGCCATCCAGATGCTAATCAAGGTGTGCTTTATGAATTAAAGAATGGGAACTTCAGCTCATACTGTCCTTTTCCAGGCATCTCAGAAAATATTGAAAAAGAAACAGGTGGACATTAAACCTTTGTGTTTTTGGCCTATAGCTGTTCCAAATAAGCTGTTTCCGCCTTCCCTAGAATGAGAGAGAGAGCAATGTAGCAGAAGTGATGAATATTTATTTAGTACCTAGAATGTGCTAGGTATCATTCTACATGCCAGAGACATTTACAAAGAACTACACAAGGGGATGGAATCAAGGTAGATGTCACATGAGCTGTAACTTTTGAAACATCCTGATAGAAAAGTCAGGATTTGGGCTGGGTGTGATGGTTCACACCTGCAGTTCTAGCAACCAGGGAGGCTGAGGCAGGAGGAAGAATGGACAGACAGGCAAGAAGGGCACATTAAGTAAAGGAAACAATTAAAAAATAGAAAAGTGCAAATAATTTTACATTTATTTGGAGAAAGAGATTTTTGAAGTAACTCAACACGGAATGTCGTGGGGAGTAGTCAAAAGAAAGCTGAAAGTGAGAGGTTGAAGATGAGGGCCTTTCATTCAGCACCTGGTTGTTGTGTGCCTACCCTGTGCCATGACTATGCTGGGGGGGGTGGGTTGTTACTTTTCACTTTGAAAAATAAAATCACAGCCACAGTGGCACATACCTGTAATCCTAGACACTCAGGAGGCTGAGGCAGGAGGATCACGAGTTCAAAGCCAGCCTCAATAACTTAGCAAGGCACCAAGCAACTCAGTGAGACCCTGTCTCTAAATAAAAATATAAAATAAGGCTGGGGATGTGGCTCAGTGGTTGAGTGCCCTGAGTTCAGTCCCCTGTACCAAAATAAAATAGATTAAAAAAAAAAAAATCACAGACCCACATAGCCCTTACAAAAAGGGTGAGGGAGGACAAATAATAAGTTCATAAACAGACAAGGGAATTACAGAGTGTGCTAAGCGCCATAAATAAAACATACAAAGTGACAGAATGAGGGGAGATCAACTCCAAATAGTGTGGTCAAAGAAGTCAAGGCTTTTCAGAGTAGCTGAGACCTAAAGCTACCCTAAAAGATGTAGATTTTGCCTTTTTGTGAATAGGAGAGCCATGGAAGGTTTTGTAACAGGAGTGAGATTTCATTTGTATTTTTGAAAGTGTAGGAGGGAATAAATCTGAACAGGGGAAGTTTTGAAGGTATGAGTGAGTTCTTACCAGTTCAGGTGAGTGAGGGATGATGATGCTTAAATAAGGAAAAAGGGGACAGTTTGAGAGAGATTTACGAGGCACAGTTTATCCTGGAAAGGAGAAGACAAAGATGACTTCAGAGGTTCTAGGAAGGGTGACAACATGGATGCAGCTACCAGTAAATGAAATAGGAAGCAGGAGGGGAACGGGGTGAGTGCCCTAGTTTGAGTATCGATTTGGAAGTGTTGTGGGGCCTTCACAAATGGCTTTTAGGCGTTAAAATGTGCTTTGGGAGCTGAGGAGAAAAGATCTGGGCCAAAAATAGAGATTAAGAATTCCGAAGGCAAGAATCATAGGTTGGAGTCATGTTTCAGCTCTGGTAGGACCTTAAGCACACCCACCCACTACTCCAACTCAAGTTTCACACGTGAGTGATTCACAAGGTATTCACCTGTCACATTTAGGACCCAATTAAGAATACAGCTTTAGCCAAGGAAGCGAGGAGTGATGAGGCCAGTTACCAGTATATAAGAGTCGCTGGACCGTGACCCATGTCTCACTTGTCCTAATGTCCCTCTGTAACAGGGGTCCACTTTATGCTTTGAATATAGCCCTTGCTTCTCTGCCACTGCAACTTATTTTTTAAGTGAACATATTTCTTTCTCTTCCTCTCTCCCTGCTCCCCCCTAATCTCTCCCCCTCCCTAATCTCAGGGGAAACAGAGTCACCTTTCTTTCCCATCCTAGGCAGAGGTATCTGTCTCTGAGTATACACCACCATAGGAATAATCCAAACTCTGGGGACGGCACCAGAAGATCTCAGAAATAACTGCCTCCCAAATTAACCAGTGAGTTACAGCTCTAACAGAGAATGCCTGGAATGCAGCCTTTCAATCACCTCTTTAAAGCCCCCCTTCCTGCTGATGGGCAGAATCACAGACTTTGGGACAGGAGTCCCCAGTATTTCTCCTTTGCTATAAACCTTCTCTTTTCTTTTTCTCAAAACCGAGTCCTCCTCATGGGTTGGCATCAGAGACAAGGACTAAGCTTGCAGCAGTATCTCCAGCTGCTGGAGTGTACACTACCATGGGCCCTTGGCTTCATTGCCAGTGTTTTCTACTGACTGCTGAGAAGATGTATTGTACTGGTATCTTTTTTTGTTTTTGTTTTGAGCCCTATTTTGTATTTTTATTTAGAGACAGGGCCTCAACTGAGTTGCTTAGTGCCTCACCATTGCTGAGGCAGGCTTTGATCCTCCTGTCTCAGCCTCCCAAGCTGCTGGGATTACAGGCATGTGCCACCACACCCAGCCTACTGATATCTTAAGTATTATTCAGGTAGCCTTTTTTTTTTTAAGTTTTATATATATATATTAGTTGTAGGTGGGCACAATGTCTTTTTTATGTGGTGCTAAGCATTGAACCCAGTACCTCACCTGCACTAGGTGAGCACTCTACCACTGAGCCACAACCCCAGCCCCTATTCAGGTAGCTTTTTTTTTTTTTGTACTAGAAATGGAACCCAGACACTTTTTTTTTTTTTGAGAGAGAGAGAGAGAGAATTTTAATATTTATTTTTTTAGTTTTCAGCAGACACAACATCTTTGTTGGTATGTGGTGCTGAGGATTGAACCCGGGCCGCACGCATACCAGGTGACTGCACTACCGCTTGAGCCACATCCCCAGCCCAAGGGACACTTTTGAGACAGAGTCTCCTGTGTTGATTTGGGCCTAACTTAGTTGCTGAGGCTAGCCTGCAACTTGCAATCCTCCTGCCTCAGGTAGCATTTTAAACAGAACAAGGTCATAAAGAGATGAATTCCAAAGCTGGTTTACAAAGTCCACAGTGTATGAAACCAAAAAAAAAAAAAAAAATGTTGTTGAGAGCAGAACCTCCTCATATATCGGGAGCTACTTGGATTGTAGCTGGTATCATTTAGGAGATAACAGTCCGAGATACTGTATGACTTGGAGATTTTTATTAATAATAAAGTTTGATGGTTCACTTGGCCAATACTTTACAAAATTAATCAGAAATTGTATTTAGAAGTTACTAAAGCAGTGCTCATAGCAGCAGCAATATACTAAAACTGGAACAATACAGAGAAGGTTAGCATGGCCCCTGTCCGAGGATAACACGCAAACTCACGAAGTGTTCGATATTTTTTTTAAAAGAATTGTTTACTGATTGGCAGCCATTATGAAGTCAAACAACAACAAGTGCTGGCGAGGATGTGGAGAAAAGGGTACACTTGTACATTGCTGGTGGGACTGCAAATTGGTGCGGCCAATTTGGAAAGCAGTATGGAGATTCCTGGGAAAGCTGGGAATGGAACCACCATTTGACCCAGCTATTGCCCTTCTTGGACTACTGCTACATGGATGTTCATAGCAGCACAATTCACAATAGCTAGACTGTGGAACCAACTTAGATGCCCTTCAATAGATGAATGGATTAAAAATGTGGCATTTATACACAATGGAGTATTACTCAGCACTAAAAAATGACAAAATCATGGAATTTCCAGGGAAATGGATGGCATTAGAGCAGATTATGCTAAGTGAAGCTAGCCAATCCCTAAAAAACAAATGCCAAATGTCTTCTTTGATATAAGGAGAGCAACTAAAAACAGAGCAGGGAGGAAGAGCATGAGAAAAAGATTAACATTAAACAGGGACGAGAGGTGGGAGGGAAAGGGAGAGAGAAGGGAAATTGCATGGAAATGGAAGGAGACCCTCATTGTTATACAAAATTACATATAAGAGGATGTGAGGGGAAAGGGAAAAAAATCAAGGGAGAGAAATGAATTACAGTAGATGGGGTAGAGAGAGAAGATGGGAGGGGAGGGGAGGGGGATAGTAGAGGATAGGAAGGGCAGCAGAATACAACAGTCACTAATATGGCAATATGTAAAAACGTGGATGTGTAACCGATGTGATTCTGCAATCTGTATTTGGGGTAAAAATGGGAGTTCATAACCCACTTGAATCTAATGTATGAAATATGATATGTCAAGAGCTTTGTAATGTTTTGAACAACCAATAAAAAAAATAAAATAAAATAAAAAATTTAAAAAAGAATTGTTTACTAAGAATAATAGCAGAAGCACTTCCATCTAATGAGTACCATATTATTGAGTTGTCCTTTCATTAAATTCTCATCCCCCTTTGTTAAATAAAAGTTTAAGGTCATTGTTTTAGAATAAACTCCTGTAGTAGCCTCAACAGACTAGACTAAAACCCAAAATGAAGGTGCTTGCTAAAGTTCCACCAAAATAAACAATTATCTGACTTTCCCAGGAGTCAGGAAAGAGATGCCAAAATTACCAACAATCCAGTTCCAGCAGCATGAAATTGAAGTTCCCTCAGCTTTCATCTTTACAAAACAAAACCCCCCAATCCTAAACTAACCTGGTGTCAACCAATCAGTTGTCTGTTATTCTGCCTTCTTGTTCCTTGTTTTTGCTTTCTTAGGCTTTTTCTGTCTATAAAACCAACATCTAGGGCCCGAGGGGGTAACTCAGTGGTGGAGCACTTGCCTAATTTGGGTGAGACCCTGTGTTGCATTCCCAGCCCCTCAAAAAAGGAAAGTTGCTCAGCCTGAGGCAGGACAGAGAAATCAAAGGTAGGTGGAGAGGAGACAAAAGACAAAGATAGCATTTTTTTTTTTTTTTTGAAAGAGAATTTTTACTATTTATTTTTTAGTTCTCCGCGGACACAACATCTTTCTTTGTATGTGGTGCTGAGGATCGAACCCGGGCCGCACGCATGCCAGGCGAGCGCGCTACCACTTGAGCCACATCCCCAGCCCCAAGATAGCATTTTTTTAAAGATATTTTTTATGTGTCAATGGATCTTTTATTTTATTTATTTATATGCAGTGCTGAGGATCGAACCCAGAGCCTCACACATGCCAGGCAAGTGCTCTAGCCCTGAGCCACAGCTCCAGCCCCAAGAGAATTGAATTTTAGTCTGAGGTTCTGCATATCATTCAAGGCCTGTCTTTCCTCAGTCTGTTTGCCAGTACTATCACTTGCAAATTTTGGGGAAATCTATACATTCTATTTTTTTGGTACTGGAGGTTGAACGCACTCTACCACTGTTACAACCCCAGCCTTTTGATACAGGGTTTCACTAAAGCTGGCTTCAAACTTACAGTCTCCTTCCCCAGTCTCCCAAATCGCTGGGACTACAGGTGTGTGACATTGCACCTGGATGCAAATCTTAAAGTTACCCAGATCTACCCACTTATGAAAATTACCTTGTGCACTGTTAATTATTCACTAAACACATTAAGTCGAGAGACAATATATAAAGAAACCTAACTTAGAGTTTCCAGTGTTGTCTCCATTATCGGATTCTCAAGACCTGAGAACCACCAGACTGATGTCATCCGCACATACCTCACCATGCCCACCCCTCACTTGTTTCATTTAAAAGAGGAGGTTCCACACATAAATCAGTTGTTCCTATACACCACTGCTGAATTGACTGAAAGAGAAATTAGGAAAACTCTCCCACTCACGATAGATTCAAAGAAAATAAAATACTTGGGAATCAATCTAACAAAAGAGGTGAAAGACCTCTACGATGAAAACCTTTGTAGAAATAGAAAAAAAGCAGTCATAAAATTCAAATTTGTTGAAATAAGAGGCCCAGAATAGCCAAAGCAATCCTTAGTGAGAAAAACAAATCAGTAGGCATCACAATACCAGACTTTAAGTTAGACTACAGAGCTATAGTAGCAAGAATATTGTGGTATTGGCACCAAACGACATGAAGACCAATGGAACAGAATAGAAGACACAGAGACACTCCCACATAAATACAGTTCTCATACTAGTCAAAGGCGCCATAAACATACATTGGAGAAAAGAAACCCTCTTCAACAAACAAATGGCACTGGGGAAACTGGGAATTCACAGGTAGCAGAATGAACTTGAACCCTTATCTCTCACCCTGAACAAAAGTCAACTGACAGTGGATCAAGGACCTAGGTGTTACACCAGAGACCCTGAGCTACTGGAAGAAAATGTAGGCCCAACTCCCCATCATGTCGGCTTAGGAACTGACTTCCTCAACAAGACTTCTGAAGTACAAGAAGGAAAATCAAGAACCAATAAATGGGATGGTATCAAACTAAGAACTCCATAGCAAAGGAAATATTCAAGAATATGAAGTGAGAGCCTACAGAATGGGAGAAAATCTTTGCCACCCACACCTCAGGTAGAGCACTGATCGTCAACATCTTCTAGCAATTAGAGAAATGCAAATCAGAACTACACTGAGATTCCATCTCATTCCAGTCAGATGGCAATTATCATACAAGTAAAAATAAGCGTTGGTGAGGATGTGGGGGGGGAAAGTACACCTACACTGTACACCAAAGTAATCCCCCCTGAGGACTCCCCCCCTTGAAGGGGTAGAGCGCTTGCCTAGCACATGTGAAGTACAAATTGGTGGAACTACTCTGGAAAGCAGTATGGAGATTCCTTAGAAAACTTGGAATGGAACCACCATTTGACCCAGTTATTCCACTCTTCCGTATCTACCCAAAGAACTTAAAATCCACTTACTACAATGGTGCAGCCTTATCAGCGTTTATAGAAGCTCAATTCACAATAGCCAAGCTATGGAACCAACCTAGATGCCCTTTAACAGATGAAAGGCATAAGAAAATGTGAGATATATATATATACACACACACACATACACACACACACACACACAATGGAATATTACTCAGCCATAAAGAAGAATGAAATTGATAGCATTTGCCAGTAAATGGATGGAACTAGAGACAATCATACTAAATAAGCCAATCCCCTCAAAAATCGAAGGCCAAATTCTCTCTGATTTGTAAATGATAATATACAATAAGGGTGATGGAGGGGAGAATAAAAGTTCATTGGATTAGTCAAAGGGGAATGAGGGAGTGGGGATGGGAATAGGAAAGACAGTAGAATGAATCAGACAACTTTCCAGTGTTCAACTATGAATACACAACCAGTGGAACTACACATCGTGTACAACCTCAAGAATGGGAACTTCATGTATGTATATCAAAACACATTCTACTGACGTGTATCTAAAAGAACAAAAATTTTGAATTGTATGTGGACACTATATCTTTATTTTTTATGTGGTGCTGAGGATCGAACCCAGTGCCTCACATGTGCAAGGCAAGCGCTTTGCCACTGAGCTACAGCCCCAGCCCCTAAAAAGAACGAATTTTAAAAAGTCATATTAGGGCTGGGGCTGGGGCTCAGGGGTAGAACGCTTGCCTAGCACATGTGAGGCACTGGGTTCAATCCTCAGCACACAATAAAATAGGGGTATGGTGTCCATCTACAACTAAAAAAAAAAATTCACATATTAAAAGAGCAGCCTGAGAACCCCTAGAGAGGCTCTTGAGTTTCTCTTGAATGTGTGTTCCCTGCTTTCCTAGATAAATCTCTGTTGCTCCTACTGACACATGCTGAAAGTAACTTCCATTGTGTATGTTAAGAAACCCACTTCTCCTGAGTTGAGATCCCCCTTCTGCAGTTCCTTTGGACCCTCTTCTGGTGGTATCTTGTCTCTACTGACAAACACATGAGAACACTTGTTTCTGTTTTGTTTTGGGGGGTGTTGGGGATTGAAGTCAGGGGCACTCAACCACGGAGCCACATCCCCGCTCTATTTTGTATTTTATCTAGAGACAGCGTCTCACTGAGTTGCTTAACACCTCACTTTTGCTGAGGCTGGCTGAGAACACTTATTTTTGAAAATGAAGTGCCTGATTCTAAAATAAGCACATAAAGCCAAGTAAAAGCTTTACATTTATTGAAATTTATCACTTAACACCTCTTCTTTTTTTTTCCTTTTGGTATTGGAGATTGAACTGAAGGGATCTTAACCACTAAACCATTTCCCCAGTCCTTTTTATTTTTATTTTGAGACAGGGTGTCTCAGTAAGGGGCCTAAATTGCTGACACTGGCCTTGAATCCCCCCCCCCCAGGGGAGTACCATCGATTGAACCCAGGGCACTTAACAACTGAGCTACAGCCCTTTTTTATATTTTATTTAGAAACAGTCTTCCTGAGTTGCTTAGGGCCACACTAAAATTGCTGAGGCTGGCTTTGAACTTGTGATCCTCCTGCTTCAGCTTCCTGAGCTGCTGGGATTACAAGTATGTTTTACCATGCCTAGCAATATTATCATTTTGATACCTGAGATTGAACCCAGGGGCTCTTTACCACTGAGCTACATCTCCAGTACTTTTTTAAATTTTTAATTTTGTTTTTTTTTTAATATTTATTTTTTAGGGTTTTTTAGGTGAACACAATATCTTTATTTTTTATTTTTATGTGGTATTGAGGATTGAACCCAGCGCCCCATGCATGCCAGGCGAGCATGCTACCGCTTGAGCCACATCCCCAGCCTGAATTTTTTTTTTTTTTTTTTATTTTGAGAGAGGTTCAAAATTGCCCAGGTTGTCCTTCAATTTGCAGTTCTCCTGTATCAGCCTCCCAAGTCACCATGATCACCATACCTGGCTGACTTTACTATTATTTTGAGGTAGAATATCAGCTCTTTAAAGGAATTATTAAAGCACAACTTGTACAGTATTCAAATTGCAAGGCCTTTGAACTCCCCCTCATCTCTGTAATATTCTTTCCCTATTGAATTTTTATAGACATGCCCAAATAACTGTGAGATAAACCAAGATACAGTGTATCGTCAATGTCCAGCTACCCAACAGGCTTCCTCTTAGCTGATCAGCCTCTATGGACACCACCAAGCAACCACTATTCTGACTTTATCACTGTAGGTTAATTATCGTCTTTTCAACTTTATATGAATGGAATTATATATTATTCACCCGTGAATTTAACAACTTTTTTTTTTTTTTTTTTTGGTACTGGGGATTGAACTCAGGGGCACTCAACCACTGAGCCATATCCCCAGCCCTGTTTTGTATTTTATTTAGAGACAGGGTCTCACTGAGTTGCTTCGCACCCCACTGTTGCTGAGGTTGGCTTTGAACTTGCCATTCTCCTGTCTCAGCCTCCCAAGCTGCTGGAACTACAGGTGTGTGCCACTGTGCCCAGCTTTTTTTTTTTTTTTTTTTTTTTAATTTATTTGTTTTGATGGTGACACCCATGAGATATTGCATCCCTGGCGAACGTCTGTGTAATTTGGAGGAGGGCAGCCCTGGCAGCGGCACCTATACCCGGCATGGCTACATCTTTTCGTTACTTGCAGGCTACGTGATGAAGAGCAGCAAGAACAGTGCGCTTCCTGTGGTATCTGTGATGAGAGAAGCAGAGTCCCAGTTACTTCCAGATGTGGGAACTATTGTAACCTGTAAGGTCTCATGCTTTGCCAAAGTGCACATCCTATATGTGGGCTCCACACCACTGAAGAACTCCTTCCAAGGAACTATAAGAAAGGAAGCTGTCCGAGCATCTGAAAAAGATAAGGTTGAAGTTTATAAGAGTTTCTGCCCAGGTGACATTGTTTGGGCCAAAGTGATCTAAGTGATTCGGAGTCCAACTACCTGCTGATCACTGCCAAAAATGAGCTGGGTGTGGTGGTGGCCCACAGTGAATCAGGTGTCCAGATGATTCCCACTAGTTGATGTGAGATGCAGTGTCCTAAGACCCACACTGAAGAATTCCGGAAAGTGGCCAGAGTACAGCCTGAATTTTTGCAGACCTAAGATGGTACATTTTACCCCACGGAGGGGGTAGCTATTTCTAAGAGTACGTGATGAAAATAACATCAAGATGCCATGGTCTTTATTCAGATACCTGGGGTCAGCCAGTAACCACTTCTAGAAAAATCTTCCAGTAATTTATTATAGGTGGAATGTTATTTTTATGAACCTTTTAGTAAATTGGATTCTTGAGGATAAAGCTTCTCTTTGGGGGAATTCCAACAAACTGTGTAACTTTGGAGATAGCCTGACAGGCCTTTTAAGTATATATATTTTTGCTGCAACAAAGAAAACATTTTTATAAAAAGGAAAAATTATTTGTTTTTTTATTCTAATTTGTTATATATGGCAGCAGAATGCATTACAATTCACATTACACATATAGAACACGACTTTTCAAATCTCTGGTTGTATACAAAGTATATTCACACCATTCATGTCTTCATACATGTACTTAGGGTAATGATGTCCATTTCATTCTACCATCTTTTATACTCCTGGGCCCACTCCCTCCCACCCCTTAGCCCTATCTAGAGTTCATAGAATCCTCCCATGCTCTTCCTCTCAACCCACTATGAATCAGCTTCCTTATAACAGAGAAAACATTTAGCATTCAGTTTTGGGGGATTGGCTAATTTCACTTAGCATTATATTCTCCAACTCCATTCATTTACCTTCAAATGCTGTAATTTCATTCTCTTTTATTACTGAGTAATATTCCATAGTGTATTTATACCACATTTCTTTATCCATTCATCTATAACATGGCATCTAGATTGGTTCCACAGTTTAGCTATGGTGAATTGTGCTGCTATAAACATTGATGTGGCTGCATCACTGTAGTATGCTGTTTTTAAGTCCTTTAGGTATAGACCGAGGAGTGGGATAGCTGGGTCAAATGGTGGTTCCATTCCCAGCAATCCTTAGCAAGAAGAGTGAAGCAGGTGGCATCACTATACCAGATCTTAAACTATACTCCAGAGCAATGGTAACAAAAACAGCATGGTATTGGCACCAAAATAGACCAGTAGACCATTGGTACAGAATAGAGGACACTACCCCACATAATTATAGTTATCTTATATTAGTCAAAGGTGCCAAAAACATACATTGGAGAAAAGATAGCCTCTTCAACAAATGGTGCTGGGAAAACTGGAAATCCATATGCAACAAAATGAAATTAAACTCCTCTTTTTTCTTTTTTTTTAAGGTACTGAGGATTGAACCCTGGGCCTCATGCACATCAGGCATGTGCTCTACCACTGAGCTTCGACCTCAGCAGTGTATCTAAATTCTTTTACTAACATTATGTCTGTCACATTCTTCCTATTGTTGGAGGTAATGGTCTATTCTTTGCTCTCTTTTTGGAAGAGTGCTGGGGATTGAACATGAATGCAAAGCAGGCACTCTACCACTGAGATACATTCTCCAGTCCCCAATACCCTGTTTTTCATTTCTGTGTATAATTATTTTCTTGTGTGACTTGAACACAGTATGTATTTTTCCCTTTGGTGAATACTTTCTACGGTTTGGCTTTTATGAATAAAAGTGTTCTTATTCATGTCTTTTGTTGGATATAAGCACTGATCTCTCTTGGTTATAGAGTAGTTCCCCCATCTTAAGGGGATGCATTCCAAGACCCCTATATTTGTGTTAATCAACTTTCCAGGACTGAAACAAGTGTCTGAGATAGTCAACTAATAAAAGAAAAGGCTAATTTTGGCCAACAGTTTCAGAGGTTTCAATCCATGATCAGTTGGCCCCTTAGCTTCGTGAGCATGGAAGCCCTCCATGGCGGGAGCACATGGTAGAGTAAATCTGCTCACCTCATGGCTGGGAGGTGAAAGAGGAGGAGGAAGGGTTGGTTCCCACTTCCACTTCTAGGGTACACCACCTAAGACCTGGGGACCTTCCCCAGGTCCCACCTCTTAAGGCTTCTGCTACTGCCCAGCACCCAGCTGAGGACCAACCTTTCTACACATTGGGGGACATTTCCATCAAACTATGGGGATGTTTTTTTCTATACATAAAAATTAATAAAATTTAATTTATAAATTAGGCGCAGTAAAAGATTAACAATCACTTATAGTAAGAATGAACAATTATAACAATAAGTTGTAATGAAAGTTATATGAATGTGGCCTCTCAAAATATTGTAGTGGAGATCTCAGCAACATCAGCACTCAAGTTTTTTTTTTTTTCCTTGTTAAGAACATTCACCTTTTCTCTTAAATACTTTACGGCTTGTCTTTGGCGTATTCAAATTCCCAGCATCACTATTTGTTATAGTGTAAATCTAAAATGTCCCTCAAAATCTCACGTGTTGAAAACTTCATCCCCAGAGCACCAGTGTTCAGAGGTGGGGTGATTGGATCAGGGGGCTCTGACCTCATAAATGGATTGATTGATCCATTTATGGATTCATAATTGATGGAATATTGGGAGGGGTGGACACCTTAGGAGGTGGGGCCTAGTAGAAGAAGATGACATTGAGGGTGTATCCTTTAGGGGTAAATTTTGTCCTTGGCCTTTTGTCTTTCCCTCTTTCTTCCTCTCACCCTCTCCCCTCCCCGCCCTGCTTTCTGGCTTCCATAGGTAGGCAGCTTTGCTCCAGGATCTCAGTGCTAGTGCTGGGGATTGAACCAGGGCACTTCACCAATGAGCTTTATCCCCAGCGCTTTTGATTTTTTTTTTTTTTTTTTTTTGAGGCAGGGTCTCACCAAGTTGCCCAGGCTGACCTCCAGCTTGTGCTCCTTCTGCCTTAGCCTCCTGAGTAGCTGGGATTATTGGTGTGCCCCACTGTGTCTGACCTGCCTGTCTTTTTGCTGTTGTGTTGTTTTGTTTTATGGGGCTGGGATTTAACCCAGGGGTGCTCTACCACAGAGCTATATTCCCAGACCTGTTTTTTGTTGGTGGTGGTGGTGTTATTTTAGTCTTGAGTCAGGGCCTCTCTAAATTATTGAGGCTGGTCTCTAATTTATGATCCTCCTTCCTCGGTCTCCCTGTTGCTGAGATGGCAATCACGCACCATTGCACTGGGCTCTGCCGTGTCGTTTTTCCTTAACACAGGCCCAAAGCAACAATGCCAAGTGGCCATGGACTAAAAACTGAAACTGAGCCAAAATAAATCTTTCCTTGTTTAAGTTGATTTCTCTCAGGAATTTTGTCTCCATGACATAAAGTACTGAGGGCCATTGCCAAGTAGAAATGACGCATCGAAATTTCCTTGCCAGCGTACCCCATGTTAAATGGACTTGCCTTGGAATTTCGCTGTTGACATTGCATGTAAAGTGACCCTGCTCAAGGGCGAGGGTGGATCCAGATTTAGGGTGTATCCTGCAGTTTGAGGAAGTATCCCGCTCCTTGGGTTTAAGGCGTTCCCGGTTTAAGACAATATGGGTTTTAGGGAAGTTCCAGGTTGAAGATTATTGCTGCCGGGATTAGGGTGTTCCTGCTGCTTGAGTTCCCGTTGAGTTCTCGTGAGATTCAAAAAGTATTTGGAAAAAAGCCTCGTGGAGTAGGTGAATTGGGCGGCAGCAGAACTGGGATTTCCCCAGAACGTGCGTAGAGGCCGGTGTGAGTTCGGGAATAAAGAATTGCCGTTTGAATCTACAAAGCTGTGTGGTGGCTCGTGATCTTGTGCCCAGCCAAGACATTGGCAATAAAGCTGACTAATGCTACTCTTGTCTTTTAGGGCCATTATTAAGTAAAAAAAAATGGTAGGGGAGGGGTTTTACTGGAACACAAGCACCATGATACCATGTCAGCCAGTCTGATGACTGACACAGGTACTAGGTGACTAGTGGGCACTTAGCAGAAACATCTTGGAAACCAGACCAACGTCAGACAGTGGGACAGCCCAAGATTCCACCAACCTACTCAGAAGAGTACACAATTTAAAATGTATCAATTGTTTGGTTGTTTCTGGAATTTTCCATTTAATATTTTCAGATCACAGTTGATCATAGTAATTGAAACCACAGAAAATGAAACCACAACCCAGGAAGACTACCACATGCTGCAAGTGGAACTGCAGCTTTAGTGAGTACTCCCAAATGGTTTTCCAAAGTGCTGACACTAATCTGCATTCCCACCAGCAAGGCTGTGGGTCCACGACTCCACGTCTGGCCACACCTTGGTAGTATCACACCTTTGATTTCACCAGATGGGTGACATCTGGCAGGGTTGCAGCAGCATCTCATTGTGGTTTTTATTTGCATTTCTCTATTAATTAATGATCTTGAATACTTTTTAATATGCTGATGGTTCATTTAGGTATCTTTTATGAAATTATTAATCAAATTTTCTATTTTTAAGTTGGGTTGTGTTATAGACTTGTAGGAATTGTTTTTATATCCTGAGTATAGTCTTCTGTCACATATATGTGTTGTAAATATCGTCTCCCATCCTGAGACTCGACTTCTCAGTCTTCAGTCTTCTTTTCTTTTTTTTTTTTTTTTTTTTTCTTTTTGTGGTACTGGGGATGGAACCCAAGGCCTGACACATGCTAGGCAAGCTCTATCACTGAACTACATTCCCAGCCTGCCATTTCAGTTTCTTTCATCTTCCTTTTTCTCTGCTGGTGCTGGGGATTGAAACCACTGAGATATACCTCCAGCCCTTTTTATTTTTTATTTTGAGATAGGGTCTCATTAAGTTTCTGAGGCAGGCCTCGAACTTGGAATCTCCTTGCCTCAGCCTCCTGAGAAGCTTGGATTGCAGTATGCAACACCGTACCCAGCCTTCATCTCTTAAAACTGCCTTTAAGAGGGCTGGGGTTGTAGCTCAGGGGTAGAGCGCTTGCCTGGCACAAGTGAGGCCCTGTGTTTGATCTTTAGCACCACATAAAAATAAATAAATAAAAATATTGTGTCCATCTACAACTGAAAAAAAATTGCCTTTAAGAAACCTTTACCTGTGGGGCCTGGTGTGCACCTATAGTCCCAGCTACAGGGCAGGTTGAAATGGGAGGATTGCTGGACCCCACGAGTTTGAGACCAACCTTGGCAACACAGAGAGACCCTAATCTCAAAAAAAGAAATATTTGCCCACCCTAGGGTTATGAAAATATTTTCTTATGTTTTATTCTATTCTAGAAACTTCTTATTTTGATTTTCATATTTAGTTATATGATTCATTTCAAAATAAACTGTGGGCCAGGCATGGTGACACATGTAGTCTCGGCTACTTGGGAGGCTGAGGCAAGAAATTCATGGAGTTCCTGAGTTTGAAACCAGCCTGGGCAACATAGTGAGACTCCTTCTCAAACAAACAAGTTGTGTACAATAAAAGTAGAGGTCAAGGTGCTGCTTTTATTTTGGGGGGTGCTACAGATTGAACCCAGAGTCTTGAACATGCTAAGCACATGCTCTATCACTGAGCCATGCCATGTGGATCTCCAATTGACCTGCACCATTGACTGAAAGACCACACTTTCCCCACTGAACTGACAGGGTTCTTTTGCTATAAATCAGGTGTAAGAAAATCTGGTGATTGTAACTGTGTGGATCCATTTCTGGACTCCTGTTCCATTGACTCATGTGTCTGTCCTAATTACTATAGCTTTATAATCAGACATAACACCTGGAAAATCTAAGCCCTCCAGTTATGTGGTTTATGGTAGCTTGGTGGTAGAGTCCTTGCCTAGCATGCACCAGGCCCTGGTTCTATCCTCACCACTGCAACAAAACAAAACAAACAAAAAACCCAAGATTGTCTTGAGTATGACAGATCTTTTGCATTGCCATATGCATATTAGAGTCAGATTAGAAATTTCTATGCACATCATAAAAAAAGGAAGAAATAGCTGAGCACAGTGGTGTACACCTGTAATCCAAGCAACTCGGGAGGATGAGGCAGGAGGATCACAGTTCCAGGCCAGCCTCAGCAACTTAGTGAAGCCCTCAGCAACCGTGAAACTGTGTCTCAAAACAAAAAATAAGGGCTGGGGATGTGGCTCAAGCAGTAGCGCGCTCGCCTGGCCTGCGTGCGGCCCGGGTTCAATCCTCAGCACCACATACAAACAAAGATGTTGTGTCCGCCGAGAACTAAAAAATAAATATTAAAAAATTAAAAATAAAAAGGGCTGGGGATACAGCTTAGTGGTAGAGCACTCCTGGATTCAACCCTTATCACCAAATAAATAAATAAATGGAAGGAAGGAAGGAAGGAATCAAAGAAGGAAGGAAGGAATCAAAGAAAGAAAGGTGGGTGCTGGGATTTTGATTAGGATTGCATTGACATTCAGGGGAAGAATTGAAACTGAGCTTACAAATCATCAACATGGTTTATCCTTCCATTTTCTATTTATTTCACATTTAATTACTGTCAGCTATGCTTTGCAGTTTTTGGTAAGAGGTCTTATACGTATTCCTTAGCTTGTCCCTAGCTATTTATTGTGATACCAGCTCTTTTAAGTAATACGGGAGTATGCCTGTCCAAATCATAGGTAGAAAGAGAGGACACTTGGCAGTGACAGGCTGGCCTGCTCAGATACTAGGGGAAAAACATATGGATTGCCTTCAGAGAGCTTAGTTATAAAATGTCATTTAAGGGATCAGACTGGAAACATGAAAAGTTCTCTTTAAGAGAATAAATGCCCCTAAGTTACAAGGCCTGAAAGAGTGGATATATTAACATAGAGTGGGAGTGCGTCAAGAGGAGTCACAGAGGTAAAAAGGATCACTGCCTACCTAAACGAAGGCTGGGAAAGTGCACTTTGTCAGGAAGGATGGGACCCCATAGCAGGGTGGCAAGGATGTGTTTATCAAGCTAGAGAGGCAAACTGGCTTTATATTCCCAAGCAGCTCTAATCATTGGGCTTCTCAAAGAGTGCGCTTCCAGGAAGAGAAGGTACTGGTGAAGTGGGTGTAGGAATCTGCCTCCTGCCAGTTGTTTCTTGCTGAGAGCCATAGCCAAGTAGGAATGATGCATGGCATTTTGGGTTGAAAGGTGACCCTGCTCAGGGATTAGGGCGGCTCTAGGTTTAGGGTGGATCCTGCTGGAAATAGGGCGGCTCCAGGATTAGGGCGGATCCTGCTGGGATTAGGGCGTATCCTGCTGCCTCAGGTGCCCACTCCTTTGGAGTTCCCGTTGAGTTCTCCCGGGGTTCTGAGAGAATTGGCGCACAGAGCCCGGTGAAGGCAATGTGTTTCCGGGAAGTGTGGGAGAGTGTCGGTGAGAGTTGAGGAATGAAGAGTTGCTGTTTGAATCTACAAGGCTTTGTGGTGGCTCGGTTATTTTGTGCCCAGCCAGACTGCGGCAGTTTCTTAGTGTAAATAGGTGGTGCTCTGTTGTCATTCCTGATCTCCCAGTAAATCAGTAAGACAGGTGAGCATCCAGGGTACGTGGGTGTCTGTCTGTCTCTCCCTCTCTCTCTTTTCTTTTACTTTTTTGTTTTTTCAGATGGTCTTGCTGTGTTGCCCAGGCTGGCCTTGAACTCCTGTGACTTGGACTTCAGGCAAGCAGGTACCACCATGGCATGGTTGAGAGCTAGGCTCCATCATGAATTTGCCAATATTAGTGCCACATAATGTGGCCTCTTGGTGACCTTATTACTTAAGTGTCCCATCACAGCCAGGTGGAAATGGAAATGGAAACTTAGTTGGATGACTAGAGGCTTGAATTAGTTATACATCTATAAACATACAGGTGTTTGTGAATTAGTTACGTATCAATTAAATAATTTTCATTCACTGATTAATATTTATGCTATGTTTTCTTCCAATTTCTAGAGATACAGAAAAACAAAATCCTTGCCTCCATAGAGCCTATATTTTAATGAGGGAGATGGAAAATAAATACATAGATATAAAAATCATGTCAAATGGGAGCTGAGAAAAGGAACAGAGTGGGGTATCATTGGAAGGTCCCTGTGGGGAGGCCCCTCTCAGCAGGTGATATCTGAGCTGAGCATGGATGAAGTGAGACCAAGCCGTACATGTGTGTGGGCAGAGTGTCCCAGGCAAAGGCACCAACAGTGAGCATGGCTTGAGGAGCCAAGTGAGGAGGACGGCGAGGTCACATGGGTCAGATTGAACAGAACCTCCCAGGCCCAGCTCAGGACTTTGCCTCTAACTCCAAGTGAGATAGGAAGGCAGGGGCCTTCGAGCTGCTCTGACTTCTGTTTTATTAAGATGCCTCTGGCTGAGAGGCTAGGAGGAGTCACAGAAAGAAACGGGGTAGGGGGGTGGGGTGGTACAGCAGCAATCCAGGGGAGAAACCATGCTGCCCTGTACCAGGGGAGGTAGTGCTGGGGGGATGAGAAACAGATTCAGGGTTTTTATTTTTGTAGTTGTTTTTTTGGTACCGGGGATTGAACTCAGGGGCATTCATCCACTTCCCCACCCTATTTTGCATTTTATTTAGACCCAGGGTCTCACTGAGGTGCTTAGCACTTCACTGTTGATGAGGCTGGCTTTGACCTTGGAATACTTTTGTCTCAGCCTCCTGAGCCGCTGAGATTACAGGCGTTGCCACCATGCCTGGCTCAGGGTATGTTTTGAAAGTTGAACTGGCAACTTAGGGTTCAACAACAACAAAAGACAACCCAAAATAAAGTGGGCAAAGACTTGAACATTAATTTTTTTCAAAGGATAATATCCAAATGGCCAGCAAGCCCATGAAAAGATGACTAGTTACAGGGTTGGGATGTAACTCAGTGGTAGAATGCATGTTTAACATGTACAAGGCCCTAGGTTCAGTCCCCAGCACCACCACACACACACACACACACACACACACACACGAAGAAGAATAACGGTGGGGAGAAAAAGAACATTCTTAGTTACAGTATGATGTCACTTAGCTAGATCACGGTGGTGGGAGCACAGCACTGTAAATGTTCTCACATACACTTTATGTACTGAACATACACTTAAAGATGTTTACAATGGCACGTGTTATGTGTATTTTACTACGTGTTATGGTTAGAAATATCTCTTGAAAAGTTCATGTGTTGACAGAATGATCCCAATGTAGCAAGCTTCTGAAAGGGGGCTTTAGGCCATGACTAGGGTTCCAACCTCAGCTGTGGGTTATTTGCTAGGTTAACCCATTGATAGCCGAAAGGACTACTGAGTGCCGACTGCAGGCAGATGAATACTGGCTGGAGAACTAGGTCACTGGAGGTGTGGCCTTGGACTCTAGTTACCCCTGACCCTTCTTCCCTCCCCACCCCCAGCTTCCTGGCTGCCAAGAGTTGGGCAGCCTTTCTCTGCAGTGCCCTCTGCCATGACCTTCTGCCTCACCGTGGGCCTTGAGCAATAGTTAGCTGAGGGCCATGTGCTGACACCTGTGAAACTGGTGTCAAACTAAACTTTTTCTCCTCTAAGTTGTTCTTGTCAGTTGTGTGTGTGTGTGTGTGTGTGTGTGTGTGTCACAGAAATGAAAAGTTGATTAACACAATCATGATTTAAGAAAAAAAAAATGTGAAGGGCTGGGGATGTGGCTCAGTGGTAAAGCATTTGCCTGGCATGCATGAGGCGCTAGTTTTGATCTCCAGTGCCACAGAAAAATAAACAACAACAATAATATATGTACACACAGACATACAGTCTATATCATTTTAAAAATGTAGTTATATTCAGGTTACATTGTGAAAAAAATATATCATTAAAGTAATTTCTTATTTAAGGCAAATCTAGGACTTTTAAGGGGGTTTCAGAGCTGGGGAAAAAGTTGTGAGCTTAAGCCTATATTATAAAGTTAATTTGTCAAAAAATATTTGGCAACTTTCTAATTATCACATATATCATCAGTATTATTCTTTGTGCAACATGGATTTTTTCCACCACAAGGTTTACAATTCTCTGATTCATCAGATAAGAATCCTAATCCTGAACTCAAAAGCAGCCTTACAGAAGCCAGTCTTATCTGACTTGCTAAGACTCAACAACTGTTCTATTTATTTTCATTTCTAACCATTGGTACTGGGACCTGGTACTAAGTTAACAAGTTGTGTCAAATCATTAGTGAACCTGCTAGTGATTTTCTTTGTGCTGTAAATTAAATTACTATGGGCATGAATATACAGAATATTTTGGAACTGACCTAATAATGAAATATTAAATCAGCATTGATCTCATAGGCTATGCACAGATGCCTTATCAATTTATTTTTCAATTGTATTTTTAATGAAGTAGTCATTCACTCATTGTCATTTAGTTTTTTATAATGATTCTACTTTATAAAATATTTGGTTACAGAAAAAGAAAGAATTTTTGAAAAACTAAGAAAGCATTTCTAAAAGCAATTTTTTCAAATTACAGTGTTAAATTGATCTCTAGCTCTGTAGGGTTGCATGTTACAAGATCTTTGAAGTTTTACTGCATTTCAGCATTGTTCTTGAAGAGATATTCTGCCTACAATTAAAAAAGAAAAGTCAACAATTTATAAGATATTTATTAATAGTTATATATTTGTACCATTAATGCTTATAATTTTAAAATAAAAGTATGTAAATTCTTTGCTTCCAAATGAATAATAAAATTCTATTATGTAAGAATAAGTAGGGGTTGGATGTTCTTGTATACTGTGAATTTTAAGCTATTTCTCAAATAACCAGACCCACCATTTCTCTATTCAGGTGTTTTCCATTAAATTTCAGGCAAATCTTATTTTCAGACTGATATTTTAAAAAATTAAACCTCTTACCAGAAAATCCACAGGATCATCGGGTCTGACTTTACAACATTCATTCAGCCCCTGCATGAGGGTTGGCATCACATAGGTCATTAAGTAGTTCCTCAGGGGAACAGACTGAGCCTCCAGCAGTTCTCTTTCTTCCCGTTTTACTTCCTCTAGTCGCTTATTCTAAGAATAGAATGTTTGGAAGAGGCGGAAATGCACAGTCAGAAACGGTAGAACCTCTACACAACCCCGCCCCACTGCATTAGAACTGGATAATGCTAAAAATGTTACCACCTTATGATAAAGATGACATGTTCAGTCAGCAGAGAAAAGACATAAATGACGTGATCACAACTGTCTCGTCATTAGAAAATCAAAAGATGGATCCTTTCTGATACGAAAACATTTCTAGCTGCCCCGGGGAGGAAATAGAGCGCAAAATCACAGGAGTACTGCTGGGGAGTCCAGAGGGATTAGTACAGTGACCATGTTATCCCTGCTCAGTGCGCAGTGTGTGGTCCCCCTCTCTCGGAATAACAACTCCAGATTTCCTTTGAAAACTCCTGCCTTTGGGGCCTGTTGTTTTGGTTTTGGCAAGACTTAAGCCTATTGGGCTAGGTGTCTTCTGCCCAAGGGCATTAGTTAAGGGTAGGCCCATCAGGTGGGCTTTAGAATGAAGCCAACCATGGAAGGTAGAGCAGAGAGGGAGACCCTGTCTCAAAATAAAGTAGCATTTTAGGGCTGGAGATGTGGCTCAAGCGGTAGTGCGCTCGCCTGGCATGCGTGCGGCCAGGGTTCGATCCTCAGCACCACATACAAAGATGTTGTGTCTGCCAATAACTAAAAAATAAATATTTTTTTTAAATGTGGTGTCTTTTTAAATATTTATTTATTTATTTATTTTTCAGCGGGCACAACATCTTTGTTTGTATGTGGTGCTGAGAATCGAACCCGGGCCGCACGCATGCCAGGCGAGCGCACTACCGCTTGAGCCACATCCCCAGCCCTAAAAAATAAATATTAAAAAAATTCTCTCTCTCCCCCTCTCTCTCTCTCTTTAAAAAATAAATAAATAATAAAGTAGCATTTTTAAAAAGGCCTGGGCATGTAGCTCAGTGGTTAGGTGTCCCTGGGTTCAATCCCTGGTACAAAAAAAAGTGGGGTGGGGTGCGGGGGTAACATCTCCCGGGCTACAAGGAACCAGATGTGTGCTATGATGCCTGACTTCCCAGTTTGGGTATCTGGGTTTGCTGTCTTGCTGAGAAGCATCTCTTTTCAGGCAAAAATATCAGTGATGACTTTACCTTGAGAGTGACAAAAAAAAAAAATTGTTTGGCCAGAGAAAACGCTGTAAATAATATTAAAAGGTAGGTGATTAATTCAGAAAAACTATTTGTAGCACATTATTAAAAGCTAGGCTATTTTTAAGAGTTTATGTAACTGCACACTACTGGCCAGGCATTGTGTGCTTTATATTAATTAATTCTTTTTAATATTTTTTAGTTGTAGATGAACACAATACCTTTATTTTACTTATTTATTTTCATGTGGTGTTGAAGATAAAACCCAGTGCCTCATACATGCTAGGCAAGAGCTCTACCACTGAGCCATAACCCTAGCCCCTTAATTAATGTTTTAATCAGGTACAACTTCATGAAGTAGGTGCTATCATTGTTCCCACATTATTCATTTATAATTTTTATTTATTTTTATAGCACTTTGATCAAATCCAGGGCTTTATAATGCTAGTGAGCACTCTACCACTGCGAGTCACATCTCTAGGCCTGAATACCCATTTTACAGATAGAGAAATTGAGGTACAAAGGTAACTGTCAGGGCCACATACCTACAAAGAGAGTAAAGTGGGATTTGAGTGCTTGGAGCAAGTCTTGGAAGACCAATTGAGGTTATTGCTGTTTCTATTCTATTGCTTTATCAGGAGTTCTAATAAATAACAAGAAAAAGACAGCCTACACACAGTGACAACGAGCAACCTGAAACTTCAATTCCTAACCAAGTTGGAAAAAGTTGTCAAATTAGAGATCAGAGAATGAATCCAAATACAACGTGGTTGGTTCTCTTTATCAGTTTGACATGTTTGAACAAATTTGAGAAAGCCAGGTTGAAGGAAGTGTTGGGAAACAGCCTCTGTTAGATGATGTGTGAACCAGTTTACCCTTGCTGGAGGGCAGTGTAGAAATATGTATCAAAACTGGGGCTGGGGCGCAGTGGTAGGGCGCTTGCCTAGCACTTGTGAGGCACTGGGTTGGATCCTCCGTACCACATAAAAATAAATAAATAAAGTTAGGTCCATCTACTACTAAAAATATTTTTAAAACAACAACAAAAACAAAACAAACAAAACCTTGAACCTTGCCTAGTCTGACCCAACAGACCTTAGGAATTTATGCCAAGGCAATCAATCCATCCCCCAAAGATGTGTGCTGAGGACGTTCTCCCTCCCCTCGTCCTTCCTTCTTTCTAGCCTGCCTTCCTTCCATCTTTTCACAACATTTTTTTAGTGCCTCTCAGGCATTGTTCTGGGCACTGAAAAATACAGCAGTGGAACACGATGACAAAGATTCCTTTCCTCATGTAACTTGAATTCTGTGCAAGGAAAGGGCAAGAAACAAGTTGAACATATAAAATATATAGAATTGTTAGAGAAGAAAGTCAGAAGTACGAAAGGGTGTGTAACGTGGTGGGAAGAGGACGGGTTGAAATTCTACAAATGGTGGCCAGAAAAAGCCTCCTTAGAAAGAAACTTTTAGCAAAGTTGTGATGAGGCAGTCAGTCATGCAGATGGTGTGAGAAGACCAACGGGGCAGAGTTTGAAACTGGGAAAGATTCGAAGTGCCCGGGACACTCAGGACCTTGTGAGTAACAATGAGGAGAATGGACTTTTACCTAACGGAGCTGGACAGCCCATGAGGAGCTTTAAACAGTGATGCCCGTGGTGGAGCTGCAGGTTAGAAGCACCACTTGGCAGCAGCGGGGAGCAGTGGGAGATGGACAGGGGCAGAGAGGAAGAGCCGGGGAGAGGACACCCCCTAATTCTGATGAGACACACCGACCCTCCAGGAGAAGTGGAGAGTGTGGATGGATCTGAGTGCTGTTTTGGGAAGCAGAATTAACCAGCCTTAGTGATCTGGAAAATGAGGCTGACCACTTAGGTTAGATGGGTCAATGGAGGAAAAATCAAACCAAGTCAGAGCACGCAGCCAAATGCAGCACATTCACAGAGGTGTATGCTATTGATCCTACTGGCAGTGCCTAGTTTTTCTCATTAATTAAGCAAAAGACTGAGGATGTCTTTTTAAGATGGTACATATAATGGAAATCCATGTTTGGGGTGTTTCCATGACCCCTCTCCCCCCCTCCATGCTCACTCACCCACTCCTCCCAGCGGGCCAGCTTCTCTGCGGCCTCCATGGCCTCCAGGCGCTCATGCTCAGCCTCCGCGGCAGCCTCCCTAGCCAGGCGTTCCTCTGCAGCTCGCCGCTCGGCTTCGAACTTTTCCTCCTCGGTTAAACCATAATTTCGAGGCTCCCCAATCTCTTTGATGAGCTGTTTGATGGCAAGTCTGTTCTGAGCATCTTCAAGTTTTCCTACATCTTTAAATACGGGAGAGGGCAGACCAACACATACTTATATTCTAGGCCTGACTGCTATTAGGGATATCCTTTCTTATTATTAGCTTGTGATAGCAAATTACACAGATCACCACCCTGAAGTTTCCTCTTCTAGGGGACGACAGTTGAGAATTTCTATCCCCGTGGAATACTTATGATTCTCTGAAATTAAGCAGGAGGATTTGGGCTTGGGCCTGTCGGATTGTTGATCTGAATGGATGGACGAGGGAACGGGCTGTGCTATAGTTTGGATCTTGAATGTTCCCAAAGGACCATGTGTGAAAGGTTTGGTCACCAGTGTGGCACATCAGGAGGTAGAGCCTTTAAGAGAGGGGGCCTAGCTTATGTGGTGGAGATGCCAGATCTGATAATAAAATGAAATTATAAGAGCATTATGATGAAGAACCAGCGCCTGGGGAAAGGGTTAGCCCCCCTCCCAGCCTCTCCTCAGGAAACCTAATTAACCAGGGGTTAATTGGGTTGTAAATAGCTATCTCTAGGAGTCTGGTGACTCTCTCTTGATATGTAAACATATCAAGTTTTCAAGGCCAGAGATACTTCTTATACTTTTGTAAACTTTTTAGTTTTTAGTTTGTAAACTTTTTAGGGATGTAGCTACTAGTATAATTTTTTTTTTTTAAAGAGAGAGTGAGAGAGGAGAGAGAGAGAGAGAGAGAGAATTTTTAATATTTATTTTTTTAGTTCTCGGCGGACACAACATCTTTGTTGGTATGTGGTGCTGAGGATCAAACCCGGGCCACACGCATGCCAGGCGAGCGCGCTACCGCTTGAGCCACATCCCCAGCCCCTACTAGTATAAATTTTAAGTCACAATGCCAATTAACTGTTGTCTAAGTCACGATAACAACGCTCGCCAGTGTTTTCCTTTGTTCTGCACCTGTGAACTACTTATAAAATTTTGTACACGGTCCTTGGTCCTGAAGGTCAGGAATTCTAACCCACCAATATTGTACCGGGGCCCAGAACCTCAGAGCACAGGCTCATCTGGATCCACTGATGGACGAACCTGAGTTCTCCTGCTCTCCCAGTGGTGCTTGATCTGCTGAGCACAATGTCCAGGACACTTAGGTCACTGGGATGTGCCTTTGAAGGAGGTTTGGAGCTCTGGGCTCTTCCTCTGACTCTCCTTTGCTTCCAGGCCATGGGGCCAGAAGTTTGGCTCTTCCACAGGCTCCCCCATGATATGCTGCCTTGTCACAGGCCCAAAGCAACAGGGCCTGCCGGGTATGAACCAGACTCTCTGCAGCTGTGACCAAAATGGACTTCCTTCCTCCCCTCCCTCCCACTCTCCCCTTCCCTTCCTTTCATCTTTTTTGCTTTCTTCCTTTTTGCAGTACTGGGATTGGAACCCAGAGGTGCTCTACCCCTGATCTACATCCACAGACCTTTTATTTTTTATTCTGAGACAGGGTCTTACTAAATTGCCAAACTGGCCTTGAACTTGGGATCCTCCTGAGTAATTGTCATTATAATTGTGTGTCATGAGGGCTAGGGATGTGCGCACTCGCCTGGCAAGCGTGCGGCCCGGGTTCGATCCTCAGCACCACATACAAACAAAGATGTTGTGTCTGCCGAAAACTAAAAAATAAATATTAAAAAAAAATAATTGTGTGTCATGATGCCTGGCTTGTTATGATTTTATTTTATTTGGTACCAGGGATTGAACCCAGAGGCATTTAACCACCGAGCCACATCCCCAATCCTCCTTATTTTTTATATTGGCACAGGGTCATGCTAAGTTTCCCAGGCTGGTCAGGATCTTGCGATCCCCCTGCCTCAGCCTCCTGAGTTGCTGGGATCACAGGTGTGTGCCACTGTGTCCGGCTCATGCTTGGGTTTTCCTGGGAGGTTTCTGCAGAGAATGGAAGGTAGTGCACACCTGGCAACTGCTTGCTGCATTCTCACCTGCAGCCGCTGCTGTGCCTGACCTTGATCTAGACTAGAGACACAGCAGGTTCTAATAGAAGAGGGGAGGATCAGGGCCAGTGCATTAGAGAGTGAGCAGAAAAAGCGAAATACAGGCCCAACCTGCCACCTCCCCATTGCCTGACCTCTAAAATTCAGATGTACTCCCTGATGTCTCTAAGTAATCACAACCTTGATGTCACTAAGTGCCCTCAAGTGTTTCTTAATGGATTCCGTTTTAGTGGAGTATGATCTGCTAAATAATCTGCAACATCCACCTCGACCCTTGGAGCTGGGTAGCTGCTGTTGGGCCCCGTGATATCTGACCGGACCTCAACCAGCAAAGTTGCCTGTCTAGGAATGTGGTGTTGGGACACAGAGCTGTCTGGCTCGACTCCCAGATAGCAAGGCAACTCCAGGGTTACGGTGGCCTCAGTCCGCTGTGGGCCAGACAGGAGGAGGAGTACACTGGTCTACAGAGGGTGTGGTCCAAAGAGAGATGGGATAAAAGACCCACAGAGAAGTGGACTCCTGAGATGCAGAGAATGTGCTTCCCAGCATCTTTCCAGGTCCTGTTGCAGACCCTTATGAGGCCAGCCTGCATTCCTGACCTTCAGACACCCCCCCCCCCCAACGCCCACACCATGATCCGCTTCTCCCTTTGCTTTTCCTTTATCTCCCAGTTGTCAGTGTGGACATGAGGCTCGGTGCAATGGGCACGGACAGGACGGGCAGGAACACCACGGTCACTCATTCCTTCCTCCACCCACCTCGGTTTCTCCTCAGTGTTTCTCCTCAGGTCCTCCTGATCTTTCTTTCTATAAATAATTTTTTAGGCTTTACTGAAAAGATGACAATGACTATTTTTCTGAAATTCACCATTTTTTCCCTAGTTCTTCAGGTAAACAGTTTGACTTTCATATTAGTAGCTCTTACATATAAAGTGTGTTCCTTGTGCAGAAACACATGGGAACGATGGCAAACCCCAATCAATGCTGAGGGTGTAAAACAGAGAAGAAGACTTTACAGACTTGTATATATATTTTTTTTCTTTTCCAGTATTGGGTGTTGAAATCAGAAGCACTTTACCACTGAGCTACATCCCTAGCCCTTTTTGAGACGGGGCCTTGCTAAGTTGCTGCTGAGGCTGCCTCAGACTTGTGACCCTCCTGCCTCAGCCTCCTGAGTTGCAGGGACTATAGGTGTGTGCCACTGTTTCCAGCTTATTTTTCTGTTTCTCAATAGTGCATCCCGTTATGCCTTAGTATGGATAAACTCCTTCAATGCACCAGGCACTTTATCCCTCATCTCTACCATTCATAACAAGCCTCCAGAGTTGGTTATTTTCCTATTTCACTGATGAGAGAACAGAGCCAGAGCTGGATGAGCCCTCTGTCCCCACGGTCTCTTAGTTGTAAGCCTAACAGTACTCCAGGTTCCAAATGTATCCTATCTGCCAGGTTTGTTTTCCCCAAACCCAGAGAAGAAGTATCAAGAGCCAGAAAACTAGAAAGAAAACTGAAGGTTCGCTGAGCCAAGGGAAGCCGGACAGCTGTGAGGTGGGAGGGGACAGGAGTGTGGGGAGAGGCTGATGCAGACCCGGGTTCTTGAGCAGTGCTGCGTGCTGGGCTGAGCTGTGTGTTGTGGGAAACAGAAGGTGAGTCTGAGGTCTGTGAAAAGCGCCACTGCCTGGCAAGCAATGGGGACAGAACAGTGCCCCAAGAAACCTGGAGGAAGGGTCCAAAGCCACCAGTAATAAGAATGCATTTCTCCAAAATGCCTTTTAAAAAATAGGCCGATCTGGCTTCCATTTCATATGTACCCCTATGTTTTCCTATAATTCTTCCCCACCACCGTGTCCCCTGGTGGAACAACAGCCCAGAGGAGTGCCAGTCCACCTGTGGCTCCCTGAGCCCCAGCACAAGGTTATACCCCACACTCCTCATCCCCACCATCCCCGTCAGACGTGCACCCCGGTTGCCAGGGGTATCTGGGTCTGAACATTCACATCCCCCTGCAGTTCATTTCATACCAATATGTATTGGGTGGATTTCTATTTCATCAAAATAGTTTAAGACAGTCTCATCTTCAATATTCATGTCCCGGTAGTTGCTTAGCGCCCGGAGGAAGCGGTCCTGGCTATAGTGGGTTCCCGCCACAACGGACTCGGGAAGGTTCATCACCCGCTCCTTCAGGAACTCATCGGAGGCATCCAGTGAACACACGAATTCTGCGGAGAGGGAGAAGCTCTGGAGTTGGCCCAGCACCACAGAGCTGTGTATTTGTTGAGTGAATGTGAGATCAGAGTGTGGGTCAGAGGAATAAGCTTCCCAAGGGAAGTCGCTATTCCTGATATTCTCAACAATAGCACCAGCAGACATGAGTCCCAGGACACAGGTGGCCAAGTGCATCCCCAAAACATGCTACCCACAGAAGCCCGCTAAGCTTGGGAATCATCGATTTCTGCTCTGATTGTCTGGTTCACACCTCATTTACTTGCACTCTAAGAGCTCACTAGAGTGGAAAGTTAAGTGTATCAGGAAGGCCTAGAGGACGGTGTGCCCATGGTGTGTGAGGAACAGGTGTGAACAGGGCCTGGGGCTGCCACCTGTGTTAACAGTGGAAATAAAGGCTGAGGCCTTGGCTGTGGAATGGGACCCTACAAATCCATAATAGTCGGATTCTACTACTGTTCTCATCTGTTTTGCTCATCATTGGCCATTGGTTTTCATGATTTTCATGAGTAGTACATTTTGAAAAGGGAGACACTTAAATTCCTAAATTCTTGTATAATACTTAAATCAAAATTCTGTCAATAAATTTATTGGAAATTGAATCTATTTAAGTTCTAGGATGTTAGAAATCTAGGTAGAAAGTTACTTTGTTAATAATCGAAGAATTTCAAAATATGTGTAATACTATCTCTTTTTTTTCCCCCAAGTGATTGGGAGATTGAAATATTTCTAATAGTGAGTATTATACTTGATTCTCCAATTTTCAAAGGACTTTACTGTGATAAAATATACTTACCAGTAGGTGATTTTTTTTCTTTTTTTTTTAAATTTTTTAATTTTTTTTTTTTTTTTTTAGTTCTCGGCGGACACAACATCTTTGTTGGCATGTGGTGCTGAGGATCGAACACGGGCCGCACGCATGCCAGGCAAGCGCGCTACCGCTTGAGCCACATCCCCAGCCCCGGTGATTTTTTTCAAAGTTCCTTTTTTCCACATTTTTTATTCTTGCATTAAAGTTGTACATAATGATGAGATTTGTTGTTACATATTTGAACATGTACACAATCACAGGTCTTTATGATTCAGAGAGAACTTCAGGATTTTGCAATATCTCAAGACGATTATTCAGAGCACCTACTGTCTTAACCTGGTGGGAATGAAACTGGACCTGAGCTCATGGTAGTGGGGAAATCCACGGACTGATCCCGGGGAGAGAATGCGTCCAGAACTGATGTCATAGAGTCAAAGGCTTCATCACTGCCGTGAAGCATGGATGCTGTATTAACCATTTTTAAATTTTTCTATGTCTTATGATGTTTTGATGTCTTGGGGGGGCCTCTGGCCTAGAGATTCCCCTGCTCCCAGAGCTAGCTAGTTGTGAGTTTCTGAAGACAGAGGCAACTTACTGGGGGGCATCCAGAAGGGCGCAGGCAGCCAGGGCAAGATGGCAGTGAGGAGGTCGGGGCAGGGCCAGGACAAAGGAGCACGGAGAGGGCCTTCCAAAGAGGTCAACTTCCTGATTGACAAAAGTACTCGTGGACACAACCAGGGGACCCGATCAGACATACACTTCCATACTCATGCTCCTAAGTGGGGGATCCAATAGAAAAACTAACACAGATGTGTGGACAGAGGGGACACCAGTCAGTAATACTGATGAGAGTGTGGACAGAGGAGGAGATAAGGAAAGGAGGGAATTTCAGAGACCATAAAAAGAACAGGCCAAAATTCCCCACCAGACTCCCAGCTCTGGGGCCCCTTTTCCATAGAGAAGTCTGTCTCCGCCACTTTGCAGTAAACCTGCTGCTTGCCTGCTCTCTCTCTGTGTCCTGCTCTTCAATTCTTTGCTGAACGAAGACGATGAGCCAACACCCCTAGATGGGTTTACTTGAGAGCAACCCCCTCTCAGCAAGCCATCACCACTTGACCTAACTCTCATGCCATGTCAGGCTCTGCCCTGCCCCAAATCATCTCAGGGCCAGGCAAATAAAGACCACCTCTGGGCCCCAACTAGCCAACCCTGAGCTTCCTCTGGTCTGCCTTGCTTTCCCACAGAAACCCTAAGAAAGGTTCCATGCAGCCTAGACCAAGTCTGAATGGAAACCCTTCCCTTTTTCAGAAAGGTAAACTGGGGTTTGGCTTTTGGATCTGGTAAACCTGGGTGTCATTCCTGCCACATGGCACTGTGAAAAGGTTCACCCAGCTCAGATCTCACGCGGCACATGAGAAGCTGTTAATCAAGCTGAATTTTATCCAGTTACCTCAGCAAGAGAATTATGACTTACTATGGAGTTTGCAATAAATTAATGAACATTACCCAGAAGTGTTAAAGTCTCATAAATAGGATACTTCTAGTTATTCAAAAAATATCAGTTTTACTCTTTAACTTTTTCCCCAAGTGTATACCTAAATTAATGAGACAACCCCTCCTTTTGGCATTTTGGGTTTCTGCCATTGGTGCAGAGCCCACAGACAGACAATAAACATCCATCCCTGAGGATACCTGCTTTCTGGTGATCTCAGAGCTTCCAGAAGCTTCTCTACAGCTATCAACTGTACCCCTTTGGTGCCCGCTCTAGCAGGCCCTTTCAATTACAACCCTGAAGTAAGTTGCTGAAAATAGCTGCTTTTATTGATCACATGACTCAAAATGATTCCCTATGATTCACGTCATGCGAACTGTCTAAAAGTGACCACAAAACTTTTTAAAGGGTCACAAAGTACCTGCTCATGCTCCACGAATCCTGTTGTGGTGGACACGTGGTTTATGCTTCCATCTCCAGTGCGCTGTGAGACATCTGTGTCCAGACACCGTGGATTGAAGTGCTGCGCCTTAAGTCAGTGGCCAACAGGAAGGCTCTCGCCTGACTGTCTCCACTCAGGGTCACAGGGTCTTGGTACCAGAAACAGGGGGCAAGGGGCTGCGGTAGCCCAGGCCCCTGTGGGCTTGCCAGGTGACTCAGTTCCACACCTTCACCAGGACAGCTACTGGCCACAGGGGAGAGAAGCAGGACTGCTCTCCACTTCAGAACCTCAGTGTCTCTGACATTTACCCCTGGTACACTCCCTCCTTTCCAAGTTTGTGCTTGTGTGTATCTTTTAATTTTTTCCTACAAATAGATCTATTTTATTAAACTCAAAAAGATTGTTTTGGCACAAGAGATGTTGAATACCATTCATTTAAATGTGATCTTGGAGAAATATCTTAAACTTACCAGGTATAATTAATTTATCAAAGGGATGCATTTTGCCTTTGACTTCTTCATCCTCCTCCTCATCTTCCTCTAAGAGAACAAAATATATGAAGTAACATTTATTAACATATTACTAAGGGTCACAGCAAGAACTTAAATATCCTATCTTAATTTGCAAACACTAATGAAAACTAGTCATCAATAGACAACGTAGTTCAGAAATACTCTTGCAACCTAAACATCAATTGATAGATGAATGGATACAGAAAGAGTAGTTCATACAAAGAGTGGAATGCTATTCAGCCTTGAAAAAGAAAACTTCTGCAGTGTGGACGAACCTTAAGGACATTAGGTTCAGTGAAGTGGGCCAGTCACAGAAAAAGTCCTGTGTGATTCTACTTACATGAGGGATCTTAAATAGTCAAATTCATGGAATGGGGGCTGTGCTGGGCTGGGGAGGTGGGGAAGGAGAATTAGCAATCAATGGAGACAAAGTTTTAGTTCAGCTAGATAAATAAGCTTTAGAGATCTGCTGAACAACATAGGACAAAGAGTCACCAATAACGCACTGTACACTTAAGAATGTATTAAGAGGAGAGATCTCATGTTAAGTGTTTATGCTACAATGAAATAAAAACTTTTAAAAAGTTAAAAGCTATGCATCTAACTGGGTGTGGTGGTGCGGGTCTGTAATCCAAGTGACTCAGAAGGCTGAGACGGGAAGATTGCAAGTTAGAGGACAGACATCCTGACAACCTAGCAAGACCCTGTCTCAAAATAAAAATTAAGAAGGGCTGGAGGTGTGGATCAGTAGGAGAGTGCCCTTGGGCTCAACCCCTAGCACCAAAACAACCACTACAAGACCCTAGACATTAAATACCAGTGATAAAAACAAGGAATCTCTGTATTGCTGATCTGTTTCTAACAAAGACAAAAACATACACTTAACACTGGACAACCGGGAACATAAGCCTCAGAATAACAAGGATTGTTTTGCCTGTTTCCTGGAACTGTACACCAGACCACTACCAACCCCAAGAAGGCAAAGCTCCTCCTTCCACTCCCGAACACATTAGACTTCTGTCCACGTATTTAATTTTCTTCCTATATTATTCTACTTAAAAAAAAAAACTTCTACAATGAATATAAAATGAGGAAAAAATCAACACATAAACCTACAATATGAAGAATCACTAAAATTTCTGATTATGGCTGGGTACCGTGGATACCTGTAATCCTAGCAATTCAGGAGCCTATGGCAGGAAGATTGCAAGTCAAAGCCAACCTCAACAACTTAGTGAGGCCCTTAGCAATTTAGCAAGACTCTGTTTAAAAAAAAAAAAAATTCATTGTGGCTGGGTGTAGTGGTGCACACCTATAATCCCAGCTAGCTACCTGGGAAGTTGTTATCTCAGCTAATCAGGAGGCTGAAGCAGAAGGATCACAGGCCAGCATGATCAATTTAGCCAGACCTCATCTCAAAATAAAAAATAGAAAGAGCTGGGGATGTGACTCAGTCATAGTATGCCCCTGGGTTCAATCCATAGTATCAATAAACCAACCCACAAACAAAGCTATGTACCTAATAAAAGGTGAGCCAAGATTCAAATTTAAAAGTCTCTCCATATTTCTTTATTTAATTGAGTGAACAACATGGTTACAATTTATCTGAATATAAATGCACAAAACATAGGAAACACTCAAAACTTACGATTGAACAGATCTTTTGCTTGATCATACGTCTTTGGATATCCATCCAAAATGTATCCTTGATTCCTACAAGGCATAGATTTTAGCTTTTCTTTGACAAATCTAATTACATATTGATCTTCCAGTCGACCTGATAAAAAGAAAAAATATGTTACTGGGGAGCACGGTCTACATGGGAATGAGGTTCTAAACTACCTCAAGAACTGTGTGGTTAAAGGGGTGATTGGGATCCTTTTAAAGTAAAAGTTACGTGGTTTTGATAGATGAATGGATAGCAGTGAGCTGTCTGTAAGAGGAACAGAAGCAAACGTCCATGCCTGCTTTGAAAACTGTCTTGCAATCACAACTTTGGGTGGAGCCGAATAAGACTCGGAGTTTTACTCAGTTCTGGTGGGTTTTGTTTTTTTTAACAGACTTTTTTGTTGAGATGGGGTCTCATGGTCTTGAACAAGCTGGTCTCAAACTCCTGAGCTAGAGCGAGACTCCTGCCTTGACCTCATCTAGAACTCAGGCATGTGCCTCTGAGTCCAGCTCTCCCAATTTTATCTCAGTATTACACTTCTGTAATCCTAATATGCAATAATAAATGCTTCTGTTGTGAGAATTAAGTGAGGTAGATAGTGTTCATTTATGCTGCTAGCACATGATTTATTAAAAGTAGGTGGTTGGCTCTAGGTGTGGTGGTGCACACCTGTAATCTCAGCAGCCCAGGAGGCTGAGGCAAGAGGATCCTGAGTTCAAGGCCAGCCTCAGCAACTTAGCGAGGTCCTAAGTGACTTGAAAGACCCTGTCTCAAAATAAAAAGGGTTGGGGATGTGGGGATGTTACTCAGTAGTCAAGGACTCCTGGGTTTAATCCCTGGTACAAAAAAAAAAAAAAACCCCACACAAAAAGTAGGTGCTTGGCAAAGGAAACAATAGGAATGTAAAGAGAGAATCTATAGAATGGGAGATTATCTTTGCTAGCTACTCCTCCAATAGAGCATTAATATCTAGAATATGTAAAGAACTCACAAAATTTACACTCCAAAAATCTGATCCAATTAATAAATGGGAAAATGAATTAAACAGACACTTCTCTAAAGAAGAAATACCAATGGCCAACAAATATATGAAGAAATGTTCAACATCATTAGCAATTAGGGAAATGCAAATCAAAACTACACTGAGATGTCATCTCACATCAGTGAGAAAAACAGTCATCAAGAATACAAACAATAATAAACGCTGGAGAGCATGTGGGTAAAAAGGAACGCTTTTACACTATTGGTGGGATTACACATTAGTATAACCATTAAGGAAATCAGTATGGAAGTTCCTCTAAAGGCCAGGGATGGAACCACCCTGTGACCTACCTGTACCACTCCTCAGTATTTATCCTAAAGAATCAAAGTCACGTTACTGCAGGGATACACACATCCCCATGTTTACAGCAGCACCATTCACAAAAGCTAAACGATGGAACCAGCCCAGGGGTCCATCAATGGATGAATGGATAAAGGAAATGTATGTATACACAATAGAGTTTTATTCAGATAAAAAGAAAAATGAAATTATGTCAATTGCGGGAAAATGGATGGAACTTGAGACCTTTATGTTAGAAATGAGCCAGACTCAGAAGGTCAAGGGTCATGTTTTCTCTATGTGGAAACTGGAGAGGACAAAAGAAAGGAAAGGTAGGGGAGGCAGGGATCTCCTAAAAATCAAAGGGAGATCAGCAGAGGAAAGGGGTTACGGGTGAGAGGAAGGGACCGAGGGGGGAAGTGCTGGGGAATGATATTGGCCAAGCTATCTTGTTATACTGTGTGCATGTATGAATGTGTAACAATAAATAATTATGTACAACCATAAGGCACCAATAAAAAATGTGAAAAGAAAAAAAAATAAAAGTAGGTGCTTGGGCTGGAACTAAATCTCAGTAGCAGAGTTTGTGCTTGGCATGCATGAGGACCTGGGTTCAGTCTCTAGTGCATGTGCCCCCAACACATACACACACACACACACACACACACACACACACACACACTGCTCAGGAAATATTTGCTAGATTTGAATGATAATTAAACTTGACCCAACTTTCAAAGGCTCTGTTCTCTTTAGAGCTGCAGAAAAGGCTGTGCCCCCACCTCACTTCCTCTGTGCTTGGCATTTTTAACTTGGCCCAGTGCACAGGTCCCTCTCAAGCCCTGGAAGCTGGCAGGTGGACCTGAGGAGGGAGGAGTCTGCTCTAAAGAGGCACAGTGGTTAAATGACAGCATGTTATCTGAGCAGCTGTCACTCTCAGGACACGGCCAGTCCTTCAACTGCTTAACAGCGTGTCTAATAGTAATGCAAGCTTGCCAAGCCCGAGGTTAGAGCTCCACGGTTCCTTCTAACGCTTTTAGTTTATCAGGAAGTTGCTTATATAAAATAGCTTTTAGCCTCTTTTGATATCCTACTAGTGACAATAAAATGATCTAATTAAAACATCTCTTCTTTCTTCTACTTTTCAGTGTCACACAGATCATTAGATGGTAAAGGATTCAGGAAATAATTGTGTCTTTCAGAAATTTAAGTGTTATGACCAAGATAAAATAATGATTAAAGGTGTTATTTAACATAATGAAATTCCTCCAAATGGGTTTACATTACTTCTTAGTAAGGTTGCAGTGGTACAAAGAAATAAAACCATTGTTAAGAATATCGAGGGATTCACTAACATTCAAAGACCAGCTTTATTTAAGCAATCTAGTCTCAGTTTTCAAAACTTGCATCATTATGATAAGGACACGTAATCAGAAATCTAGCTAAGGTCCCTTTAAAGAGCTCCCTTGTTTATTTAAGTCACTGGGCTTTACCATTCATTTCTGTGTTCAGTAAACAACAAGGGGCCTCTTACATAGTTTTTGGTAATGATGGAATGTTTTAGAGGCATGACTGGGTGGGCCAAGCCCAAGGGCCTTATTCTAGAAAACTAGCACCTCCCTAGGCTAGTGTTGAGCTACAGGGCAGGTGATCTCTCCTGTCTGCTTTATTTTTAATTTTAAATAAATTTTAATGTGCATATCTGAGGTTTAACTGTGTTGCTAGGGAATACATATAGATAATAAGATGGTTACTACAGTGAAGCAGACTTGCTGTGTATCTTCTGGTTACTTTCCTGTGATAGGGCTGCTGAAACGCTACTCAACAAGATCCCTGCTAGAACACACTGCCATTCCCTGGAGTCCTTGTGCTTCGGCACCTTCCACCTCTAGACTGTGATTTTGTTTCACTTGACCTATGTCTCCCCATCCCTACCCCACCCTAATCTTCACCAGTGGTTACACTGTTTGATCCTCTAAATCTGTAATTAGGTCTCTTTTAAAAATAAACTTCACAAATAAGTGATACCATGTTCAAGCTTTTTTCCCAGAGCTTATTTCTCTTGGCCTAACGCCCTCCAGTTCTATCCATGTTAAGACAAATGGCAGGATCTCCTCCTTTTCAAAGACTGAAAAATATTCTGTGTGTGTGTGGAGGGGTGTGAGCATGTATGTATGTGTATAACACATTTTCTTTATCCATCCAGCTGTAGATGGACACTGAGTTTGCTCCTGTATCCTGCTTTCGTGACCAGAGCTGCCAGGTTTGCTGGAGTGCAGCTATCTGCACAAGCTGGTGAGTTCAGATCTTTTTGTTACCTGCCCAGAAGAGCGATCGCTAGGTCTAATGGTGGTTCTATTTTCCATTTCTTTAGGAACCTCTATGCCGTTTTCCCTGATGGCTGGACCACTCTCTGCTTTGAAATGAACCAGTACAGACCTACCGGAACTTTTAAAATGTCAACCTGCTTTTTTTCTTTTAAATACCACTAATATTTAAAATATCAATGCATATTCATAATTTTCAAAACAGGATTTAAAGAGAGCTATAGGCCAAGGTTTTCCAACTATCTATGCACAGTGTAGATTTACAAAGCTGTACAATTACAAATGATTTTCCCTTTTTATTTCAAACTCACGGGAAATCCCACTACCTAGACTTAATAACCCCACACATTTTGAAATAGATGAGATGAACACAAAGAATCCAGAACTAACACACTCTGTGCTTTAGGGACTTCAGTTCCCATTTTGGCTGCATTGTTGGGGACAGCAGGCATAGAGTTCTGCCAGGGGCCCAGGGGCCTCGCTGCAGGGCTGTGACATCGCACTGCTAGGATCCTTGGAACCACAGGACAAAGGGTCATGTGAGGGGAAAGTGAGCTCCCTCAAGTCCCTGCGGTGGGTTCAAAGGTCTTGTTTTGTTCAAACATAATCAAGGTCTTCGACCTGGCTTCGGGTAAACATGAATGGGAAGGATTTTTGGACAACCTTGAGGAAAGAAATCTCCCTAAAGTTAAGAGGGTGGATGAACTATTCCCATCTCATAGGAAGTGGTTGGCATTGGGTGCCACATGGGAAGGGCAGTGGCTTGCCATTCTACACACTGCCCTCTCCAAAGGCCACTTCCCTGCTCCCAATCGCTCCTGCATCTCTTGCCCGAGGCTGCCAGCCTCTTTGGCCTCTCTGGCAGCTGGGGAAGAACGGTGTCTCCTGCTAGGAACAGGTCCTTCTTGAGCTTGGGGACTTGGCTACTGCACTGTCTCCGATAACGTCTGTCCTATAACGTCTGTCCTGGGCGTGAAGAGAGCTCAGCTGGTATTTTGTACTATTGTGTTTCGCTAAGTATGTAGATAGTGTCTTTGAGTCCTTGCAAAGACCAATTATGTAAGTCTCTGTCAATAAGTAATAGTCGGCTGTCCTGTCAGCCTGAATATCAGGCATCCCTGCCTCTGTCTGGGGTGGCATAGTTCACTCTCCCACACCCTGTCTGTGGCCTTCCACGCAGCCATAAGGTTTGCGTATACAAGGCCACATACACCTGTTCATTACTAAGAATTCCATCCTCCACCCCTCAACATGGCCTTGCTGGCCAGATCTCCCTCCTCAGTGTTCTCACTGTGGAATGTCTTATCTTGAGGGCTTTCCCCCTCCCCCAAAAGGTGAATGAATATTACCTCCCAAATGCCTTGTGGCAAGCCAGAGGCAATGCAGTATCTTAAGTATTAATCTGTGTTTTCTGTGTTCCTTTGCTTTCCTCTGGGAACTTTTCATGGAATTCAAATCCCGTTTCCTCCAGAACCAGCCATGTTAGAGCAGAAACTGACTCAGACAGGCAGCTGGCTTAAGTGGTTGCTCAGGATCAGCATCCCAAACCACTTTCTCCACCAGCTGGAACCAGCCTGGGAGAAGAGGAGAAGTAGAGGGGACCTGAGCTCAGAGCAAGGCAGGGAGAGACTAGCGACTTTAAAGTGGAAGGGGGCACAACAAACTAAGGAGGAAGAGTCAGGGATAAGAGGGGACTGTACTCAGGCTGGCTGAATATCCTGCACGGTCACACATCCCACAAGGGAGGTGGCAATACTGACACCTAGGACATGCAGTGAAGTCAGGACAGGGAAACTGGGTCCCCAGCCAAGGGGGAGCTGGGCTGGAAAGAGGAGCACCTTGGGACAGAGGTTGGGAGCCAGAGGACATCTCTGGATGGCCGTGGAGGGCAGTCAGGTCCTGTGCCCCAGGGCATGCAGTGGATGGCTACCAGTGCAGATTCAGCAGAACCCAACACGCTAGGTTCTGATGCAGGAAGGAACATGAAGCGCCATTACCCAGCATGGCTCCCACCTCAGCGGCCACAGATGCCTCTGTTGTATCCCCCCACCTTCCGCAGGCTCCACGGCCCTAGCCCAACCCTGGAGGATAAGAAACAGCCACCAGTAAGAGGGGCGGAGTAGGGAGAGAAAAGAAAACAAAGGTGGTGGAGAGGAGGGCCGGAGCTCTGATTAGACCCCCACCAGCCCCCACCAGTCGTACCTCCTGGACCCCTGGACCACTCTCCAGACACTCTACAGTGATGGCTGGAAGGAGGGTCTCAATCAAGTATAAAAATGAGAAGGTTTTCTGCTTTCCTGCTGGGTAGCAAGATCCCCCAGAGATAACTCTCAAAATCCAGTTTGTGAAAATTTGATTGTCAAGGACTTAGAGCAGGAGTAAACACAGGTGTTACTGGCTTCTTATCTGAGAGTTGCAAGAGGACAGGCCTGGAATTCCAGCCAAGGGTGGGGAAAGAATGAACCCAGAGTTTGAGTTTAAACAGAAAACTTCTGGTCTGGAAATGTGCCTCAGTGGTAGAGTGCTTGCCTAGCATGTGGCTTGCTGGGGGCCCTGGATTTGACACCCAGAAACCGTCCTTGCTTAGCATCTGGATGGGCATCTTAAGCGACAGCTGCCATTTTAAGGAAAAAGTTTTGCTTTTCTGTTCAAGGGCATTTCTGAGAAAGGCTCACCACTCCCTTATACCAACCCAATCCCTAACCACCTTCATTAGGACCCACAAGGCTCTTATTCCTGAGCCTGCCCTATAAAAGTCTGGGAACCCAAGCCTGTTTTGCCTCTCTCCAATATAGAGAGATTGTGTACCTCTGCCTGGTCTCCATCTTTCATTTCTCATTTACCCGACTCTCGTTCTTCGATTTCCCTTCAGCATCACCCCCGAGCAATAAATAAAAATAAACAAAGAAATAAAACACCTTACTGTGATTCGTTGGTTCAATAAACTGGTTAATAATTATCAAGTGAATAAGAAAACTTTATTTCTTCCTACATGAATTATTGGTTCATGTTATCCATTTTTCTAATTGAATTTAATGTTTTTTTTTTTTTCTTTTTCTGGTGGTAGTATTGGGGCTGAGCCCCGGGCTTCATGGGGCCTAAGCTAGTACTCCACCTCTGAACTACATCCCCAATAGTTTTTAGTTTTGATTTTGAGACAGGGTCTCCCTAAGTTGCCAAGGCTGTCCTCAATCTGCAATCTTCCTGCCTCAGTCTCCCGAGTTGCTGGAATTACAGGCATGTGCCACAGTGTCCAGCAGAATTTAAAGATTTTTCTATTAGTTTGCCTGAGTATTTTATAAATTTTTTAAAAATATTTTTCTTAGTTGTCAATGGACCTTTATTTTATTTATTTATAGAGCACTGAGCCACAATCCCAGCCTGGTATTTTATATATTAATAAAATCAATTATTTTATTGGTGGCAATTATTTGTTTTCTTGGTTTGTCCTTTGCTTTTTGATTAATGATGTTTGATACCTATAAAATAAATATGAGCAGACATTCGAATTTTGTGTGTGGTGATGAGAACCAAATCGGGGCCCAGCATCTCTTAGGTAAGTGCTCTACCACTGAGCTACCCACTAGTTTATGATTTTTTTTTTTTAAACTTAGAAAGTTCTTTCCCATGGGCTGGGGATGTGGCTCAAGCGGTAGCGCGCTCGCCTGGCATGCGTGCGGCCCGGATTCGATCCTCAGCACCACATACCAACAAAGATGTTGTGTCTGCCGAGAACTAAAAAATAAATATTAAAAATTCTCTCTCTCTCTCTCTCTCTCTCTCTCTCTCTCTCTCTCTCTCTCTCTCTCTCTCTCTCCTCTCTCACTCTCTCTTTAAAAAAAAAAAAAAAAAAGAAAGTTCTTTCCCATCCTATTTTCAGACAGTCACCAAAATATTGACAATGATGTTTTCCTCCCTGGGAGGTGAGATTAGAAATGAATTTTCTTTGTTGTTATCATAACTTCTGGAGTGCTTCACTTTCAGAAGCAAACAGGTAGTCTTTTTTTTTTTAATATTTTATTTTCTAGTTATCGGCGGACACAACATCTTTGTTTGTATGTGGTACTGAGGATCGAACCTGGGCCGCACGCATGCCAGGCGAGCGCGCTACCGCTGAGCCACATCTCCAGCCCAAATAGGTAGTCTTTTAAAACCAGATTTGAAAAGCAGTCACCATTGGCAAACTGTGTGCTGCAACCTCACCTGCATTCTGCTCCATGCTTTCCTTGATGCCATCCAAGAGCTCCTGAGCATCCTCCACGTTCTCCTCCTCCTCTTCCTCCTCGCCCTCGTCCTCTCCATCCCCTACCTCCTTAGGTGCAACAATCGCCTCCTGCAGACCACAGGGATGTTAAAATTGGACAGTGGTCTGCTTTGCTTTGCTCCTCACAAATCAATTGCCCAGTGATCCTGGAGAATGGCTGGTGCCCAAATCAGGAATGTAGTCAGTGACCATGCAAAGCTTTGTCGAATATGTTTGTCTACAACAACGTATGGGAGACTCAAGGTCTTTCCTACTCTGCTTTTAGGAGAATATATTTCTGTGCTAATGCCAGAATTGCCTAAGGGTCAAGTCCTTTCTAAGGTATTTGGTTGTATCTTACTTGAAGGAAACATATTTTGTAGAAATCAAGGACTTTAGGCTGGGGCGTAAATCAGTGGAGCGAGGACTTGGGTTCAACATCCAGCACCAGACGAAGAAAAAAGGACTTTTAGAAATCACTTCTGGAAAATTTTCTCAGTAGCTACCATTTCCAATAAAATGATGAAAAGCAGTTAAGGTTCTGATAACACCCTGAGAAACATACTGCAAGAATGAAAAGCAAAAAACAAAAAGCTTAATAGTATTCCAGTCAGCAGAGAGCAGACAAGATACACTTTGAGCAAGAGCAGGAGGCCGACTAAATTTCAAGGACAATCCATGAAAGATGCTTCTGTTTCACCGAGGAAAGCCCCACGGGAGTCTGGGTTTTCATAACCGGGGCCAAAACCAAAATCCAAATAGAAGAACAAATCTCTTTGACAAGTCAAATTAGTTGCTAGAATATCACAGCACTCGGAAAAGCATCTTTTAAACTTAAAAATCCCCAATAAAGTAGTTTAGAATGTTACCAGTTTTGCTATGGCTTCAGAAATCACATCCTTTATTTTGATGTGATGTAGTTTGTAATGCTTGGCCAGCTCTTCAGCAATACTGGATTTTCCCACGGCAGGAGGACCAAGGATACAAATCTTGATTGGCTGAAAAAGGAGAACAGAGAACATACAGTGAGTCTGAATGATTTGGGGCTACACATTCAGGGATGTGCCTTCTTCAATCTCAGGACCCTGCAGCTGAGGCTCCTTCCTCCATAGAGACTCCAGAGCCTCTGCCTCCAGGCCCTGCCGTCATGGTCATGCTGTGTCATCCTGAAAGCGCCTGAAGGGTTCACGTCCTGGTTCAGGTTCATTCCTTCAGCAGGGATTCAATAGCATTTACTACACAGACCGACCTGGGCCTGGGGGATAGGACACTCGCAAGATTCCCCCAGGAACATCCCAAAAGGACTAAACAGTGAGTGCTTAGGCATCGGGCGCTACCCGTCTCTTCTGTATGCGCCACTGTCACGGGCACAACCACAGCAAAGTGATCCCACAAGAATCCCCATCCAGTGCACAAGGGGCCTGCCTTATTGCCTGAATATGACTTGTTTTTATTTATAACAGTTCTCTACTCTGATTTTCAAAAATACACTTATTAAAATAAAACACCATTTATTCTACTGAAAAACTTGCTTGAATGCTATAGAAGCTCTGTGGCATTCATAACCAGTGAGTAAATGTTTACTTCTAACAGAAATAAAAATATCAGTAGTAAGTAGTCATTTCTTTCAAAATAGTCCAAATAGTTGTGAAGCTGAGGCCCAGTGTTTGCAAGGTAAATTTTAAAATCATGCCCATGAAAAGAATTTCCATGGGTGGGATATCTGTGTGCCGAGTGATGACAGATTTCACCAAGTGGCAGGCAGGAGGGAGGCAGGAGTAGGGGAGGCAACACCAGACCTCAGTCCTGAGGGCCAGACTGGGCCCCTGGATGGTCTGGGTGCAGTCGCCAAGGCCTGAGGCCTAGTTGTCAGCCGGGCAGGTTTATGTGCCTCACTGACCATGTACACAGGATGGATCCTGTCCCTTGGGTGGGCGCACCTTATCCAGCCAGGTATGAAACCAGGAAGCAATTCACTCACTTTTTAAAAATAATTGTGATTTTAATATCTGATTTTATAAATTGGTAAATACTATAGGTACAAATCCCTAATTATTGTATCTAACTTATTTTATTTTTTTTAATTTTTTATTTTATTTTTTTTATTGGTTGTTCACAACATTACAAAGCTCTTGACATATCATATTTCATACATTAGATTGAAGTGGGTTATGAACCCCCAATTTTACCCCAAATGCAGATTGCAGAATCACGTCAGTTACACATCCACATTTTTACATACTGCCACATTAGTGACTGTTGTATTCTGCTACCTTTCCTATCCCCTACTATCCCCCCTCCCCTCCCCTCCCATCTTCTCTCTCTACCCCATCTACTGTAATTCATTTCTCTCCTTATTAATTTTCCCATTCCCCTCACAACCTCTTATATGTAATTTTGTATAGCAATGAGGGTCTCCCTTCATTTCCATGCAATTTCCCTTTTCTCTCTCTTTCCCTCCCATCTCATGTCTCTGTTTAAAGTTAATCTTTTCTTCCTGCTCTTCCTCCCTACTCTGTTCATAGTTGCTCTCATTATATCAAAGAAGACATTTGGTATTTGTTTTTTAGGGATTGGCTAGCTTCACTAAGCATAATCTGCTCTAGTGCCATCCATTTCCCTGCAAATTCTATGATCTTGTCATTTTTTTATTGCTGTGTAGTACTCCATTGTGTATAGATGCCACATTTTTTTTATCCATTCATCTATTGAAGGGCATCTGGGTTGGTTCCACAGTCTAGCTATTGTGAATTGTGCTGCTATGAACATTGATGTGGCAGTATCCCTGTAGCATGCTCTTTTAAGGTCTTCAGGGAATAGTCCAAGAAGGGCAATAGCTGGGTCAAATGGTGGTTCCATTCCCAGCTTTCCCAGGAATCTCCATACTGCTTTCCAAATTGGCTGCACCAATTTGCAGTCACACCAACAATGTACAAGTGTACCCTTTTCTCCACATCCTCGCCAGCACTTGTTGTTGTTTGACTTCATAGTGGCTGCCAATCTTACTGGAGTGAGATGGTATCTTAGGGTGGTTTTGATTTGCATTTCTCTGACTGCTAGCGATGGTGAGCATTTTTTCATGTACTTGTAGATTGATTGTATGTCCTCCTCTGAGAAGTGTCTGTTCAGGTCCTTGGCCCATTTGTTGATTGGGTTATTTGTTATCTTATTGTCTAATTTTTTGAGTTCTTTGTATACTCTGGATATTAGGGCTCTATCTGAAGTGTGAGGAGTAAAAATTTGTTCCCAGGATGTAGGCTCCCTATTTACCTCTCTTATTGTTTCTCTTGCTGAGAAAAAACTTTTAAGTTTAATTAAGTCCCATTTGTTGATTCTTGTTGTTAACTCTTGTGCTATGGATGTCCTATTAAGGAATTTGGAGCCCGACCCCACAATATGTAGATTGGAGCCAACTTTTTCTTCTACCAGATGCAGAGTCTCTGATTTGATATCAAGCTCCTTGATCCATTTTGAGTTAACTTTTGTACATGGCGAGAGAAAGGGATTCAGTTTCATTTTGTTGCATATGGATTTCCAGTTTTCCCAACACCATTTGTTGAAGATGCTATCCTTCCTCCATTGCATGCTTTTAGCCCCTTTATCAAATATAAGATACTTGTAACTTTGTGGATTAGTCTCTGTGTCCTCTATTCTATACCATTGGTCCACCCGCCTGTTTTGGTACCAGTACCATGCTGTTTTTGTCACTATTGCTCTGTAATATAGTTTGAAATCTGGTATCGCTATACTGCCTGATTCACACTTCCTGCTTAGAATTGCTTTTGCTATTCTGGGTCTTTTATTTTTCCATATGAATTTCATGATTGCTTTATCTATTTCTACAAGAAATGCCGTTGGGATTTTGATTGGCATTGCATTAAACCTATAGAGAACTTTTGGTAATATCGCCATTTTGATGATGTTAGTTCTGCCTATCCATGAACAGGGTATATTTTTCCATCTTCTAAGATCTTCTTCTACTTCTCTCTTTAGGGTTCTATAGTTTTCATTGTATAAATCTTTCACCTCTTTTGTTAGGTTGATTCCCAAGTATTTTATTTATTTTTTTTTTTGAGGATATTGTGAATGGAGTGTTTTTCCTCATTTCCGTTTCAGAAGTTTTGTTGCTGATATACAGAAATGCCTTTGATTTATGTGTGTTGATTTTATATCCTGCCACTTTGCTGAATTCATTTATTAGTTCTAGTAGTTTCTTTGTAGATCCTTTGGGGTCTTCTAGGTATAGAATCATGTCGTCCGCAAACAGTGATAATTTAAGTTCTTCTTTTCCTATTTTTATGCCTTTAATTTCTTTTGTCTGTCTAATTGCTCTGGCTAGTATTTCAAGGACTAAATTAAATAGAAGTGGTGAAAGATGGCATCCCTGTCTTGTTCCAGATTTTAGAGGGAATGCCTTCAACTTTTGTCCATTCAGAATGATGCTAGCCTGAGGCTTAGCATAGATAGCTTTTACAATGTCAAGGTAAGTTCCTGTTATCCCTAGTTTTTCTAATGTTTTGAACATAAAGGGATGAAAGTTCCTGTTATCCCTAGTTTTTCTAGAGTTTTTTTTTAAAGAGAGAGTGAGAGAGGAGAGAGAGAGAGAGAGAGAGAGAGAGAGAGAGAGAGAGAATTTTAAATATTTATTTTTTAGTTCTCAGCGGACACAACATCTTTGTTGGTATGTGGTGCTGAGGATCGAACCCGGGCCGCACGCACGCCAGGCAAGCGCGCTACCGCTTGAGCCACATCCCCAGCCCATTTTTTCTAGAGTTTTGAAAATAAAGGGATGCTGTACTTTGTTGAATGCTTTCTCTGCGTCTATCGAGATGATCATATGGTTCTTATCTTTAAGTCTATTGATATGGTGAATAACATTTATTGATTTCTGTATATTGAACCATCCTTGCATCCCAGGGATGAATCCTACTTGATCATGGTGCACAATTTTTTTGATGTGTTTTTGTATTCAATTCGCCAGAATTTTATTGAGGATTTTTGCATCTAGGTTCATTAGAGATATTGGTCTGTAGTTTTCTTTCTTTGAGGTGTCTTTGTCTGGTTTCGGAATCAGGGTGATGTTGGCCTCATAGAATGAATTTGGAAGAGCTCCCTCTTTTTCTATTTCCTGAAATAACTTGAAAAGTATTGGTATTAATTCTTCTTTAAAGGTTTTGTAAAACTCTGCTGTATACCCATCCGGTCCTGGGCTTTTCTTGGTTGGTAGTCTTTTGATTGCTTCTTCAATTTCATCCATTGATATTGGTCTGTTCAAATTGTGTGTATCCTCCTGACTCAGTCTGGGCAAATCATATGACTTAAGAAATTTATCGATGTCTTCACTATCTTCTATTTTATTGGAATATAGGTTTTCAAAATAATTTCTAATTGTCTTCTGTATTTCTGTAGCATCTGTTGTGATATTGCCTTTTTCATCCCGTATGTTAGTAATTTGAGTTCTCTCTCTCTTCTCTTCATTAGCATGGCTAAAGGTCTGTCGATCTTATTTATTTTTTCGAAGAACTTTCAATAGTTTCTTTTATTTCAATTTCATTGATTTCTGCTCTGATTTTAATTACTTCTTGCCTTCTGCTACATTTGCTGTTATTTTGCTCTTCCTTTTCTAGGGCTTTGAGATGAAGCGTGAGCTCATTTATTTGTTGTTTTTTTCTTTTTTTGAGGAATGACCACCAGGCGATGAATTTCCCTCTTAAAACTGCTTTCATTGTGTCCCATAGATTCCGATATGTTGTGTCTGTATTTTCATTTATCTCTAAGAATTTTTTGATTTCCTCCTTTATGTCTTCCGTAACCCATTGATCATTCAGTAACATATTGTTCATTTTCCATGTGATGTAGGATTTTTCCTTCCTTCTTTTATCATTGATTTCTAGTTTCATTCCATTATGATCAGATAAAATGCATGGTATTATCTCCACCCCTTTATATTTACTGAGGGTTGCCCTATGGCATAATATATAGTCTATTTTTGAGAAGGATCCAGGTGCTGCTGAGAAAAAAGTATATCCATTTGATGATGGTTGATATATTCTATATATATCAGTTAAGTCTAGGTTATTGATTGTGATATTGAGTTCTATAGTTTCTTTATTCAACTTTTGTTTGGAGGATCTGTGCAATGGTGAGAGAGGTGTGTTGAAGTCACCCATAATTATTGTGTTGTGGTCTATTTGATTCTTGGACTTGAGGAGAATTTGTTTTATGAATGTCGCAGCACCATTATTTGGTGCATAAATATTGATAATTGTTATGTCTTGTTGGTGAATGGTTCCTTTTAACAGTATATAATGTCCTTCCTTATCCCTTTTGATTAACTTAGTCTTGAAGTCGATTTTATTCGATATGAGGATGGCCACCCCTGCTTGCTTACGAGGACCGTGTGCGTGGTATATTTTTTCCCATCCTTTCACCTTCAGTCTGTGTATGTCTTTTCCAATCAGATGTGTCTCCTGGAGGCAGCATATTGTTGGATTTGTTTTTTTAATCCATGATACCAGCCTATGTCACTTTATTGGAGAGTTTAAGCCATTAACATTCAGAGTTACTATTGATATATGGTTTGTACTTCCAGCCATGTTTGATTATTTATCCTTTTTTTAAAAAAATTTAGTTTGTTTCTCCATGATTATCTTTCCCCTCACCCTCTGTCTTTACCGAGGCACTTCCCACTGATGGTTTTGGTTATTGTTTTTCATTTCTTCCTCGTGTAGTGTTTTGCTCAAAATGCTTTGCAATGCTGGTTTTCTGGCTGCAAATTCTTTTAACTTTTGTTTATCATGAAAGATTTTTATTTCGTTGTCATACCTGAAGCTTAATTTTGCTGGATACAGAATTCTTGGTTGGCATCCATTGTCTTTCAGTGTTTGAAATACGTTGTTCCAGGATCTTCTCGCTTTCAGCGTCTGTGATAAAAAATCCGTTGTTAACCTTATTGGTTTACCCCTGAATGTAATCTGCCTCCTTTCTCTTGTAGCTTTTAATATTTTCTCTTTGTTCTGTATATTGGATATCTTCATAACAATGTGTCTTGGCATTGGTCTACTGTGATTTTGTGTGCTCGGTGTCCTGTATGCATCTTCAATTTGTATATCTGTTTCCTTTTTTATTTCTGGAAAGTTTTCTGTAATTATTTCATTCAGCAGGTTACTCATTCCCTTGGTTTGAATCTGTACCTTCTTCTATCCCGATGACTCGGAAGTTTGGTTTTTTTATGTTATCCCATAACTCTTGGATGTTTTTCTCGTGATTTTTTACCAGCCTTTCTGAGTTGGCTAGACTCTTTTCAAGATGATATATTTTGTCTTCATTATCTGACATTCTGGCTTCTACTTGCTCCACTGTTAGTGATACTCTCATTTGAGTTTTTAATTTGGTTTATCGTTTCCTTCATTTCTAGAATTATTGTTTGGTTATTTTTTATAATCTCTATCTCCTTATAAAGATGCTTAACTTCTTCTTTTATCTGTTTATGTAATTCATTCTCAATGTGTTCTTTCGCTGCTTGAATTTGCTGTCTTGTATCCTCTTTAAGGTTCCATTCCATCTGTCTAAGGTGTTCCTTGAGGTCTTTATATGACCATTTTTCTGATGACTCTAGGTCCTCCTGAATATTTAGGCTATCCTGCATTGTTTGTACTCCTTTTCTTCCTTGCCTTTTCAAGTTTCTCATGTTACTTCTTGTTCTGTTTGACTGCTGAGTTACTGTTTACTCCTATAAATTTATTTGATGCTTGGGAGGAAAGGTATTAGAAGGGAAGGGAAGAAGTCACTAAAGAGAATGAAAGTAAGCAGGTAGAATTCAAGGAAGGGGGAATAAGAAAATTGAAAAGAAATGAAAAGACAAAAGAAGAAAAAAATAGGAAATAAAAAAAGAAAAAAAATTTAAAAAAAATTTTTTAAAAATAATAAAAAAATTAACATTATAATTAGAAGAAAAACATTTAAAAAACAACAAGTAAGAAAAATGAAAATGAAAGAAAAAACCCAAATCAAAAAAAAGAGAAAAAAAAAAACCTAATAAATGCAGTCTTAGAGTTTGATTAACTTCTCTTCCAGTAGGTGGCGCTGTGCCCACCAGCCAAGTTTCTCCTGTCAATACGCGGGAACCAATCACTGTGCAGCAGCTCCTCCCAGACTGGGCAGGTCTCCAATCCTGAGTGCCTAGGGCCTCCTCTTGTGTCTAGTCACTTCCCCACTTTTCCTCTAGCCAGGCCCCTCTCATGGGTGCCGCTCACCACAATACTGGCTACACGCCAGGTCTGCTGCTCCCGGGAGCCCTGTTTTCATGGACGACTGGGCACACTCTCCCACTTTGCCATTCCCTCAGACCCTAAGTTGGTAGAGCTTGGGGCTGAGAATCCTCAGCGAATTTTACTTGCCCTCCGGTAGCCATGCCCCCAGTAGCTGGTGCAAGAGACCTCAGTTGTCAGCACTGGTGAGAGCGGTAGCCGGGAGTTCCGCGCCACGGGTCCCGCGCCACATCTGATTCCCTCGGTCTGGCTATCGCGCTCATAGGAGAGCTGGGAGGGGCCCTTACGGGAGAGCTGGGAGGGGCCCTTAAGGTTTCCCCGATGTGTGGAGAGGGAAGGCTAGGGGATTACACACCTGTAGCCGCAGGTTTCAATGAAGTTATCTCGGCCGCAGTCTGATGACGTCAGTTCTCTGCCATGGTGGTGTCTCTTACAAATGGCGACAGTTCGTTTCCCTTTGCCGGGCGACCAATGCAACGGGTGGGTCCTTACTGTCTCTCCCAAGCCCCATTTCAAACCTGTGGCCACTACCTATGAAGGCTCGGTAGGCATTTACCTCCGTAGGATCAGAAGGGCCGACCAGTTGTTTCAGCCGGATGGATTAGTGCTGAGTCACAGCTGTTTGTCTGCGGGAAGCAGGCGAACGGGAGCTTGAATTCAGCTGATCCGGGCTCAGTGTGTGTTCTGAGAGGCCCAGACTGATCGCCCCAGATCCACGTCAGTTCAGCAATGCCTAGTGATCCTGAGCAAACAGCATTTAGACGGATTACGACTCCCTATGCCCGCGCAGCTGAAGAGGTCAGAGACTTGATCTCTCCGCGCCCGCCGCCATGTTGGAATCCTCTAACTTATTTTAATGACCAATGAACTTTCACTGTTTTAGTACTGACAGCATATAAGATGTTGTCTTTATTTGATTTTTTATTAGAGCTTTATAGTTACACACAGTAGCTGGGTTCATCAGGACAGATTCAGACCCGCGTGGGATGAGATTTCAGTCACTATCCCTCCTTTTCCCTCCCCATTTTCCTTCCTGTCTTCCCTCCCCTCCCCCGTTCTCCTCTCTCTACACTACTACACTTCCTTGTGCTTGTTCATCTATTTATTTATATCTGATCAATTCCTTTTATTTATGCAAAAAGGCATATTTGTGTATGCATATAATACATTTTTAAAGAATCCATCCTCATTGCTTCCCCTTCCCCACCCTCTGCTCCCCTCTCCGTCTCCTCCTCCTCCATTACTGCTCTTCCCTTTACCTTCACTATATACTAGGCCTCCCGCCCCTTTCCTTTATTTCCCTCTAGCTTCTGCATCTGGTCACTCATCTACTTATAAGGAGAAGCACGGCTGCCACAGAGCTCGGAATGCTCCAAGTCCACAGGTCTGGCACATTTCCTCCCCTAGAGCAGACAAGCACGGCAGCCAAGTCCGCCCAGGTTTGCTTGCTGAACATTGATCAGAACAAGGGGAGTGGGATGAGCTGCTGTTGAGTGGCTTCCTCTGTGTCTCTCTGCAGCAGTGGTCACCCAGCCCTGCTAGAGAAGCTGCGGTCATGGGAGGGCATGGCTCGAGACCCTGTCCTGGATGGAGGCATGGGATGCTGCTGGCGGAATGCTTCCTATGCCGGGCCTGGCAGCTTCCTATTCTATGCTGCTAGCCAGTGCCCAGGGATGAATAGACTTTGTCTAGTTTTTTTTTTTTTTAATTTTGAGGTGCTGGAGGTGGAAACCAGGGCCTTGAGGATGCTAGGCAAGAGCTCTACCCACCACCAGCCCTCGTTTAGTTTTTAGATACACTATTCCTTCTATCATGTTCTGTGCAGTGTTGCTAATCAGAAACCATAAGGTCTCTTTAAAGTGTCTTGTCATATCTCTAAGCTCGTGCTGCTGTTTTAAAATTGACCTCCAGAGGAAAACACTGTCTAACACCTAGGGCTGGCTGGGCACTGCCTCAGGATTATCTCCCCATCAGGGAATACAGATACTTACAGGGATCATTATTTCTTCTGCTAAGTTTCTTTTTTCTTTTTTTTTTTTAAGAGACAGGGTCCTGCTTTGCAGCCCAACCTGGCCCCAAACCCTTGGGTTCAAATGATCCTCCTGCCTCAGCCTCCCAAATGACACCAGCAGCACAAGCTACCATGCCCTGTGGAGTATCTTTTACTTATTCTTAACTGTGAGATCGTGTTTCTTAGGGTAGGTACCATGGGAACACTGCGCTTGCTTAGCTGCAGGTTTCCATGAACAGTAATTGTGATAATGGTGACACTTTTTACTCACAGGCTATTTTACATTTTCAAAGCATTTTCTTACGAATGACCTACTTTCATCTGTAGAACACTTCCCTGGGATTAGCCCAATGATTTGGGCAGGTGCTGCATTTATCCGACTTCAGATAGGAGGTGTAGAGGCACTGTGGTGAAATGAGACAATTCTTACTAAGTCTGCACCCTAAGTTTGAATCCCTGAGTAGTTGTGTGACCTTGAAGACGTTGCTTCATCTCTCTGAACCCCAGTTTCCTCATCTATAATGTAGAGATAAGAGTACCTATCTGAACATGAGGCCCTGAGTTTGGTTCCCAGCATCACAAAAACAAAAAACTACCTTAAAACATTGATTATGTGGGGAAAAAAAAACTTCTAGAGCTGATGAATCCACAAAATAGCAGGACACAAGATCAACACTGGTAAATCAATAACTTTCCTACATTCCAATAATGAATCTGCTGGGAAAGAAATCAAGAAAAATATCCCATTCACAATAACCTCAAAAAAAAAAAAAACCACTCGGGAATAAATCTAACAAAGGAGGTGAAATACTTCTATAATGAAAACTACAATACTGCAGAAATAAATTAAAGAAGACCTTAGAAGATGGAAAGACCCCTCCCATGTTCTTGGATAGACAGAATTAATGTTGTTAAAATGGACACATTACCAAAAGCAATATACATATTCAATGCACTCCCCACAAAGTACCAATGACATCCTTCACAGAACTAGAACAACAACAACAGTCTTAAAATTCATGTGGAAGAATGAAAGACCAAGAATAGCCAAAGCAGTCCTGAGCAGGAGGAGAGACAGAGGAGACATCACAACACCCGACCTCAACCATCTACAGAGCTCTAGTAACACAAGAGACACAAAGAGCAATGGAATAGAAGACACAAATCCACATAGTGACAGTCAGCTGACATTTGACAAATGTGCCAAAAATACATATTGGAGAAAAGACAGCCTTTTTAACAACTGATGCTGGGAAAACTGGATATCCATAGGTAGAAGAATGAAACTAGATCCCTCTCTCACCTTGTACAAAAGTCAAATCAACATGGATTAAAGAATTAGGAATTAGACCAGAAACTTTGCAATTGCTAGAAGAAAACCCAGGGTCAGTGAATTGGTGCAGGCATCGGCTTCCTTAACAAGACTCCTAAAGCTCAAGAAATACAACCAAGAACCAAAAAGTGGGATGTCAGCAAATTAAAAAGTTTCTGTAAGCAAAGAAAATGAGTGCCTGAAGAGAAAGCCTACAGACTGGGAGAAGATCTTTGCCAGCTACTTCTTGCAGAGAATTAATATCCAAAAGGGAATTAATATCCATAATATATAAAGAACTCGAAAAACTTAACACCCAAGAAATGAAATAACCCAAACAATAATCTGGTAAAGAACTACACAGACATTTCTCAAAAGAAGAAAACAAATGGCCAACAAAAATGTGAAAAAATGTTCCCAGTAGTCAGGAAAATGCAAATCAAAACTACATTGCAGGGCTGGGGATGTGGCTCAAGCGGTAGAGCGCTCGCCTGGCATGCATGCGGCCCGGGTTCGATCCTCAGCACCACATACAAAGATGTTGTGTCTGCCAAAAACTAAATAAAAAGTAAAATAAATTAAAAAAAAAAAAACTACATTGCACTCCAGTTAGAATGGCAATCATCAAGAACACAGATAATAATAATGGTGGAGAGGATGTGGGGAAAAGATACAGCCATACATTATTGGTGGGACTGCAAATTAATATAACCACTTCAGAAAGCAGAATGGAGATTCCTCAAAAGACTAGGAATGGAACCACCATATGACCCAGCTACCCCACTTCTTGGTGGTTTGTCCAAAAGAACTAAAATCAACATATACTATAGTGATACAGGAACATTTAATGTTTATAGCAGTGCAATTAATAAAAACCAAATTATGGAACCAGCCCAGGTGCACAACAGATAAATGAATAAAGATAAATGAATAAAGAAAATGTGAGAGCTGGGGTGTGGCTCAGCGGTAGAGCAGTCGCCCGGCAGGTGCGAGGCCCTGGGTTCCACCTCAGCACCACATAAAATAAATAAGTAAAATAAAGGTGTTGTGTCCAACTATAACTAAAAAATAAATATTTTTTTAAAAATGTGATATAAATACACAGTGGAGTTTTACTCAGCCATAAAGAAGAATGAAATTATGACATTTGCTGGTAAATGGATGGAACATCCATGGAGAACATCACGCTGAGTGAAATAAGCCAGACCTAGAAAGTCAAGGGTCAAATGTTTTCTCTCATATGCAGAAGCTGGAGCAAAACAAGGGTGGGGGAAAGGGAGGACAGATTCCACAAAACAGAGGGGAGATCAGTGGAGTAGAGAAGGGGAATCAGGGGAGAGGAGGAGGGATGAGGAAAGGGAGGGATTACAGAATGAAATTGGCCAAACTACGCTGTGTGTGTGTGTGTATGAAAGTATCACAGTGAATTCCACCTTTATGTATATTTATAAAGCATAAATAAATAAATAAATAACTGGAAGACCAGTAGAGGAAGGGGAGGAGGGTAAGGGAGGAGGGAAAGGAAACAGGAGGTACTGGGGACTCCATGTGTGTGTGATCATGTCAAAATGAACCCTACCATTATGTATAACTAATAATGCACCAATAAACACATTTATGAAAACCAATCAAAGGGCTGGGGATGTGGCTCAGTGGTTGAGTGCCACTGAGTTCAATCCCTAGTACCCTCCCGCAAAAAAAAAAAAAAAATCAAAACTAAAAAGAATATCTAGTGTAGGTATTTTTCACCACAAAAAACAGTTAAGTATGTCAAGTAATGCACATTAATTAATTTACACATTCCATATTCCACAGTGGATACATATTTTGAAGCATCAGGCTGTATATGATAAATATATATAATTTTTATTTGTTAATTAATTTTTCAAGAAGAATACCTACCTTGAAAGATTCTGAGTATTAAATAACCAGTTAATCCTCTGGCCAGTAGAAAGAAATCGAAGTAGTTTACAGACTTCTGCTAAGTCCAACCTACCCTCCCCTGAAACTGGCCAGACAGTAAGATACCTGGGTACATTTCCTTGCATAGACAATTTTGCCACAATTATTGTTGAGCTCACCATCATGCTCAATTTGCATAACTCTTACTTTCAAAGCTCACTTTAAGTTGTTTAATGTTCCATTGGCAATATTAATGTAACTAACATGCATGTAAATTGTCAGACCTGGACAGATTTGTCAAATTTAAAAAACAACTTGAAGTTAGATGTTTTGATATTTGAAAAAGAAGATACTTTGGTAAATCGCACCCAAAGTCAGTTTCCTTTATTTTGCTTAAATCAGAAGTTTAAATAAGAAATTATTATAGTTACCAATAATCCTCTGCTTTGCTTGTACTCTTTGAGGATATTGTTGATATTTTCCACAAATCCCGTCTGGGCAACCCATCGGATATTAAAATTCTCCTTGACGAAGAGCGCTTCCATTTTTAGGTTGACCAGCAAATGATCAAGACACTCTTGCTAAGAGTTAAAGTAAAATTAGAAATTTACCTTTTTTGTTTCATATTGACAGTTGTAACAGATCCAAATCACTTCAGTTCTTGAAGAAAAACAGAATGCATGCATTAATTAGGAAGTCAGTTCATCCAGAGCTGAGTACTGCCAGGGATATGATTATTGATAACAGGATAGGATTATTGTTTATCTTGTGTGCTGCGGGGGGTGGAACCTGGGCCCTCAGGCATGTGAGGACTGTGCTCCACCCTGAGCTGAAGGCTCAACCCTGAAGCACTTCCACTCCCTTTAAAGCATTTTGGGGGCAGTACTGGGGAGCAAGCTCAGGGCTTTGTATGTCTCAGACAAATGTTCTTTCACAGAGCTACATCCCACCCAGTGCTTTAAAAAAAATTAAATAGCATCTACTTTTCAAATAATGCAGTCCCATGGTTTAAAATCCAAAAGAATGATAAGTATAACAGAAAACAATCCCTCTGTTCCCCAAACATCACCTTCCCAGCTCTGCTCCCCAGAGGCCACCAGTGGTATCAGTTCTTACAGCACCACAGCTGTCTATCATTCTTGGTGGTACTGAAGATTGAACTAGGGCACTCTTCCACCTAGGTTTTTCTTTTTCTTTCTCTCTTTCTTTTTTTTTTTTTTTTTTTTGGTGGAAGAATGTAACAGGGATTGAACTCAGGGGCACTTGAACACTGATCCACATCTCCAGCCCTATTTTGTATTTTATTTAGAGACAGGGTCTCACTGAGTTGTTTAGCACCTCACTTTTTGCTGAGGCTGCCTTTGAACTCATGACCCTCTTGCCTCAGCCTCCCAAACTGCTGGGATTATTGTATGCGCGCCACATCACTAGGCCCCACCTGGTCTTTTTTATTTGTTATTTTGAGACAGAGTCTTGGTTGCTGAGGCTGAAAAACCAGCCTCTACCTCAGAGCAAAGCCTGTCCAAGGAAGGAACATGACCTTTGTCCTTGTAAAGACCCACAGAGCACTCCTAGGCACATTCCCACCCTGCTAAGATGTTTATCTACAAATAACAGGAGAGATCTGCTACGCCAGGTGTCCCTGACTCAGTCCGGCTAGGTGGGGATCCATAGCAACCCCCTAGCAGCCACCAATCAGCATGAGACAGGGAAATACCTGGGATGCCAGATGACCCTTCCCAGTAGTTTATGGTGGTTGATAACATGTTGGGAAACCATGTAGTTCAGCATGAACACCCCTCTTGGTTTAAACCAATCAGTTCAAATGAATACCCCTTTTATACTGACCAATCACCCTTACCCAACTTGTTCCCGCCAGTGACTGTGCTAATCATGTTTTAGAGTTGTTATTTGATTTTCCCGCAGTGTGTGATGATTTGCTAAGAGATGCTATGATGTATGTGGGGGTCCCTGCCTTCTCCAAAGAATGTATAAAACTGCTGCAAACCTGGGCTGGGTTCGGGCCTCTCAGCGTCACCAGTTGCTGTGTGCTCGTGGAGGACTGAGCTAGCTTGCAATAAACACCTCTTTGCTGTTTACATCGATCTTGGTCTCTGGTGGTCTTTTGGGGGTCCCGAATTCGAGCATAACAAGGCTGGTCAAGAACTTGGAATTCTCCTACCTTAGCTTCCTGTGTAACTGGGATTTCAGGCATGTGCCACCGTGCACTGGCAAAATATCACTCTTAAATATGTAAATATGGTGCTTAAGCCAGGTGCCACCCCACGTGCCTCAGCATGTAGGAGCTCCTTAGGAGGCTGAGGCAGGAGGATTGAAAGTTTGAGGTCAGCCTCAGCAATTTAGTAAGACCCTGTCTCAAAATAAACAGGGCTGGGTATGCAGCTCAGTAGTAGAGCATCCTGGTTCAAGCCCCAGTACTTAGGAAAAACAAAAGAAAGGAACAAACAACAACAACAACAAAAAAACCAGATTACATCTTAAAGCAAGCTTAAAGAGCTCACCACCTGACTACAAGCTATTTGTTGTTGTGATGTGATGAAAGGTTGGAATCTCACTCAGCTCATGGAATTTTAGAAACAGGCCAAGGTGAACACACCCAGTGTTTGGGTAGCAGTTTACACATCAGCGTTCACACACCTTCTCTGACTACGGCCTCTGAGGGGTTTTCACAAATGAAAACCGAGGCTAGAAGAGGAAACTGCTTTAAGTAGAGCAGCTAGAACACAAGCTTTGCAGACAGGCCTCCACCCACACCCTCAGGAACCAGCAGGGTTTAGAAAACAGTTTTTTTTTTTTTTTTTAAAGAATTTATTATATACTAACTTTTAAATCCTTGATTAGGTAAGCATTTTCTTTGGGTACTTTCTGGGTTTTTCCAGGGCCGGTGTGTTTACTGATGCACTGTTAGGGAAGAGTAGAGATGTTATTTAGTTTATATAAAACTTCTCAAATGAATGTGAACAGAACTGAATATTTATATACTCCAAAATAGAGTGCAGGGCATAGAGGGTACATAGTTAGTTACTTATTTTGAAAAAATATTGGAGATAGAGATGAGTAAGGCCCAGTCTCTGCCCTGGAGGAGCTCCCAGTTTGAAAAGGGAGACAGACACAGATAACTGTTCCAGACTGAACTGTGGCACGAGGCCCCAGCAGACTAGACCTAACCAAAATGGAGTGACCCATGCTAAGTGCCACCCAATCAAGCTGAAACAGGGAAGCAGATAGACCCAAATAGAACTATTTTTCCCCCAAACAGGAGATTCCTGTCTACCCGAGTCAGCTTAATTAAGGAGATCCCTCTGCTTTAACCCTTACAAAAAAGTAACCTGATGCTAACCCATAAGTGTTTTGCTTGCTATGATAGCCCTGTGGGAACCCTTGTTCTGTTTTGTAGAACGGAGGCTTTCATGATTTCCTGAATTGAGAATAAAAGCTAATTACAACTGTAACTAAATTAGTTATGATTTTGTCCTTGACAGTCTGTGCTCCCCATTACCCCGACTTCACATGCTGAAATCCTAAGCATGTTGGATTTAGGAGGTGGGGATTGGGGAGCCCATCGGTTCATGAGGTTGGAGGCTCATGAATGAGATTAGTGCCCTGATAAAGGAGGCCAGAGAGAGCTCCCTGCCTCCTTCCACCACGTGGGCACACAGGGAGAAGGTGACGTCTATGAAGCCAGACAGCGAGTCTTCACCAAATCTATCAGCGCTTTGATCTTGGACTTCCCAGCCTCCATGACTGAGGGACAAAGTCTGCCAAGTTGCAGTGCTGTGTTATAACCCCAGACAGACTAAGATACTCTGGGAGCATGGAAGAGAGGCCTCTGGCTGGAGGGGGAGCTTTGCAGGAGTAGGGAGGGTGCCAAGGAAGAGATCTAAGCCCAATCTTACAAATGCAGAGAGAGGAGGCAGGCGGGGCAGGGCGAGGGTCACACTCCCCAGGCTGCGAGGTGGTGGCATGAGCCAGCATGGCCTGGAGGTGGCCAGGAGGGCTGGTGAGCCTGGGCATATCCATACTGTGAGAACAGTGTCTCCACACACTCTTTAGGATTCTACTGTGTCATCCGTGTGTCCTTGGTGCAGTGACGTTTGTCCTCTCAGCCAGAGCCCTATGTGGTCCTTCCTGTTCCCCTTGTAGGATGAAGGAAGGCCATTTTGGTAGTAACTCCCCAAAGTACAGACTGCAAATACAGAGTTCTAGTTTTAAGGACATTCTATTTTAGGAGTCCTCAGTCTTATTAGCACAACGAATTCCTAATATTTGTTTAGGGGCAAAGCTATTTAACAAATCACTCCCGAGTGCCGTACCTTGACAAAGTCCTCTAGGGTATGGACTGATTCGTCCACAGCCACCAGGTAATGGAGCTTTGGCACGTGGTCTATTACATTTTGTATCACTCTGCAGAGCAACAGAGAAGAGAAGAAAAGTTGAGGAGAGACAATGAACTAGAATTCACTGAACTCCACCCCCCGACATGGCATTTGAAGGGTTAAAAAATTCTCTCTCTTAATCGCCAACAAAGTTGGGGTTGGGATCATTATCCAAGGATATCCTTGCACCCAAGGATGGCATTTCTCAGGCTGACCACCTACGAGGAAAGCAGTGGAGCCAGCCTTTAAAGTCAGAAACGCCTGGCCCTGGATCTGGGCTTCTCCTAGTCCGCAGCACCTCGCCATCCCGTTAAGTCAGGAAGCCCCTACCCACGAACCTCCCGACTGCTTGGAGTTGTTGTCTGACAAAGTGAAACACTGATGCAGAGAAGCAGTATCTCAAGGAAGTCGCATAGCAGCAGTGACCAAGCCTGAGCTCTCCTACTCTGAATGATTGACTGTCAACATTTCTGAGTGCTTAACTCTAGCCAGGACTGTGCCGAGGTGCTCTGCCACTGAATCCTCACAACAGCCTACTAGACAGGCACTACCACCATCCCTGTTTTATCAATGAGAAAATCCAAGTGAAGAAACCTTCCAATCCCCAGAGCTCTGGAGAGGGCAGAGCAGGGGTTGCGCAGATTGAAGGATCTGGAGAGAACTAGGGTTAATAGAAGTCCATCACAAGGGCCTCTCCACCCAACCCCATTTTAGCTTCCTCTTCAGTAAAATGAAAGAAAAATGCACACATCTAAATGAAACAATAACAGTTCATTTTACATTTGTTTTATATTTAATTTATCAGATTTTTTTTTTTTAGTTTCTTATCTTCTGTTAAGTATTTGGCAATCTTCAGAGAAATTTGGAAGAAGAAAACAGTGTTACTGAAGAGGGCCCCAAGTTCCATAATGAGAACATTTTCACTAATTTATTGGGAGCAAGATGTTGTAGACTGATGCTAAGTATTTTGTCCTAAGAATGTAAAAGAGCCTTTCAGCCACATCTTGAGAACCCTGTTACACAATGCACAATGTCTGCAAAAGGCCAGGGCGGGTCTGGCTCCTTCGCTCCCAGAGTTAATGCAGGCTGGAGCAGATCGAGGTTTGGTGGAGTTGAAACTTTAAGAAATTCTTTAAGAACAATAATAAAAATGAGGTTCAGGGCCTTGAAAGGCACGCACATAGGGGAATGGCGGTGACGTCTGCTTCACTCGCTTCCTGGTAAATCTTTCTGGGACCATGACTAATCACTGTGGCCAGTGGATGAGGGGAGGGCGGAAACCAGCCCCTCTCTGAAGGGCAGAAACTGTTCCCTCCCTGGGAGCGTGCCTGGGGTGGGGAGTGGGTCCCTGGACCCTGGAAGGCAGGGTCTTCTAAGGAGAAGGTCTCAGGACCTGTCTGGGTGGCAGGGTGGGAGCCCCTGGGTCAGCTAAGTTCTCTGAAGAAGCCACATCTGTACTGGAAACCGTGGAGACTGTCCAACCTTTGCTGTGTGAACCCTGCGGCTGTGGAGAGATGATTGTCATTGATCAAGAGTGGACATCATCTTGGGCCATGGTGGGCCCCTTAGAAAACAACCATTTACTTTTAACCTCTGTGTGTGACCTGACATTCCCGTGACTATTAGGTAAACCTCTTGGAATGTATTGCTAAGCCTAGCGACCTCCAGCCCCCTTCCACCCCAGAGTGGAGTGCTGTGAGGTAATACCTGTTACCTGCAGGAGAATCTCCCACTGACCCACATGCCTAATGGGCCCACCGGTGTGTTTGTTGATGTATTGATTTATAGGTATCTTGAGTCAGTGTTCCTGGGCCATGGTCATTCACATTTACCTCAGAATAAACTTAAAGGCAGAGTTCTTCTTTTGAATTGGCACTTTACCTCCAGTTGCAAAAAAAAAGAAAGAAAAAGCTTCAGGTCGACAGTTGGTCATCTGATTTGTGGAATTTAGTTTGGTGGGCCTGACATCCCCATCTCATCTGGACAAAGGAAAGGCAAACTATGTTCCCAGAGTGTACAGAACAAGTTCTTTCTTTTCCAGAAGGGTCACTCTGCTGACAAAGTTCCCAAGAGATGAACCTGAACCTGTCATCAGAAGTACAGGGCCTTAGGGCTGGGGTTGTGCTCAGAGGCAGAGCGCTCGCCTACGATGCGTGAGGCACCGGATTTGATCCTCAGCACCACATAAAACAAAGTAAAAGTGTTGTGTTCATCTATAAGTAAAAAGTCAATATTTTAAAAAAAAATTCTAAAAAGTGGGGAGCGTTGAGGGCGAGGGTGTGGCTCAGTGGTGGAGCACTTGCTGAGCATGTCTAAGGCCTGGGTTCCACCCCCAGCATCATAACAAAGTAAGACAAAACAAAACAAAAATCTAGACATGTAGATATAATTCTCATCAGATGCAAATGGAGATAGTAAGATACCCCCTGCCAGGGTGTGGTGAAGAATCAATTTGACAACACTGCTGAGTTCTCAGTACAGATTAGTTAACAGACTGATACACAAACCATCTAGGAGAGTCCCCTTTCCGGGAGAATGCTTACCCTGCTAGGTCAAGAACATGAATTGCCGGAATTACATTTGTTCCATCTCCAAAAACAGGTAAAGCAGGAACCTCACCCAACCAAGCTATCTAAAAGAAAAAAAAAGAAAAGCATTTCCCCTGGTTCTATGGGTTTGACTGTTGCAGATCACGAGCTCCAGAAGAGCTGACCACCAGCTGAGAAATCCCCTCCAGGAGAGGCTTCATAAATCAGTCCTCATGAAATTTATCTAGAATTCACTCCTCTCAGGAGGAATAAAGTGTAACTTCAGGACATTCTGCTAAGTGAAATAGGCCAGACACAGAAAGATAAGTACCACATGTTCCCTCTTATGCGTGGAAGCTAAAAAAAAAAAAAAAAAAAAAAAAAAAAGTTGATCTGAATGGAGAATTACTAGAGGTTGGGAAGCAGGAGGTGGGTGAAGGAAGGTTGGGTTTGACCAGTTTGGGAAGCTGGTGATGGGTGAGGAGGAGGAACTGAGGAACTGGGTTCTGATGGTAGTTAGATGTAGAGTGGTCCCATTTTCTGAGATGGAGCCCTGGAGGGGGAGCAGGTTTGGGGGTGACTGCAGGATTTAGGGCTGGGGATGTGGCTCAGAAGTAGAGTTAAGGGACTGAGGGGGCAGCTGGACTGGTAGAGCTGGAGTGTAAGAGAGAGCCTGGCTGGTGGGCTAGGTCTGGAGGACACTGGTGCCCGTCCTGGGGGAGTGACCCCGGGAAAGAGCCGAGAGGGAGGAGACCAAAGGTCGGCAGAGGCCTGTAAGGCCAACACTCAGCGGTCAGGCAGGGAGGGGCGGCCGAGAGGGGACAGGACAGGGAGTTTTCTGTTGGTTATCCTCTTCAGCTGTCATATTTATTAAAAAATAAATCCAACCAGCCTTTCAACTACCCTCTTCCCTCTCTCTCTCCCCTGTTGTCTCTATCCCTCTTTTAAGGCAAAATTCCTCTTCAACTCCTCTCCACCTGCTCCCTGCAGAACCCACTCCTGCGGGACTGTTGTCCTACAGCCTCACAAAACCCAGTGGCCAACTCTCAGGTCTCATCTGACTTGATTATCTGTGGCATGTGACATGATTTCTTTCCTTCTTTCTCTTTATTGACTCAGCAGTGTGGATTTGAGCTCAGGGCCTTGTGTGTGCTTTGTGAGCGCTCCTTGACAGAGCTGTCCCCAGCCTTCATTCTTTCTTTTTAGATACTTTTTTGCTTGGCTCTCTCAATACTCTTGTTTCTTTTCTTACCTCCCGGCACCCCGGCAGCCTCCCCTCCTCATTCCCTCTCATCTCCCTGGAGCCCCTAAACATTGGAGTGTCCGACTCATATCTTCTCCACGTTCCTTCTCTTTGTGAAGTCGTCGGGTCCCACAGATCTAAAACCTTCCCTTTGATCTCTAACTCTTACGTCCAACCGTCCAACCGCCTACTCTGATCTGTGCTTGAAATCAGTCATCTTCAGTCACAGGCCCAGACTGGACTCCTGAATTCCCACTGCATTCACCCTGCCCTACTCCAGCGCCCATCCTGCCCATCTCAATAGCCTGCAGCCCCCATCCGTCCACTGCTTACACCCAGATGCTTTTCACGGTCCTCTGCTTTCAGTCCCCTTTGCATTCACAGTCTGAGCAATCCCACTAACTCTACCTTCCCTACACACCCAGACCGGAACAATTTTCAGCATCACCACCGTTTCCACTCAGGTCTCAGACCCTCCTGGCTGGTCTCTCTCCCTCTCCATTCTGCCTGCCCCGCTAGGCCACACCCTCACATAGCCGCAGAACAGGTGCCATCTTTTAAAACTTCAGATAGATTGTGACTTTTCTGCTCAAAACAGTCAAAAAAGTCAAAGCTCTTACCATGGCTGGGACCTGGGCTCCGCCTGACTCCCTGAACCTCCTGGGCCTCCTGGTCTTCCTGCTGTTCCTCAAACATAGCCATCACATTTCCACCTGGGCTCTTTGCATTCAAGTCCCACTGCTTGGAATGTTCTTTCCCCAGAAAGCACCTTAGTGATTTCCCTCGTTGCCTTTCCCTGAGACACCACATCTTTAGAAAGTCTTCCCTGAGCCATCACACAGAAGCCCTATCCCTGTTGCGACCCCATCCTGGCACGCTCCACCTTATTCTGTGCTGCTGGGTTTTGTAGCGTGTTTCAACTTCTGAAATGTTCCATATTTGCTGGCGTCTTTGTTTACATCTTCATCTTCTTTGTTTTTAGCTTACCCCACTAGAAGTAAGCACCACAAGGACAGAGGCTTTATGATGTTATTGTGTCCCCTGTACCTGTAAGAGTTGGCACATGGTCGGCACTTAATATTTATTTCATCAATGAAAGGAAATCCATCTTTTCCTTTACTGTTCTCAGCGTGTGAACATAAGTGGTTAATAATGGTAACTAAGCGCAGGTGGTAACGGTAGATGCCCAAGTTTTTCCCTATTATGTGGAACTAGCCACCTTCAATCTGCATTTCCTTATTGCAGCACACTTTCTATTTATTATTTATTTGTGGTGCTGGGGATGGAACCCAGAGGCAAAGTGCTCTACCACTGAGCTCCACCCCGAGTCCTGCAAAATACGTTAAAATATCCATAGTCATTGAAAAGTCCTACCTTTAAAAAAGTGTGTAAGATGCCTTCTTCCGCCCCATACTGAAGTCCGGCAGCAATAACATAAGTTGCAAGTTTTTTGACCTGTTAGTTAAAACAGAACAAAAGCTGTTTATAATGTTTACCAATCTTGTTGACTAGATCATTTGAGAAGTTAAAATGAGCACTGAAGGAAGTTTCATTAACTCTTCCAGGCTTCTTGGGTATTGTCTAGGACAGAAATAATGTTCTTTAAATGGGAGAACACACTTCTGCACTATTCAGGAATGTCTTTGACCACAATTAAAATTTAGTTGAATGCTGGTGCAGTGGTGCACACCTGTAATCCCAGCAGCTCAGGAGGCTGAGGCAGGAGGATCACAAGTTTGAGGCCAGCCTCAGCAACTTAGTGAGGACCTAAGCAACTTAGTGTCTCAAAATAAAAATAAAAAAGGCTGGGGATGAAGGACAGTGGTAAAGCACCCCTGGGTTCAATCCCCTGGTACAAAAAAAATTTTTTTTTTTTTAGTTGGGAATCCTAATTCAATGAAAGCCAAAGCTATTATTTGTAAAAATGTAATACATGAAAGTTTTATCCTGGTACTGGGGGAAGGAACCTTTAAAAAGGACCTTCTGTGAAGTTCTTTAACCACTTAGTAGGGTAGGGGTGGAGCACGAAGCAAGTTAGGGGAGTTTTAGCTGGCATGGATGTTCACTCACCCGACCTGGATGGGCCAGGCACTGTGAGACTTTGCCTCAGTGGCGGTACTGGGGACGGAACCCGGGGCACAGGTAAGTGCTAGGCAAGCGCTCTACCACTGAGCCACACCCCACCCAGCATTTATCTGTTTCAATACTCACCACAGTGCTGAGAGTGGCCCAGGGAATATGGCTTTCTGGCATGTTGGAAGCTTAGGGCAGAGAGCATACCTGGGCACTGATCTTCCTCCTCTGTGCCCTTCCCACTCCTATTCTAGTAAATATGTGACCTGGATGTGCTTAATTAAGAAACAGAGCTGGGAGCAATGGTACTTCTGTTATCCCGGCTACTCGGGAGGCTAGGGAAGGAGGATCATTTGAGTCCAGGATTTTTTTGAGGCCAACCTGGGCAACACAGTGAAACACTTTCAAAATAAAAAAGTAATGAGGATAAGAAAGAAAAAGAAAAACTCAAACAACAAATCAAACCCCCAGATAACCTCGTGTAATTAACTGTTGGCACGATGTTTTTCCGTGTTGCTGATCTAAGGTTCCAGTCTACAAGGAGCAGTCACCTCTAGAGGGCTCATGGGCAAGTGCTCCAGCCCTTTCCACTCAGCCTTGTCCCCAGCCCTTCCAGGGAACACCTGACTTCCAGACTTCCAGAGGCTGCCTCATTTCAGATCAGAACTTTAAAAACCTTTGGTTAATTAGATGGCTTTATGGTATGGATGCGAGGTGTCCCCAACACTCCTGTGTTAATTCAGGAATGATCAGAGGTAAAATAACTAGATTACAAGAGCCGTAACCTCATTAGACCACCCTGGTTTGACTGGGTGGTAATGCAGGCAGATGGGAATGGCTAGAGGAGGTGGGTCACTGGGGGTGCCCTGGCAGGTGCATCCCCCCTCCTACCCCCCACTTCCTGGCCTCCATGCACTGACAGCTCTCCTCCATGACTGCTGCCTCCCACCAGGGCCCAGAGCACTGGAGCTGCCATCTGCACTGAGACCTCTGAAACTGTGGTCCCCATTCCTACCAGTGGAAGAGCTGAGCAAGGTGATCTTGTTCCCGGGTTTCTCCTAAGTGTCCTGGGTAATGTGACAGCAAAAGACTCCCCAAAGGATTTTAAAAGCCCATGTGCATGAGGTAATCCTGCAGATCCTCTCAAGCCCCAACTAGATGGGCATGCATTTGCTTTCTGGGAAGAAATTAAATAACTGTTGAGGTTTTAGGGCGTGGGTGGGAGAGTGCAGCTGAGAATTTAGGGGGTGGGAGATGGCTCAAAACAGAAGGGATAAAACAGAGGAAGATTCTAAACATGGGTGTGGGGGTAATGCAAGTTTTAAAAATGCTCTTTTGGGGAAGATGTTCTGGGGGGTGATATTGGACAAATCACATTGTTACATTGTGTGCATGTACAGATATCAACAACAAATCCTACCACTGTGTATAACTCTAATGCACCAACCAAAAATGTGGGAAAAATGCTCTTTTTTTTTTTTTAACTCATTCTTTCTGATAAAATGTTTAAGGAGGAAATTGGTTTCAGTAAAACATTCTCGTTAACAGCTTTATTTTAGGATGTTTTGAATCTTTTATGGGTGGCTTTGGTCTGAGACTATGGTTTGGGAAAAGGTGCTGGGAACTGAGCAGGCTGAAGTTAGGGTTCAGATGACCCCCACTGTACTTTAAAAGACACATACCAGTATTTTGCTTGAACTAAGGGCTTGAAGGGGGTCTGCTGGGGAGACAGGACCCTTTAGAGAAGAGGAATAGAAGACTTGAGAGTGGATGGTGTGGAGAACTGGGCCTCAAGCAGATGATGACTCTGAGCACTTCCCTTCCTGTGACTTCGATGGGCAAGGAAGAGTCATGGGGGCTGTGGGTGTGGCTCAGCAGAGAGACCTGGCCCAGCAGGTGTGAGGCCCTGGGTTCCACCCCAACACACACACACACACACACACACACACACACACACACACAAAATAAAAAACAGCTAAATAAATGGTGGTGGTGGTGGTGGGGAGAAACAAGAAAGAAAGAAAGGCTAGCATCATTTTAGGCTGGTATCAGAAAGTTAAAGTCTGGTTGGCTTGTTTGAATTTTGGTGAAACTTTGGGAATCCTATTGGGTTACACGCACCATGTTATGGGAGAGACGTTTCATTTTCTTTTCTATGCTAATGTCATCAAAGAATGCAAAATCGGGAATACACATATTGAACATTCTAGTCAAATCAAGTTTACAAATATTTCTATTTTGCCTTTCTTTTTAAATTTTTTTTAAATTTTAGTTGTCGATGGATCTTTATTTTATTTTTTATATGAAGTACTGAGAATCAAACCCAGTACCTCACACATGCTAGGCAAGTGCTCTACCACTGAGCCACCCAGCCCTATTCTGCCTTTCAATAGCTATCCTGTACTTGCTTAGAGAGAAAACTCCTAAAATGTACCAATAACTGATTGATTATAGAAAATACAAATAGAACAAACAAAAAAGCAATTCTAATCTTTTATAATCCACAGACACAGGGGCCTTTTCTATGTTAGGCCTGTGTGACCCAGACAGTGGGAAAACTATTAGCATCAGACATTATTCTACAACATTCTATCAGAACGACAATTCTTGGTGTTGATTCTTCTTTGTTTTGTGTGTGTGTGCTTCAGATTGAGCCCAGGGGATCTTTACTATTGAGCTACATCTCTTTTTTTTTTTTTTTTTGAGACAGGGTCTCAATAAATTGCTGTCTAGCCTTGAATTTGTGATCCTCCTGTCTCAGCCTGTAGAGCTGCTGGGATTACAGATGTGTGCCATCATGCCCACCTTGATTTACGGTATTAATTCTTAATTGGTTTTTGACAATTAGTTGGCAAATGACTGAGATCAAAAATAGTGCATTTATAAAAGATATTAAAAAATTGGGCTTTCAATGTAGATTGGTGGTGGAGTGCTTGACGGGCATGCATAAAGCCCTGGGCTGATCCTTAGCACTGGGAGAAGAAACAAAACAAAACAAAACAAAAAACAAAACAAACAAAAACAGAAGGAAAGAAATAAAGCTGGAGATGAAAAGAATAGATTTTATTATTTGAAGGTGTTTGATTTTTATAATAAATATTAATGATAATAAGATGATATTTCTTTACTTCAGACAACTAGTTAGTTTTTGCATATGATCATTTATTTTAAACTAATGAATTAGACATAAATGGTCAACAATCATGAATTTTAACAAAACAATAAAGTTATGGAATTTGGCACTGGAAGAATATTAGAACATCTAATCTAGCCCCTTTACTTTATTTATTTTAACCCCAGAAGTTATGGGGTGGGTATGTGGCTCAGTGGTAGAACGTTGTCTAGCATGTGCAAAGTCCTGGCTTTAATTCCCAACAGTTAGAAAAAAAAAAGACATCATAACCCCAAAAGTTTAATGACTTGATAATGGTCATAAGCTAGTGGACAGAAAAGGGGATTGAATTCCTAATTCATTGCTAATGTCAATGTGTTTTTTATAGTCAGCCAGAACTGGAGCACACTAGAACTTCTGTTGTAATATATTCCAAGACCACTAGGTGTCACCTTAGAACTATTATTCCACATCACTTAACTGTGGGTCTAGAAGTGGGAAAAATGTAATGAAATCCTTAAGAGGTTCCTGGGGTTCCATATAAGATAAACAGGGATGATGATAGAAGCACCTACTTCACAGAATTTTTTAAATTACACATGTGGTCCTGGAAGCTAAGCCCCTAATGACTTCTCAGCTATTACTACTTCTTCATTACCAGGGTATTCCACCGTTTATGTTGATAAAAGACAAGAAAAATAAAATAATTTTATGATAGATATATGTAAAAATGATACATTTGTTGCAACAGAAGGCTAATAAGCTATTATTATTATTATTATTTATTTGGTAGTGGGGATGGCACCCAGGCCTTGTGCATGTAAGGCAAGTGCTCTACATGGAATCACACCCCAGCTCTAATAAGCTATTATTATTGTTTACATAAACTTCTCAGCCTTCAGTATGTTTCAATAGTGAGTGACTGTGGATGTGTCAAGATAAACTCTATGGATGATAGAGTTTTGGAGTCAGGGGGAAATAATAAAAGCAAATCCACAGGCCTGTTGTCTGATGGGTCTCAGTTTGAATCCCAGCCCCACCACTTTCCCATGGTGTCTGCATCTATGAAGGGGACAGAGGTGTCCGTGGACAATACCACTGTTGTAAGGGGTAGATCAGACAAGGCAGAGCAGTGCCCAGGATGGCTTGGCAAATCCTAGTTAACCCCTGGAAGGTGCCATCTCTTTATTTGCAAGATGAAGTTAATACACACTTTTCAGAATTGTTTTAAGAAACAAATGAGGTAGATTCTGGAATCAGAGACAATGTAATTCCCCTCTTTTCCATTCCAACTGAGTTATCTGCATCTTCTGGACCAGGGGACCCTTGGGATATGCAGACCCCTTGATGGGTGAGGGCTTTACTTCAGTGGGCTAGTTGAGAGCCTGGGCCAGCACCCTAAGGACAGTATATCTTGGGGTGAACCTGAAGCTGAGAGATCTGTGGGTGTAAATACAAGGAAACTAAAACAAAGGTGTTTAAAGAATCGTGATGGTGTGAATAAAGCCAGGAGCATTTCCAGCTGTGCAGACAGAACTCAAAGCAGTAAAATATTACCTTAACCAGGTTGAGTAAATATGAGTGAGGAGGAAGAAGCCCAGGTACACTGCCTCAAAAAACCCTTTTTCTACCCTAAATGTTCTATGACTCCATACTTACATTTTTTCCAAATTTGAGAACCATTTTTTCAGCATTGATGTGGTCTGTAAAATTGGGATGATGCTTTCTTCTTCGATAATCCTCTTCAGTAAATGGGACCTCAGAATCATCCTACGAGAGAGAAAAGGTGCAGACCTAGTATATTAGAGCTCTGCAGAGCTCCGCAGCCCAGAGATGTGTTCTTTTAAGTTCAAATAAAGCTTAAAACTACTGCTCGTCAGTAGGGTAACTGTGGTCAACAGCAATTGTATATTTCAGAACAGTAAGTATTTTAACATTCCCAACACAAGTGATAAATGTGTAAAGTGATGGATATTCCAATTACCCTGATCTGATTACATTGTATAGATGTTATTAAAATGGACCCTATAAGTATGTACAATTATTATCGTCAAATTTATAAAACTAAAAATGTATTATTTTAAAACAAACAAAAAAAAAATCCTGCTTTTTAAATTTTTATTTTTTATTTTTATTTTTTGTGGTGCTGGGAATGGAATCTGGGCTTCATGCATGCCAGGCAAGTACTCTACCACCGAGCCATATCCACAGCCCCCTACTGTTTCTTTTAACAGTGATTTCATTTCTTGAGAACGCTTTAGGCCACAAATTTAATAATTTAAGTTTAATCTCAGCAAATTAAACTTTTACATGTCATTTATTTTGTAGAGACAGTGGCAGGTCGTTACTGGGATTCCATAAAGGTATTAAATCCTTTCTCAGTAGTCCATGTAATGTACACTCCCACCGCCCATGGTGCTGGGGACAGAACCCAGGATCTTGTACATGCTGGGCAAGTGCTCCAACTTTGAGCGACATTCCCAACCCTTATTTTTAACTTAAATCATGTTTTTCCCCTCTTGTCCACAGGCCTCTCCCCTCTCTGCAGTCAATCACATGTTAATAGTAACATTATGTGTGTAAAGGTCAGTCTCGGGCTTTATAAACTGCCTCCATGCCATATAAGATGAAGTATCAGTTCATCCTGGAACTCATGGATCAGAAAAATCTAACAGTCCACTTTACCTGTTCAGCACGTTCACCCCCTCCACAGTCACCCTCTTCAGGGTGCAGGCCTCAGAGGGATGCCTCTGAAACCACCCGCTTCCTGGGGACTCAAAAGGAACAACTGAGAGTCATGCAACTTCCCAAACATCTGTCCAGACTTCGAGGTCCTCTTTAAAAATACACTCTTCTTTATGATCTTTATGATAGGCCATTGATCTCAATTAGATAACCAATCCAAAGCACGTGAGCCCGGAGCGTATGAGGAATACATCCAAAGGAACATAGGAAACAGGTGACCGCCCTGCTGTAGAAGCCCACTTGCACACTCGTGGGAGAGACGGGAGGAGACTCAGATGGCTAGAGCCGAACTGGGAATTGGCAGAGGATTAAGCAGGCAATAGCTGGATTATCAGGGTTTATGGCCATGTTAGTAGTTGAGGTTTATTCTGAGAGTGACAGAGGATATTGAATGGTTTTAAGCTTTCTCAGCAGGATTGCAACATGATCTGAATTATATTTTAACAAGATCTCTTAGGCTATATCATGGAGAATGGCACAGAAGAGTCGATGGTAGGCAACAGCCACACAGCAATTTTAAGTAGCCCAGGAAGCTAAGGGCTAAGGCTTGGGCCAGAAAGTTGCCAAGGACACAAAGAGAACTAGATGGCTTTCTGATACAATTTGGATGACGAGTTAATGGCATTTCCTGATGGACTGGCTGAAGGTTGGAAATGAGGTTAGAACACTGATAATGGGGATGCCCTTGGGGGCAGAGAGAGAGAGAGACAGCTTTTGAGAGGAAGATCAAGTTAAACCACCTCAATTCTGTGCACATAGTAGAAATTTGATGAATACGTACTGAATGATCAGATGTCCTCTTTTTAAACTTCATTTCTTTTCATTTCATTTTTGTAGTGCTAGGGGTCAAACCCAGGGCCTAAGTCTGTTGGGCAGGTGCTCTATTGCTGAGCCACACCCCCAGCTCCAGATTATCCATCCTCTCAAATTGGGTTGCCAGAAAAATACAGAGTACTCAGCTGAATTTGAATTTTACAAAAATGAATGATTTTCTATTATAAGTAGGGTCTTTAATAGTTACACTAAAAAAAAAAGACTCATGATAAAAATGACTTGTTGCTTATCTTAAATTCAAATTTAACTGAGTGTCCTTGTTTATATTTTTATTTCCTGACTCTGGCAACCCTATCCACATGGGGTCTGGAAACAGTGTGATCAGCTTTGCCTTGGAGATGAAATCAACTTGGTAGCTCCATAGACCTGGATAACACGACACAGCGGCCAGCCTGCCTGAGGGACTCTCCTCTGCTCCCTGTGACTCTGCCTGTGACACCCCTCCTTGCTGAGGGCCATTGCCAAGTAGGAATGACGCATCGAAATTTCCTTGCCAGCGTACCCTATGTTAAATGGACTTGCCTTGGAAATTCGCTGTGACATTGCATGTGTGTTTGAGAAAGGTGACCCTGCTCAAGGACGAGGGTGGATCCAGGTTTAGGGTGTATTCTGCAGGTTTTAGGAAGTATCCCAGTTTAGGATAATTTGGGTTTAGGGCGTTCCCGGTTTAGGACAATCTGGATTTAAGGCAGTTCCAGGTTTAAGGTTATGGCTGCTGGGAATAGGGCGTATCCTGCTGCCTGAGTTCCCATTGAGTTCTCGTGGAATTGAGAAAGTATTTGGGACATGAATTGTGTGGCAGAACTTGGATTTCCCCAGAACGTGTGTGTAGAGGCCGGTGTGAGTTCGGGAATAAAGAATTGCTGTTTGAATCTACAAAGCTGTGAGTGGCTCGTGATTTTGTGCCCAGCCAAGACTGCGGCACCTCCTTGTGGAATTTGACCCACCTTCAGTCCCATGGCTGCAGTTTTATAAGGTGAACTGCAAGGTTCTGAGGCAGGCCCTGTTTGTTTGGGTTTTGTTTTACTGTGCTCTTAGATGTCTGCCAGGAAAGTGTTCCTCCGCCAGGCCACATCCCCAGGCCTGGCCATAGGCTTGTATTAAAGAAAAGGGAGATGAATTTCTTTGGCCAGCTGCACTGCAGCCCATAAATTCAAATCAACCAGGACTGTAGATTCTGAGTGGTCATTTCTCTCTTCCTGCTTGTGAGGAGGCCTGGTCGTGCATTTTCAACCTTTGCTACCAGTTGTTGGGTTGGGTTCTTTTGGTCCTTAATGGTCACTGTTACGACATTAATAACAGCATAGTACATTTCACTTTTCTTTTTTTCATAAAGAGATGGATTTTATTATGTGGCCTAGGCTAGGGACTTGAGCAATCCTCCCACCTCAGCCTCCAACTAGCTGGGGTGACACCCGAGTACCCCACTTGACAATCTCCTTTCTAAAGGGTGGCTGACTGTGACCACCCATGTGAGTCACATGCTGGATACTTATCCTAAGTGGCCATTATCTGTGTCAGCCAGAGCCTATCAGTTTTTCTTACTCTGGACTATTTGGTTCATCAGGGTCCCCTCTGCTTTCCTGTTTTCACTCACCCATACAGAAACAAGAACACACAGGCTTCAGAAACAGTTATGACAGGGGAAAAAAACAACCACAGTATATATTGAAATTCTCTTACTTATTGAAATCAATACAAATCAAACATTTTGTCATATTCACCCTTTTGTGTCAAAACTGATTTTACGTAGTTTTGTATTTGTTTGGATGCTTTGGGCTGTAAATCACATATAAGCAAGTTGGAAATGGCCAAAGCACCAGGAAACTCATTTTCTGCCATACATGGGTGACTCTGGGCACCATGGGCTGGCTTGGCTCTGCTTTTCGGTTGCACTCTTGGCTCCACCTCCCTATGGGGGTGGCCATGCCCTGGCAGCAGAAGGGCAGCAGCAGGTCCAAGCTCCACAGGCAGACCTAGAATGTCCACAGAGGGAGTGTGGGGACAAGTGCATGCAGTACTGAATACATGGCATACGTTAAGGGCACCTGAGTGGAAAACCACTCTTCTTGTGCTGGGCATGTGAGTGGTAAACCACTTATCCTGTAGGCACAGCCCTGGGTGTGAGGCCACATGTTGTGATCCCATCACTTGTTCCATAGGCCGCTCCTCCGTTGGTCACCTCAAGGACAGTTGGCCTGGGGGCTGGGGATGTGGCTCAGGCGGTAGCGCGCTCGTCTGGCATGCGTGCGGCCCGGGTTCGATCCTCAGCACCATATACCAACAAAGATGTTGTGTCCGCCGAGAACTAAAAAATAAATATTAAAAATTCTCTCTCTCACACTCTCTCTCCTCTCTCACTCTCTCTTAAAAAAATTTAAAAAAAAGGACAGTTGGCCAGAAATTGCATTGGTGGCTGCCTGTAATCTGCTCACCTACTGCATAAACGTATATACATGGTAATTGCACAATAAAATCAGACCTGCTTTTTGCTTGGTCTCCTGAGGTCTTGATTTGTGACTTTGCAGCCACTCTCTCCTCTACCCTGTTCTGTGGACCTCCTCGCTGGATGAGAGAGACCCCATGCAAAGGAGAAGGACTGCATCCTCACAGAGGACTCCGTTAATCAAGGAGGAGCCATACCCAGAGTCTCAGCTGGCTTCCTATGCTGAGACTGGACCTTGCTGGTCTCCCAGCACATGGCTAGACCACACACCCTGGCTCTCCTGCAGCAGGTGTGCTGAGGTGGGTAGGTCGAGGTCACCGGGATTCACAGAAGTGACGAGCACCTTGACCTAGCTTGGTTCATAAAGTTCCCTGTGGCTCTACACAGCCTGGGAGGCTTCTGGAAAGTGGCTGAGCCAGCTGAAGGAGCCCCAGTCCCCAGTCAGAGTTCAAAGGAGAATTAATCATCAGGGGCACCTGTTTTACATTTCACATGTGCAAGAAATGAATTTCCAGCAGGGTGCAGTGGTGCCCACCTGTAATCCTGCTGAGGCAGGAGGATTGCAAGGTTGAGGCCAGCCTTGGCAAATTAATGAGAGCCTGTCTCAAAAAACAAAACAAAACAAAACCACAAAATAACAGTGTGGGCATTGTAGTTCAGTGGTAGAGCACTTGACTAGCATGGCTGAGATCTAGGGTTCAATCCCCAGTACTGCAAAAACTTCCACCATGTTTAAGCCATTTTGCATTTTGGGGGGTTGGTTTGTTACAGAATCAAGTTGTTGTCCACCCCTTAAACAGTTGTTGGCAAGAAGAATGGACCATCATGGTGGGTCTGGATCAGCTGGGAGCTGGGGCAGTTTCCCTTCCTTGGGTCTATGGATAGTGTGGACATCTGAACAAATCCAGGCTCTGCTGGCCAGGATGGCATAGGAAGCCAGTCACATCCACACGGCCCTGCGTTCCCCCTTCCCTTCTGCGTGGCATGATGCAGTCGTGACTTGGCACAGTCCTCTGACTCTAGTGAACCACGGTACACCAGGGTCCTGGCAGGAAAGCATATACCTTCTCGCATGGGCATCTGAGTGCAGTTTAACAACAGGGCTATTAAGGAAGATGTGGGCAGGAGGCAGGGGAAGCCCCATGCCTGCAGCCATGACCATGATGCTCTGCACCACTCCTAAGTCCGAAAGTGTCAAGGAGCAAGTGATTAGAGCCTGGTGACAAAGTCGGGTGCCACAGGAGCAGCAGCCTGATGAGGGACAGCCCACCAGCAGCAACTCTTCGGAAGGGCACGGGGCGAGCAGATACCCTGACTCATTGTTGTTGTTTCTTCCTTCCTCTGGCCAGTGTGTCCCTTGGCCACACAGAGGTGGGAGCCCAGGACAAGGCTGCCTGCTGCTGTAGGCTTCACAGTCAGGGACAGGGTGCTCTGGAGGGGCAGGTGGACAACATCCAGCGCACAGACCTACCATGAGGTTCCACTTCTCACAACTTGGCATCTCACAACCTTTGTCTCCCCAGCACTCCCAGGACAGCTCTGGAGGTATCTGGGCTTTCCAGCACCACCAGAACATTCCAGGCCCATCCAGACATTTACCAAGCCACGGCAGGTACTGACTGCCTGCCACAGAATCCCAGAGCTACTAGGCTTGGCCCAGGGAGTCCATGATTACCATCTGTGCATCGGTGATGCCCAGAGGGCTGCTGGGGGCTACTGTGCAGAGTGACAGGGTTGAGGTATCTTCCATAAGCTCATGAGTTTCAATGATTTTTCCAGCTCATCATACTGGCGACTCCTCCTTAGAACCAGCTCCCAAGACTGTTAGAATTTCCTGGGATGATCACAAGGAGACAGAAGCAGAAAAGAGCTGAGGCTTTCTTGAGTTCCCAGACGTCCCCAGTCCCTATCCCCAGTGGCAGCTCTGTCCCTGGATCGTAAGGCTTTGTTCATGTCTTTGCAACAGCTTCCTCTTTCTGTTAAACTGACTCCAGCTGGACTGCCCTAACCGATGGTCCTCCTCAGCTCGTCCTGATTTCAGACAGAAGCCACATCTTCCTCTGCCACCTGCTCTTCTGCCGACTTCGTGGGGACAGACATGCTTGCTTTGTGTAGCCAAGGTTTTCCACCTTTAACCCACCCCCGTCCTCATTTCAAAAGTAAAGCTCAGATATAGTATCATTTCATCCATGAACATGTTATCAGTTTTATTGTAGCTAAATTTATTAGTTATTCAAATATTTAAATTATTAAGACTTGTTTAAGAAATCCTTCCATATAAATTCTATAACTTTTCTTTAAAAACTAAAGTTTTGCTTTTTACTCTAATTATGTGACCCACCTTGAACTGACATTTTGTGCAGAGAGAGGGAGAGTTCAGGAGGGCTGAAGGGAGTGTTCTGTGCCTTGACTGCTGTGTATGTGCATAATCAGGCGTTTGTCCAAACCCAGTGCTGTGCAGGAAGGGGGTCAACTTACCGTATGTATGTACACCTTAGTAGACGTGATCTTTAAAATTATCATTAGCCGCTAGAAAAATACAACGGAAACCAGTGCAAGCTGGGGGCCAGAGGACTCAGGAGCCAACATAGGAGCTGTTTCTCCATATTTTCTCTGGGGGAATCAATAATTCTTCACTCTTGGTCGTTTTAGCTCAGGGGACTGATCCTCCCTGGTCTACAAGGAGTTATAGGATCCCTGGTCTGGAGATCAGACCACTGTATTCCCCTGGCCACAGTGATTAGTTCAAGGTTAGGCCTGTGACCTAAGACCTGGCCAAAGAGCATATTCCAGTCCTGGCATAAGACATGACCTAAGAGGAAAGTAAATGGAAGCTCTAGGGAAGCCCACCCAGGGGCCGCTGGGAGTCAGGAGGAGCAGGGAGCTGACTGGCGGAGGAAGCCTGCTCTGAGGAGGAAAGAAGCCGTGGAAGAGGGCAAGCTCTGGGCACGTGGCTCCAGCCTGGAGGTCCAGCTGTGCCTGCAGGCAGTCACTGGACTCAGCCACTCTCTGGGTCAGTCAACTTGCCACTTTGCTGAAGTCAATGGGGACAGTCAGGAAGACTGCAGGATGGTCAGCCAGTCCACCGGTCAATGATGGTTTTGTAGGGGACTGCTATAGTTTAGATATGAGGCGACTCCTCCTTAGAACTGGCTCCCAAGATTGTTAGAATTTCACGGGATGATCACAAGGAGATAGCAGCAGAGAAGAGCATGTAAGAATTTTCAGTGGTAAGACAATTGGGTTATGAGAGTCTTGACCTAATCCGTGCATTAATCCCCTGATAGGGGTTAACTGGGTGGTGTCTGCAAGCAGGTGTGGCTGGAGGACACAGGTCATGGGCAGAGTGACGCTGGGGTTTGTATTTTGTTCCGGGAGAGCAGAAGCCTCTCTGCTTCCTGATTGCCATGTCCTGAGCTGCTTTCCTCCTCCACACCCTCCATCATGCTATATCTTGAACAAGTGACCCTTGAGACCCAACGTTCACTTTCACACTGGGTAATGAATGACAACCCTTGAATCACTGACCCAGAGCCTGCAGGAATTCACCACTGCAGTTGGGTCTCTCATCACCACAAACCCTTTGCTTTGGCTGTGATGCCGAGGTGCTGAGGGGGATGCGCTTCTGTGTCTGGTCTCGCTCTGTCCGGGTCCCAGAGGTCCTCCAGGTCAGATATGGGCCCTCCTCTGGTTGTTGCCCACAGAGAAGCAGACCCTTTAATGGCTCCCGTCAGTTGGTTCTCCTTCAAGATCAGAGCTGTGGCGAAGCGGGACGCGCCTGACTATGCCAATGACCATCACTGAGTGTCCACTTGGCAGTCCTTAATCACCTTACATTTTGTTTCCAGGTCCATGACTTGACCTGACCTCTTCCTGTCAACATCAGCAGTGGATTTTTGGTGAACAAAACAACTTGGGATTAAATCAAGAGCTGGCAAACGAGATATGTGAGGGCCGCCAGCGTAACAGGGCCTGCTGTTTGACATTGAACCTTTCCTTTTTCAGAAAGGTGGAGGGCACTCTAACAACAAAGAGTATAGCACAGGAAATGCATGAACCAGTAGCAGGGTCTTGATTATCGAGAACCATGCACAAGGTGCTACACTTCTCCACAGCAGGCAGCTCAGGAGGTTGGTTGGTCTGCACTGTATCACCCAAACACATGAGCGGCGCCTTGTGTCAGGACCTCAGGAATGTCCTTGCTCCATTACAACTTTATTGGACCACCCTACGGATGTGTCCCTCCACGACCAAACACCGTTATGCAGTGCCTGACCACAGCTTACAAGGTAGCATTTTAGAATCCTCTGTGTCCTGTAAACCAATGGAGTCCCGCAAAACCAACCAAATGTGCTTAGAAGCACTAGATTCAGCTGCACACCTGCAAGAGGAGTAAGAAAGCACAGCTCACTGTACAAAGCTCCTTCCATATGTAGCCAGTAAGGCCTTGGGGTGAAAGGTTACCTAAAGGAAAGCTGAAGTTCTACTTACTGGGTCCAGAGGTTTGGATCGTGCCCAAGTCATCACGGTGGAGAGCAGAATAAATACCTTTCTTTTTTCAAAATGGCTGACTTCTTCACTCAGCGCTGCAGGACCAAAAAGCAGAGCAGTTATTTGGACCCATGCAGAATTTGCTTTAGCAATCACACGTACTATTAGATATCGGGGCGGGGGAGGGCTTGAGGTTTCTTCCTCAGCGAGCAATTTAGCTCCAGGGGGGTCACCTCTGAGGTTTCACCGTTCCATCCCCATCTGTCTTCTCCCCAATCCCCCCTCCCATTGCCTGATCCCTTCTGGGCTCAGCTCAAAAGTTTAACCCCTTCCCACGTCCTGTGGGCTATTAAACCCAAATTCTTGAGACTGAGGTTCTGAAATACGAGGGTTTATTGAACCGTTCCGGGAGCTAGCTAGAACAGATCCTGGGACATGTTCTGCTACTGCAAGCTGAACACTGGGTGGCGGTTGGAAATGTCTCCACCTGACCCAAAAGCCAAGCGCACTACGGTGAGAATCTATCTGGGGAAGAAAAGCATAAGCTGTTGACACGGAGGCCACACTGGTGCTGGATAAGAGGGGCCAGGAAATGCCAGTGGGGATAGGAGGACAGTCCATAAGGAGAACTTGCTGCTTCTGGATTGGTTGGGGCTGGTAGTCCAGAAAGTTCATATGTACCCAGAAGGCAGCAGTGGCACCTGAGGTCAGGTCCAGGGGTGGAACATGCATCCAGGAGTGTGGAGCAGGTAGCTGCTAACTGACTGCAGTCCCTTCCCCTCTCCCCTGCCCCTCTGCCCTTCGTAATTAACTTTAGGGATCTCAGAACTGTCTCTCATCAGGGTTTTCACTTACTGGGGGGAGGAATGGGAATAATCCTGGCTGACATGAATTGGGACAGTTCATGGGCTTTATTGGATTCTTACCCTGTGAGACAGGTCCTGATATCATCTCTGTTTTACAGATTCAGGACCCGAGGCCCAGTCTGCCCTGAATCATGGAGGGGAGTGTTGGGGCAGGCGGGCGGTGCAATCCAGGCAGTGGCCTGCTGGGCTATGCCCCCACCCCTGCAGATATGGATGGAAGGGTGACTGTTGCCTGCCATGGTTTTGTCACACATTTAGGCACTGCGCCTCCGTGAATGCATCTAACAAGCGATTCCACTAAAATAGTCTTCATCTTGTAAATTTTCCAGAAAAAGGAGTAAGCCTTAAAATGAGGTCTACTTGAGTTGTCAGAGGGTCTAGAGGATACAGGTTCAGTCTCATGAAGTGATTCACTAAACAATGAGCTAGGAAAACAAGGACATGGTGACATCCTGAATGGAGAAGGCGTGTGGCTTCCCACCCCAGCGTGGGGAAGTCTTAATGAATCAAGCTTAAGGACATTGTGTTTCACATATTTATCCCAAGTTCCAATGCTAATTTTAGTTTCTATTTTTATTCTAATAACAAAAAGATTGCTCTTTCCACCTTTCCGCTCGTCTGTGCTTCCAATCGGCCTATTTTGTGAACACTTGACACACTTTGAGGTCCTCCAACTGGGTGGCCCTTTCTATTTATTATATTTACAGCAGGTCTGAATTGATGTGCTTTCTCCTTCTGAACACACCCTTTATGTAAATATGTAAGTGTTTTCTTCTCATTTCTGATAATTTACCCTGCTCTCCTGCGTCCTCTTGCCTGCCTATAGGGGATAGGCGAGGTAGGAGAATTCTGAAAATTTAAAACCTAAGTTAATAAAACATTATTAAAAGTTACATGTATCTATTGTAAGAAAAGCAAAATCTAAGAATGCGCCTGAGTTAAGTGACAAAGTCCCCTCTGCTGTTCCCCCAGCCCCACCAACCCCACAGCCCCCAGGCGACTGCCAAGAGAGGAAGGATCCCTGAGTACACTTTCCTGCACACAGTCAGTCACCCTGTGGCTCAAAAACAATGCGATTCAGTCAAAGCTCTTCCTCCAAAAGGAGAAGTAAAATTTTCTTGATTATGTAAATCAGGATGAAGAAGACCCGGTGAAACGCACTCCGTGATTTACAGCTTAAGGCAGGGAGGAGTCTCAAAGTCTGAGAAGTGATTGGATTCCCCTGAGGCTGTGGAGAGGTCCTAAGGGAGGGGGATGCACATCTGTCCCAACGGCTGCTGCTGTTTGGATCTCAAGTGTCCCCCAAAGGCTTAGTGCTGAAGGCTTGATCCCCAGCTGATGGCACCCTTGGGAGGCAGTGGGAACTCTGGGGATAGGGAATGGGTGGAAGGGAGCAGTCCCTGGGGGCGTGTCCTCGACAGGGATCTTGGCCCCTCCTCTCTGCTTCCCCTTGAGGTGAGCTGCTCCCCTGGCACTACCCACCTTATGACCGGCCTCCTCACAGGCCCAAAGCAACAGGGCCTCCAACCTGGACTGAAACCCCTGAAGCTGTGAAGCAAACTAAACCTGTAAATTGTTTTTCTTAGCACAGCAATGGAAAACTAAGTAACAAAAGGGCCATCCATACAGGCTGTTTTTTTCCCTCCAGGTGCTGAGAATTGAACCCGGGGCCTTGAGCAGGAAGTCATTTTGGGAAAGCAGGGACAGAGTAGAAAGGAAATGCAGGGAATTGTTGCTTTATTCTAAGCTCTACTGTGCTTTATAGTTCTGAAAACATCTAGATTTTATTTCAGAAAAAAATGTTAGAAATTTAAAGAAAATTACAAGCATGCATTATAAGAAAAATCAATTTTTCAAACCTAGCACAAAATAAGTGCTCAAAACCATTAGCTCCAATTATTATTTCAGATGGTACAATAATATATCATCTGTAAGTATTTGCTAGGGGACACAATGTAGAGAGGAGGCACAATGCAGAGAGTAGGGCTTAAGTAAGCTCTGTTCCAAAAGATGACAACGCTCATGTTTTTGATTTATGCCTCACTGAACAAAATTTAGACATAAAGTTGTGAGAAATTGAACATTCCAAGCTCCACAAATCCATCATTTTCCTGAATATGTACAGTCATTCCTAGGTTCCATTCTATTTCCTTGAATTTAGCCAAAAAATAGTTTTGCTTGATTGAATTAAACCGTTGGCAAAGTACTGCCTGTTTTTATAAATAAACTTTTTTGGAACCCAGTCCATTCACGTACATGCTTCTTTTTCCTACACCCACGGAGCAGTTGGCTTACAACCAACTCCACAGACATAGTCAGTAGCACCGATTGCATACTTTAGGTAAGTCAGTTTTCCCGTGGCCCTAATTTATCTAATGTTCATTAGATGACTCTTAGACAAAGAAACATGCACAAAAATAATGCCCTTTACAACTATAAAGTGTAAATAAGAGACCAGGGAGGGGTGGCGTTCAGTGTCAAAGCACTTGCCACGCATTCTTGAGCCCAGGATTCAATCGGCAGCAGCTCAAAAAAAAAAAAAAAAAGGTCAATAAAAGATGAGCTGCTGAGGTAAGAGTGCCCCTCACTGACCGGACACTGCCCACACAGCCTCCTCCACTTGCTGCGAGCTCTCAGTGATGTTGTAAATGACCACGTCACACTCCAGCAGGCGCAGGAGAAGGTCTTCTCTGGAGATGGTCTGGAAAGAGAAGTGACAGTCTCTTGCAGAGAGCTAACACAGTGACCTTGATATTTAGACAGGATGGCAACTTCCAGATCAGGCTGCCTGGAGGAGTAAGTACCACAGGAAACATTTGCAGAAGGATTTGGATGTGACATGAACATTTGGCTCCTTTCTGTGTGGAGTTTTCAAGTGACAAAGAAGTCTGAGGAAACAGCCTGGAACAGGTGATTAAAAATGGTGCAATGATCTCGGGTCCTCCCTCTGCATGCCGTTCCCACCCCAGCTCAGACCATGTTGGAGGACCGCGAGTGAGCATTGAAAAGCGACTCAAACCCCATGCGAGATTATTTGAGCAGCTAAGTATCAGGAATCACTTAAAAGTGCTGTGAGTAATTGGTTTGAATTATTGGGAACCCTCAAGATGGAAAGAATCTGGACGTAAGGTACCTAATTACACTTGATAGTTGGGACTATTTTAAAAACATGGAAACTAGCAGGGCATGGTGGCTTAATCCCAGCTACCTGGGAGGCTGATGCAGGAGTACTGATAGTTTGAGACCAGCCTCAGCAATTTAGTGAAGCCCCAATTTAGTGAAGCCCCAGGTTTATCCCCAGTACCAAAGATAAACAAATAAATATGGTCAGACCTATCCAGGATCAAATAGGTACATTTTCAAGAGAGTTGTTGTCCTCACCCACATTCCTGAATCCCTTTGTTCACCTGACAAAGATCTGTGGTTCTGCTTTTGGCCTTAGGATAGAGGCAAAATAATTAATGGTTATAAATGCATATGGTTGCTAATATTAAGGGCATAATGTATGTGCATGTGTGTGTGTGCGTTTTAGGGAAAAATTTTAGCAAATAAAAGACCTGGACTCAACTAAGCAAATGGCAGCCTGCTCTTGGAATACTTATAAGAAGGCCTTCATCTGGGGCACAGTGCGGCCAGCAGAACAGGCTGCTTTGCAGCGCCCCACTCACTTCCTCAGCCAAGCATCATCCTTGTATGGTGTGCAACCTGCATAGCTTCCCGTGGCAATCCTAAGTGTGTGAAAGGGGCTTAGAGGAACATTTGAGATTCAGTGAACTTGAGAAAGATGTGATTATGTCTCATAGGAGTTGACATTTGAGTTGGGTTGGAGGGGCAAATATGAGCTCACTGGCAGAGTTTGGAATGCCCAGGGAACAGCAGGTGATTTGCCAAATAGAGGCATTTTTTTTTTTTTTTTTTTTTTTTGGTACTGGGAATTGAACTCAGGGGCACTTGACCACTGAGCCACATCCCCAGCCCTGTTTTGTATTTTATTTAGAAACAGTGTCTCACTGAGAGGCTTAGCGCCTCAGTTTTGCTGAGGCTGGCTTTGAACTCACGATCTTCCTGCCTCAGCCTCCTGAGCTGTGGGATTACAAGCATGTGCCACGGTGTCTGACCAAATAGAGGCACCTTTCACAACATGGACCAGCTCCACGTTTTCTATGCTCAACCCCCCCTCCCTTTTCTGTCACTCTGCTTCTTCCCACTGGCTCCCCACAACCCGGGCACTAGCTATACTGGCTCTTCCTAGTTGAAAGCACACGAAACTCTGGGTTGTTTCTTTCCCCCTCATCTGCCTGGCAAGCCTGACTCAGTCTGGAGGCCCAGCCTCATCTCCAGGAGGCTCCTGGATCAGAAGATCAAGGGGAGTGAGGGGCCTCACTGTCTGGGATCTGAAGCTGCATTTGTCTGTCTGTGGATCACGCCAGAGCTTGTCCTCTTGACCTTCGGGGTGCTCAGGGTGCTGCTGTGTGTGCCCCTGGGGCACCTAGCTCCTGGTCTGCTGTGGAGCTCCTGCTGGGCTGTGAGCTCTCTATCTATGGACCCCGGGTCTGCTCCATGCACATTCACTGAGTCAGATCTGGGGACACACGAGAGCCCTGGGATCTGAACGCATGCGAGTGCCAGTTGGGAGGCTTGGGAGCTCTCAAAGGTGGCTGAGGACCATGCCCAGTGGGCTGTGGGAGGCGAGGTGGGTTAGGAGCCCACAGCGACAGAGGCCTTCAGCTTGTGTGGGAGACCAATCTTGCACTTGACTGAGTCACACTCCCTGGCTGGGTGCTGAGGTGCTCAGTCGCAGAAATGTGGCAGAGCTTTCCCCACCCTTCTTGGGTTTGAGGGTCGGTGTCTCGTGCATGGGTGTGTCTTGCTACAGCCCCATGGGTGAAGCTATGCTCACCTGTTCCTTGTAATATAACCTCTTGCCCTGTTTAGGATGGAATCTTCCATGGAAGTGCCTTGCGTGTGTCCCCTTCTCCTACTGTGCCCTTGCGTGTGGCCTACCCAGGTGTCAGTCAACCTGCTGACAGTGGACATCATGAAGACAGACTCAGCCCCCTGAAACCTGACTCCTTGCCTCATTTAAATAGCTTCTCCTCAATAAAAAGGGTCAGCTCATGCTCTCTTGCTCTCTCTCTTCCTGCAGACCTTTAAGGTCAGAGGAGCCATCACAGCAACCCCAAAGAAAAGGTATTGTGTCTCTTGTGTGGTTATTTTGTGCAGCCCAGTTAGCCCAGTTCAACTGGAGTGACCCCTGAGCCCTTTAGTCTCGTAAACAGAAACCCGGCAAGCTTGGGCGGAGGGTAAGTATGTGAGGCAGTTACAGTGGTTTTTGTTGGTTTTTTGCCATGCTGGAATCAAACCCAGGGGTACTTCACCCCTGAGCTACGTTCCCAGCCCTTTTTATTTTTTATTTTGAGACAGGGTCTTGCTAAGTAAGTTGCCCAGTCTGGCCTTAAACTTGGAATCCTCCTGCCTCAGCATCCCAGGTTGCTGGGATTACAGACATGTGCCACTGTGGCCTGCACAATATTCATTTTTAAGTTTTATTTTTAATTGATACATAATAATTGTACAAGTTTGTGGGATAATGGGTTAAATCGTGAAGGATGACTAGCGCTGGCTGGTTGAAGGAGGAGGAAGGTGGTCTGGGGACAGTGTGCTCAAGGCTATACGGTAGGGTTCAGGGAGCAGCAGGTGGGACAGGGTGGGAGGGGTCCCCTGGGACCCCTGGGAGAGGAGGCCCCCTTCTCGTGGGCATTCAGATGTCTCGGGTGAGTGCTGTGTAGACCGTGTGCGTGGAGATGATAGTGTTTCACAGTAAGACACAACACCATGGTCCACGGTTCCTGGGTGGCTTGTTACCGCCATGGTTCAGAGTGGTTGTGGGTAACGCAGGGCAGAAGTTAGGTTAAGCACAGCATAAAAAGAATGTTAGGCGCCTGAGAGTCCAAATTAGATCCATCCTTTCCAAGAATGTCTAATCTAAATTATTTTTTCAGGCAAAAATTTCAGCCACTTCACGAAAAAGCCCTGCCACCATCGTGCTGCCGCACACCCTGCACCTGCAGCGACAGGGAAGGGGAAGCCCAGAGCAGCCACACTCAAGGAGGCACTGGGAGGGGACCTTCCCTGAGAAACGGAGAAAGCCCCCCGACTCACCGAGTACGTCTCCACCGCAAAGTTGGGCCCCGGGCTCTCGGGCTGGGAGAGCGTGCCCACGATCTGGAACGTGCCCTCCTTCAGCCTGAAAGATGAGGCTTCCCGGGCAGCTGGCTTTTCATCTTCCTCTTCTTCTTCCTCTGTAATTTCTTCCAGGGATGCCCCAACGACGCAGTTAGACAGGTACTGCAGGAAAACACATTCCCAAACTCTGAGTGCACATGAGCGCAAGGAGAGTCGATTCCTGGCAGTTCCAAACACCAGTCTTTCCCATGAGCTTGCTGGGTGCCACCAGGGCCAAGCTGGTGCTCGGCAGACTGTCATCTCAGTGCACTTCCTGCCCACAAAGACCCGGCCGAGGGGTACTGCTGATTGCCCACTCCCTGGATGAGAAGCTTTCTGGCAGAGCTGGATAACCCACCCAAGGAACTTCCCTGCATCAGCAATAGGCAGAGCCGACTCTAGTGAAGATGTTTGTCTTGGCCACTTGAAACAGAAATGGGATGTGAGCCATTTAAGGGTTTTTTAGTAGTCACATAAAAAAAAAGTAACGAGAGCTAGGGAGGGATGTAGCTGAGAGGTTGAGCACTAACTTGCCTAGCATGTGTGAGGCCCTGGGTTCAAACTCCCAGCACTTAGAAAAAAAAGTAAGATGAAATTAGTTAATTTAATTAATGCTTTATTTAATCCAATAAATCCAAACTACTATCAATTTAATATATAATCAACATAAAACAATTAATGAGACATGTTCTTTTTTTTTAATACTACGTCTTCAAAACATGATATGCATTTACACTTTCACTGGTAACACTGAAGTGTAACCTATCTTTGGGATAGCCTATCCAACATTTCAGAGTTCCATATATATATATATATATATATATATATATATATATATATATATATATCTCCTGTTAGATGTAGATAATCTTATTTTAATTTACATATTAAACTTTGTAAATAATAATGACACTGCTGTACCTGAGGAATGAAAACTAACAAAACCAACCCAAGTCCCACCTCATTTATTTTGATAAACACTTCGAGGTGGCATGCCAGGTTGTTAGCTTCAACCTCTTATTGGAAGAGAGTGTCCCAAATACATTTCGATTGTATCTCAAACATACATAATCAATTTTATTATCCCATGTCGCAGATGAGGAAATTGATGCCCAGCAATAAGTAACTTTTCCAAGATGACGGCTCAGGTGCTAAGAACTGAGAGAGGGGTTGTGGGTTGCCAGCTGGGCAAGGGCTCTACCACTAAGCCACATGCCCATCCCTTTTTATTTCGAGGCAAGGCCTTGCTCAATTGCTGAGGCTGTCTTTGAACTTGTGATCCTGCTGCCTCAGCCTTCTGAGCCACTGGGATTACAGGCTGTGCCACTGCACCCAGCCTCCATTTCTTTTTTTGTGTTTCATATTTCCATTGCCATGTTGTTTAGTACAGATTAACAGCAATTGCCTGGAATTTGAAAGAGGCCCTGCTTCATTAAGGACTAATCAGAAAATTTTGCTATTGAAAAACTTTTGAAAAAGATCTTTGCATACCATAGAGGTTTTGTTATATGTTGTAAAACACAGTCAACATCAAAAGGAATGAACTAAAGGTCAAAGTGCTTTTCTTCCCTCATTCCTAACCTCAGTCATGTGACTTTTTAATACATGCCAGTGGCTTGCCATGGGATTCAGAACACAAACCAAACTGCCAAGCCAGGCCCTGCACATCTAGCCCTCTGTGCCTGAACCTGCTTCACTGGTTTAGGCCACAAATACCTATGAGTGCTGACTGTTCGTCACTCAGGAGCTGATAAGGGCCACATTGTGACTGACTTCTGTGGGACTCTTCCTCCATAAAAATATATTAAATATTATATTTTATGACAGCATGCTATAAAGCTAAACATAATCTCTGGCAATAAAATTTCATTTGTTTTTGGTTTTTATTTGCTGATTTTAAAATAAATTAAAATGCTTTTATGGGCCCAAAGTCTTGTGGGTCCATCTTGAGAAAGATGGCACATCAGACACTCTAACTTCATCCCACCAAGGTATTGCCCTCTCTGTGCCCTGTGAGCAGTTCCCTGGCTGGACCCTCATCTGGCCTGGGCGGCTCTCAGGAGAGCTCCCACTAGGTGCTCTCCCCACTCACCGTCATCTCACCTTCTCTTCCTTCAGAGTACTCGGGACACATTGAACTATCTTGTTTACTGAAAATAGTACTCACTATCTTCTTCCAGCAGAGGCAGACGGAAGTAGCCTTATTTTTTTTTTTTTTAAATCTTATTCACTGTCCAGTTCTCTGGGCTCAGCACAGTACCTGGCATTTCATAGGTGCTGATGAATGCGTGAATCCCATCCAACAGAAGGGATCATAGTTGAGTTTCTTGTATAGCCTTTGAGACATTTTCTGTGCCTATCTACCTATCCATCAATCCATATTCTCCATATCTATCTTTTTGAAAAACACAAATAAGATTTCTGAGAGAGAGAAAAAAAAAGAGAAAGAGAGAGGGAACATGTTTATGTGTGTGCATGTGCACTGGGGATGGAACCCCGGGTGTTATGCATGCTAAGCTCTGCTTTACCACTAAGTTATGCCCTCAACTTATATTTGTCTTTTTTTTTTTTTGAGGTACTAGGGGTTGAATCCAGGGGCATTCTACCCCTAAATTACATCTTCAGCCTTTTCAAATTTTTATTTTTTTATTTGGAGACAGGATCTTGCTAAGTTGCCAAGGTTAGCCTTCAATTTGTGATCCTCCCGCCTCAGCATCCCAGTTAGCCAAGATTACAGGTATGTGCCACAGCACTCAGCTATATCTGTCCTTTTAATACTCCCCTTCTTTGAAAATTTTTATTGTACTGTTTTAGTTTGCTTGTGTCCTTGTCCCTTATTGCCCCCCTTTGCTGTTAATTTGGAGGATGTATCATGTGTTTTGAATCCCTTATAGTAGGTATATATCATACACATGGTTTATATTTATAATTACATGCTATAAAATATGCAAATTTTACATATAAATTATGTAGGTAAATCTCTGGTTTTGACTCATGAACTTTAGATGGTGAATGCAGTAGAATGGTCTTTCCAAATTCTGTTCTCCTGCAGTCTCTAACGTAGTGTACTTTGCAAATAGGGTCTTTGCAGATGTAGTCAAAATAAATCCATACTGAATTAGGATGGACCCTAATCCCATGACTGTTGTCCTTATCAGAAGAAATTAGGGTACAGAGACTCAGAGGACACCATGTGAGGAATGAGGCAGAGATGGGGGCAACGGGTCTGTCAGCTAAGAGATGTCAAGGATTGCAGGCTCCCAGACAAGCCAGGAGAGAAAGGTGGCATAGATCCCCTCCCGGCAGAGGTTCTAGAAGCAAGTAGCCCTGCTGACACCTTGATGTTGCACTTCCCTTCAAGAAATGTGAGATGATAGAGTCTCTTGTTTGAAGTCATCTAGTTGTGGTGATTTGTTATCACAGCCCTAGGAAACCAGTGCAGACACTTGGTACTAGAGCTGCATCCTATTTTAGGCAGTTTTGTCTTGTTTGAATCTGAAATCATTAGCTTCAGAGGTTCCCAGGGTGAGGTTAGATTTCTGTGTCACTCCTGAGGGCACAATTAAGATCAAAGGGTCCTACCAAGGAGAATGACAGATTCATGACTTTCTGGTTTCAGCACACCAACTTAAGATGAAGGGCCCCTGGGTTTTCCTTTTGAATATCTTCATTTTCCAGAACAAAAGATGGAGGTACTCCAGCCCAAAGAGTGCCTGTTACATAACATGCTCACAAAAGAGCCGGACTAATGAAAAATGCTTCATGAACTTAACTTTTCCATCACATGCCTGCTTCAGATGCAGTGGCAGCATAGAGAGACAACCTCGTTAGGAGGGAGGAGACTCAGTCAGGAGGCTAGGTCCTACCCCGAATCCTCTACAGGAACCTGGACAAGTCCATTTCTCCCTCTGAGCCTCAGTTTGTCCTTAGTTCCCAGGGAGGAAGCAGGACTGGACCTGTGATCTCCAAGCACTTGTGTTTCCAGCTGGGAGCCCATGTCTAGCCTGGTTGCGAACCGGGGCCCAGGGGGTATTGGCGTTGGCCAGGACGAGGGATTTCCTCAGGGGAGGCGGGTGAGGGCCTGGTACCCGGCGGCGTGGGCAGGGGCATGGCTCTGCGCCGCGGCGGCTCACCTTCCCGATGTTCCTGCTGCTGTAGGTGTCCAGCAGGTTTATAAACACCCTCTGGACCCGGATAACTTTCTCCGGAGGGGCAGCAAATTCGTCTTCAGCCATGGTGGGAGCTTCGCTGGTTGCTAAGGTGAAAGAGTCCCTCGGTTGCTAAGGAGGCGGGTCCCGGGAGGCCGTTCCAGTCCGGCTCTTTGGGGGCGTGGCTTGGGTGGTGGGTGGAGCGTGCTGGCCCGGGGCGTGGCTCTGGAGCTGGGTGGGGCATTTCCGGGAGAGGGCGTATCGCGCAGGCCAGGGTGTCTTGGAGGGGGCGTGGCGTGGGCGCTGGGCGGGGCATTTCCTGGAGGAGGCGCGTTCCGAGGGGCGGGGAGTCCCCAGAGGGGGCGTGGCGTGGCTCGGGCGCTGGGCGGGGCGTGGCGGGAATGCCGGGTTCCTGCCTGGGGTTTCGGGTGCCTAGTCGGTTTGTGGGCTGCAGTTTGGGGTCCCAAGTGAGCGCTTTTCCTGGCAGCGGTGCACTTGCAGTCTGTTCTCATTTTACTTTACGACCCACCGCGTGCCCTCTGGCCGAGGCGACTCCTTTTGGAGCCTCATTCAGCGTCTGTCACACGGGGCCAGATGATCTGTGTTCCCTTTCATTTCTTTCCACTTGACCAAAAATATTGATATGATGACCCTGGCGAAAGGATCATCCCCCGAACCCAGCTGAGCCTCGGGCGTTCCTTCTCCTGTGGAACGGTCTCCGGGGCGACGCGACTACGTCCTCTACTGGGAAGAGAAGCGGTTGCCTCGGGGCTTGGGGGCCAGGACCCCGGAACTACAGCGTGGGCGGTCTCCTCCGCGCAGCCTCCCACGGTCGGGTGCACAGGACTCAACTGGCTTAGGGGTTGTTCCCAGAAGACTTCTGAGGCTGAGGAGGAGGGCCACTAGAGGCCATGTAGTGCCCAGGGTTCACTCACGTTCACAAAGGATGAAATTTGCACGCTTGACCTTCTTTCCAAATGAGATTACCCGTAGAATTTGCTAAATTAAATTAAAAAAAATAATTAGTGGACCTCAAAGGTTGTGCTGGACTATGAATATATTCTGTAGTTATTTTAGAACAAATAGCCCGATTGTATCGAAATATTTAAAAATTTAAAAACGTTAATTTGTTAAATGTAAGTATTCCACATATACAGCGTTTTATTTTCCCCTATGGCTGCTGCTTTTTTTTTTTCCAGTGCTGAGGAATGCTAAGCAAGTCCTTCACCACTGAGCTGTATACCCATCCCTCCACATTTTTAATACTGATTGCTTTGAAACAAATGGCTGTGGCCCAGAACCTCCAAACAGTTTGGACACTCTGGGCTATTAGGGATTCAGGAGATGTTTGAGTTCCAGTGAAGCCATTTGAGGACCACTGGGTCCAATCTTTTAACTTCCCCCAGGTTATTCTACTGGTTTTTAAACAGGAGTAATACCACCAGCCTAATAGGACTGTTTGGATTAAATAAGACAACTCATTTTCTAAAGTGGTCTCCAAAGGTGAAATTACTGCTTATTTTTGGCAGGCTGAAAACTTTCAGGAATGGAAACCTGTTTCACCTTTTTAGAGTTCTAGTTCAGTGGTACAGCACTTGCCTTAACATGTATGAGGCCCAGGGTTCTATCCCCTACCCCCAGATAAGTGCATTCCATTTTTGCCTCAAACCCCCCCTTTTTGTGTGAAAACACACACACACACACACACACACACACACACACACACACACGGGATTGAACTACGGGGCACTCAACCACTGAGTCACATCCCCAGCACTATTTTGTATCTTATTTAGGGACAGGGTCTTACTGCGTTGTTTAATGCCTCGCCATTGCTGAGGCTGGCTTTAAACCAGCGATCCTCCTGTCTCAGCCTCCCGAGCTGATAGGATTACAGCCTTGCATCACTGTGCCCAGTCTTTTTATATATTTTAAAAAAATATGTGTGAGCCTCATTAAAACTTGTTTGAATTTTTGGAAAGTTGGGAACAATTTGCTCAAGGCACAAAAAAGTGCTGTCAATTTAAATGCAAAGGCACTCATGCAAGACTGGTGCCAAAGCTGATGGGGTAGATATGATTCAGCATTCTTTCAAAGGACTTGTTGGCTCGAATATTCTAATGTTCATCTGATTCCTCATCTTCAAGGTGTTCATTTGTCTTTGCTTTCCTTATTGATATAGTTAGGTAGGTAAATACTTTGGAAGTATTTCAGCTAGATAACTACAATGAAATAACTTACCTTTGTTTCATTCTGATTACACTCCAGATAATGGCAAATGAACTAGCTCTGTAGTTACAATGCTGATGGCTTCCAGATTATTTTATATTTATATTGGTAGAAGTCTACTGAATTACTTCTGTTATACCAACTGATGTGTTTTTATTTTTTCCTTCTTTCTAAATCAGCCTACACATAATCACAAAGTTCATGTGATGGCTTTTATGTTACTGTACGAACAGACCTTTTTTTGGGGGTGGTGAGCTGGGGATTGAACCCAGGAATGCTTCAACACTGAGTCACATCCCAATCCCTTTAAATTTTTTTTTTTTTTTTTGAAACAGGGTCTCGTTGAGTTGCTTAGGCCCTTATTAAGTTGCTAAGGTTGGCTTTGAACTCAGATCCTCCTGCTTCAGCCTCCTGAGATGCTAAGATTTACAGGTGTGCACCACCATCCTGTGTGTCAGACTTGTTTTGATCTAACTGTAGGCTAGGCTAGGCTGCTGAGCAGGTTCCTCTCAGCTATGCCATTCCTAAAATAAGTGTTGAGAGATTTCTTAAGTCAGTGTGGCACACCTCAGAATCTAAGAGGGAAGAGTCTGACAGTGCCATTTATTTATTTATTCATTCATTCATTTATGACGCTGGGGATTGTACCCAGAGCCTTACCCACGAGCACTCTACCACTGAGCTACATCTTCAGCTCTGTTGTGGAAACAGGATCTCACTAAATTACTAAGGCTGGCCTTGAACTTGCCATCTAATTGCCTCAACCTCCCAGGTGGCTGAGATTACAAGGGTGCGCCCATGACATTTTGTTTCTGAATGCTGGAGAGAGAATAGTGCAGCAAAAGACTGAGGAGCTAACAGTCAGTACAGCACTAGCTAATGAGCTGTGTGGGAAGTGTAACAGTTGATTCTGGAACCTAGGCAAAGGCAGGAGTGTCACTACAGAAAATGAGGTGCCACTCTTCCCCATCACACTGCCCCACAGCACACAGAAACCCTGTGCAGGTCACATGCCTGCCTCTTTATTTTTGGTTTTGGAATTTGAACCCAGGGCCTCATGCATGCTGAACATGTGCTGAAGCACTGACCTCCACCCTGTGTCTCCCTTAATGTAGGAAACGAGAAAAAGTACAAAGAGAATGAGAATTACCTAACTTACTACAGAGTGGTGACCATTAACATTTCAGAACATTATTTTAGTAAGTAGCTCCTATATTTTAGTGCAACGTAATCTCCCCTTACTGCCATCTTGCATAATTTTAAATCACTGCATTTTTCATCAAAAGGATGTAGCATAACACACTGCTCTTTAGAGTCTTGCCAATTTTTCATTAAACATCATTTGTTGATCATTTCCCCACACCAGATTGCTACAATCAGTTCAAGAGTTAAAATTATCTGTCAAGTTTTGTTACCAATATTTCATCCACATAATCTCCAAGAGAATGGGGTAGAGCCCCAAAGTCCTAGTATTTAAAATCACAAAATTATTAGGTGAAATGGTCGGATTATTTAAAATTTTCCTTTCTGATATTCTTAATTGGTTGAATATCTTTCAGGTTTTTTTGTTTTTTTAAAATAGTTTTCAAGTGAGAGATGTATTTTTTTTGCCCTTTCTTTTTTCTTCTTTTTAAAAAATTCATTCGTAAGAATTATTTGTCTAGAAGCTACCCCCCGCCCCCTTTTTTATTTTAGGAGTGACAGACTTCATGTCTGCCTAAATTCTTTAAACTGTTTTGTTTTGTACTGGGAATGGAACTCAGAGGTGCTTTATCACTAAGCTACATGCCCACCTGTTTTTATTTTTTGAGACAGGGTCTAAGTTGCCGAGGCTGGCCTGAATTTGTAATCCTCCTGCCAAATTCCTGGGATTACAGGTGTATACCACTGTGCCTGTTTTAAGATGGGGTCTTGCTCTGTTGCACAGGCTGAATTTGAACTTGTAATCTCCTGCCTTTACCTTCTGAGAGGGTGGGATTATAAGCATGTGCCACCATACCCAGCAAAATGGAGGTTTTAATGTCTATGTTCTCATGTAGATCTGTGTAGTTTTACTAATATCCTCTCTTGCTGTTCCTCTTTCATGGTAATTAAAAAAGGCAACTCACTTACCTCACTTCAAATCAAAAGTACATATGTAGAGTATAACAATGTAGAATTGAAAAATGGAAACAGAAGCTTTTGGAATCAATCATTTATCACAAAATGAACAATTTCAATTTTTAAACACAATTGCTTTTCTTCATACTTAACTCAAAAAATGATAAACAGAATTTTATTCAAACTTTACAAATATCATTTACATTTAGCCTGAGATTAAGCATGAGAAAGTTCAACCTGAAGTTAGACTTCACTGCCCAGTTAAGCGTCTGAAAATAAATAAGTACGTTATCCATCACACACATTTCAGTGAGCTCTGACAGGGATGATGACAGAAAACTGAACTTTAATTTGCTCTGGTCCAGTGATCCTTTTTCTTCCTTTTTTGGTGCTGGGGATTGAACCCCACGACCTCACATATGCTAGGCAAGTACTGCTCTAGCACTGAGATACACCCATAGCCATCATGTGATCTTTGGAACCTAGAAATGCCTATTTTTCAAATAATGACAAAAAAAAAAACATCTGCAAATGACAAATTCATGAAGGTGTGTCTGGAAACAGAATTTTAGTTCAATATTTCTACAGCAGCTGCTTTAGGTGACTATTAAAAAAATTCTTCAATCCTTATTGTTCGACATATACTTGAAAACATGCAGCAGCATTGGACATTTTATTAAGTTTATAAATTTTAGTACCTGTAGTAAAATATAAAATACAGAGTATCTCTTTTTCAAATATTAAGTCTCTGAATGCTTCATTCATCCTTTGGTTTCAAACCCATACAATGCACTCACATTACACTGTACATTTAGCACTGAGATAGAACACTGTCCATCTACTGGGGAGGAGGGATGCCATGGGAATACCAAAGCACTACGTTATAGAAAGTAAATGTTGAAGCAAAAATACTTTCTGAATATATACTGTACATTATGTAAACAAACATTCAGAATAAGAATTAACACAGGCCAAAATATTGTCTTCTAGGAAACCAGAATCTTCTTTTCAATCACACACATTGAGGATGCTTTTTGTTGGGAATGAAGCCTGTTCCTATATTTGCTTATGTGCTTAGATATCTTGGAAACAAGTAGTTATTACATTCATTTGCTAACGGTTCATCTTCTGCTTAGCTGGCTGGCTGCTGCAAAAAGGAGCACAAGCACGACTTCGGTCCCTGTTTTTATTTAATACTAGCTAGAACATATAAGTCATTCATCTTTTCAAACCATATTAGTAATATAAATAGATTAAGTGAAGCAGTGAATCTCAAAATTTGTGCAGGGGAAACTAGTCAATAGTTTGTTTCCAATAAGGCCAGTAGCAAAATAATCACTACAAAGTCAGTCCAAGCTAGTAGTAAACCCCTGATTTAGCAGGCTGAATCCATGTTTGAAGTTAGGTAATTCTAATTCCTATTATTACTGTGCAAATCTAGAATTTCATATGTAAAAGAGAGTGCTGGCAGCATCAAAGCCCTGTAACAAGAGAATGAAATACTGATTAGGTTCTGAGATGCAGAGAAATTATATGAAGAAATCTGATGTCCTATGATGGTGTCACAGCAATGGCCTCAGAATTCCCTTAATGAATCAGAAACTAAGACAACTGATTAGGTCACTGATGTTCTAAGCCAAAAGCCTAAATCTGAAGCAAATGATAAACACACAGAACTGAAGAAGCATTTTCAATTATGACCATGTGCAAAAACTTCAAGTTTCATGTGGACATTCTGTACCAGAAGCAGCCCCATCTGACAGGAAACAACTTAGTCACGACTGTCCGTCCCTTTTCAAAGCTTCTAGTCTCTGAAGCAGCGCATTTCCAAACGCCTCCCGGTAGGCAGGGCTGAGTGTGTCCAGCAGAGAATAGACGGTTTCGTGGTAGGGAGTCTGCAAGTGATCCTCCACCTGGTCAAATGCATAACCTACTACCTACAAGAGAAATATACCCATGAATTACATAATTCCTTTCCACCTTGGTTCAGGAAATGAAAACTGAGTGTTTACGCAGGTTGTTCTTCTAATACAACCTTTGGTATTTAAGGAACTTATATAAACAACCCCAGAAAAATATTTCCTATGGAATTCTTTTTTTTTGATATTTAAAAGGTTTGATTTACCCACTTCTGCTCCTAAAAGGAATATAGAGAAATAATTTAAAAAGTTACATACATAAAAATTTCATTTTCATATATCAAAATATGCTTTTTATACCTATTTTTTTTAAAGAGAGAGTGAGAGAGGAGAGAGAGAGAGAGAGAATTTTTAATATTTATTTTTTAGTTCTCGGCGGACACAACATCTTTGTTGGTATGTGGTGCTGAGGATCAAACCCAGGCCGCACGCATGCCAGGCGAGCGCGCTACCACTTGAGCCACATCCCCAGCCCTTTTTATACCTATTTAATTCCACATATACTGAGGGTCCACTACATTAAGGTGTTATAATAGATAATACCAGTTCATATTTTATTATTATTTATTTAGGTTAGACTTTTTAAATAAAGTATCCCAAAATTATTCCTATAGATGGTTTAATTTAAATAATGAATTAGCTTTATCAGTTTTTTATTTTAATACTTGTTTTAATAACAACTTGGCTTCAATAATTAGTAACGTGAAAGGTCACTTTCACCTAATACATTACTTAGCTGATAGTCTGACAGGGAACAAATTTATGAGATAAATGGAAATGTTATTCTGTGTGATTTTTTTCACCTTTAAACATAGCTAAGCTTTTCTGACAAGAAAATAAGATATATCATGTTTTACCAGCACATAAGGATAAAAGTAAGTTTTTGTTCATTAAAGCTTATGAAACCCCATATAAACTCTATATTTTGTTGCATATAGTTAAGCCAAAGAAGACATTTAAGCCATAGAAGTTTATGTTAGAAACAGAAGTTGAGTAATTTATAGTTAAAATAAAACCTGAGGCAGACACCTGAAGAAGATGAACCACACCTCTTCAGGTCCACATTTCTATGTCACTCTCTGCTGTGTGGGACACTCCGTCTGCCTCTTTCTTATCCCTGCTAGACTGTGACCTTCCAAAGGTCAGGGGTCACATCTTTTTGGTTTGATTTCCAAGCGCTGACGCAGGACAGTTGCTCAATAACAATTAGACAAAAAAATATCTGAAAACAGACTGACATCAAGCCCATTCTTATAATTGATTCAGATCTTTCTGCATCATTTAGTAGTATAATAGTGCTTACAGTTCATTTTAGTTCTTAATTTCTAGGTAATAGATAAAGAAGCAGGAGTTCACAGTAGACCAACTCAACCGAGATCACTCACATTTACGATTTCTGAGTCTCCCTGAGAACTGCTTCTACTTAGCTGTGTGCTGTGGTGCATGCTTGTAATCCCAGAGACTTGGGAGGCTGAGGCAGAATCATCACAAGTTTGAGGCCAATCTAGACAGTTTAGCAAGGCCCTGTCTTAAAAGCTAAACTGAAAAGGGTTGGGGGTGTAGCTTGGTGTAGACTGCCCTGGGTTCAATCCCCAGTAGCACAGAGGAAAAAGAACCCCTTTGACCTTACTACAGCCACTTTAGAATTAGCCAAAACCAAGACAGAATTTACCCTGGGCATTTATCTCTAAACCTGATTTGGCTATTTGTCTTTACATTTTGTGGAGGGTACTGGGGATTGATTGAACTCTGGGGCACTTGGCCACTGAGCCACATTCCCAGGTCTATTTTGTATTTTTATTTAGAGGCAGGGTCTTACTGAGTTGCCTAGCATCTCGCTTTTGCTGAGGCTAGCTCTGAACTCTTGATCTTCCTGCCTCCGATTCCTGAGCCTGTTTGTACTTAAGATCCACTACAGTTTTCAGTGCAAATTATGAAATTTTGAAAGGGGTGCATAAAAATTGGTGGATGCAGGGCTGGGGAAGCAGCTCAGTGGTAGAGCACTTGCCTAGTGTGCTCAAGGCCTGGGTTTGGTCCTTAGGTGAATGCAGGTCCTACTACTAAAGCAGCTATCTATGTGGAGTTATGAGGAAACAGAGCAGTGGAGATGCTGGCCTTGCTTCACCTCTCAAGGAACATACAGTACCTATAAGTCATCTGAAGGAAACCAAGGCCTCATACATGCTAGGCAAGCCCCATGCCAACATTCCCAACCCTTTTATATTTTAAGACAGTGTCTCACTAAGTTACCTCGGTTGACCTCAAACTTGCCATCCTCCTGTCTCAGCCTCCCGAGTTGCTGGGATTACTGGTATGTGGTACTCCATCTTTTCTGTTGTACAGCTGCTGTCAGTTGATGTTTTCTGTTATTCTAAATTTATGATTCTGGTTAAAGATGTGGAAAGGTCAATCTGTCTGGAAGATTTTATAACAGATTCTTGTAAGAAGAGAACAACTCGTGGAAATTTGGAGGTACAATGTCATTCTCTGATTTTTTGGTACCAGAAATAGAATCCAGAAGCATTTAACCCCTGAGTCACATCCTCAGCCCTTTTTAGTTTTTACTTTGACACAAGGTCAAGCTAAGTTGCTTAGGGCCTTGCTAAGTTGCTGAGGCTGGTTTTGAATTTGTGATCTTCCTGCCTCAGCCTTCTTAGTTGCTGGGATTACACACTTGTGCCACCACTCCCAGCTTTCTCTGATTCAATTCTGTCTAAGAGCTGGAAAACAGAAGAGTCAAAAACTTTGTTTTAATAGGAAAGACATTTATAAGAAGTGCACAAAGATCCTTTCAATATATAGACTGCAAAACTCATTCACTGCAGAGTATGCATAGTTTTGGTGGACACATTTAGCCCCATGAAAAATAAATTACTGTGGGGGTAATGATTAAAGTGACATAATACCTTGCAAGTAAAATTTTGTCTTTTTCAAAAAATTCAATTTCTCATGATCAAAGACTTTAAGGTTTTCTTTAAGAGTTTTGGAAGTTGCTGAACGTCTAATTTTGACAGTGAACACCACTCCCATCCTTACTCCCCTCTACTTTTATCAAAAAATGGTAAAGATATACTTTTGTGTGAGTGTGCGAAGAAAACCGAGTTACCCTGAGTCCTGCTTCAGTGAGCTCCAGGCAGTATCTGTTCCTTTCCTTTGTTTCCACATTGATATAGGCCACATCATCTGCACAGCGTAGGCTTTTCGAGACAAACATGTTGTTCACAGCAAAGAGAACGTCGTTCACAACTGCTTCAGCTTCCAGCCTCATGTCTTTCATGTCAGTTCCTTCAAAGCCATTAAGCTCTGAGCCTTCCTCGAACCCCGACATACTGCTTAGCTCCATGGGATTGCAGTCTGTTTCCATTCTGCAAAAAAGTACATATGATTTTTTTTTTAACAGACATTTAAAACATTGTTGATTGAAATAGCTTGGCATGAAACACTAAGTAGCTAACAATTTTTAGGGAGAATACGTTCTAAAATCATTTCCAGTAGTTTTTTACAGTAAAATTACAGATATCTATGGATCAAAAAAAGGGTCTTGGGGCTGGTGTTGTGGCTTATCGGTAGAGCGCTTGCCTGGCACGTGTGGGGCCCTGGGTTCAATCCTCAGCACCACATATAAATCAATAAAATAAAGGTATTAAAAAAAAGGGCCTTTCTTCCCCACTTACCCCTAAAAGATTAATTCCCATATTGATTAGCATATATTAGTTTTGAGCTATTCTGAATAATGGTTCAGTAGAAAGACTATGCACACTTATAAATGTGTGATTAGGAGAGAGATTTAGAACTGGAACTGCAGAGTCAAAGGACACGCTCATTTTAACTCTCAACAGACATTGCACTTCATGCTTCAAGGAGGCAGTGCTGATTATATACCCACCAACAGAACAGGGGCATCTGTTCTCTTTTTCAACATACTCTTTCCAATCCTTTCTAATTTTTGCCAACGTGAGAGGCGAAGAATGAGAGTTCATTATTTTAGTATGTATTTCCCTAAGTAAACACTTTTTGACTGTTCAGATTGTATTTTAGTTCTAAGATCAAAAGGGCAGATATGCAGTGGAACCCAGGTCATCTGAAGTCCAGTTCAAGTCCTTATCCATGACAACACTCTGCCTCCTACTGGTTCCTTTCAGACTTCTGGGTTGGACTGTGTCAGAAGGCCTTCCCCACCCCCATGATTACATCTATAAAATCTCTAGCAGTCTTCTAAATTCTCATATTCATATTTAACTTTTTAGTTAGCCCGGGATATATTTTCTGTAGCTTTATTTTACAAATGGACAGCCTATAATCCTAAGAGTTTCCGAGTAACTCATCTTTTCACTACTTATTTGAACTGGTCCAAATATTAAAAAAAAAAAAAAATGACATTTATCATGCCAACTTGATCCAATATTACTGCCGGGCTGTTATGCAGTTCTAATGTTTCTCCTGTGACTAGGGTTAAAAAGGATTTTCCCGGCAGTGAATTTTATTAAATTTTGAAATGTAGGAATGAGAAAAGTTGATATATGTGAAAATGTGTAGGACTGTAAAAAAGGTTTTAGAGAATAAGATCCTGTACTTTCTTTTTACCTGGCAGGTTTTAAAAGTTAAGGCTTTCATTTCTCTGACAGGGATTAAGCACTGCTCTGCTGAATGCAGGTGCCTCTCGCCCATCCACACTCGCTCAGCATTCTCTTCCTGTCTACTGTGCACGCTGTGCTCCCCTTCACATGAGTGATGATCTCATTTCCTAACAGAAGCCTTAATAACCTTTTTTCCTGACAATGCTGTATGAACATTCTGGATTATGCCATTTGTCTGTTACATTGTATATTCCATCTCTTTTTCTAAAGTTACTCACTTGTGACCTTTCTATGATATCCAAAATGCTTTAAGTTGGTACTTCTCAGCCTCTGCAGCTCACTAGAACTGCCTGGGAGAGCGCATAAAAACGGATGACCTGGCCCCAGCGCCGAGAAATGGAACCCAAAACTCTGGGAGATGGATGTTTTTCCAGAGCTCCTGAGTGATTCTGCTGTGCAGCTACTGCTCTGAATTATCAGCAAAAAGCTTAAGGAGGCAGAGTTCCTATAGCTGCATGTTATCTGCACATTATTTAAGCCAAAACTATTTGCTAAAGACAACTTGTGGAAAACTATGTAAAGCTATGTTAAAAAATAAAAGCAAATGGATAAAAAATGTACTCCTCCATTCTTTCTTTAAAAAAAATATTTATTTTTTAGTTGTACTTGGATACAATACCTTTATTTATTTACTTACTTATTTATGTGGTGTTGAGGATTGAACCCAGGGCCTTAAACATGCTAGGCAAATGCTCTGCCCCTGAGCCACAACCCCAGCCCTGTACTCCTCCGCTCTATCTCAACTAATGACACTTTTAAGAATCCTTTGTCTCCTATTCCACTTTATAGAACTAGCCACTCATTGCTGACAACACAATTACAAAATGATCAATTACTATTGAAACAATCTGTCAGGTAACTAAAATCTGATTTACTATATATATGAAAATAAAAATATTTGATTTTCTAAAAATTTCAACCTTCTTAATATCATCAATATGCTGCTTAATATCACACTTGGTTTTATATATAAGCTCTGGAGCACATTTTATATTTTGCAAATTTAGTTTGAAGATTTTGAAATTGCCTACCTACTATAAATCTCTGAACATCATGAAAGTTGTTTTTATTTTGCTTAAGTGACTGAGTGCCTCAATTATAGATGTAATAAATAATATTCATTATTTGCAAAAGATGTATACATGAGAAAGCCCGACAGTTTACAAAGTTTTCTTTTAGCAGGAGTGTAATTCAGTGTGATTAGGGCCTTAATGATGGGGAATGATGAAGAATCTGGTGCTAGAATGGAAGAAATCCTCACAGGTCTGCAAAGTAGGTCACCAAATTATTGCTGTGTGATTATTAGCACTAAGCTGCAAAAGAGAAAGACCTTCTCCGAGACTGTGACAACTCTGAGAAGCCTTTCTCCAAAATGCCTTTTGAATGAAAGTGTAACATTCAGAAAGAAGGTTTGCTGTTGCAGTGGTACTGAGGATGGAAAGCAGAGCTAGGTGTGGGCGAGGCAAACACTCTACCGCTGAGCCACACCCCAGCCTTTTTCCTTTTTTGATTTTGAGACAGGGTCTTGCTAAGTTTCCCAGGCTGGCTTTGAACTTGCTATCCTCCAGTCTCAGCTTTCCAAGTTACTAAGAATACAGGTATGTACCACCTCACCTGGTAATATTCAGAAATTTTCATGATATAGGTTAAAATATTTTAGTATTAAAGCATTATACAAATAAAAACATTTTAAACTATGATTACAACTTATTTTTCCTAACAGGCTAAATAGACTTATTTATCTATATCCTTTCTTGGGTTACTACCACCCAGACTTTCTGAGAGGGTAGGGAGGGAAAGTCATGAGCTCTGGGACAAGTGGGCACTAAGGTCCTCAGAGCTCTTGTTGGGGGTCTTGATGGGTCTCTGCAGCTGCTCCCGGGCTAGTAGTTTGGTTTCAGTTTGGCTATTTCATATAATATGCCCCAGGCCTGCTTTTAGAATCAGTACCTCTTTGCTAGTGTAACCCCCTTTGCCACTGCCTAGGACGTCTAGGTATGCGCCAAATCACTCTCCCACTGGGGAGGCAAACATTTCCAAGCTGTTTCAAGTATAGAATTTTAATGTTCTGATGAGGTGAACCCTTCACCCTGTAGTGCTTCCTTCACCTACTGCACAGACCAACTGTCGATAGCCCCTAAGCAAACTATGGGTGGTAAGAGATCACCTCCCAGCACTGTCAGACTCAATTCTTTCTTTCTTCTACTTTGTTTGAAAGCTTGACAATTTCTTCTTTGCCATGTGCATCACTATAGTGATTCTGAAGGACCAGCAGCACAACACAAAGCCATGTGGATAAACTGTCGGGTTGGCAAAGCTGCTGTTATGGTGTTGGTTGCAAAACAGCCATAGTCCTGCCAGGTGAGCACCAGTGCCATCATCCCCTGCTCCAGGACATCAAAGTGTCCTGGAGGCCTTTTGGAACAGTCTTGTCATCAGCTTGGCACCAAGGACAGAGCTGAGTGTGCTTGCCCTGCTCTTGCTGGAGTAAGGCCAGGCAGGGGCCACGCCTGGGTGGAGGCTGTGGGGGGCTGGGAGCTACAGCCTGCCCACCTCTTCAAGGTTTAACAATGTTCCACCTCACCACACTGCAGACCAAGCTCTAGCATGTGAACCTTTGAGGTGATTAAACCATATCCAAGCTTCAGTGGCTGGAGAAGCAGCAGAGCACTGAGCATCAGAGAAGCAGTTTCCACATTTTTGATTCCATACAGCAGTGGGTCAAAGCACTATGAGCAGACACCTAGTTATTTGTACTTATGTACATATTCTACCACAGTTAAACACTGAAAACATGCAAATAAGCCAAATGTATATTAAGCTGGAGAAGGTAAAAAGAAAATATAGACATGTTTTCTTCCTTCTTCTTATATTAAAATTGTAGTTTTACTGAGGTTTGATTTTACCATGTGTGTCAGGGATCGAGCCCACAGGAAAGAGTGAAGCCTAGGGGCAATTAAAGATGATTACTGGTAGCTTATGGTCTAATTTAGGAAATAAAACAGAATGAGGAATATTTGTACAAATATTACAGCTACAAGCCAAACACATCATAATTACAACCAAAGAAATGTACTTTATTGTGAGTGGCTGATAATCACAGAAAACGATGATATGCTTTTGGACCTACTATGACCTTTACCATTACACTTGTGTGAACTTGGAATTTGGCCACATAATCTCATTGGGCTCATGCTATTCTCATATAAAATAAAACGGACAGAAAAATCTACTGTTTTAAGAGCCCTGATATTGCATGGTCTACGATATATCAGTTAGTTATGATGAGGTTCAACTCATGAACATGTCAAAATTGGTCTGGAATGAGCTTACATACAGTTATGGACAGCAGAGTGGTCTTCAGAGTCTGTTCATGGGGAACAGAGGATAAGCACAGCTTTGTGTAGGATATGGCAAGATTTGTAAGGAGACTAGCCTAGATGACATACAAAGAAACTGTTAAGGGTGTGATGGATGGGCAAGAATGGCTGTTCAACAGGGTGCTGACACCTAGATGGGAGGAACTTGATTTTGAAATAAGTTGTTTTAAGGTCTTGAGAATGGAAATAACAGTCTTTATTTGAAGTCTGTATACTGTAGGCACATAGTTTGGCCCAGTTTTTTAAATCCTATTTGGCAACCTTTACATTATAATTGGGGTTGTTTAACCATTTACAATTAGTATGGTTACCATAATTACCAGTATTATTGAGTTTAAATTTACTATCTTGCTATTTGTTTTGTTTCATCTGTATTTTACTTCTTTTTCTTTATCTTTCTGCTTATGTTTGGCACTTTTAGGATTCTATCTTTCGGTGGCTTATTAAATATAATTGTCTGTGGTATGTTTTTGGTGGTTGCTTTAGCTTACAGTATACCTCTTTATCATAATGTGCTTGCAATAGATATCATTTTGTGTATAAGAACCTTACAAGAGTATACTATACCATTTTGTGTATAAGAACTTTACAAGAGTATACTACATATTATTTGCTATTTTTGTCATGTATCTTCAATATATGTTAAAAACTTCATATAAACTTTTATTCTTAATCACAGTTACTATTTCTGATGCTACTTATTCCTTTGTGTTACCTATATCTACATATATGATCTGTGTACTTTTTGCTAGAAGGACTTCCTTCAACATTTCCTGTAGTGTACATTTGCTGTTTATGAATTCTTTCAGCTTTGTTGTGTCTGAACAAATCTTCCTTTCATCTTTGAGAGATGTTTTGCTGCATATAGAATACGAGATTGACAGTTGTCTTTCAAATCTAATTTTTTTTTTGTGTGTGTGTGTGTGTGTGGTGCTGGGGATGAATCCAGGGCCTTGTACATGCAAAGCAAGCACTCTACCAACTGAGCTATATCCCCAGCCCATTCATTGTCCTTCAAATCTTTAAAGATGTTTTTCAACTCTCATGTTGCGGCAGTTTCCCATGAGAAATCTGGTAACACGGTTCTCACTGTACTTCTTGGTATACTTTTTCCATGCTTCTTTGGCTTGTGTTTTTTGAGATCCTTGGGTTTATAGTCTTCAACTAATTTGGAAAAAATTTGGCAGCCATCATTTCAAACTTTTTTTTGTCCCTCTCTTCTTGGAGACTCTAATTTTGTGTATTAGACTGAGGGTTCTCTATTCCTCACAGCTTTGTTCAGTTTTTCAGTCTCTTGAGTGTTTCTTTCTTTTTAAATTTTTTTTTTTTTAGATATTGATGGATCTTTATTTTATTCATTTATTTATATATGATGCTGAGAATCGAACCCAGTGCCTTGCACATGCTAGGCAAGTGCTCTACCACGGAGCCACAACCCCAGCCCCTCTTGTGGGTTTCATACTGAATGATGTCTACTGCTATATCTTCGAGTTTTTTCTTCTACAATATCTATTTTTTCTAAAAAACCCTTTTTCTGAGTACTCTACCAATTTTGTGAATTTTGTGCAAGAGGAACAGGAACTCTCTCTGGTCCCGCTTTAGTTCAGAAAATTGTTTTTTCTAGTTCTTTCAGGTAGTTCTTTTCTCACCTTTGGATGGTGTCCTCATAGCAATATGCTGATTAATACTCAGCTATAGGCTCAAGGCGGGGCTCAGTTATTTCCACAGCCCTTGCTCTGTGAAGCTCTCTGCTTTCTAACATACTGTCCTAGCTCCATGTCCTCTATTTTGGTAGACCACCAGACTTCACCAGAATTTTTCTCCCAAGTGCCATGTCTAACATCTCTCCAGGCAATAAACTAGGACCACAGGCTCATCTCATTTATGTCTTGCTTCTTAGGGATCACTATCCATTGCTGATGCCCCAAATACTGCTTCATGTATTTTTGCCCAAATTTTGTTGTTTAAGGTGAGAGGGTCCCTATTACTCTACCTTGGCTAGAAGTAGAAATCCCACCAGTCAATTTTGCAACCCTATTTCATCAGTTTTTCTTTCATTGACTTTGGTCTTGCCTACTCTGAATCAACCTTACCATCTTGTGGATTCCTTCATTAATGAATGTTGCAAGTACTCTGACTGAGCTGCATCTCCAGCTCTAGATTCCTGTTTTTAACTTTATAAAATATATTTTGACACTACTTTGAAGATCTACAATCCTTCAAAATTCAACTCGGACATCTTTCACAGTTCTGTGTCCGACTGTAAGAGAGATCACCATATCCCCTACAAAGCACCTCTGCATGGTACTACTGTACTTACTGTACTTCATTACCAACAGTTTTTGTGTCTGTTACTACATATTCATGAAGATGGGGGCCTATGATGTCTACTATCACCAGCATAGTGTCTGCATAAAGATCTTTTTGAATGAATAAGCCACAGAAAAATTCTCAAGTGGTGGTACTCGGCTCTGTGAAGAAAGGTATACAAAGTCACAGGACATATATGGTAATGTTCTTAGAGAATACATATCACTCTTTTTAAAAAAAATATTTTTGTAGTTGTGTATGGACAGAATGCCTTTGTTTGTTTTTATATGGTGCTGAGGATCAAACCCAGTTACTCACACATGCTAGGCAAGCTCTCTACCACTGAGCTACAACACCAGCCCTGCATATCACTCTTATTATAGTATCAATATTATGGAAAAATGATGTAAAACTGACTTGAATTAAAAAAAGAACAAAAATGTTTGGAAGTCTCAAGCCATGTCCTCTTTAGGTTATATCCCTATACCTCTGGGGTTTCCTTTGCCCTCTGATAGGAATATTTGAGTGAAACAATCTGAGAAATACTGCCCTATCCCAAGGAATTAAAGGCTAGAAGGACTTCCTTCAACATTTCCTGTTGTACATTTGCTATGTACACTACAGGAAATGTGTCTGACAGTAGGAAGTTGACAGGCAGAGGCAGGAGTGTACGAGGGATGCAGGTTGGCACTAAGCTCGGCATTCTCTAAATTCTCACGACTCTTTCCACTTCACTTACACTGATGTTTTTTGTTCAAAGTGAAGGTAGCCCCGTGTGGTGGCTTATGCCTTGATTCCCAGTTACCTGGGAGGCTGAAGCAGAAGAATCACAAGTTCAAGGCCTGCCTCAGTAACCTAGGGAGGTCTTGTGCAACTTTGAGAAACCCTGCCTCAAAATAAAAAATAAAAAGGGTTGGGGATGTATCTCAGTGGTAAAGCACCCCTGGTCTCAATCTGGGTGGGAGGAGGGAAAGAAAGAAGGTAATTGTTGGTAGTTTTAACCTTTTACCTTTGTAGTTTTTCTATGGTAAAATGAAAATGTATTATATTTGCAGTAAGAAAAATAACTAAGATTTGTGATATATTGGAAAGTACAGGTATGGAATCTGAAATAGTTTCTTAGAAAAACTAGGCTATTATTAAGATGAAGTAATTTGAAGCATCTATTTCAAATGAAGTTTGAGCTTATAATATTTCAAACATTAATCTGAAAGTAAAGAGGAATAAAGTTGATTATAATTGGTATCATTTAGAATTTAGGAAAAGTCACCTAATTTAGCTTTTATTTTCTGAAACATAACATTCATATCTGTTTTCAATAACTCACATATACTTTTCAAATTAAAAATTTTAAATCAATCATTTGCAAATCATTTGTAAAAAATGGCTATTTTCCATTTATGCACTGATCTGTAAAATGACTATGCACTCACCTTTCAGCAATGAGAGAGACACATTACCTAGGTGCAAAGTAAGCCAAGAGAATGGTGGTGTGCCTTTACTGATTGTGGAAGGAGCTCCGGGGTGGAGAAACACCTTGTGCTGATTTGAGGAGTTTTAAAACTATAAATAAACAGCAACACTGCCTCTGTAAACTTTTCTTCAAAGCCAGAAATTGTAAACTTGGACCTAAAAAAGACTCAAACACTGAATGCTTAAAAAAAATCTAGAAATTAATTAGTTTCTTATTACTATATAATCCTCTAGGAAATAAGGATGACTTGGCACTATATTTAAATAAAGCACTTTCTAACCAATATAAAACAAATCAATAAAGAGATAAAATAGAAAACCTCACTGCTTCCCATTTAAACCCTACACTGGTTCTCTACCAGAGTCTGGGCAGTATTCTGTTGCCAATAAAATCTATAAAAATTGGAATTCATTATAATTGCTCTCAATCATTCTGGTAGATTGCATCACCTAGTTTTTATAAAGTTTCCAAAAATGATTCCTTAAAACATCACGCATAAATTATTTAGGGTTCAGCTCTTTCTCCATCTGTTGGTATAATTTTTGGGCTGTGCTAAATAAGTGTTTTTATGTCTTTGGAGGATTCACAAAATTGGTTAGCAAGATAACGATTACTACTAAATCCCTTATTATCCACTTAATTTACTTGACTTAATTTTGTTTCACTACAAATTCAAAGCATCAAAGACCTGGAAAAAAATCGTAGAGGTGAGCTTTGTCCTTGATGACAAGAGAGTGGGTAGAGTGACAGTTACCTAATGCCTGGCAAAAGATTTCAAGAGCAGAACAAAGGTTACAAATACTCACTTTGAAACAAAGTTTGACTTTTCAGCTGACATTATAACAGTCAGCTGAGGAGTGGGATGTGGCTTACAACAGTCAGCTGAGGAGTGGGATGTGGCATCTTAATTGCCATCACTTTTTCTTGGAATACTACAATCTGGAAAATCCTCCTAATGCTAACTAGAAGTGATCAGCATGATGTGGTTGATACTCTCAAGCTGGCTGATGAGGCTGACTCTAAGCTCTAGCAGTTAATCTGTGACTCAGGGCAAGATGTCTTAGTCTCTCCGTTATACATTCCTCCTCTCTAATATGAAGCTAATAGTAATATCTACCTTAAAGTGATATTGATAGAATTAAGAGAGAAAATATATAGAAAGTGCTTAGAGGGGCTGGAGATATAGCGCAATTGGTGGAGTGCTTGCTTTGTAATGCACAAGACCCTGGGTTCAATCCCCAGCACCACCACCAAAAAAAAAAAAAAAAAAAAAAAAAAAAAAAAAAAGCGGGCTTAGAATGGTGCTGGGGGGGCTGGGGCTGGGGCTCAAGTTGTAGCATGTTAGCCTGGCATGCGTGAGGCACTGGGTTTGATCCTCAGCACCACATAAAAATAAAGATATTGTGTCCATCTAAAACTAACTAACTAAATAAATAGAATGTGCTGTGTGCTTCCTAAGTTCAAGAAATATTATCTGTTAATTATATTAAACCAATTTTAGAGAATAAAGTGCTGGCTTTGAAACTCCAAGCGTTTGAATCTTTACATTATAGGGTGACAGCTGCTACTGCTGTTTTGTAGAACTTCTTCAAAGAGACCTGGGAAATGGTAGTCTTGACATCACATTCCTGTTCCTCAGGTGCGAGTATTAAAAAGGTCCTTAACATCTTACTAGCTTCTTTTATTTCACCTGTTATCATGAATTTCTTTGAAGAATGATTATTTTGAGATGACCTATTTAGTCTGTGATATATGTGGTTTCCAACCTGTCTCTTCAAATCCCTTTATGTAATTCCTAAAAAGCTCACAATATTTAGTTGGGTAAATATTTTCATCTTCCTCAATTATTCCTAGGTATTAACATTTTGTGGTAGTAGTTCTTTGATAAAACACAAAATAGCATTGTGACATGGGAAGAGTTTATATTCTATTGGAGCTAACCATATGACAAGGACATTTAACATTTATGCTGAATTTCTCCTAGAAACCATAAAATGTATAAGACAACACACTTAACACTTTGAGTGTTTATTGAAAAATCTTTGGTTTTAATTTTCCTTTCCTTTCCTGTCTGATAGTTGATATTATAGGCATTCTATGGATAGCTTGAATGTAATTCCACATTGCAAAAGAAACCACTTATTAACAGTTACTGAAAAAAGTTTCATTCATTTGTCAAAATTCCAGTCCAAACCTTCCAAGGCCTATTTCACTGCCAGATGAGATCCCCACCTTGGACTGTTCACACCACTTTGTTAATACCCCTTTTATGGCAAGGGTTATAATTATTACTCACAAACATGTCTTAATATCTACACACACACACACACACACACACACACACACACAGAGAGAGAGAGAGAGAGAGAGAGAGAGAGAGAAAGAAAACGAACATCCAACTGCTTCTAACTATCTTCTCTGTCCCAATGTCCTGTTTGGATTGCAGTATGGATTACTGCAGCATCCTTCTAACTGGTCTTGCTGTGTTCATGCCAGACCCTTCAACCCCCATACCAGGCTATTTTCAACACAGTAGTTGGCATGACCTTATAAAAACAGTCTAGATTATGTCACTTTTCTCGTTAGACCTGCTTTACCCAGAGCAAAAATCCTCATAATTGTCTGCAAGGCCCTGTATGACTTGTTCCCAACTCCATGTGCCTTGCTTCTTAGCTTTCTCCAAGTCTGCTAAAAGGTAATAGTTTGAGAGGCCTTCTCATAGCATTCTTTAGTTTTTGTAAAGGCATATTCCTCCCCTTATTTCTAGATCAAATCCTTTTACATTTCTTTTTTTTCCCTATAGCATTTAACACATGACACATTATTCAATTGATTTGTTCATTTCCCCTTCCTTCAGTAAAATGTAAGCTCTATGAAAGTAGGAACAACCTGTTTACTGCTGTAGCCCCAGAGCTTAGAACAGTCCTTGACATAAGCAGGCAATTAATAAACACTAAATACATGAATGGCCCTTCTACTTCAGAACATAAGCTCCTTGAAGGTTCTGTCTGATTCAGTCACTCACTCTCTTTTTGGTGTAGGAGAATGAACCCAGGGCCACCCGCATGCTTACCACAGCTCTGCCACTGGGCTGCACGCCTGATTCTTCTTTACACTTTTTGGGGCCCAGGTCCTTTCATTTAAATGACCCTTAACAGATATATTTTCAAAATAACTTTATTTTTTCACATGGTGCTAAGGATTAAACCCAGTGCCTCACATGTGCTAGGCAAATGCTCCACCACTGAGCCACAACCCAAGCCCTTAACAAATATTTTTAAATGAAGGAATAGCTTGGGAATTGAAGTTATAGGGAATACTTGAGATACGTCTACACAGAATGAGGCGCATCAACTATCAAAGCCACTACGTATACTGGAGAGCACGCTGGTTCTAAAATGTAAAGGACAACCAGATTTTTTTTGTATCCATCAACATTTCCGGTCTATGTTAATATTCATGAAATAATTACGAAGACAGTAAATATTTAACTCCTTAAACTGGTCATCTTAATTCACTATCCTTAATTAACCAGCTTTATGTTTCAGGACTCTGTTTCGCTTGGTGCCCAACTAACATCATTTACTCTTCCTAGCAATCCTTGGAGGTAAGATATTAATACTATTAATACTCTCGCACTTGGCAAAGAGTCAAGGTAGGCTCAGAGAGGGCAGTGGCCGGTGCAAGGTGGTTCCGCCACTGAGTGTCAGTGTCAGAATTCGAATCCAGGACAGCTGACTTCCGGGCAACCGGCACCGGGTTGACTAACTTGAACCGGCTCCGCCTCTGCAGGAGTAGCCTCCTAGAGGGCAGAAGCACGATTGCGCAGATGCCCAGGACTAGACGAATTCTTCACCCAGGTCCCCGAGGGGTCGGGAGCCTTTGGCATTTATCCGAGAAAGCAGTTTTGCCACAGATGCCTCGAGAGCCCAAGTTTCCTGGTCGTCGGTGTAGCACCCCCAGGGTGGACTAAGAGTGTACGACAGGCGCTTTGCAAACTGCAAGCCACTAGACCAAGAGTAACCCAGAGGAAGCTTCGGAAACAATGCCCGCAGGAGGCACGGGACCCATAACTTGCTGACAATGACACCGGTCGGGATTCCTGCGGCGGGCGGGATGCCGGCGGCCACCCGTTCTCGCAGTGGAAGGGGCGGCGCCCGGAGCAGCGGTTCTCGGGGGCCCAGGATCTGAGCGACCCGGCCAGCCCAGGCCGGACCCGCCCCCAGACCCCACTCAGCGCGGATACCGGGCCCGCTGTCCGTCGCCCCTCACCACCGGGTCGAGGGCCTCGAGGGGGTACGCAGGGCCCCGCCCTGCCCCCAGCCCTGCCGGCGGCAACCCGCCCGCAGACCGCAGCCCGGCAGCGCAACTGCTCACCTGTGCTAGCCCCGTCCTTCTCTTCCTCCCGGCGAGGGCGTCTGGAGCCGACCCGCGGCGCCAGCCCCGCCCCCGCCCCCGCACCGCCCTGGCCCCGCCCCCGAACCGCCGGAAGTGCTCGGCCCGGGCTCTCCTTCCCGCCTACCCGGCCCCCAGTGTGGCGTCACTTCCGCTTGCGCCCGGCCGCGCGCGAGGAGGCTGCGTCTCGCGGACGCGCTGGGAGCGCCCCGGGGCCGGGAGCGCGCCTCATAGATGACAACAAATTCGTCGTGCGGCAGAGGTGTCTACCTCAGCCCTTGCCTCCTGCCTCGCGCTGTCTTGCACCCTCTCTGTGGGCCGACGGTGACCCGGAAAGCCGCCTGGCCTGGGGCGATCGGCACTCCTCAGCGCCTGGTCCCCGCGGGGCCTAGCGCGAGCGGTGCGGCGCGGGTGATGGGGTCGCCCTGAGGGACGGTGGCGCCGAGCCGGCATGCAGGAGCCGTCCAGGGCTTAGACCCGCCGCGGCCTGGGCCCGCCGGCCTCGGAGCCGGAGCCTGGGCGCGAGGCCGGAGCCGCCGCCCGCAGCCCCCGCGGCCAGCTGCCAGCTCTCACCATGCCGTGGCCGTTTTCGGAGTCCATCAAGAAGAGGGCCTGTCGGTACCTCCTGCAGAGGTACCTGGGCCACTTCCTGCAGGAGAAGCTGAGCCTGGAGCAGCTCAGCCTGGACCTCTACCAGGGCACCGGCTCCCTCGCCCAGGTCCCCCTGGACAAATGGGTAAGCGCGGCCGGCCGGGCGCGACTCACTCCGAGTCTTCGGGCGACTGGACGAGCGTCCTCCGGGTTGGCATGACGCTCCCTGCTTGGGGCTGTTTGGACCCAGGTGTGGCGGGGCTCGGGGAATTGTGTCAAGTGTGGTGTTTAGTCTGTTGGGAGCGAGGTCGGTCCCCAGAGTCACGTGTTCCAGAAACTTAACAGCTGTCAAGGCGTCTACACCGTGGGACTCGCGAATCCGGGCCGTGGGGGCCCTGGGGCAGGCCGGGGGCCGGGAGCGAGGTGGCTAGCCTTGGCTTTGGGGTGGGAGGGCCCGTGGCCGACCGACCCGTCGTTGGGTGACATTCCGGAATGATGAAAGATGAAGGGACGGTTGGGATGTCGGGACCCGGGTTGGTTATTTGGGGGTGGCTGCGTGCACGCAAGCTTGCCTGGTTTTCTCCAAAGCCTTTGCCATTTGGAAGAAAGTCGGGTGGAGGCTTCCTGTGTCGCTTTGCCTGAGTCGCTTGATTACGTGTTTTCCAGGCCAGCGTGTGTGGCCAGGTGGTGAGTGGCAGAGTGACCCTGGTAGCGCCACAGTTGTTAGCCTGTGGACTTCACGTAGCAGACGTAAAAGCAGGCGTTGTGAAAGCGCTGAAGTTGCGATTCAGGCGTTTTTATAGTCTGATTTACACTTGTCGCCCAGAGGCTGTGAGTTGACTCATTATGCCTTAAGGCTTTTCAGGTGTATCCGACTCACCACCTGCCGTTGTGTGGGCACCTGTGGGTGGGATGCGTAGTATTTTACTTAAAAAGTCTGTTTGGCCTTCAGTTGGACAAGTTAGAGTGGCTTCTCCCCTTTGCCATAGAAAAGCTTCAATTATGGTAACAGCTTATTAGGACTCTATTATTAATTTGTGCTAAGGAGTATGAATAAGCATATAATTGTATCAGTAAGTAGGTGACTTAAGCTAGAGTCTTAAATTAGCTTAAAGAGCCCTAATTTGAGTAGCAAAAAGACTTAGTCCTACACCAGGGTTGTCCAGGTTGCCAGAATTAGCCAAGTGATAGTGGAGGTAGAATTTACCTGAGGTCAATACGTCATATTGTACTTCTATAGTATAAATGCAATTCTTACCAAAAGATAGAAATTCTGATAGTTATTTTTGAATTCAGCAACCCATCATTCTATATTTTTGGTACATTTGGAATGGAGAATCTTGAAGTAGGAGGGTTGGGCATTTCCTTTTAGTGTGTTGGGATCAACCCAGGGCCTCTCACATGCTGGGTAAGTTTTCTACAACTGAACTTTATCCCCAGTCCTGGACATTTATCACATGTCTTTAGTAAGAGAAGTGACTAATATGCATTATTCTTTAATGTCTTCATATCCAAAAGATAGGTATTATTTCCATTTTATAGAAGGAGTTAAATAATTTGCTCAAGTCACATAGTTAGCAGATGTTACAGTGAGAATTAAAATCTAGTTCCTAAGCCTATGCTTTTTAAAATTTATTACATCACATAGTTTATGAGCAATCCAGTTAACAAAGGAGCTGAACAGGTGCTTCACAGAAGAAATACGAATCGTCACAAATATATGAAAAATGTTCAACTTCTCTAGCAATTGGAGAAACACAAATTAAAACTACACTGAGATTCCATCTCACTCCAGCTATTGTTATTTGTATTCTTGATAATTTTTGTATTATCAAGAATACAAATAACAATAAATGTTATCGAGGATGTCAGGGTGAGGGGGAAGGTACACTCATACATTAATGGTGGGAGTGCAATTGATGCAACCACTCTAGAAAGCAATATGGAGATTCCTCAGAAAACTTTTAATGGAACCACCATTTGACCCAGTTATTCCACTCCTTGGAATATACCTTGAGGACTTCAAATCAGCATACTACAGTAATTCAGCCACATCCATGTTTATAGCAGCTCAATTCACAATAGCCAAGCTATGGAATCAACCTAGATGCCCTTCAGCAGGTGAATGGATAAATAAAATATGATATATATATATATATATATATATACACACACACAATGGAATATTATTTAGCCATAAAGAAGAATGAAATGATGGCATTTGCCAATAAATGGATGGAAATGGAGACTGTCATGCTAAGTGAAATAAGCCAGTTCCAAAAAACCAAAGGCTGAATGTTCTGATTTGTGGATGTTAACGCACAATAAGGGGGAGGGGTGGAATGGAAGAATAGAAGTTCATTGGATTAGATAAGGGGGAATGAAGGGAAGGGTGGGGGAATACAAAGAAAGACAGTAGAATGATTCGGACTTTCCAATGTTTTTATAAGAGTACATGACCAGTGAAACTCCACATCATGTACAACCACAATAATGGGAAGTTATACTCCATGTATGCATAATATGTCAAAATATATTGTCATGCACATCTAAAAAGAATAAAAAAGGAAGCCAATTAATGTTTATTGAGCACCTATTTATGTCAGGCAGTGTTCTAGGCTTTTTCATTTCTGTGGTTTTATTTCATCCTTATGGGAAATCAAATGATGATATTTGAATTTTATACATTGACTTCAGGATCATTGGCAAAATAATTTATGACTAGACTTAATTTGAGGATTGTTGTGTTCTTGTAAGGGTTATGCCAACTAAAACGCTACTGTCAAAAGTTTCCAGTAATATTTGCTGCTGTTTATTTATTTTAGTGTGATACTTATCTATAACTATTCAAAATTCTGTTTACAAATTCAGTTGCTTTTGATACTTGCTTTTACTGACTTTTATAACTGAAAAAATGATACCTACAAAGATTCATAAATCCTAATGGAAGAATGCATCATTGGCTACATTACTGTTTTTTTTTTTTTTTTTAATACTAGGAATTCAACTCCAGGGCACTTTACTACATCCTCAGACCTTTTGTTTTTATTTGGATAGGGTCTCATTAAGTTGCTCAGGGTCTCAGCAAGTTGCTGAAGCTGGTCTTGAATTTTTGATCTGCCTCAGCCTCTGGAGTCCCAGGGATTACAGGTGTGTGCATGATGCTCGGCTAATAGTTCAATTCTTTTTTTTTTTTAATGTTTTAATTCTTAACTAATTTATGCATAGAATTTTGTTGAGATTGGCAGTGACAGTCCCTTCTTCTGATCTTGATCAGTTATTCTTGCTAATTAATTGGAAAGTGCTGCAGAATAAAAAATTAGATTTTTTTTTTCTCCCTAAACTTTTTGTTCAGAAGACTTTTAGGTTGGTTGGGATAGTCTTTCCATATTTTTAAACCTTTTGTAACCTGTGTAGATAATGTCTTCTAAAAACAGACTGTGTTTAAATAGACAGTGTTTTTAAAAAGTCATTGTTTTCAACAACAAAATCATGGAACAATGGAAACATTTCCAAATATAGTTTTAAGAACTATTCCCTCTTTATAGTACAGGTATCATTTGAAAAGGCGTTATTTTCTTTTTCACTATTAAAATATTTTTCTTATTTTCAAAAGACAGATTAAATATATTGTATTTTTGGGACCTGCAGGTAGCATATACTAACGATAGCTGTTTATCATCATATAAATGTTTGGCATATTTAGAACTACTTACACTGTGGAAAAGGGAATTGCTTATTGCAAAACTCAGCTTTTAAGAACTTGATGAAAAGAAAAATCAGGAAACCAGAAAGTTATTTTCACACACTATCTCTTTACAAAGATTCCACCATTTAAAGATCTGTTTTTAGTATATAGAATGTAAGCCTAAGTAAGTTTCAGTATGCTGAAATGGAATGTTCACTTGAGGACACTGCTCTTAACTCTTCTGTTGTGGAACTGCTGGTCAGCTCTGTACAGATCTGAATTAAGAGTACTAATGCCTATTTATATAGTAACTTGTAGTACAACTTTGTAATATAACCATTGAGACATTTAATGTAGAATATCTGATTTTCTTCTTACATCCCTATGAATCATCTTTTACACTTCCATATATATATATATATATATATATATATATATATATACACACGCCCCACTTTGGAGAGAAGTACTTTAAACAGTTCCTGGTGGGAGGGGGAAGGAGGAGCAAGGGGTTTGGAATGGCTCCGCAGTTGGAATGGGCTGTTTGATAGTTTCATGAGTTCCTTGTCTCTAGAAGAGGGCAAAACATAGAGGAAATCTGCTTGGTAGGAGGTTGGATTTAAGACTCCCACTCCAAACCCTTTAAGAATATGACTTTAATTTTTTAAATGGAAGTTCTTCCATGAATGAATTAAATACATATGCTATTGAGAGGCTTAGAGATCTAATAGTGAACTAAACAAAGACCCTTTTCTCATAGGAATTCAGTGTGGTACAAGTAGATAGATATTAGCAACTCAGTACATCAAAGTCTTTTAAGTTCAATTTAATAATTTGTTTGCTTTGATATTTATGTCTTATTGGAATATATAATAAAATTGTTTTCAGTTCTGGAAATATTATTACCATTATTTGCCAAATGCTATAGTAGAAACTGGAGTGTGGCCTTTTTTAAAAAAAATATATGCATGAAACTCATTGATGATAACAGAAAGCAAAATGGCTTTAAACAGAAGAGCCTCAAGGAAATCTACAGGAGGGCATTTATTTGCTGAGAATTTCAGGTGGTTCTACTTTTACTTTAAGAATTTTTGAATCACATGGAAGTACTTTAGTGAACTAATGGGGAAAATGTCAACAGACTACACAACAAGGGGTCAATTTGACCAAGTTAGGTTTAGAAGTTTGTTCTGTTCATAGTGTAGAGTAAACTTTGGATTTGCACAGGTTGAATTTCAAAGTACCTTATGAAATAAACAAGACAGACATAAGGGATTTTTGCCCAAGTGCACATAAGACTTTAAGTGCAACCTATTTAAACATCATGTAATTAGGCAAATTGCAGCTAAGTAATACAGTGTAAATTCTTGAACTACTTTGTTAACATCTGACACATTTTCTTTTTAATATTATTCTTCAGTGTTGTAATACAATTTACTGAAGCATTATATTAGAAATTTTAAGTAGCCACAAAATTGGGACAGAAATTTTGTTTGTACTGAGAAAAGAATTCCTCAAATCCATTTTCTTAAATAGTTGTCTAATGTTGACAGATTCTCATTTGCAAAGGCTGTCATTGTTTATGTACACTTAAAATGTTTGATGTATTTTTAATTGTTCATTTTAATTATAACACTAATATGTTTATTGTAAAGAAAAAAAACAGAAAAGAAATATGTAAAGTATGAAGTAATAGTACCTAATCCTATCTCTTCCAGAGAGAACAATATGGCATACAAATTTCAAATTTTTTTTTTAAAGAGAGAGGAGAGAGAGAGAGAGAGAGAGAGAGAGAGAGAGAGAGAGAGAGAATTTTTAATATTATTTTTTAGTTCTCGGCGGACACAACATCTCCGTTGGTATGTGGTGCTGAGGATCGAACCCGGGCCGCACGCATGCTAGGCGAGTGCGCTACCGCTTGAGCCACATCCCCAGCCCCAAATTTCAAATTTTTAATTATGGAAATAATATATGAAACAAGCAGTTTTGAACTTAGCTTTTTTTGTCTTACATGGGGGTAGTAAATGAAGGAGGAACTTGAGACTGGAGTGAGTTTAAGTTTTACCATGAAGAATTTTGAGGGGGCTTTGAAATATTCAAGTAGAGATGACAGGAGGCATAGAGGAGAATTGGAGTTGATAGACTGGAGCACCAGAGGGAGTCAGTAGTCATTGAAACTGGAAATAGATGCAAAGTAGGTGCATTAGGTTGAGAGATATGGCTGAAGATAAAATACCAACATTTTAAGTAGCAAAGGGTTGGAAAAAAGACAGAGTGAAGTGTCACAGAAGCCAAAGGAAGTTAGAATTCCAAAATGGGAATAGAGATGGTCTTAGGTCTAGGTAGAGATGAGAATATCAGGAAGAGGAGGACTGAATGTTGTCATTGCATTTGTTAGTTATTGATGACTAAGAGAAAGTTCAGAGGAGTTAGGATTAGAAGGTAGATGGTAATTTCTGGTTTGAGCAAATATGTAATTTGGCTAAAGAAAGAAAAATGGGATTAATGACTAGAGGAAACATGGAATCAAGGTAAGGGGTTTTAGTTTACTTTTGGAAAAATAACTATTATTAAGCATTTTCCATATCTACATACAGTAACTGGTCACTTTGTCATACATTATCTTACTCTGAATTGGGTAGTAAACATTTCCTTTTTACTATTCAGTAACTTACTTAGGCATAGTAGTAGTAAGCAGTACAGCAAGATGTGAAACCTAAATCTGACTTCTGTGTTCTTTTTGTACATTGCCTTTAAACATATAAGAAACCTTAGCTTCTTGGACATTAGCAGCACTGAGTTCACCTGGGAATCTGTTAATATGAAAATTTCTGGTCCCTTGCTACAAATTCTGATTCTAGAAATCCAAGAATTTACATTTTTAAATAAGCATCCTAAAAGAATCTGATGCATATTTTCTGACTGTATTCTGAAAATTATTAGTACTAAAAAGATGGAGTTTTTTTTTTTTTTTTTCCATTTAGGGCTGGATTTATTTTTTTTGCTGGAGGCGAGTCCTGGAGATTGAATGCAGGGCCTCACACATGCTGGGCAAGGCCTCTACCATTGAGCTACAATTACAGTATGTTTTTTATTTGAGGTAGGGTCTTGCTAAGTTGTCCATGCTGACCTTGAACTTGAAGTTCTCCTGCCTCAACCTGAGTTGCTGGAATTACAGGTGTGTGCAACTTCACCTGGCCTCCATTTAGTTTTAAAAGCCTGGTCTGCAAAACTGAGACTACATTTTTGAGAATTATGATACGTTAGGACATGATTTTGCTTAGCCTTCTCCAAAATCTTCCATTGTAAAAATATATTTCTCTTTTAAATTTTTTTTCCTTCAGTGATTAATGGACTTTTCATAAGTTACTTATTTTTCTGGTCCTCAGTCAGCGTATCTATAAAACGGGCATTCAGTACCTAATTCAGAGGGCTTTTGTGAAGATTTAATGCAATAATTGAGGTATAAAATAGTACAATGTAGTGTCCTGCATGTACTAGGTGCTAAATATTAATTGATCTAAATAAGTTCTTGCAAATTTTTATGCACTTTTTGTCCCTATTTGAATTCTGATGCTTTGATTTAAACTAGTGAAGATATATTCTTTCCCTAGTTAATCTTGTGGAATTATGTATTAACAAGGAACATGTAATTTAAAGTTTGCTTTTCTTCATACTGCTAGGCACACCTTGAATTCCTAGTAGAGCTCATCATTGTACTGTATAGGCATTCAACATTTTGACAGTGTTTCCTTGGTACCAGGAACTATGTTGGTCACTTTACATGTACTGTTTCATTTGTGGTCACAATAACCCTATGAAATGAATACTATCCCAATTTTATGGAGAGGAAATTGAGACTTGGAAGTTAGGAACTTGTCCAAAGCTACCCAGCTAGCTAAGTGATTGCGTTAGGACCTGAACATGTGCTATGTTTTTTTTTTTTTTTTTTTTTTTTTTTTTTTTGTACCAGGCACTTGACCATCAACCACATTCCCAGCCCTATTTTGTATTTTATGTAGAAACAGGTTTTACTGAGTTGCTTAGCACCTCACAGTTGCTGAGGCTGACTTTGAACTCATGACCCGACCGCCCCCGCAGCCTCCTGAGCTGCTGGGATTACACCGCACCTGGCTGTGCTATGTTTTAAAGGAGTGGTCCTCAAACATGTTTGCTTACTTAGCCCTTAAAAACATTGAAGCAAAACAAAATAATGTATTCCTTATACATTTTAAAATTGACTTAACATTTTTTCATAAGTTAAATAATTGTAGATGATAATGTTGTGTCATAAATATTGACATAAAAATGTCGATTTTTTTTTTTTTTAACCAGTAGGGTCTCAATTTCCACCCCTTAGCCACTTTAAAGTGTCAAAGCTTGGAATGGTAATGCATGCCTATAATCCCAGTGGCTTGGGAGGCTGAGGCAGGAGGATTGCAAGTTCAACAATTTAGCACAACAATTTAGTTGGGACCCTGTCTCAAAAAAAAAAAAAAAAAAAAGTCTGGATATGGCTTAGTAGTTACATGCCCCTCGGTTCAATCCCTGGTACCTAAATAAGTTAAGTAAATAAAAGTGCTCAAACAAACTTTTCATTAATAGTTGGAATTTTAACATATCTTTTTTCATTAACTTCATATTTCCATTTTCCTCTCTAGAATTGTTATAATTTGTATATTTTATGCTTAAGATTTATTGATCATGCTTCCATATTTATTTATAATAAAAAGGTACAAATTGAAATTAATCATAATTAAAAGTTTCTTGTTATTATTTCTTTTTAAAATTTTTTTCTTTTGGTACTGGGGATTGAACCCAGGGGTGCTTAACCATGAGCCACATCCACCTTGCAATCCTCCTTCCTGCCTCAGCCTCCCAAGCCACTGGCATTATAGGGGTGTGCGCCATGGCACCCAGCCTGTTATTATTTCTTTTGCATCATATGAATACTTTCTAGTATAACATTTCAATTCCTTGAGTGATCTCATCATCATTTTTAAATTAGTGGTAATTGTACAGCTTACCATATTCACCTTATCAATACCTTCTTCAATAATCATTAGGCTTTAAGTGCTAAGATTTTTCCTCTGGATTCAGTTGTTATTATAATTACTATAAGTGTACAGTTGGTCAAAACAATATAAATGTATTATACATTTTGATAATTAAAAACTTACTAGAAATAAATTTCCTATTTATTTTCTGATGAGATACTCCTTGAAGATATAATTGATATATTTTCTGATGAGACACTCACCTGTTATGGTAATGTGTCCTTATGCTTAGTGTACACCATTGGCTGAACTATCTATAGCCTCATGCTTAGATAACCTTCAAAATGAATATGGATGGGTTGTTTCTCCCTATACTCTAATTAATTCTTGTATCCTTAGTCGAATACACTTAAACCTAGAATTCAGTACACCCCAGCATAAATTTCATTCTAAATTTTTAAAGTAGATATAAACTTGAGAAATACTGATATAGTAAATAAGAATTGAGGAATTTTACAGTAGCAGTATAGTTTAGTTTTTGGAGTTACTGGGATTGTCGTGTCAAAATAAATAAAAGCATAAGATAGGAAAGACCAGAAAATATATTACTGGCCCTGCTTCTACATACAGTTGCCTCTGCATGTGTTACTTTGCTGGTTAACTTTGAGCCTCTGGTCTCAGCTTAAAAATCAAACTTTCTCTGGAGGCCTGCTGTTAGTTAGCTCCAGGTTAGCTTCTGTCATGTGCTTAAAAGAGCCATCTATTTCCTCTGTCATGCAACTCGTTATTCTTTAACAAAGTCTCTTGGGTGTTGAATACATCTTAATGAAAACCAAATCACCTTTTATCTTGGTCTCTGCTTTCTTTTCTGTGCTTATTCACAGGTATGGGCATATTCATATCTTTGAAAAAGTTAATTTTATGTTCTTTGTGTGATTTCAGAATGAATTTGGTTTTTCTCTTTAGTGTCTCAATGAAATCCTGGAGTCAGCAGATGCACCTTTAGAAGTCACCGAAGGATTTATTCAGTCGATTTCTCTGTCAGTTCCATGGGGCTCCTTGCTACAGGACAATTGTGCACTGGAAGTAAAAGGGTTAGAAATGGTCTTCCGACCTAGACCTCGCCTAGGTAGGTTGTTATATGTTCCTGTTTTATTTGCTTCTATTTTTACCCTACAGAGATTGAGAAAGTAGCCTGATTGATTTATTGATTTTCATTGTGTTTATAAAAATTTCAGTTGATAAAATATTAGGATTTGGTTCTTTGTAGGATGTGTGTGATGAAAATTCTAAGAGTTGTTTCTTTCCCTGTTTACTCACAGGAACTTCAGTGTACATATACTTTGGTTTATGTAATTATTTGTTACTTATTATCTAAAGTTTTAAAGATTCAGAGTATTGCCACTTAACAAGGAAGAGTACTCAAAGCTATTCTGATATAAATAAGGTGAGCAGGGAGAAGGGAATGCTCTTCTTGAGAATGTCTACTTATAAATGTAGAAAAAAAATAGGATTGATAAATTTAGAGGAAAAGTATGCAGTGATAAACATTTTAATCCTATACTGTATGAAACTCCAAAGTTTAAATTTTGCTTAGTAGAATTATAGTGATCTGTATTTTGAAAATTGATAGTATAATCATGGATATCCTCTTTAATAATCTGATATTTAATTTATCAGAATATTCTCTATTTTAACTATGATGGGTATATATAATACTTCCCTATGAAAAGTCAAACTTTAAAATATTTTTTCCTTTTAAAATATTCCATTAAGAGGACTTGTAAATTCCATTTTGGAAAGCAGTAATTTTTCTAGTAATCTTCATTTATTTTGAATACCTAAGGAGGTATGATGGAATTTTCTTAGGAGGAAAAATCTGGAAAGAATATTTTACAGTTCATTTGTTTCCTCCACAAAAGATGTTCCTTTGTATTACCTACACTTATGCTAATTTCCAAAGTTATATCATCTGCCACCTCTGCCAGATTTCCTGTTGATCCCCTCAGCTAGGAGATGATTCTTCTCTTGGCTTTTATGATGTTTTCATTTGACTCTCAGTAGTCTTCTATTAATTCTTCTTAGCCATGCTGTATTTTTTCTACTATTTGTAAGCATTCCAAGGGCAATTCATAATTCATTTTTCTATGCTCTATAGCAGGTTAGCAAACTCTGGCCTACAAGATAAATCAAGCCTGTTACTTTTTTTTTTTTTTTTGGTACTGGGGATTGAACTCTGGGACACTTGACCACTGAGCCACATCCCCAACCCTATTTTTGTATTTTATTTAGAGACAGGGTCTCACTGAGTTGCTTAGCACCTCTCCGTTGCTTAGGCTGGCTTTGAACTTGCAATTCTCCTGTCTCAGCCTCCGAAGCCACTGGGATAACAGGTGTGCACCACTGATCCCAGCTTGTTAACTGTTTTTATAAATAAAATTTTATGGAAACACAGCCATGCCTTTTTTATTTACTTTCTACTTTAACACTATTGTAGGAGAGTTGTGATAGAGAACATATTGCCCACAAAGCCTAAAATATTCAATATCTCACCCTTTATAGAAAATTAATTGCCTCTCGCTGGGTGTAGTGGTACACACCTGTAATTCTAACACTAGGAAGCTCAGGCAGAAGAGGCCAGCCTCAGCAACTTGAGACCCTATCTCAAATAAAATCTAAATCACCCCAAGTAATCTCCAGAAACAAACAAACAAACAAAAAAAAAAGAGTTCATTGAACCCTGCTGTATAGTATTTAGAACAGTAACATACATGTACAAAAATAATCCTTGTTGAATGAGTGTATGAATTAATATTTTCTAAAAGTAAAATATATAGTGAAATCACATATCGCTGGAATTTTTCATGTGATCTGCTTTTGTAAGGTGGTATTTAAATCTCAAGAGTAATTTCTAGAATATTGTTTCCCTGTGTAATACCCTAGTGTTAAAAATCTATCTGCACAATACATCGGAACTAGAAAAAAATGATTGTTTTTTTCAAAGCCTCCCTGAACTCATTAATTGACTTTAAAATAAGTGTCATAAATCTAAACTTAATAACTATATATTAATAATAAATCTACTTGAAATATGTTAATTTTAAGAAATGGGGGAGGGGGAAGTATTAGGGTAGGTATGACATTGATCAAATTGTATTGTTACACTGTATGCATGTACAAATATGTAGCAACAAATCTCATTATGTACAACTATAATGCAGCAATAAAAAAGTGGGAAATTCAAAGAAATGGCATTGTTGAAATTTTGAGAAATTATGGATTAATCTTTATTTTCTGTAGCAACTGGTTCTGAGCCTATGTATTGGTCAAGTTTCATGACCAGCAGTATGCAACTGGCAAAAGAATGTCTTAGCCAAAAATTAACAGATGAACAAGGAGAAGGATCCCAGCCTTTTGAAGGGCTTGAAAAATTTGCTGAAACCATCGAAACAGGTTTGACATTATTGATCATCTCTAAAAATTCTAATTTTATTTAGCAATTTAGAACCTTAATAACTTAAGTCTTGTATAAGGCAGCCCTCTTGGAGAGAATTAATGTTCTCATTTCAGAACTTTACAATTGGGGTTATTTCATTTAATTTCAATTATTCCCCTAGTCTCTCATTTGTTTGATTTATTACATTTGCCAAATGATGTGATTGGAGTTCAACAGACAGTGTTAGTGACTGTTCTAAGTATCTATTGAACAGTAGCTTGGGTACGTATTCAGTAAGTGTAATATCTATTTTAAAACTCAGAATTTGGGACTTTTAATGGAAAGAAATCTGGCTTTTTTATTTTGTAAGTTGTTATCAAACAAGTATTTTTTCTTTTATTAGAACTTTTTATTTAGTAGATATATGGTTCTTCCATTAATGATTAATTGTTTATTCTAGTACTAAGAAGAGTAAAAGTCACTTTTATAGACACTGTTTTGAGAATTGAACATGTGCCAGAAAATTCTAAAACTGGATCAGCCCTTGAAATTCGAATAGAAAGGTAAGAATTTTCTTTAAAAAAATATTTATTTTTTAATTTTCGGCGGACACAACATCTTTATTTGTATGTGGGGCTGAGGATCGAACCCGGGCCGCATGCATGCCAGTCGAGCGTGATACCGCTTGAGCCGCATCCCCAGCCCCAGGTAAGAATTTTTAAGAATTTGAAAATAACTGTATTCTGACTCTCACATTACATTTCAAAATGCTGGGCTGGGAATGTGGCTCAGTGGACGAGAGCTCAGTGGAAGAGAGCTTATCTAGCATGTGTGAGTCCCTTGGTTCAATTCCTAATACTGCAAAAATTAAAAAAATAAATTCAGGATGCTTTTGGAGACTAGAGGTGATGATATTAAATTAAAATACTACATAACATTGGAGTAAAGTGCTATTCTCCAAGTTATATTCTAATTCCATTATTGAAATTACTATGTTAAATTTAAAGCAAGTAGTTTTCTTTTAGTTATCAAATCAAAGCTACAAGTATTGGAGTGCTACTAAATTTTAGGCTGTCTTGTGAGTTTGCGTTTTTTTTTTGTGGAGCAATGCAATATGTAGGTGGGTTTCATTAATGTGAAGGTCTGGCTTTGCTGTGCTTAATCTTAGTGCTGCTTGATTGAGAGAGGGGGAAGGAAGGCACTGTTTCTTTGGAGAATTCTGTAAGCATTTGTTTCAGGCAAATATCTGTAATATTGATTTACTTAAAAAGATATAAACATGCTGCTTTTAATTTTCTGTGTACCCACTTGGTAGCACCCCTATAAAAGCTTGAAAGCAGATTTATTTACATATGTACATCTGAGTGTTGATGTGAAGTCATATCTTCACCAGTGTTGGTGCTGTACAACTTGCTAAGAGAAATGAGCAGGATGAGGTATGTACACCAAGCCCCAAAGACACTTTTTTTTTGTACTGGGGATTGAACTCAGGTAACTTAACCACTGAGCCATATCCCCAGCTCCTTTTATGTTTTATTTAGAGACAGGGCCTCGTTGATTTGCTTAGGGCTTCACTAAGTTGTTGAGGTTGGCTTTGAACTGTATCCTCCTGCCTCAGCCTCCTGAGCCACTGGAATTACAGGTGTGTGCCAAGACTCCTGGCCCCAAAGACCCTTTGTATATTTATCTATTGGGGTCCTTTTCCAGGGTTTAAAGAGATGTGCTATGGTTTCTGTTTTTCTCAAAAATACATCTGTTGTTAAACAATTATTGTTAATGATCTTTGAAAATAGGGGGCATTGCCTTAGATGGCATATTAAAACTGTTTGTAACATCTCATGCATTTGGAACCACAAACTTTATCTTATTTAAAATGAAGATTGGTCACACAAGAATTCAAGAAATGTCATTTTCAGACTTGTGACTTGAAGCCAAATGCTGTCTCACTGTTACCAAGAGAGATTTTGGGAAGAGTACAGGAATTGTTTTCCTTGAAGCTAACTTTAGGAAGTTATTAATTTTTTCCTTCAATTTAAGAGTCTTATAAAGTTATTTTTCTTGGAGTTTAAGGTCTCTGGGAAATATTTACTGAAGTGTGATCATTCTGACCTATTTTATAGGCATTATTATAGGTACATTCTAAGAAATGCTAACACCTGAAAAGTCTCTTTAACTTAAAAGCTCTCCATTTTTTTTTATTATTGCAAATAAGTTGTCCCAGGAGTTTTGTTCAAATAATCTTTTTGTTTTTAATTTTTAGAACTGTATACTGCGATGAAACTGCTGACGAATCCTCAGGAATTAATGTACATCAGCCCACAGCTTTTGCTCACAAGTTACTTCAGCTCTCTGGAGTGTCTCTCTTTTGGGATGAGTTTTCTGCATCAGCAAAATCTTCCCCAGTGTGTTCGACTGCACCAGTGGTAAGAGAAACAGAACAATCCTAAACTTGATCATAGATTTCTCAAAGGTTTAAATGAGGACTGTTAAATTTTTCTAGGATGTATAGTATGGCCTAAGTCTTCATCTGATTTGCAAGTTAACACAATATTCAATATGGCAATATGTATTTCAGATATTTAAATATACTTGTACTTTTAATTAATCCCCCCCCCCATTTTTTTTAAGCTAGTTTGCTATGTGTTAGTTTGACAGAGAAATGTTGGCAGAATTATTGGGGCAGAATGGCTCATTAGTATATAATCCTTTTACAATATAAACTGGAAATTAAGCAATATTCAAATTTATCTCACAGAATGAACATATTGCTGAAAATTTATTTTACAAATTCTGCCTTTAAAAAAAATCTGTGCAATTAAGGAACTCTGTTAATTTCTTCCAAGAGTACAAAATCTTTATATATCAGTCATTCCATTATTTACCCTTTACATTATTTCCCAAATTGGGTATTCTTAATTATAGTGTCTGTTAGGTTTTCTTACTAAATTGAGCAGATATTATGCTTTCTTCATGAAGTCCTTTCCATGTAGTGTTTTCATTACTAGCCCAATGTAGTACTGTTTTATTTTAGCTACAGATATAGTTTATCCATTGTAACAATATAGTTTTGCATGCCAAATATTTTATTCTTAAGTTGACATTTACTTTTTGCATTCCAGTTTATTTACACTAAGCTTTTTAAATAGTTCCTTTATTCTTATTGCATTATTTTAGGAAAATGAGCCAAAGCTGTCACCTAGCTGGAACCCCAAAATTGTTTGTGAGCCACACCCACAACTAACTAGAAATTTACCAGAGATAGCGCCCTCTGACCCAGTGCAGATTGGTGGATTAATTGGTAGGTTGGAGTTGAGTCTCACGTTGAAACAGAATGAAGTACTTCCTGGAGCTAAGGTCAGTGTTTATTTTCTCTAATAAAATTAAAAGTATTCTTTAATCTATACACTGAGCCTCTGGTTGGTTACTGTAGATTACCCTGTAACAAAGGTATCTGCAGTTTTGGAATCAGCATTTTATTCTCACTTGGACCTGGTGTTTGGGGTCACAAAATTAAAGTGAGGACTGACTTGGCCTTACTCTTATGCAAGTCAGGTTTTATGAAGAGTTGCCTCCTACACTCACTCTTCCCGTTCTAACAGTCCAAAACCAAAAGCATGGTTTTATTGATTAAGATAACTAGATTTCATTATATAATAGTGTCTTTCTATTGTCATAAAATTAAGATGTTAAAAAGGAAAAGAGATTTGAAAAGCAAGTTGAATGTAGAAATGTCCATCCATATTTTGAATGGAATGACTGTTTATAGTTGTGCAATATTTATGAAAAAATATTCACTTATTATTCTTGTAGCTTTTTTTTTTTTTGAGAATTTTAATATTTATTTTTTAGTTCTCGGCGGACACAACATCTTTGTTTGTATGTGGTGCTGAGGATTGAACCTGGGCCGCACGCATGCCAGGCGAGCGCGCTACCGCTTGAGCCACATCCCCAGCCCCCTCTTGTAGCTTTTTGAAGACATTGTATAAAGACAATGAAAGATACACTAAGGGGTATGGATATTACTATGGGAATATAGAAGAGGGACACACTGAATGCTTGTAAATATACATAGAAAAATTTTCAGTGTATTGAGGAATCCTCAAATCTTTTCTTGGATTGGGATGTTTGACTCATGATGGAGGAGGAAATCTAAATTAGAATGAAGACAGTTCTATTTCTGATTATTGTTCTCTTTCTTGTTTACTGACTTGTCCTACCTCAAGATGGTATAAAATTCTTTCACTAGGTCTTCAACTGTCTTCCTGAAATAACATGAGAGGCTCCTTAGGGAGTGGATAATTGTAGGTGTGTGTAAGCCCCATGGGAGCTCCCCTGCTGTGGCAATATCCTTGGGATACCAGCACAAAACTGTCTTTAGGGAATGTATTTATCATTTATTTATTTATTTTTTTTTTAAAGAGAGAGTGAGAGACAGAGAGAGAGTGAGAGAGATTTTTTTTTTTTAATATTTATTTTTTAGTTTTCGGTGGGCACAACATCTCTGTTTGTATGTGGTGCTGAGACTCGAACCCGGGCCGCACGCATGCCAGGCGAGCGCGCTACCGCTTGAGCCACATCCCTAGCCCCATATTTATCATTTCTTTAAGAAGGAAAAACTATAACAATAATTTTTATAGTTCAATTTTGATCAAATATATATCATTCTCAATATTTATGTTTTTGATCTTTGTATACACCCAAAGTTTTTAATATTATGTATTGATATGTATAAATTTTTGTCATATGATACTTTTAGAGTTTGTATATTAGGTGACAAATGGACACCTGGAAATTTTGTGTGGCAGCATTGTGTACCAGCAAATATTTGGTATTAGAGATACTATAATCCTTGTCTCTTTAATAACTTTTGTGTAATAAATTGGGTACGTGAAATACATTTTGTGTTTATTTAATGAAAATGAGTGCTAAATGGGAAAAAAAGAGTTCTAGAAATTAGCATTGAGAAGCATAGATCTTATAACCTTAATACAGAGTAGACAAGGTGTGTTTACAAGATGTGCTCAAAGTGTTAGGTCTTTAGTCTCTTTCCAGTGTTCATTAAACTTAAACTTTTTAACTGTGCATTCTAAATGTTAAGAAAGGTTTCATGGGTCGGGGTTGTGGCTCAGTGTTGGGGCACTTGCCTAGTATTTGTGAGTCACAGGGTTCAATTTTTAGTACCACATATAAATAAAATAAAGGTCCATTGACAACTAAAAGAAATTAATCACACAAAAAGAAAGGTTTCATGCTATTTTTTTTTAGTTCTGCAAGAATAGTATACACTCAAGTAGTAAGTCTGATATTTCATATTTCCAATCTTAGTGTATGTTTTCAGCAATGCATTATATATGAAAGTAGAGGACTGCCTGGATTGATTTAAAGAGATTTTGTTTTAGCTACTGTGTTACACTGTGTTGAAAAATTTTTTGCTTATTTTATATTTCCAAAAGTAATAAGTACTTCATCTATTGTATGCCAAATTCAGAATCTATTTTTTTTGTTAAAATACCTTTGTTTATTTATTTTTATGTGGTGCTGAGGATCAAACCCAGTGCTTCACATATGTGAGGCAAGCGCTCTACTGCTGAGCCACAACCCCAGCCCCCAGAATCTATTAATAACAAAATATTTTTACAAAAATTAGAATCACAACTCTTGATTATCTATTCTAATAAAGATCAGAGATTATACTTTCAACAAAGAAAATATTAAAAAAACATTAAAGAATTTGGCCTATAATCAGAAGTATGTTTTGCTGCTCTCCCCAGCCTTAATCAAGGGCATGGCTTAGAGTGTCAATGGTCAGTAAGGAGCCCCCTAAAACAGTCTGTGTGTAGCAGGGGGAGTCATGCCATGAAAGGAGAGAGGGCTCTTTATCTGGGTCAGCCTCTATTAAAATCTTGCTCTGCAAGTCACTTAATCTTGTGAACCTGTTTCCTCCTCTGTAAAACAAACAGTAGTAAGTAGAGAAAATATATACAAAGGCACCAATGCTCAAAATAAATGATAATAATAATTATTGTTTTTAAGGAATATATTATATTCTTAGATCATGGAAACTTCTCAGAGTCAATAGTAATTTATTTTTTGTTTGTACAATTAGAAGAAGTTTGTTTTTCTCTTGACAAAAAGCCATTTTCCAAATGTGAATGTGTTTTATTAATTGTATTATTTATCAATTGCAAAATGGTATACAAATACCAGAAGCTATTATTAGCTTATTCAAACTAAGAAGAGATGAATGAAAAATAAGGTGGGATATTTAACTTTTTAGAAGGCTGTGTAGAGAGTAGAGTGATTGCTTTTGTTGAGTATTCTCCAGGATCAGGAAGAGTGTGATGGAACTTTTGTTTTCAGAAAGAATAGTGAGCCAAGAATTGGAAGGAGAAAGGAAGGCCATGTAAGCACTGTCTTCTGTTACATGCCTGAAGTGGCTTCCACTCATGTCCAAGAGAGGATGGATGTTGGAACACAGTAGACGTCTATCTGAGAGGCACACTGCTTGGTGGCCTTGAGGTCTTTTCCTTTAGGTTTGTGTGAATTAGTAGAGAGACTCTTAGGTAAAGGAATTCAAGATTAGCAGTAAATATTTCTCTCAGTGCTTGAAATATACTGAAATTTATGGTGATGAAGTTTTGAAAGAGTATTCATCCTGAATGGTTTGTTTGTTTATTTTTTTAAGTTGGATGTTGATGGACAGATAGACTCTATTCATCTATTCCTGTCACCAAGACAGGTACACTTGCTTTTGGATATGTTAGCAGCTATTGCTGGACCAGGCAAGTATAATTCTGTTGTTTTTATTTTTAGTTCTCTGAAACTTTTAAATTGAAATATATAACATACATCTAAGAAAGTTTATTATTTTGAACATATGAAATTAAACATATATTGTAAATTAAAGATGTATCATGTCCTAAAGAGTTAATTCGATTGTGTCTTTTTGAATTGTGCCACCATGGCATATATTTACATTCAGAATGTGTCAGATTCTTGTTTCAAAATTGTTCTGACTGATTTCTTTGGTTGGGATAGTACTTCATACAAAGAAGAAAATGTAATTCTTGAACACAGTAAGTAGCATACATGTTAAAATATTTTTAGTAACTAATATATACTAGAGGTAAGATTTTTTGATTCCTGGTTAGTTGCCTACAATTGTTATTTAGATTTCTGATTAATATTGAATAGTGGTGTTTTGCACTGCCTTATGGTCTTAAGTTGCCATTGGTATTGGATAAATGGGATTTGGGAGAGAAATGCTTTAAATAACTTAACCTTGAATTTAATTACTGTTCTGCTTTCCTTTTGTATACTTGTAGAAAATTCTAGCAAAATAGGGTTAGCTAATAAAGATAGGAAAAACCGACCCATGCAGCAGGAAGACGAGTATCGAATTCAGATGGAATTAAACCGGTATTATTTGAGAAAAGATTCCCTTTCTGTGGGTGTATCTTCAGAGCAAAGCTTTTATGAGACAGAAACGGCTCGTACACCTTCTAGCCGTGGTAAGCAACTCAGTTGACACCAGAATCATACTTTATCATCATAGGTAAAATTAAACTTAATTTTGGCTTTTGTGAAAGGAGTTTAGCAGTGAATTAACAAAAGACCCATATCATTAAGAAAATTTTAATTTTTAAGTTTATCTAGTATTAATAGTGATGTGCCAGCACATGGTTGCTATTTTTTTATTTTGGTTTTGTCTTGTAAATGATGTTTTTGAGTAAAGTCAGTTTATAAAAGTGTAGATTTACACAAAAGATAAATTGGGAGTAATTATACATTTTGTCAAATTATGTGCTCACATAATGATATACAGTAGATTTCTTTAAATAGGAAACTTTATTAATCTTTCCATTAATTATATCTAAGTATCATCATTACCCAGTTTACATTTACAGGTGTTTTAGAATATATGAGCACTAATACCATAAATAGTAAGAATTAATAAAGTATGGAATGTTGAACCAAATAAAAAATTAAAGCCTTCTTAAATTTTGTCCGTAACTACCTTTATTTGCATAAGGGTACAACAATCTCCAAAAGATGGAAGTGAAACATAAATAGAAGTCTCAATAATATATTTGATTCTTTTTTTTTTAAAAAAAGAAATAGCTATATACATATGAAAAGAGAGAAGGCAATATATTTGTACTATTTATTTATGCTGGAGATTGAACCCCAGGGTCTTGTGTATGCTAATGACATTTTAACATGTAGATTTTTTTTTTAACTTCTAAATTGTCATATGATGTTTTAAAAATATACCTTGTAAAATACTGGGTATTAAAAACAACAAAACAAACAAAACAAAGCTTCACAAAACCACTCAGTAGGAAAGCATAACCTTTTGTTAACTAATATTCAATTGAGTTTTTGCTATGCCATTAATAACTTGGATTTAAATACCCCATTGGAAGTAATATACATTTTGGAGCATCACTGTATCTCAATATTTCAGAAGAAGATTATATTAATGTATATTAGCCCACTTTAAAGTATACAAAGTGGGTGAAATTTTGCTATAAGTGATAAAGTTTAATTCTCTCCAGAAGAAGAAGTTTTCTTCTCCATGGCTGATATGGACATGTCCCATAGTCTCTCTTCTCTTCCACCCCTTGGGGATCCCCCAAATATGGACCTGGAGTTATCACTAACTAGTACATACACTAATACCCCAGCAGGATCTCCATTAAGTGCTACTGTGGTAAAGTATTATTTTATTATTTTATTCTTAAAAAGTTACTTCTAAAATTTTGGACTTTATTCATATTCTTTAAAAAAATATCTTTCATAGCTTCAGCCAACATGGGGAGAGTTCCTTGATCATCATAAAGAACAGCCAGTGAGGGGGTCAGCATTTCCATCCAACCTGGTTCACCAGACATCTTTGCAGAAGGCTGGTGAGTAGAAGAGAGTTAATCTTTGTTTCCACTGGAACTTTTTTTTTTTAGTTGTAAATAGACACATATCTTTATTTTTATTTATTTATTTTTTTGTGGTGCTGAGGATCAAACCCAGGGCCTCAAGTGTGCAAGGCAAGCATTCTACCACTGAGCTACAACCCCAGCCCTCCTGGAATTTTTGAAATATTAAAAATTAAAAAATTCTTTTTAGTCATTCTACTTTATTTTTTTTAAATGTCAATTTTATTTAAAAAATTTTTTGGTGCTAGATTTGAACTCAGAGCCTTGTATATGTTAAGCATGTACTCTACTTACACCTGTCTTTTGGATTTTTTTTTTTTTTTTTTTTTTGGTCCTTTTTTGGTTTAGGCCATTTAACAAAGTTTAGAAAGAAAATGAATTGTTGAAAATTCCCTGTGAAGTGTTTTGTGTATTTAAATACTTGGATATTAAATACTTGTGTATTTAAATACTTTTGTGTATTTAAATACTTGGATATTGTTAGTGAAAAGTATCATGTAAGTTTCATATTATTATTAAAGTTTAGGATCCTCAACCATCTGATAATTATATATTTATTTTTGGTGTCAAGGATCTAACTCAGGGCCTCACAATGCCAGGCAAACACTCTACCATTGAGCCATGTCACCAGCCTCCTAATTTTTCTTTCACTGTTTATATATTCCTTGAAATAAAACCTCAAGTTTTTACTCCGCAAATATCAAAATTTTTTGTGGTGCTGGAGATGAAGGTTAGGGTCCCGTGCATGGTAGTCCAGTGCTCTACCACCGACCTGTATACCTCTACCCTTATTCTGCAAAATTTAATTGAAATAAACACAAACCTCAAAAGAAAATTTGGTTAGCAGCTTTTGATTAATTTTGATTTTTCCAGTGTACTTTCAATAACGAAAAAGCATTTTTCATACATTTACTATTTTAATGGACTCTTTTCTACTTCAAATATTAAGTATACTAGATGTAAGACATAGGAAGTTAGCAGTTTATTGTACCTTAATTATTTAATGTCATTCTAACTATTGTATGGTCAGCTGTTTTTTAAACCTAATACATGAGTAAATGTTTTATAGTTTTGATATGTGAATTTAAGTATTAAAATTTATGTGTATAATTTCAACACATGTATTTCAGCTCTCCCATCTAGATCTGTTTCAATGGATGAATCCAGGCCTGAGCTTATTTTTAGACTAGCTGTTGGAACTTTTTCAGTCTCTGTGCTTCATATTGATCCTTTATCTCCACCTGAAACGTCATTGAGTCTCAACCCGTTGACACCTATGGCTACAGCTTTCTTTACTTGTATAGAAAAGATTGATCCAGCAAGATTTTCATCTGATGATTTTAAGTCTTTCCGAACAGTATTTGCAGAAGCTTGCTCACATGATCACCTCAGGTAAACTTTGTCATGTTTATTAATGATCTTTGAGTAAGAACCAAGTGTGGACTTTTATATCCAGCTATCTGTATTTGTTTTAAAAATTTATTTGTAAAAGAGTAAAATGAGTACTTTTCTTGCAATGCTATGAAGATGTTTACGAATAGAATTTTTCATTCAGGTTGTGTGTTATGCAGAACTATGGAGATAATCTGGAATTTGCTAAACATCTCTGTAGTTCCAAATTTCTTTTTTTTTTGCCATCATCCCTGTTGACTTTATTACAATCATTAAAACATTTCTTATTGTCATTGGCATTAACAGCTGACGGTAATGAGAGAACTAATGAGGGAGGCACTCTAAAATGCTGCATGTTCACTGGCCAGGAATGGGAAGTTGTACGAGGGTTGGTCCTTAACTTGGGTGCTACATTTCCATCCTTACCTTAAAAAACAAAAGAAACCCAAACTGTCCAAATTGACACTGATCCTTTATAAATTGAGTCCTAATAGATGAATTGAATTTGTTAGTATTATTAAAATACAAATACTGTTTATGACCTGAGTGATATTATTTTGATAAATAGTTTAGGCAAATAGAATTAATTTTTTAGAAAAATTAATTTGGGTTTTATTTTAACATAAATGTTTTAAAGTTAATATGTAAAGTAGTTTTGATCCCTGCCTAAAGATAATCTACAAATTAGGACCATAGTATTTATAGAGATGTAGAGATGCTTTTTCTCTAATTTTGACACGTTTTCAAATATCAGAAAATATAGCAGAACCCACAGAAATTAGAGATAGGCTTCATTTGAGCTCCACCAACTGAAGTTTTAAAATATTTCATGATGCTTCTAGATAATTTTCAGAGACTATTTCATGTATTTTGTAGATCTGAAAGATTTTATCCACTGCAGTGTAAATTTTAAATGTATGGAGAAGGAAGGGCAGTGTTGGGAAATGAATATACCCTGGACGATTTTCCATCAGTTAAATTTATTTTTTTGTCAGGGAATGGGAAATTGAAAGCAGACTTGGTTAATAATCTTAGGAGTATTACTATTGTTAACTTGAATTTGTCAGAATAAGTGGGTAATTAGTCTGTTATTAACATTTGTTTATGGTTCCCTGACTACTTGTAATATGTCATTTAATCTAGAAGTGTATAGAGGCCTTTAAATGCTACATTTTTTAAATAATAGATTTATAGGTACTGGCATCAAAGTAGCCTATGAACAAAGACAAAGATCAGCATCCCGGTATTTTAGTACTGATACATCCATTGGACAAATGGAGCTTTTGGAGTGTCTGTTTCCAACCGACTGTCATTCTGTTCCTCCTCACTACACAGAGGTAAATGATGGTCACTTTCTTTGGATTACACTTTAAATCTGTCTTGCTTTTAAGGAATTGTATGATCATAAATAGTTTTCTCAAAAAATGAACAGGAATGCAGAGAGGAATTCACTCACTTTCAATAATTCTTCATTTCAGAAGACTTTTTTATTGAACAAATACCAAAGTGTGCTATTCAAGTTGAGCATAATGTTTTGTGTTCTTTTACCATTAATCTGATTTTTCCAAACAACTAAGTATGTTGGCAAAAATAATATTTATTGCTATTATTTTGCCCTTATATGTTTATTTTCAGAGCTCTTTCTTGAGTATTAATTCATTTGAATTCTCACCTGCATTCTGCAAATAAGACACTGTCTCAGAAGTTAACTTACTGAAGCCCGAGTGGTGGGGCAGGCCAGTAGTCCTGAAATTCAGGAGACTGAAGCAGCAATGCAAGTCATAGGCAATTTAGTGAGACCTTCAGAGACTTAGCAAGACCCTGTCTCAAAACAAGAAAATTTAACTAACCTGGACTAAGATTTACATTGCTAGTGAGTGATAAAAGTGAAAAGTAAGGCCAGCATTTCTGACTTCAGATAGCTCTTCCCACTACTAGTCTATTGGCACCTCTGAATTCCTGTGATAAATTATAGCTTAACATCTAATATTTAATTTATCTTCTTTGTTTTTAAGCTTTTAACATTTCATTCTAAAGAAGGAACTGATGCCCACCCCCCTGTGTGTCTTCAACTTCATTATAAACATTCTGAGAATAGAGGACCCCAGGTAAGAAATTTTTTTGTTTAAGTGCTGCCTGTAAAATTTTGGGGTATATATTTTCCTCACAATTTTGAGGTCTTAACCTAATCTTTTAGTATTATTAGTCATTGTATTAATGCTCCTCCCTCCCCCCTTTTAAGGGCAATCAAGCAAGACTTAGTTCAGTTCCTCAGAAGGCGGACTTACAAATTAAATTAAATCCAGTATGTTGTGAACTGGATATAAGTATTGTGGACCGGTTAAATTCCTTGCTTCAACCACAGAAACTTACTACAGTAGAGATGATGGCCTCTCACATGTATACTTCATATAATAAGCATATCAGTCTGGTAAGTATTCAAAATGTTGTAAATAATCATAATTTAATTAACTAATAGGCTTATTGGGATAATTTCTGAGCTAAGCATTCTCTGTAGATTACATAGCATACGTTAAAGTGTCAGTATAAATTGATGCTCAGGAAAAAGAATTAATAGAATCCAGGTGTGGGGGTGCATACTTGTAATCTTGCTTACTTTGGAAGCTGAGGGGTCACAAGTTTAAGGCAGCTTTGGCAATTTAGTGAGAATCCTGTCTTAAAAACAAAGGGTGGGGGTTAGGATTCCTGGGAATATAGCACAGTGGTAGGGCACTCAGATTCAATCACTAATACCAAAAAAAAAAAAAAAAAAAAGAAAAAGAAAAGAAAATAATAGAAGTTATGGCATTTGATAGCATTTGATTGTGTTGTAGGACTTAGATTTCCTTTCCTGAATTTATGAATTTCATAAACTGTGCTTGTAACATTACAAAATTTTACCTGTTTACACATTAAACAAACATCTAAAAAGTGTAGCCCAAGTAATATAGAATATACTTTTGAAACTGGGAAAATAATCTCTTGAGCATCACATTGTATTCCTTAGATCTGGTGTATAGATTCTTTCATAAGCAAATCAAGGAATTCAGATTTGTAAGAAATCTATTTGGAATTTGGGTGCTGTAGGACTATGACCAACATAGACAACTGTAGTTAAAAAGAAAATGGACAAAATATTCTATTTTCCTATTTATTTTTCCTTAGTGGTGAGTATTCACATTGAATCATTTTTTTATTGTCACCAGTTGCTAGTTATTTTAAGTTCTTTGGACTAGTCTCTATATTTTCTGTTACTTATAGATGTATTGGGATGATGGTTTAATATCTTGGATTACTTTTGCCTTGGAGTGAGAGATAGTATGAGAAAGTCAAATAGAAGAGAGAAAGTGTAGGTTTGTTAAAAATCAATGTGTAACATAAGAAGGGAACTTTCTAGTCTTAAGACTTTAGAGACCGATTCAAGAAATAGTGGACTGTTCCACCTACAGTGGACTAAACCTTTATTGCTTTTAATACATTTTAGAAAAAAGTTAGAAGTGGACCTTTATGTGAATTGCACATTCTTTGACCCTTTTGTTTCATGGTTTGGGCATGTGGTACATCTATTTGTTTTCCAGTAGCCATTTCATGGGATCATACTCTTAGATTATATAGGAACTCAGGGTGAGTCATTTAGTGGATATTTATTTAGAATCTAGTATGTGCTAGGCTCTGGACTTAGTCCTAGAAATACAAAGATGAGTCAGAGACTGGTCTTGTATTTGGCATAATTCATCTGTAATCTGAATTTTTTTTTTTGGGGGGGTGATGCTGGGGATTGAACCCAGGGTCTTGTACATGCTAGGCCTGCATTCTACCAACTCAGCTATATCCCCAGCCCCTCACATTGAATTTTTAAAGTAATATGTTGGTAGGTAAATCCTTCAGATTGAATGTTGGATACTATAATGATTTTTAACTACATTTGATTTGTTGACAGGCTAATTTACACTTTTTTAAATTTTTAGTTTATAATAAAATATGTATATATGTACCTATTATGTCTTTGTCTTCTCTTTAGTTCAGTTTTTATTTTGATTGATTTATTTTTATATCAGGGTGTAACTATTGCCAGTAGTTCTAACTTTTGCCAGTAATTGTTACATTATACAATTTCATTATACTAAATTACTATGGTAGTGAATTTGATTTGAATGCTAATTCATTACACTGGGGAATTAGTTATTGTACATATTGAAATGTTGAATGCTAATGTAATTTACTTAATTTAATATTTTGGCTTTTTTTTTGATGTTTTATGTTTTAGCACAAGGCTTTCACTGAAGTATTTCTAGATGATTCACACAGTCCTGCAAATTGTCGAGTATCAGTTCAAGTTGCTACTCCAGCGTTAAATCTTTCTGTTCGTTTCCCAATACCTGATCTTCGGTCAGATCAAGAAAGAGGACCATGGTTTAAGAAGTCACTTCAGAAGGAGATCCTTCATTTAGCATTCACAGATCTAGAATTTAAGACGGAGTTTATAGGAGGCTCAACCCCAGAACAAATTAAATTGGAACTTACCTTTAGAGAACTAGCTGGTAAGATTGAAAGTGCTTTAGGAGACAAGATACAAATAACTGCTACTAATTTTATATCATAAAAGTATGTGAGAGCTCCAAAATATAATATAGAATTGAAGAATATTATGTTAGATACAGTAGCAGTAGCTTTTCCCATCAAGATTGTTTGCAAATATGTAATATGTTAGATTAAAAAAAATGACCAAGCATGATGATATAATCACTTTGTTCAAGTACTGATTTTCTACAGAGGAAAATAAAAGTGGCCTTTAACCTACTTTTTTGTAATCACCTACCACTTATTGGCCCGTGTATATAGTGCCAGTTTGTGGTTAGGTACTGTGCTAAGCGCTTCATATATATTATCTTGTTTCCTTTAATCATCATAATCACCATATGCTTATTTTTTCCAATTTTTATAAGTTAGTAGTTGAGGGAATCTGTGCATGTAGAAGGAGGTATCTTTCAAGATCATGTAGTAAATGGCAGGATTAAGATTCAAACCCAAATCTTGACATAAGAACTTGAATTTTCAATCATTATGTGAACTAATTTCTAGTAATTTTTCTTTGTAAAGCCTGTTTTGAGTTTTTCTATATTGCTCTGTTTTTGTCACCTAATGAATAGACTCTATGTAAACTTAGAGTGAACCAGCCTATGAAGAGCTCTGGAAGGGCTTTGAGCCTGTGTGATTCCTGGACTGCTGCTTCTGCTACAACCACCCCTGCTTGCTGGGAAGAGGCTGCAAAAGTTTCCTTCCCTGTTCTTACTAGTTTTCTGTATCTGTGGAGATATTTAAAATTGACATTTATCCATTAAGGCCTCACTAGAGGACCTTTAAATGTTACTAATCATCCCTTATCTTCAGTGGCAAGAAACTATTTTGGAGGAAGGCCATTCTTCAGGTGTAAAATCAAATGAAAAAGCATAAATAATATAGAATTATTTTGAACAGAGGTAATTCTTACTGTGCTTGAAACAAATTTTCATTTAAAAAATATGCTTATTTTTATTTGGTAGTGGTAGATTAGTTATATACACTTATGAAGAAATAATAGCATCCAGTAAGTGATATTTACAGTTTACTATAGTTACATATAAGTAATACATAAAATATATAACATTTACTGTTAATATATATGGTAATATATTTACTGTGTCATGGTATATACCGTATACATCAAATATTGGAACCCAAGAATTTTAGTCTGAATACAAAACAGCATCAAAAATTTATCTGCTCAGTCCCGTATGTTGTATGTCACATGAATGTGGGAACAAATGAATAAATGCTATAGATGTTAATAGTGCATTATTAAAGGTCTTTTAGCACTTGAGAATGAATGCGTTCTAGTATAACAGTCTTATTTTATTAGGGTCATTCCAGGAGGAGAAAGGGGAGCCATCTGTTAAATTTTTCCATGTATCTGGTGGAGTAGATGGAGATACAGCATCGTCAGATGACTTTGACTGGCCACGGTAAGGAAGTGTATAGGTGTAATGTGTTTCCATTCAAAATTAAAATATGATAGTCCTTTTAACCATCATTTTGGCTATAAATTTTGCTAAAAATGGTTAATGAGAGAACCTAGAGCAAGATGGATAAATAAGAAAATATTGAGCACCACTCTGTGAAATTTATATTTTAGATATTATTCAAAATAGAAGGTACAGGTGTTTCTTCGGTCTCTAGTTGCCTAGTTTAATTACATCTTTAAAATACTTCAAGGTGGGGCTGGGGATGTGGCTCAAGCAGTAGCGCGCTCGCATGGCATGCGTGCGGCCCGGGTTCGATCCTCAGCACCACATACAAACAAAGATGATGTGTCCGCCGAAAACTAAAAAATAAATATTAAAATTCTCTCTCTCTCTCTCTCTCAAAAAAAAAAAAACTTAAAAAAATTGTTTAAAAAAATACTTCAAGGATACAGAAGAGAAATCCTGAGGCATCTTTTGAGTAGTTGTCAAATGAATTTTATAGTCAGTGGTTGCTTTTGCAGTGTTTTTAAAATATGGGTCACTTTTACCCAAATCCTACTGATTCTTGGGCTCTAACCTGAGATTCTGGGATAGGGCCTGGCATCATTGTGTTTTTAAAATTCACATCAGATGATTCAAATATGCACCTGTACTTGGAGAACCATTGCTTCTAGAAAGATAGATTTATTTATTTTACAGTATAGTGGATTGTAGATCTTTTGCTAGTGACCAACAATGAGTTATATACCGAGCCCTTTTTTGAGGCAGGGTCTTGCTAATTTACCCAGTCTGGCCTTGAACTTGAGATCCTCCTGCCTCCATCTTCCAAGTCTCTGGGATTTTAGGTGTGCACCACCATTCCTGGTTCCAAGATTTCTTAGGCAGGAGAAATCATTTCTTACCCTGAAAAGTGAGCCTGGATCATGTTCCAAAGAACTTAGTTTACTTGAAATAACAATCCATTATTGTATGAAAACTGAATATTTGAGCATTCAGAGTAAATTGATTTTTTTGTGCCATTTTTATCCCTGCCTTTTCCACCTTCCCTGCTATATATTAGCCTATTTTCAGGACAGGCATTATCAATACATTTCTGATAATGAATGTAAGTTTTCATCAGAAGAATTGAATCTGCTTCAGTTAAGTAATTTGGAAGCACAATTTACATTTGGATATCCATAAATTAAGAAATGGTTTGTGATAGTTTTCTAGAACCAAATAGCAACACCTTCTTAGGGCCCAAACAAAACAAAACAAAAAAAAACCCAAAATACCTCCTTCTACACTTAGGTAGAAAGAATAACACAGCTATTTTGTTTGAGGACTCTATGACTCATCATAATAATGGTTTGATATGGTGTTAAAAAAGGACCCTAAAAGCTGTGCTAGTGATGTTCTGTAGAAGACAAAGGAATGGGATTATACTCTGAAGTCAAAGCTCGATGGCATTTGCAGTCAAAGGCTGCATTAATGCCATGAGGTTTAGAGTTTGTAGATACATACAATAGTCACACAAGTCCTTTACTATTGAAATTCCAGGTAGAAAAACTTTGTTCTTGCAGTTTTGAAACTATTTCCTAATCGACTTTTTTTTCCATTTGAACCATTTATATAACACGAGGTTTCTTAGGTAGGCAAATGTTCCATTCTAGCAGAATAGAATGTATATGAGAGGATTTGGTTTCATGATAATAACTCAAATTCTTAGGTAAAATTTGCTTCCTGTTAATGATACTTGAAATGACCTATTTGTCCTCATAAGGTTAGACTGTCATGTTTATGGCCTTTGTTTATTTGCTTTTTCAGTTCTACATTTACAGTATATTTAAGTTTATAATGTATTCATAAGTGGGTTACATTAGACATAGACTTTGTAAAGAAGTCTAATACTTTCATTAATCAGAGCTTTTTAGTATTAATATGCACAAAAGTTAAAGTCTTCTTATTTATACTTAAATCTTGATTTTCTAAAAAAGTTATCTTTGCTATCAGAATGGTACTGAAAATAAACCCACCAGCCATGCATTCCATTTTGGAGAGAATAGCAGCTGAAGAGGAGGAAGAAAATGATGGTCACTACCAGGAAGAGGAGGAAGGAGGTGCTCATTCTCTGAAAGATGTCTGTGACCTAAGGAGACCAGCCCCATCTCCTTTTTCTTCTCGTAGAGTAATGTTTGAAAATGAACAGGTAAAATAACAGTGTGAGCAAGCAATATCAAAATATTATCTTTAGTCATGTAGTAATGACTTTAATTATTTTTTTAAAAAAATGCTTTCTTTTTTCCCCCTTTTTATTGGTGCATTATAATTATATGTAACAGTGGGATTTGTTATAATATATTCATATATGTACACAATAAAACAGTATAATTTGATCAATTTTATTCCCCAGCACCTCCCCTTTCTCTCCCCTCCCTCTCCCTGATCCCCTTCTTCTATTCTACTGGTCTCCTTTCTTTTTTTTTTTTTTTTTGTTCTAATTAGTTGTATATGATAGTAGAATGCATTTTGAAACATTGTACACAAATGGAGCACAACTTCTCATTCCCCTGGCTGTCTGTTCATATTGCTGAGTCACACCAGTAGTGTAATCATCCATGTATATAAGGCAGTAATGTCTATCTCATTCTACCGTCTTTCCCATCCCCATAACCCCACCCCTCCCCTCACTTCCCTCTGCACAATCCAAAGTTCCATCATTCTTTCCTACCACCCCCAAACCCCACATGGATCAGCATCTGCTTATCAGAGAAAACATTCTTTTTGTTTTTTTGTGATTGGCTTATTTCATTTAGCATGATGTTCCAAAATGACCAGGAATACAAATCATATCTCAATAATAACTCTGAATGTCAGTGGCCTAAACTCAACAATCAAAAGACATAGACTGGTGGATTAGATTAAAAAAAAAAAAAAAGGACTCAATAATATGCTGTCTTCAAGAGACTCACCTCCTAGGAAAAGACATCCAGAGACTAAAGATGAAAAGTTGAGGAAAAATACATCACTCACATGGACTTTATAAATAAGCAGGGTTTTCTATCTTTATATCAGATAAAGTGGACTTCAAACCAAAGTTAGAAGGGAATAAAGAAGGACATTTCATATTGCTTAAGGGAATCATACATCAACAAGCTATAACAATAGTAAACATTTATGCCCTAAACAATGGAGGATCTTTGTACATCAAACAAACCCTTCTCAATATCAAGAATCAAATAGAACACAACACAATAATACTGGGTGACTTTAACACACTTTTCTCACCACTGAATAGATCTTTCAAGCAAAAACTAAACAAACTATAGAGCTCAGTAATATAATAAATGATTTATATTTAATAGACATATATAGAGTATTTCATCCATTGTCAAGCAAATACTCCTTTCCAGCAGCACATGGATCCTTCCCTAAAATAGACCATGTATAATGCCACAAAGCAACTCTCAGAAAATACAAAAAAAAGGATACTACCCTGTGTTCTATCAGATCATAATAGAATGAAATTAGAAATCAGTGATAATAAATAATAGAAGCTACTCTAATACCTGGAGGCCAAATAAACAATGGATAGCAGAAGACATCAGGGAGGAGATAAAAAAATTCTTAGAGGTAAATGAGAACACTGATACAACGTATCAAAATCTCTGGGACACTGAAGGCAGTGCTAAGAGGAGTGTTCATTGCATTGAACTCAAATATTTATTAAAAGAACAAAAAAATACTTTGAATACTTTTTTTAAAATTAGGTTTTTAACTCCAACATTGTCTGTTTTTCCTTCTCCTCTGTTATGTTTGTTTATTGCTCATATACTAAATGCTATGATACGTTAATAAGATGTTACAACTATTTTAAACATAAAATAGTTATTTGCTTTTTTGTATGTGTGTGTAAAATTATTATGTTTTAGATGGTGATGCCAGGAGACCCTGTAGAAATGGTGGAGTTTCAGGATAAAGCAATCAGCAATTCTCACTATGTGTTGGAACTAATGTTACCCAATATTCATGTAACATTACCTAATAAGAGCTTTTATGAGAGACTTTATAATAGGTGAGTTTAAAAATATATTTAGTTTGATCCTTGGAATCAGATTGTCTGTCTAACTGCTCATGTTTCTCCCTTTCCTTTTTTTTTCCTTTAATATTATTTGCCATCCCAGTGTACATTGTATGTGTTTATGGTGACTGTAGAACTGTTACTATTATGATGTGCTGTTGTCATAGCTGATTTTCCCAGTTAGTGGTTCTGGTGTCTGGGCTGCTGGTATGTTAGATGCTGATTCTCTCAGCCCTCAGGTAGACTGGTTGCCCCTGTCAAATTACTGCAAATGCTGAGCAAATGCTACGTTTTTCTACATGTACAGGGATGTAAAAAGTGTTAAGAGATTCTTTTGTCAAGGGACAATGGATATGGACATAGAATCAGAATTCTGAAGCATGTCTTCTCAAAATTCAAAAAGGCATTTGATTTTAAGCAACTTATGTACTTGTGTACAGCAATTTTCTATTGTATTTTATTTAAATGCTCCTCAATATATATACTAGGCAAATATTTTGAAATAAGTGGAATTCTAGGTTACAGACTCTAATGACTTTGAACAATTTGCCCAGCTTTCATAAGCCTCAGTTTCTCCATCTGTGAAGTGGAGATGATACTACATACTTGCTTGACCCAAAGGCTATGTAGGGGATTAAGTGATGTAATACTTGGATTCTGAGAATAGTTTCTGAGACATGGTAAGCACTTAATTGTAGTGGTCTAATTCCTATCCACAGAAGGGCTTTCTTATATAACATAACTGAAAGGTGGTCGTGTGATTCTTGAAAAAGAAGCTCTTGGTGCTTATAATTAGTAGCTTTCCACGTGTACTAAACAATTTATTGTGATTTCTGTGAATCTTCAGAAGCTCCCAGTTGTTGTTTCTGCTGTAGGTTTACTTGGCATCAGATATCTTGGCCCTTTAATTCTTAACTGAGAATAATAAACTCTAGGTATTTTTACTGATTGTCATTAGCTGTTGTCTTAGAATCATATAGTTAGTCCCAGGATGGGTCCACATTAGTTCAGTGGTCTTGACAGTGAGAGTCACAGGACAGTCCACAGGAATATAGGAAGAAAAGGTTAGCACTTTGTTTAATTCTGAAAACAACTCAGTGAGCACATTCCTGTAATCCCAGCTGCTTGGGAGGCTGAGACAGGATGATTACAAATTTTAGGCCAGCCTGGGAAACTTAGTAAGACCTTGTCTCAAAATAAAATAAAAAAAGGGGCTAGGGATGTAGTTCAGTGGTAAAGAACTTGCCTAGCATGTAGGAGGCCCTGAATTCAATCCCTGGCATACCCCTATTTCTAAAAACTACTTTTCAAATTTATATTTTTAATATTTGTTTTGTAATACACATTAGAAATAGCAGCACATGGTCGGTGTTGTGGCTTAGTGATAGAGTGCTTGCCTAGCACACGTGAGTCCCTGGGTTTGATCGTTAGCACCACATAAGAAGATATTAGGGGCCGGGGTTGTGGCTCAGTGGTAGAGCACTCGACTAGCATGTGCAGGGCCCTGGGTTCAATCCTCAGCACCATGTTAAAATAAATAAGTAAAACAAAGGTATTATGTCCAACTACAATTTAAAAATAAATATTTTTAAAAAGAAAAGATAAATAAAGGTATCATGTCTTCTACAACTAAAACTATTTTTAAAATAGCATGTAATTTATAAATTCATGTTAGAGGAGGAGTTTGATTACCTATAATCTGAAGTTTGGAAACCATGATCTCTAGGCTTCTCCCTTTAGATATAGTTGAGGGATATCTGCTTGTCATGGATACATGCATATGGCTAAGACTAAGGGTCATGAACAACTTGTTCAAGGCTCACTGGGAAGACAGAGGGCTTGACCCTGCTCTCTCTGCATTGATTGATCGGATTATTGTCAATTAAACCAGGAGATTTAGAATAGTAATGATGCTATAAAAGTGCAATTTATAAGTGTATATTTATTTACTCCTTCTTGAAAGAGAGTATCACTAGGTTGCTCAGGATGGCTCTGAACTCCTGGGCTCAAGTGATCCTCTTGCCTTGGTCTCCCAATTAGCTGAGACTACAGGCAAGGGCCACTGTGTGTGGCTCTGTTTCCTTTTGAAATATAGAACAAGGTTTTTTCTTTGAATATGAGTCACTGACTACAGTTCCACCTTGTCTTTTTTTTTTTTGCATAAAGTATACCCAGAAGGCATTGTGTACAGTTTTTAGTTTTAATTTGTGTGTGTGTAGGGAGGGGGTTTCTGGGGATTGAACCCGGAGTGCTTTACCACTGAGCAGCTACATCCCTAGCCCATTTAAAAAAAAATCTTATATTTGAGACAGAGTCTTAATAAGTTGCCCAGGCTGGCCTTGAACTTGTGATCCTTCTGTATTTCAGGCCCCTGAGTAGCTGGGATCATAGGTTTGTGTCACTGCATCCAGCTAGTTCTTCTTTCTTTAGAGTGGAAAAAAATATTTTCAAGGTCAACTAAATGCAGAATCCTTATAGATTTTTAAGACTTTTTTCTCCTCAAAATGTTACTTGAAATTAATCATTTAGCATGTAGTGTTAAACTGTGCTTATGGTAACAAATATAAACAGATTTGAGGCCAGATGCAGTTGACCCTAGGTGAATATATGTAAAATACTTAACTTCATTGATGGCAGCAGCAGTTCTCTGCTGCCATCCGTGAAAGTTGACTGCTTAAGTCAAAGAACTAGAGCCTCTTGTTAATCAGGGTTGTGAACTAAATGGGCCTGCAGAGGAGAGTGTCTGTTCTTTCTTATTCTGCCTACTCGCTCTCTCAGGTCTCTGGAATCACGTGAATGCTGAAATGCCCCCCTCTCTCTGTACATCATGTAATTTCATGTCTAATTTCCTCAGGGTGTTAATTCTTTGACCCTTAAAATTAGCTTTATATTTTCAAAGTAGTATAATTTAAAATTTTTTCAAATGTTCTCAGACTGACAGTTTGCAATACAGCACAAATTGCTTCCTCTTCCCTCACCATTTAAGAGTAAGTTGTTGACTAATTCCCCTTTAGCCTTGAGTACTTGAATATAAACTTACCACAAACAAGGACATTTAACATGTCACAACTCATGCATCTAAACCAGGAAGTTGATATTTATACACACTGCCATCTCATTTTCATCAAGTTTTATTAAATGTTTCAATAATACCTTTCTATTTTTTATAAAGAAATATATTTTTTTGAGCAGGGATTATAACCAGTAACCAACTCTGCCTTTATTTTATTCATTTAAAATATTAAAATATTGTTTATTCCTTTTGGGTCTTAGTTGAATGACTCTTTGAAGATAGTTTTGGTTATAGTATTTTTTCTATGTAAAAAAATCCTTTAAATAGAAAATAAAAAATAAGTATGACTGGTTTCATTAAATCAAATATTGAGTATCTGTTACATTTCAAGCTCACAGACACAGAAATGTGGTGGTTATATCCTTAAATATCTTAAGCATTCTTTTCTTTCTTTATATTAGAAGCATCATCCAATGTTTTATAGTATTAATGGTGTCAAGACTGTTTAGATCCAAATATAAATAAGGAAAACAGTAAAATATGCAACTTACTTGTATAGGGCGTATGCCACAGACTCCAGGTTTTATTTAAAGTAATAGTTTCCATGTAGCCTACCAATAGAAAGAATGCTTGTAAGCAGTAAGGTAAAGGGAGAACATTTCCTGGGAAAATTCTTCATTTTATACTTTCATCATTCATATGCATAGGAATTCAGACCCAAATCTGGATTTATAAACCTTTGTTTCTTTGTCCTGTAATATGCCCCAGAAGAAGTAAGCCACATTTGTACACAGTGTTTTGAGGCAAAGCTGTCAGTGACTGAGATGTGACATCCTTCTGTCCTGTATACCTGGTATCTTTAACAGTGATGCTTCAGGTTTTTCAGGTGGGGAAAGAGTCACAGTGCTCATACTTTATACTTCTAGGGCTCCACGAGCTCAGCCATTGGCCTGGGAAGAGTCTTCTCACTGGAAGGGCAGGACCACCTCATCACTTGGCACCTTGCTTTACGATGAGTCTGTGCTTTGGCAGTCCTTCCACATGAGCTGTCTAGTTATCCTTTCCTCCTCAGTTGTTGCTGCCTGCTGCATGAGGCCACTGTACTAGGCACAGGGAGAGATGATTAGATGCAAGTCCCTCTAGCAGGGCAGGCTAGCAGTCTAGGGTAGGGAAAAGGAGAGCGTGAAAGGTTGGGATTGAAATAGGTATGCATGGAGGTTGTGCTCTGGGTCCAAATCTCACATAGACTTCTTGGAGAACTTTGTAAAGTTTGAGTTTTCTTGAAAGCTTAGAAAGTGAGGGGTAGAGTCCAGGACAGAGGGCATCTGAGTAGTAACCAGTTTTTCTTTGGAAAGACAGGATACGAGGGTAGCCCAGCTGTGACCCCATGGGTCAGTATTTGGTTGGGCTCTTCTGGCTAGCCAGTGATATTTTCCTCTCCTCCCTGATACATGTGGTCTTCATCTCATATATTCTTTCTAGTGAAGTTACGTACACATACATACATACTTATACATACTGGGAGTTGGAAGAAATCTGGACCCTCGTTCCAGTTCTTCCACTAAGTGGCTGTGTGACTTTGCAGGTCACATACCCTGGTGAGGCAATTTCCTCAGTTGTGAAGTAAGAATAGTAGTTCTCCCTGGCTGCCCCCCAGGATAGGTGGGATCAAATGAGACTGCACGAGTGGGTAGTTTACAAAGTGCTCTCATGTGGAAGCTGTTTTTATTTTGTTCTTTGTGGGCTTTTATTTTTAATTAGCTTTCATCTTTAAAGTACATTTAAATGTATGAGTTTGTAATTTGAGTATATAACACAGGTAAAGCTAGGCACCTAGCTAATTAGGTATCTACTGTGTAGATTCCTTTCTCACTGTCCAGCATGGTAGCCATAGCAGTTGTTTTCCCATCGAACATAAATGTTTAAAAAATTCTTTCATAGGATCACATTTCCATTTCACCATTTTAAAAATTATTGATCATGTGATATATATCTTAAAGGAATAGTCTTTAGTTTGTCTTCCGTTAAATTAGGAGTTATATATTTATTTTTCAACTTTTGTCTTTATAGGATCTTTAATGACTTGCTACTGTGGGAGCCCACAGCTCCTTCACCAGTGGAGACATTTGAAAATATTTCCTATGGTATTGGGCTTTCAGTAGCCAGTCAACTGATTAACACCTTCAACAAAGATAGTTTTAGTCCATTTAAATCTACAGTTCACTATGGTAATATATTTTAAATTTGTTCTGAATTAAAATACTTAGTTTATAATTAACAAAATAGTAGTTTTTAGATTGTGGATTTAAAAATGTTTCTTTGTGTTCTATATTAGTACTATATTATAATTTCTTTAGTAATTTATAAGAATATTTCCCCATTTCTGATCTATATATTGAATATTATGATCACTTGAATATGTTTTCTTTAGAGGAATAGTATACACATTGAAGTTCAGAGTTAAAGAGAAAAACATAGAAGATACTATTTTATTTCAATTCTATATTTTTTATAAAAAATAAACAGGTTATAAATACAAAATCTTCCTGTGATAAGTTGCTATTTTTATTTTAATAAGCTGTTAGAACCATGTAACAGTATTTTTTTCCCCCTCATAGATGAAGAAAGTGGATCTGAAGAAGAGACTTTGCAGTATTTTTCTACTGTTGATCCCAACTATCGTTCTCGTAGGAAAAAAAAATTAGACTCTCAGAACAAGAATTCTCAGAGTTTTCTCTCAGTTCTTCTGAATATTAATCATGGATTAATGGCAGTGTTCACAGATGTAAAGGTATGGTTTATAAATACAAAGTGTTTTTTCAAATGTGTCTTATTTTAAAGAAATCTAACATGATATATACCCAGTGATTCAGATGGGTTGAAGTGGCTTCAGTGCCTGAGGAGTCCAGTGTTCTGAGGCATACCATGGGGACAGCACCTTTTGGTTTGGAATTTAGCTTTCATTGCTGACCAAACTTTGGCTAATTCTGCTCCCAAGAGTGGTAACTGATCTGTTTTAAAGAAGGGTGAAGTACAGAGATTTATTTGGCAGAAGAGGTCATACCTAGGAGTATTTAAATCATTCAGGTGTTAATACCACCACACTTAATGGTTCAAGAATTAGATTACTTTACTACAGTGTGGGAGATTTTCCTGAGCTGAATTAAGAAAGAGTATCCTGAGGGACATTCTGAATTTTCCACATTTAAATAATGACTTTTAAGGGTGGGGAATGTAGCTCCAGTGGTGAGCACGTGCCTAGCATGTGTGAAGTCGTGGGTCTGCTCTTCAGCACTGAAATAAAATAATAACTTCTGTGCTTTTGTGATCTTTTTATTAGCAAGATAATGGAGACCTACTGGAAAACCAGCATGGTGAATTTTGGTTAGAGTTCAATAATGGATCATTATTTTGTGTAACAAAGTATGAAGGTTTTGATGACAAGCACTACATTTGCCTTCATTCTAGCAGTTTCAGTCTGTACCACAAAGGTAGGACAATTGTGTGTTTTGTTCATTTCTGTTTGAACATGTTTGAATTTCTCATTTAAAAGAAAATCAATTGGGAATAGAACTTTGCTATTAGAAATTATTTTCTGTGTGGAATTCAGATTCCACTGTTAAAGTAATACTTATTATAAATTAGAAGTTTTTTTTAAAAAAAGTTTTATTAAATTATAATTCACATATCATATAGTTCATTTAAAGTGCACATATCAGTGATTTTTAGTATCTCACAGAGTTGGGCAGTCAATCACCAGACTTAAGTTTTGGGATCATTTTCATCACCCTAAATAGAAATGCCAGCTGGGTGTGGTGGCACATGCCTGTAATCCCAGTGACTCGGAGGGCTGAGTCACAAGGCATCACAAGTCGGAGGCCAATTTTAGCAACATAGGGAGACCTTGTTTCAAAATAAAAAGGGCTGGAGGTGTAATTCAGTGGTAAAACACTCCTGCTTCAATCCTTAGTACAAAAAAAAAATCCGTATACTTTAGTTATGACCCTCACTTTTACTGCCCCCAAACAACCATTAATCTATTCTCTCTCTTTCCATAGATTTGCATATTCTGAGAGTTTTTTTGTGAACAGAAGAGTAAAATATGTAGTCTTTTTTCATTTGACATGAAGTTTTCAGGGTTATCTAGGTCATATCACTTCTTCATTCCTTTTTATTGCTGAGTAATATTCCATTATATGAGTATACCACATCTTATTTGTCTGTTTATCAGTTGATAGGACTTTATATTCTTTATTTCCTTTTGGTTTCAGATAAAAATACTTAACCACTTTTCGAGCAGTGTCCTGTGAATAGACATGAGCTACTTGCATATTTCTGATGTTTATGAGATTTTTCTATTTATATTTTCTTAGCATTTTTGAATCTAGATTTGTTTATTTTTTAAAATATTTGTAGTTGTGCACTGTCAGACATAACAATATAAATAAAGAGCAATGGATAATTAATGCCATGCTGTTTTGTGGTTGTTGTGCTACCAGGATTGTGTTACATTCAGTGGAAATATAGGTTGAGCATTTCTAATCTGAAAACTCTAAATTTGAAATGCTCCAAAGTCTGAAACTGTTTTAGTGCTCATCTGATTCCACAGTGGCAAATTATACCCTGATCATGGTGGATCACAGTCAAAATGCATGCAGACTAAAAATGTATAAAATTACTTTCAGGCTATTTGTTTGAGGTTGTAAATGAATTTCACGTTCAGGCTTTGATCCTCTCCCCAAGATAATCTCATTAGGTATATGCAGATATTCCAAAATCCAAAAAACTCTGAACTCCAAAACACTTTTTTGGTTCCAGACATTTTAGAAAAGGGATATTTGGCTGTACATGGATTTTGTTTTGAGTTATGGGAGTCAAAATAGTTATAGAAAAAAATTATTTTTTTAATTGTTTTCTTAATGTTTTCACCTCAATGGGGATCTAGGCATAGTAGATGGAGCAGTTCTTCCTACAGAAACACGACTTCCCTGTTCAACGCGCCCTCATTGGTTGGAACCTACTATTTATTCTTCTGAAGAAGATGGCCTCAGTAGAGCTGCTTCAGATGGTGTTGGAGGAGACAATTTGAATATGCTCTCGGTTGCAGTTAAAATATTGTCTGATAAATCAGAGTCTAATACAAAGGTGTGTGTTTTCTGCTTTTATACCAACAAAGAATGATTATGTAAAAGGCAACACATTTATTTTCTTGGAAAAATTTTTGAACTATAATAGGATTCTATAAGCAGTACATGTGATTCTTTGTATTGTTCTGTATAGGAATTTCTCATTGCTGTAGGACTAAAAGGAGCCACTCTGCAGCACAGAATGCTTCCTTCTGGGCTTAGCTGGCATGAGCAGGTAAGAGAACTATTGTGCATCAGTTTATTTTAACATTTATATGACATATACTGCACATATGGAAAAGTTCACAAGAGAGAAACGTGCAGCTCAGTAGTTATCATGAAGCAGACATTATGAAATGAGACATCCTCAGCTGGGCCTGGTGCTGCATGCCTGTAAGCTCAGCTACTCAGGAGCTGAGGCTGGAGGATTTTGGTGAAAGGGCCCAATTTTTAGACTGAGCTAGAGATAACTAATTAAGGAAAGAGATCCTCCTTCAACAATGAGTTAGTTGTACAGAACCCTCCCCCCCTCCACCACAGTGGGTTATTTAGGAAATAAGAGTTTTAAAGTGGTCTATAGCAAACTTTATTTTTTCAAGAATTGTTTAAAAGAAAAATAATGTGAAATTATATTCATACTTTGTTGTTAATTTCATAAGATGTGATTTTCTGAGTTTTCTGTAGCAGTATAGATGTTGGATGGGACTTTTCATTTCAAATTCTGATTTTTCAAGTACTTTAAAAATATTTTTAGTTCTATATATTTAAGATGTAATGCATGTGTTTTGTTTGTGTGTGTTTGTATAGAGTGATATCTATCTCTGTCTCTCTATTCTTTCTCTGTATAGATAGATATATTTCAATCTATCACTTCTATAACTTAACATCAAAAATCCATGTAAATCCCTTATCTGAAATGCCTGGAACCAGAAGTGTTTTGGAGTTTGGATTTCTTTTGGATTCTGGAATATTAGCGCATACTTAATGAAATTATCTTAGGGAAGGGACCAAAGCTTAAATGTGAAGTTCATTTACATAATTAAAAAATGTCAATTCTATAAAATTCATTTACATTTTATATATGCACATACATATGTATATTTTGAAGTGCTTAATATGGTCAAATTAACACATCTATCATCTTTCATAATTACTTGTGTGTATGCTTGCACATACAAGTAGTTTATGAAATTAATTCCTTCAAAATGATTTTTTTTCTTTAGCATTATCAATTTCATTGTAAATGCTTTTTCTGTGAGACACTTTGGTTTTATATCCATTAAGTATATTGTATCAAAACCTTTTTATCTTCTAAAGCAGGGTATTTTATACTTTTGTGATTATAGATTTTATACTTCTTGAATATTGCTGATGAACCTGTTTTGGGATATAATCCTCCAACTTCATTTACAACTTTTCATGTTCACCTTTGGAGCTGTGCACTTGATTACAGGTAAATTCACAAATGGAACAGAATAAAATTTAATTTAAAATGTGTATTAAGTTTTGAAAAATACATAATTTATTGAATTAAGGTTCATTTTTTGTTGTTGGTGGTACTAGAGATTGAACCCAGGGGAGCTTTACCACTGAGCTATATACACTCAACCCTTTTTATTTTTTGTTTTAGATAGGGCTTTGCTAAGTTGCAGAGGATGGCTTAGAACTTGCGACCCTCCTACCTCTGCTTCCCCAGTTGCTGGGATTGTAGGTGTGCACCACTGCACCTAGCTCAAAATATTTTTTAAAGAGAGTTTCTGTTGTTGCATTAAATTAACATTCTATTATTTCTTTTTGATACTAGGCCCCTTTATTTGCCAATCCGATCTCTTCTTACAGTTGAAACATTCAGCATTTCTAGTAGTGTTGCACTGGATAAGTCGTCTTCTACTCTCAGGTACCTGTGTGAACTTCATTGTATACTGAACCTGGCTGTTCAGAACATGTTAGCTGGTGGATACATTTCATCGTTCCTTTGTTAAAATCAGCATTCTATAAGTAGTCATATCTTTTTGTCTAACTTACTCAAATTTTCTTTCTCAAGTGACCTGCCCTTTCTAAATACTCTTTTCATTATTGTATTTTATTTTTAGGGAAGAAATTAATCTTTGGGAGTTTTAGTTTGCTTTTAGAATATGGGATAAACTTCTCAATACTTGATATACTTTATCTTTGTTACTTAAGCCTTGTAAATTTGAGCATCTATTAAAAAACACTAAAAATTTAGAATTTGAGCAAATGATTAATTTTTTATACCACATAAATATTTCTAGAACTTATCAACAGTGAGTTTTAAAAAAAGTTAGGTAACATTAAAAATTGTATGTAATTTTGATATGTTATATTAGAAAGAATGGTGCAGTTATGTGTAGAGTAATTCTGAGATAGATTCAAAGCTTAGTTTTTCAAATATTGGTTTTATCTTTTTTTCTCAGAATAATCATGGATGAGACTGCTTTACATCTGTCTGACAAATGTAACACTGTCACTGTAAATTTGAGTAGAGGTAAGAGTTAAATAAAACCATCTGGAATAGATTTAAGCTTCTTTGTTTTATGTATGATTATATTAAAGCATTTTAACTCTGGAGTAATGCTAGTAAACTAAGGATCTTATTAAAGGATCTTTAAACATATAGTGATCATATGGTGTATATATTCAGTTTTTCAGTTATTGGTTTTCTAGCTTGATAGTATAACGTTCTTAAAAGATTAGCATGTACATCAAAATTATATATACTCCAATTATTTAATATAAGATAGTTTCTCACTAAATTAAAGTGAATTGCAGGATGAAAATTGTGAATTTGTAGCATGAAACTATATTTGTCACATTTCAATATTTATAGTATTATTTGCAATGAATTTTAAAGAAATGTTCAATTTTTGGTGTATGTTGGATAAGCATTTTTTGAAAGCTCTACTCAGACATTTTATTTCTTTAAAAATTTTTAGATTATGTTCGTGTGATGGATATGGGGCTTTTAGAATTAACCATAACTGCAGTGAAGTCTGATTCTGACAGAGAGCAAGTAAGTTCGTGAGATATGGAAATTTTTGTTGAAGTACTGATTTTTTGAGAGATAAAAAATTATACTGTACTCTAAAATTACTTTTCCACTTACCTAATTTTGGTCAAAAACAGATAAAATATTTAAAAATCAAGATTAGGTTAATACAAGTACATTTTTCTTATGACAGATGTTCACATATTTAAAGTAAGTGTGTGCCCAAAAGGAAGTTGTGTCTCTTGTTTGGAAGACATTTTGTCCTTTTCTTCCATGTCTTGTCTAGACTGAGCCCCGCTTTGAGTTGCACTGTTCGAGTGATGTTGTCCACATCAGAACCTGCTCAGACTCCTGTGCTGCTTTGATGAATCTCATTCAGTACATTGCAAGCTATGGTGACTTACATGCACCTGGCAAGGTAGAAAGGAAGCCTGGAGGCCCTCAGAGAAAGTCCAAGGTACAGTCAACAACGTTACTCCCCCAACCCTGCCACATGAGTGACAGGCTTATGTCATTGTCTTCATGACAATTGGGTAGGAAAGAAGCTTTGAAAAGTTAACTGTCCTTTCTTTACAATCTAAGAAATGGGGTCTGGGAAGGTGATTTTCTGGATCTTTTAGAAAGCCATTCTGCTGTTTGGTAGTCTTTGTTTCAGAATATTAACCTTCTCAACTAATACTTTTTTCTAGTCTTTGGTTATTTTCATCTATTCTCAGGGAAGAATGAAAACATTAATGTAAGAATTGTTCTCTGCAAATTGAAAATAAAACATGCTCTGAGAAGCTTGATGGTAGATGTTCATGTTGTCAGCCACTCTTACAGAACTAAGTCTTCCCTCTGGGTTCTAGGTAGTGCTACTTAGCATTCAGTGTGCTTTCTCATAGAGTTCCTTTTCCCTTCCTGACAACTCTGTCAGAGGAGAGGTCAAAGATCATCACCTCTGTTGTGTAGATGATTAGTAGGAGAAACAGCAACAAACCCAGATGTTTTTGTTCCAAGTTCAGTGCTGTCTTATGTTCCAGGTGTCACATTTCTGACCAATTTAAACACTCTCCTCTTTGTTAAGCGCTTTTATTTTTTTCAGGGTCATTCTTTTCATAGCCTCTTCTGTGAGCAAGATCCTCAGTCCCTGGGGTGGGTGCCTCTGCTATGAACTCTGGTCCTACTGGCATTGCTTTATCTTTTGTTGAGGATATCTTACACTTCATATGTTAAACTTCTGTGTGTGACTCCTTGCTCCTTCTGCATTATCACTGGTAATAAGGTGATTTATGACACTCCCTCTCTACTATTTGTTCTCTTTAAAAACATTCTCCAGTTTATTAAAAATTAAATATTAATTCTTTCAATTTGTATTTTCCATTTTAAAAAGTATGACTTGGATTTAATGAAACCACAGTTTACTAACCAAAGTGGTGAAGTAGCAGTACTGAAGTTGAGCCCTGTGAATCACCACTTAGTAGATTTTTTCCTCCCGTGTATGTGTATGCGGCTTCCTGTCCTTGGGAGTCCAAGAAAGGAGGCTTTGACCTGCAGTTGATTTGTCTTCAAAAGTGAAAGTCATCACAGCCTGTCAGATTTGTCAAATCAAACTTGCTAGTAATGCCCTTTCCCAGCTTCACAGCAGTGCTGTGTTGGCAACTGGGCTATCTTCTCGTGCATTGTCTCTGCAAGATCCCAGTTCACAGTCAGTCATTCTTGTTTGCAGTAGTTGTTAGGGTTGTATGGTAGTACTAAAAACTAAAAATGAAAATGTAAATAGCTACTGGGCAGAATTTAGAAAAATGAGTATGGTTCCATTTCTGGTGTTTCTGTAAAATGTAATATATTTCTAAGATAAAATAAATATAAGGAGTTTCTTAAAGAGTACTTTCAGCTATTTTTAATTTTAATTTTTTTTTTTGAGACAGATCTTGTATGTTGTCCTATTAAATGGCAGTTCGTAGGCCTTTTACTCCTGAGCTCAAGCAGTGCTCCTGCCTCAGCTTCCAAAGTAGCTAGGTCTACAGGCACATGCCATGATACCCATCTTTGGCTATTTTTAATTAAACTTTTTGGCTATAGGTAGGTTCCTCTGGTGGATCATCCTCACGTGGTCCTGTGCTTCCTGAAGCAGATCAGCAGGTTTTACGGGATCTGATGAGTGATGCTATGGAGGAGGTCGACATGCAGCAGACCACTTCATCAATAAAGCCACAGGCTAATGGTAAGACCAGGACTTTTTCCCTGGGAGCACTGGTATTGTAGTGTCTTAGATTATTTGTGTTCTCAGAAATTCTTTGGTAAATAACTTACTGAAGAAAAGACTTGTCCAAGTTTGGGTATATATGTATTAGCCAATTAGCTTGTATTTGTGGAATGTCTAGTAGATAAATAACAGTATCCAGGATGACATGAAGGATACAGAGGAAATGGGAGACAAACTTATTTTTTTCGGTAGCTCATAGCCTAGGAAAACAAATGGGCAGGACACTGAGGCTACTGCTTGGAATGACTGAAAAATGACATAAGGAAATACCTTGGAATGTGGTTTGTATTCTGTAATTTGGAAAGGATTGAAATGATTTCATGACACTAGTGAAAAATGAGATGAGTTGACTTTGGAAACTAGGTGGAATTAGGTATATAGTGAGGAAGGAGAAGGTGACCCTGGAAAGGCCATAGACTGGTCTGTGTCAGAACACAGGCATTGAGAGCCTTAGACTCCTCGGTGCTGCCAGGCTGCTGCAGATGAAAGCACCCTTCTTAGTGAGAACTGGATAATCAAATTGGACAGGCAGGGAGGGACTGGATGATTAGAAATCCTTGAGAGCCAAACGGAACCATTTAAATATTTAAAACATCTATTTCAAAACTAGTTTTTCTAATTGGATGGACATAACTATTTCTGTATATTGTGAATTTTTTTTTTTTGGTGCAGGGGATCGAACCCAGGGCCTTGTGAATGCAAGGCAAGCACTCTTCCAACTGAGATACATCCCCAGCCCATATTGTGAAATCTTAATTTTTAAATATTTTATGGTGTTTCAAAAGTTTAGCATTAAATGTAGCTTTCATTCTAATTTAGAATAAATTAGAACTAAAGATGTAAACTGGGAATTCTGGCTTCCTTTATACTACCTTATTTGTAATGAACAGAGCTGTGTAATTACATGGGAAGGCATATTTAATGAATATTTATTGAGTGGCTTTACCAATTTGTGTGTGTGTTGGGTAGGGTGTCTGGAGATTGAACCCAGGGATGCTCTACCACTGAGCTATATCCCATCCCTTTTTATTTTATATTTTGAGCCAGGATCTCACTTAAGTTGCCAAGGCTGGCCTCAAACTTGCAATCCTCCTGCCTTAGTCTCCTGAGTTGTTGGAATTATAGGGGTGAGCCACGCTCCCATTCTTATACTGAGTTTAATAGACAAGATTCTTCACTAAGCACTGGACACTTAGACTGCATAATTCAGAGGTGCTACCACAGAAAGTTGAGAATTTTTTCAAAATTTATACATTGTCTGTGAGCCTCTGGAAGCCAAAATGTTACTTTATACATTTTTGTGTTCTTAGCCCCATTTCAGTGTTTGGTTTGAATGAATGGAGAAACAATCAGTGACTCTAATATGTAGTATAAATGTATAAAAATATATTTACATATATAAGGTTTTTGTGCACATGCTATCTTGTGAACTTCCTATTGAGGGAGCTCCTGAGAACAGGTGTCCAGTGGGGAGAAAGTGTGTCCAGGAAATAGCTTTCTTTTTGTTGCTTGGAATCATTTTCCTCTTCCAATACTTAAAACATGCTTAGTAACTGTTCTTCCTCCCCAATTCATAAGCAGAGATCTCCTAGTTTTAGGTAAGGCTCTGCTAGATGTAACCAATTTCTCTTCCTCCCGCAATATTGCCCAAGAAATTTCTTCCAGAATATCATCCACAGGACAGAAATGTCAAAATGAAATTCTGGCTGAGGCAAAACGAGTCAGCATTAATCTGCTGCTGGATTCCTGAACTTCTCTAGTGCCATATAACTGAGAGGAACTATCTCTACTTAGAAAACTATCATTTGTTGTTTTTTAGGGAATTAAACAGTCTTTGTATGCATCCATACATTTATTAAACAGTCTTTTTGATGTATTTCTGCCACTTGCTGAGGTGTTTTGAGGCAAGTTACTTTAGCTGTTCTTAATTCTCAGTTTCATAGGGCTATTGTAAAAAATAAATAAGATTTTGCAGCTGAAAACATTCAACCTGTATATCTGACACATAGTTAAGATGTTTAGTATTTTTTCAGAGTATACAAAACATTGTATTTTTTTTTTTTTAATCTAGGTGTTTTGGATGAAAAATCTCAAATTCAAGAACCATGTTGTTCGGACCTTTTCCTTTTCCCAGATGAGAGTGGAAATGTGTCCCACGAGCCTGGTCCCACTTATGCCTCATTCACTCACCACTTGATTAGCGATGCAATATCAGGTGTGCCCACTGAAAACGATGATTTTTGCATTCTTTTTGCACCAAAAGCAGCCATCCAGGTAATAAATTAACAGAATTATTGAGGTTTAAAATAATGTTAAAAGTTAAATTGACCAAAGTGTCCCTGAAGAAGATTGTTTAGATTTTGTTACTTCTTATGGTTCAGTTCAATTTAAATTCACTTTAATGGTGGTTGTACTTTATTATTTCTATGGCACATCTCAGACTCAGAGACTACTGCTCTATATTTTGCAAAGTTTCCTATATAGATTATTTAACTGCAAATATCATATAGTTAGATGACTCTTAAGGGCATTAATATTAAATGAAAGAAGTTGTGCTGCCTAGAGTGGTTGGTATAACTGGGAAAGACAAGACGTGTGTGAATGCTAATGGTTGATTGAGAGGAACACAAACACACAGAACTGCCCAGTAGTATCTTAGTAGGTGACTGAATTTGTTCACTAAGTTCTGAGAACCTTCTGGTTAAAATTTAAAAAATCAAAGCAGTCAAACTCAGGATAAACCAATGATTAGAAACATGATAATTTGCTCAGTATTTTGAAGTTGGTCAAGTTTTGGTTTGAAATGCAGTATTGACTTTAACTGAAGGAATAAAATACATACATGTACAAACCTATACATAAAATCTGTACTTTTATATTATGAAATAAGTTGTAAGAGTCAAATTGTAAACTAAAAAAAAATTTCATGGGTGATTTATAAAGAACAGAAATATAGTTCATTGTATGCTTAATGAAGCAGTCTCTCTTACGTAGTGGTTAATGTCAGAATTATAACCTTATTTTATATATCAAAATTAGGAAAAAGAATATAGACTCATGAAATTCCCTTGAGATATGCAGTATAACCAGTTATTTCTAATGAGGTGAGAGTCTGTGTTACTATTGATTTCAGGAGAAGGAAGAAGAGCCAGTCATAAAAATCATGGTTGATGATGCAATTGTGATAAGAGACAACTATTTTAGCCTACCTGTTAAGAAGACAGATACCAGCAAAGCCCCATTACACTTTCCCATTCCTGTAATTCGGTATGTTGTTAAGGAAGTTTCTCTTGTGTGGCATCTTTACGGAGGCAAAGATTTTGGGACAGTTCCTCCTACTTCTCCAGCTAAAAGTTACATGTAAGTTAATTTCTGTGCAAGTTCCAGTGTATTCTTTTCATATAAAAATATAGAATTTATCTTAAGAGTTAATAAACTAGTATTTAAGTGTCATTTCCCATTTGTGAACTTATTTGTATTTAATTAATGTTGACTTATATGAGTTTCACTCAGCAAGATTTTCAGGTATTTACTATATGCCCATTCTAAAAAAGGAGCAACACCCAGCTCTTTCTTCAGCTCCAAAGGAGGGGATAATCATGAACTGAAGGAGAACAGCGAAGTGAGTGTGTCAGGAGGCAGAAACTGTGCATTCCCTGAGCTCCCAGCATGCAGGAGAGTACTGAGCAGGGCACCAGTTCTTACCGAGCGCTTACTAACTAAACAAAGGCAATGTTCTGCAGCAGGAGAAGAGAACTAGGCAGAGGGTGCCCGGACAGTGGGGCAAAGAGTTTCCCAGGGTGGGAGGAACAGTGACATTTGGTACAATAGTTCGCCTTCTTGTACTTAAAAAGTTACTTTAAAACACTTCTGACTTGATTATAGTTCTTTTCTGTTTTCTGGCATTTTTAGGACTTGTTCTTAGACCAAAAAGTTTTCTAAGGTAATAAGAATGCTATAAAGAGGTCTCATTTCCAAATGAATCCTGTGATATGGAACCCAGCACCATAATTAGATTTTTCTAAGTTCTGACTATTTAGCAAGCAGATGACTACTCTGGTTTTGATTTATAATAATGTAATTTGTGACAACTTTCTGATAATTCTGTAATTTTATTTTTCTTTTCATCTTATTAATTTTTCTAATATTATTAATTAAATTTCTTTGATTATTTTTAAACACTATTTTCTTTTTCTTCATTTTTAGTAGTCCTCACAGTTCTCCTTCTCACACACCCACAAGACATGGACGGAATACAGTATGTGGAGGGAAAGGAAGAAACCCTGACTTTTTAATGGAAATACAGTTAAGCAAGGTAAGGAGGTATTTTGAAAGGAAAAGTCCACTTGAGATGGAAGGAGTATTAGTGGTGTTTCTTTGGTTTCCCTAGCCTCATTGGTCTTGAGCTTTAGGTCCTAGCTCTTTGGATTGAAAAAGTACAAGGATCTCCTATAAATTGCTTCCTTTTCTTTCTTTCTCAGGTGTTCTAAGAAGCCCATGGTGCTTTTTTTTTTTTTTTTTCTCTCTCATGCTATTCCAGAAGTTGGGTTCTCGGAGTTGAATGCCCTTAGAATCCCTTAGTGGGTTATTTAGGCCTGGATTTGTGGGCCCCACTCTAGCATTGCTGACTGAATGTGTCTGACAGACATGAATTTTTAGCGTGATTCTTTTTGTAGGCACATGATAAACTGCTGCCCCAGAGTACCTATCTGGGAAGGCCTGCATTTGGATAGTGCATATGGCAGGTGCTCTGTGAAGTTCTCAAGGCCATAGGTCCCACACCACTAATGACATTATATGCATTTAATTTAACTCTGTCAGTCTGTTCAGGATGCCCCAAGTGTCATATTTAGGATAGGTGGTGTACAGATATTGTAGTGATGGCAATTCTTTGCCCCTTTTTGGAACTGAACTTTCCTTCTATTGATTTGTTCATGCAGTTTCATAGGTATGCAAGATCTTAATTTTAGGTTTTCTAATTTTGCTTGAAAAAGGTAAAAGGGGGCGGGTGTGGTAGTACAGGCCTCTAAATCCCAGCAACTCCAGAGTCTGTGGCAGGAGGATCACAAGTTCAAAGTCACCTTCAGCAACTTAGCAAGGCCCTAAGCAATTACTAAGACCCTGTCTCAGATCCCTGGTACCAAAATAAATGAGTAAAAAATTAAAAGAGTAAGGGATTTTACTAAGATCATTTAAAAAATATTAACAAAGCTTATCTGTGTATTGTAGGGTACACATAGATCAATAAGTAAGTGAACAAATGAAACATTTAGTTCTTTGAAAGTGGAATTATAAGCTGAGATAGAATCCAAAGAAAATTATGAGTGATTGTCTGCATTTTAAAGAGAAAATCTAATTTAAATAAAAGTAAAGGTTACTCTGTGTTCCTTCTCCTTGTCTGTTAAGGTGAAATTTCAGCATGAAGTCTACCCCACATGCAAAGCAGAATGCGATTCTAGCCTCTTAGAACAGCCAGTCTCTCGGCAGGTGTTCATTGTTCAGGATCTTGAAATTCGGGATCGGCTGGCAACATCACAAATGAATAAATTTTTGTACTTGTATTGCAGCAAAGAAATGCCTCGCAAAGCTCATTCCAACATGGTAAGATTTAAAGCCTCACTTTTTGTTGTTGTATTCTCTTTTTAATATGAAAATCCCTTTTAAATATGTCACTTAAAGTTTTGTGTTCCAAAAATTATTTTGCATATTTTTGCTAGAGTCTATTAACTATAATTGGCCAATATATTTATATCTGAAGAAAACCAGAAATCCATAGCAGTCAGCACAAAATAATTAGGATTGTGAAAGTGTTCCAGAACATGGTTCTAAAAGCCTTATTTGAGTTATAAAATAAGTGGAAATATAGTGTGGTGGTGAAGAGCATGGGCTTAGAGTTGGACCTGGGTTCAGATCTCAGTTCTGTAACTTACTAAGTGATGGCTTTGCTTAAGTTGCTTAATTTTATCGAGGTGGAACTGATAGCTTAGGACCTTAGAGGTTCTTTACAGAAGTTGACTTTGGAAGATGGGCCTGTACATTGGCTTCTGGGCCTCAGCAGACTCCTTTGAGCCTGCAAGTACAGTATCACTCATTTGCAATTTTTCCTCTAAAGGCAGCCCAATTTCTGTCATTAGGTTCTTAAAAGGGATTGTGCTCCAAAAATTTTTGATTCAGACTTTTAAGGAAAAGAGGGTAGATAATTCATCACTTTTTGTACTCACATAGAATTCATGATTTTTCTTTATTAACATGAGAATAAGGTCATTTTATCTCACTGGGAAAAAAATGTTTTGTTTTTGTCTTATAGTTGACAATTAAAGCATTACATGTGCGCCCAGAGTCTGGCAGGTCACCACAGGAATGCTGCTTGAGGGTATCATTGATGCCACTTCGCCTCAATATTGACCAGGTTGGTAGCATGGGCATGATTCATGTGATTGTGGTTAGACTTATGCCCTCTCATCCAGAATAAAGGAACTGTAGTGTTTCTTACTTTTGAGCTTTTGTGGAATTATATAATTTAAGCAGACTTTTGATAAATAGTAGAGCAGATTCATTAAAGGTTTGGAATATGAATTACTGGTGGGTAGATGTTATTGATGTTATTTATTCCACTCTCCTATTCATTGAGGTGGGACAAAATACATGCTACTCACTCTCTCCAGTCCTTGTGGACTTACTTCTAGTTCAGATGTACACCATTTTCAGAGACTATTAAAGGACTTCCTAATGAGTTGAATGATAAATATAAAGGATTGTGTTGTAATAACATCGGGGAAGATAATTTTTCTACCCTGAGCAAAATGAAAATTAGCAAATTGTTACCTAAAGAGGTCATAAACAACAGGTTTATGGAAAGATGTAAATAAGGCAAACCACTTTCTCATATTCAAGTAAACCTCCCATCATATTTTTTCTGGGCTAACTTTGACCCTGAGAAGTGCTTAAAACGTGGTTGTAAAAGCCATATTTGAGATATAAAATAAGATGCTTAGTGGTAATATAGTGTGGTGGTGAAGAGTGTGGGTTTAGAATCGGACCTGGATTCAGATCTCTGTTCTGTAACTTACTAGTGTGTGGCTTTGGTTAAGTTGCTTAACTTCTCCAAGACTCACTTTCTTTATTGATAAAATGAGCGGGATTGTAATACATGCATTAGGATTTTTAAGAATGAGGTTTATAGACTGATGTAAGGAAACACTTATGCTAAGTGCTCGGCAGCCTATGTTAAGGGTCTTAATGTTAACTGAAACATATAACAACTGCAGAACACAAATGGAATTTTTAATCTGCTTTAAAATAATAAAACCCTCTTCATATCCTTTATATTGATTTGAGCTCAGGTTTGGAAGCAGAGTATTTATTTGTGAGGTGTCATTCATTTACTTAAATAATATTGATTGGATATTATTCATTAGTTACTTAAATAAAATGTGAATAATCAATTATAAGCAAGTAACAGGTATTTTAGGACTGAATTTAAATATTTATATTGCAAACAGAATGGCATTATCTCAGAGAACAATGTACTGTGAGGTACAGGAGTGGACCTTAGTTTCACATTAATGCGTATGACTTCTGAGTTGGGCCAGATTTAGGTTTTCTCATTATGAGAATAATATCTTTTGATATTCATATCCATATTTTAGTTTAGTTTATCTATATATTGGCCTAGTAGAAAGATTTATGGGAAAAGCACCAGTGTGAGCAAGACTGAGTGAAATTTGTCTTTATGTCATGACTTTATTAAATGTGGCAAGCCCAATTCCTTTAGTAGACTTTTTTCTTTAGTGTTGAGTATAATTTCTTTGTTATAACTATAAAACATTAAAACATCAAAATGAAATATTAATCCTAAAGAAAACAGGGAAATAAATGTCGTAACTGCATTGAGGAAAAATGGGAAATCAGTCCCTAAGACATAAAACCTAGGAAAATAAAACCATGCTACAATATACAAGCCTTACGTTTTTTACTGAATGAAAAAAAAAATCTTTTCTACATGGCATATTTTGAGATTGCAAACCGTTATGGAGTAGAAAACCTTGCATTCTATTCATTTTTTCTTATGAAAATAAATCAGTTGGTGAATGATATGCTTTGAGTACTATTTTTCTTAGCCAGCTTCTCCTGATCTTATTCATCTTAATTGAATTGTAGACATCAAGCTTCATTGCTGTTGGAATTAAGGGCATTTGCTTCCAAAGCCCAGCACAGGCAGTAAACAGTGCAGATGGATGAGTCCCATTGTGCAGGAGATAGGAGATCCAAAGTATGAAGGGCCAGATTCCCTGACTGTCCTAGTCTAGCATTTGTTTTAGCCTTGCACTGCCTGGGAATTGTGTAGGGGAGACTTGTTAATGAATTCAAAGCCATTTCCTGAATGCCTACCTTGTCCCAGGTTCTGAACTAGGATGCTGGGGATACAAAGATGAATAAGACATTCCTATCCTCAAAGATCTCTCTGTAGTGGGGAAGACTGACATAAAGCAGATGCTTTTAATATGCTGTGGTGAGTACAAGTGATAAAGAAGGCGTAGAATGACGTGCCTGGCCTGCAAAGGGAGTTTGGAGGGTGAGGGATGGTGAGGAAAGGCTTTCTGTAGGCGGGGATATGCAAACTAGGTCTTAGGGAGTGTCAGGGTGTTAGGCCAGTGAAGTTCTTCATGAAGGACATGAGGGGCTTAAGTCAGGCTGGGCTGGGAGGCCATTCTGGTGAGATAGGGAAGCACTGGGGCTGGGCAAGGGTACACACGTAGCAGCACCTTGGCATATTTGTGTACTTTGTCTTCATCACTTCCTTGTTTGAGTATGGCATTAAAAGTAATTCTTTAACAGTTTAAATCCTATTGCACTATTAATATCCTTTTTTGTTGTACCTTAAAGCTGGCATAAATATTTTGCTATGAAAGTTTTTTTAAGTTTTAAAAAAGTTATTGTATTGAGGTATAATTTATATAATAAAATGCATAGATTTTAACTTTACAGTGAAACTTTAACATTAGATTTGTGTACTTGCGTGACTACTAAACCAGTTGAAGTACATAACATTTCCCGTACCCCACACAATCCCTTTATGTCCCTTTGTAGTCAGTTTCACTATCCCAAAGCAACTACTTGTCTTTCAATTACCATAATTTGTTTTTTTTCCTATTGCATAGTTTTATGTACATAGAATTGTGTTTGGATTCTGCACTCAATATTTTGTCAGTTATTCACCTGTATTGTAGCATGTCAAGAATCTGCTCATTGTTTTTACGGTGCTGGGGTTGGAACCTAGGGCCTCATGCATACTAGGCAAGTGCTATACCCCTGAGCTACACTTCCAGCCCAGTCCATTTTTTTTTTTTTTTATTGCCATGTGGTGTTTCACTGTGTGGATATTCCACAATTTATTGATCCGTTTACCTGCTGATTTATATTTGGGTTATTATATGTATAAGATAAAAGCAGGATTTCTGGGTGTTCAGGGGATATATGTTTAACTAGCATAAGCAGCTTCCAGACAGTGTCCTACTGTCCTATTTGGCTGTACCAAATCTACATTCCCACGCATTACCAGTGAGCACTCTAATTGCTTCACATCTTTGTCAAACTTGCGAGTATCCGCTTTCTAATTTAGTTGTTTACTTCGTGTTCATGGTGGTTTCATTTTGGATTTTTCTGAAGACTAGTGATGTTATGCGCCTTTTCACATGTTTGTTAGCCATTTGTATATATTTTGTTATGCCTCTGTATTTTATGCCTGTTAGTATTACTGAGTTGTATAGAGTTTAGCATAAATACAAAATAAAAATTGAGAACATTTTAAAAAGCTGGGAGTAGTATCCCTTTGTCATGTTGTGTATTGTGTCTAATTTTTCTTTTTTTTTTAATAATTTTTAGTTGTAGGTGGACACAATACCTTTATTTATTTATTTTTTGTTTATTTTTAAGTGATACTGAGGATTGAACCCAATGCCTCACACATGCTAGGTGAGTGCTCTACCACTGAGCCACAACCTCAGCCCTTTTCTTTTTAAAATTTGTTTTAGTTGTTGGTAAACCTTTATTTATTTTACGTGGGTGCTGGGAATCAAATCCAGTGCCTCACACATGCCAGGCAAGTGCGCTACCGCTGATCCCCAGCCCCAGCCCAGCCCAGCCCCCCTTGCTTTTTCTTAAAAAGCACATTGATATCTGAAATTTTCTGTTTTTATGAAGGCAATCTTGGACTTAAAACCTTGATTGTATTAAAATATTACCATCTAGTGGCCAAGGAAAGCATTTTATATACGGTTAGATTTGTTAATGGGTAATACTTGATATAAATAACATATATTATTTGATAAATGTGTAATGTAAATAATGTACAAACTATGTACAGGAATATACGTGTGTAAAGCATTACAGAGTATTGAACAGCCCATGAACGTGCTACCTGCTTCTAGTAGTGTTAGAGCTGCCTCATTCCCCTGTGCTCCATGGTACCTAGAATATTCTTCTAACTTGATCATTTATACTTGAGATAAATGGGATCCTAAGTAGTCGAATCCTTGGAAATTGTCAGACTTTCTTGGTAACCCTATAATTAACTATATTGTGACCCTATAATTGAACTTTGCCTTGTATTTTGGTATAGTATTAATGTTTTATATTAATTTAGGATTTTTTAAAGTGGAAGGGAAGAATAAGAAAGAATAGGCTCAGGCATTTGATTTTTATATGTCCCAGGATGTAATTGTCACTTTGAGAAAAGCAGAATGAAGCTGCCAAAAATGGGCCAGATGTGAATGGATTATCAGGACAGAGCCAAACATTTTTGTTTGAAACTCTATAGTACCAGAATGGACTACTCTGAATGATTGATTTTATTTTTCATTCTTATTTTGAATGTCATTGTCCACTGGAGAAAATGTATTAAGGTTACACAGTGGTAAAAGCAGAGATGAGACATTAAGAACTCTCATGGCAAATGAGTATCCAGGACAAACTAGTTGCCATTATTATTGTTAGTAGTGTTACCACTACAATTTAGAATGAAGAGTAATGCCAAACAAGAATGAGAATGCTCTGTTTCTAAGAAAACTAAAAAGTACTTTGAGAATCATTCCTAGCTTTGTAATTTTTAAATTCTCTAAGTTAATTTTCTCGGAGTTGTGAGAATTGATGGGAAAGGTGTGTGGTGGGGGAGGGACAGACAGACACACACGCACAGAATAGGAATAAGACCTGAGACATGGTAGGGTTACAATAAATTATAGCTATATTTGAATAATGAGTAAAATGTGAGACTTTAAAATTATTTTGTTTCATAGTTTTAGAAATAGATGTCCTTTTCCTCTTTTCAGTTGTAATGACTTCTCTTAATTCTAGGATGCCTTGTTCTTCCTGAAGGATTTCTTCACAAGTCTTTCTGCAGAAGTGGAGCTTCTACTGACTCCAGATCCAGAAGGTATTTAACATAGTTTGAAAAATCTATAGTAAGTACAGATGCCCTTAACTTAGGATGGGGTTATATCCTGAGAAATACATTGTAAGTTGAAAACACTTTTGAGTTGAAGATGCATTTAGTTATCTAACCTACTGAACATCAGAGCAACATAACACTGTAGGGTGTTTTTTGTTTCCCCTTGTGACTGAGGGGTTGGTGGAACTGTGGCTACCTGCAGATAGATACCTGCCATTACAGACAGAATCTGACCACAATTATTAGCCTGTGAAAAGATAAAAATTCAAGGTACAATTTCTACTGAATGTACATATTTTTTTCATACCATTGTGAGGTTGAAAAATTTTAAGTCAAAACTGTCATTAAATTAAATTGGGACTGTTTGTACTTGGATTGATATGAGGTATTTTTGAGAATGTGCTTATTTTTATTAGTGCATTATAGTTAGTAGTGGGGTTCACTTTGACTTATTCATATTTATAATCTTTATTCCCATGTATATGCATGTGTGTTGTTTTTAATTAATGCAAATATAGTTTATATAAAAGTAATAATTACTGAGAAGCAAATTTGCTCTGTAATAGGGTTTGTATTTATTAAATGAAAGGTAACAAGATTGATTTAAACAGTTGCTCTATAGAGACATACCTAATACTTCAAATGTGCACATTACATTTTCAGTCAAAAAGTCTCCTGGAGCTGATGTCACCTGCAGTTTGCCAAGGCATTTGAGCATTTCAAAGGAGCCAAATCTAGTTCTTTCTTTCCCTGGGCCAAAACTTTCCCAAAACGAGAGTGCCAGTGCAGCGGAGGCAGTTAATGGAGCAGAGGAAAAGGACTTCTCAGCCGAAGAAGCGTCATTTAGTGATCAGCCTGTGTTTTTTAGGTAAATAATTTTGATAACAAGTTACCTTGAAGTTCTGAGGGTAGTTCTGTAATGTGTCAGTATACTGGTAATTGTGAGGTTACATCAGCTTTTCTTTGCCTTGCCACATAATTAACTAGTGTGTTTATTCGCATGTGGTGCCCATCTAACTTACATGCTCATTTATATGTAGGAACCCTGGTTCAGGATCTATCTCTTTTGAATCTGTTGTACAAGTTCCCTTTTCCTCCTAACTTCTTCCTTTCCCTCCACCACCCCCCCCCAGTCTCCTTCTTCCTAGTCACTGTTAACAGTGTCTTGTCCCTCCCCAAACAGGAGGTTTTCCTTTTGCCTCTTTTCACACCTTGGCTTTGGCATTCCTGCCTTTTCTCCTGTGGAATTTTCTACCTGATGTTCCCTACCACGGTTGTCTTTCCTGACCCTTCCTCCTTGGCTGAACCATCACTCCCTGATGCCCAGGTCTCCTGCACTGATGCTGCCTGCTCTGATGCTGTCTAGCTGCCTGGCCAGCTGGCCACACACTGGAGTTCTCTCACCTCTCCAGACTTTCATCTTCTTGTCCTCTTCTTTCCTAACCCTTGATGGAAGGGATGGAGCCTTGGCATTAACAAGGGAGAAAGAGCAAAACCCCTTGTTGAGAGGGACAGTTAGCTACTTTCTCTGGTTCCCTGAATCCCTCCCCTGTTGGCATCTTGGCCCCCTTTTCTCTGTCTTCTCCACTAGATTCTGACGTTAGACCTTAGATCTGGCCCAAAGTGGCAGTAGATGTGTTTGAAAGTGTGTTATGTTTTGAACATCTTGAGCACTTACTGTGTGTACACCAGGTTTTGGTCTACACACAATGAAAAATCAGTGAGCTTATAAATAATTAAAATAACATTTGTTCTGAGTAAAAGGAGTGGGGAAGGAGAGAGTACCAAGTGTATTGCCCAGACAACCAGGGTGGAGATGAGCATTCAAGAAATGAGGAGCCAAGTCCTGTGGCGTATGCCTGTTATCCCAGTGACTCAGGAGGCTGAGGCAGGAGGATTGCAAGTTCAAAGCCAACCTCAGCACCTTAGGGAGGCACTTAGTAACTCAGTGAGACCCTGCCTCTAAATAAAATACAAAAAGGGCTGGGGATGTGGCTCAATGATTAAGTGTTTCTGGGTTGGATCCCCAGTTAGCCCCCCCCGCCTCCAGAAGGAACAACCTGTGATCCCAGGCTGAAAGAGATTGCTGTAAATACACTATTTCTTTTCACTGAAGATTAAGTGGACTTTTGTGAGGTGGCTTAGGTTGTAACCACCAATATTAATTTTATGGGGAAAAAAGTTCCATGTATCCAGTTTACATTTAGCTTTTGGAAGCCAGATGAGTTTGTTTGCTACATGCCATCAATGTACATTATTTTATTCTCCCAGGATTCTCAATATTAGTATGTTGATAACCCACTTACAAGCATAAATTTTAAGGATTCTCACCAAAATTTACCAATGTAGGTGGCATTTAAAACATTTGCTGGTAAAGACAGGCTCAAAGTGTTTTAAGTCACTTGCCCACGATAGCATCTCCTGACTGCTTCACACCAGCCAGAAGAATCATCTAACCTCTTCTCTTTTTTACTTCTTGGTAATGATTGACTTAATGATTACTCTTAAAGGTCACTTTTATTGTTTTTATTAATTTGTATGAATGGAGAATATCTACCAAAATAAATTTTTATAAGAATGAACATTATTTAATAAATTAGAAAAAGTTTTTGTGAGAAAAATTAAAATATACTAAATACAAAGTTATCAAATGACTAATATCTGATTAGTTGTTACCTACGAAATGATAGAACTAAAAGACATTTTTTATTTAGGCCATAAGATATTTACAGACTTATTTTGTGGTTTTATTTTTAATTCTCTAGTTCAACAAATTAATTTATATGTAATTTAAACAATTAGTAATGTTGAATATAAATAACTCCCTCCATTGTTTATCTCTAGAGAATTCAGATTCACATCAGAAGTTCCTATTCGACTTGATTATCATGGCAAACATGTATCAATGGATCAGGTTTGGAAATTTTGCATAAATATGTTCTATAAAATTATCTCTTTTTTTTTCCTAATGGGCTCAATTTTTTTAAACTTTGCACTATCATAGTGTATAGGTATATAAAATTTTAACATATATAGAATTGAAATGAAGCATAGGGTTTTAAATTTTAATTTTTTAAAGTAAATAATTTAAATATTGTTTCCTTCAGTGCCATAAGTATATTTTGGGATCTAGTGGGTAGTACATATTATGAATTATATATTCTGTAAATATTTCAAGATTTTTTAGCTTTGTTAATGAATATCATGTTGATTTTCCCAAAATAACAATATTAAATGTTGAGTCTGTCTTTATTTACGAATTAATCCAAATGTTTTTAACTTTAAAGGGTACGTTAGCTGGGATTCTAATTGGTTTGGCCCAGTTAAACTGCTCAGAGCTAAAGCTGAAGAGGCTTTTCTATCGGCATGGGTAAGTTGATTTATCCTGGGAGGCTTTAAGGGGAGGCTACTAAGGCCAGTTGACAACAAATTAGAAATGGAGCCCTCATAGCAAGCATGCATATGTTAGTTGTTTTAAAATACAGTGTTTTCTGTAGAGAGCTCATTTTTAGAGTACTCTGATTGGTTAGAGGCTAATTTTTATTCTGAAAGAGACAGAGTCAGTTGAGTAGAGTACTAGTATTTAAAAATAGCTGTTTGGGACATTTCTAATGATTTCCTAAAGTTATAAATTAGCTTATTCTTTGAAAAAAATTAATGGCAATTTATAGACTTTGGGTTAATTCTATGCTAGAGCTTTAGATAGTCAAGAAATAAGGATAGTGGAACAACACACACATGTACTTAAGTCTTGTGGAAATTAGAAACATTACAACATTAGAAACATTCTATATCTGTTTATGTCTATATTTATCTGTCATCTAATATAAATATGTAGAAAGAGAGTGATTCAGATTGCGAGTTAAGTGGCTGATATATGTTAATTTTTTATTTAAAATTTGTTTTAAATTTTAAAAAAGTATAAAAATTTTGCTCACATAATTCATAAATTTAAGTTAAAAAACTTATCTAAATGTACAAAATTTATTTTTCCTTTCTATATACTAATAGTCATTTACTCTAGTTTGCTAGGTGTTGATAAGTTATTTTCATATGCAATCACTGAATGGCTCAATGACATTAAGAAGAACCAGCTACCAGGAATCCTGGGAGGCGTTGGACCTATGCATTCACTGGTCCAGTTAGGTGAGTTTTCTCTTTTAACCCTTTTGGGGTTATGAATGAGAGTCTACATGAAGATCATTTTTCTAAAAACCCACATGTGTACTGTCAGACAAAAAACTTTGCCTCCAGTTTTGGGGTTAAAAACTCCAGGATTAGAATGTTAATGGAGTTTTGAACCCCAGAACTCATGTTGATTTTTGTGCTGTTTCAGTGCAAGGCCTCAAGGACTTAGTGTGGCTACCCATAGAGCAGTACCGGAAGGATGGCCGCATTGTCCGAGGGTTCCAGAGAGGCGCCGCTTCCTTTGGCACTTCAACAGCAATGGCAGCTCTGGAGCTCACAAACAGAATGGTCCAAACCATACAGGTATCTTTCCCAGCCTGTCTTAATCCACAAGGAAGAGCTACTGTAAAGTGGGCTGTTTTGTTTTTAAACATACTGTGAAAATATAAATACACTAAGTGTTGAGCATAGATGTTTTATTTGTAATTATTTAATATTTTATCACTTAGATGTCCAACATTAAAATATTCAGTAGAATGGAACAGTGGAATGCAGTGTTAAATTTGTTTGCCTATTTCAGGTAAATAACAACCATTAAATTAGGGGATTTGTTTTATCAGTCTGTATAAAAATATCATAGCTAAATTCAAGAAAGCTTAATTGATTAAACAGTAGAGGTATTAAGGTTTGTTTCCATTCAGTATTAAATTGTATAACATAGAAATATTGAGTATTCTCTATGGAGAGTGAAAGGAACTGAATAAGTGAGCTCAATCCAGATATGAGTTTTTAGTTATCTTTCATATTCTTATTGTAGAAGTCATAACTCTTGTATAGAATTCAGACCCTGGGAGCTCCGCACACTCCCCATAGAGTTCTCTGTTGTTACAGAGCTCTCCCGACTGCTTTCTAATTCATTTCTTATTCTGACAAAATATCCAGGCAGCAGCAGAGACTGCTTATGACATGGTGTCTCCCGGTACTCTTTCTATTGAGCCCAAGAAGGTCAGAAGGTTTCCTCATCACCGATTAGCTCACCAGCCAGTAGACCTGAGGGAAGGTGTGGCCAAGGCCTACAGTGTCGTCAAAGAGGTACGTAAGTGCTTGAGTGGATAAGTCACTAGTTTGCCTGTTTTCCTGGCTGTCACCCAAAGAGCATTCAGTAGTGTTAATGTGTTTCAGAGAAACCCCTGAGAATGGAATGGGAGCAGCCACCAGTAGCATGTGACATATCTTCCTGAAGTGAGACAGGAGGGCTAGGTTGTGACTGACAGCCTTCCACCAAGAGAAGAGAGCGAGGGGCAGATTCTCACTACCACAGAAGTATGTGGGGAACGGCAGAAATATATGCCCATGTGTGCACCATCTGCAGTTTTTTCTTTTTTCTTTTTGGTTCTGGGGATTGATCCCAGGGGTGCTTTGCCATTAAGCTACACCCCCAGCCTTTTAAATTTTTTTTTTAATTTTGAGACAGGTTCATACTAAGTTGCTGAGGGTCTTCCTAAAGTTGCCCAGGATGCCTTGAAATTGTGATCCTCCCAGCTCAGACTCCCTAAATTGCTTGGATTACAGGAGTGCACCACTGTACCCAGCTCACTATCTGCATTAAAGCAAAGTTATACTTTGCTTTGTTAGTGTTAGATTTTTTTAAGAAATGCAGCTTTTCAGTGAACCACCCACCTTCATCCTAACCTGAAGTTGATGCATATTTTTGTTTTATGTGTTTATGTGTCCATGTTAGTACTCATAATCGGATTTAAATGACTTTATAGTATCATGATGTAAATATACCATAGTTTATTATTTTCCTATTGGTGGCTATTTAGTTTCTATTTTTCCCCCTGAAGCACTGCTAAGGGGAATCTTCACCTAAATGTGTGTGTTTACATGTGCAGAAAGTTTTCTAGGGTGGAGTGGGTGGGTTGCAGCCGAATCTTGCCCTGTAGTAGGCATGCTACGTGGCTCATGTAATGAATGCTGATTCTTTCTGTTGCCTGGAGTATTCTCTGGCTTCATCATTTTTGACATTCTTTTTAACATGACATGAAGAAGTTTGTGGTCACCCTACTTTATGGTTCATGTTTTAGAATTTCATAAAAGACATTTCACCAGTCATGTTCTGATGATAAAAGGACCTAGGCCAGTCCTTCTTCTACTGAAGTAGACTCTGTGGTTCCCAAGTCTGTGGGAAGGCCATTGGGATAGGGCCCAAGAATTATATCAGGGCATAAAAGAAGGGAAGACCAAAGTTCAACTTCTGAAAAGACATATAGCGCAGAGAATAAAGAGAGAATTACCAGTATTGGTCCAGTTACCAACAGATTTTTAAGACTTATTACTGAGGTTCAAGGTAGGGCAAAGGCAGTGGCAGCAGGGAAGAGCAGCACTTTGATATGGAGCACTTGGGAAGCACTTGCCTGACAATGTATGTTTATACAACACGTGCATTGATGTGGTCCTTTGTGCCAAGGGTATAAGTGGTTCTTAAGATAGGTGCCAATGCTGACTTAGAGATGAGGAAACCGGCTTAGCACGAAGAAGGAGCTCCCAGCAAACCACAGCAAGCAGATGGTGGGCCAGGACTGAGGCCCGGGGAACTGCAGCTGAAGTTCAGTTCTTTTCTCAAAAACCGTCTGTAGGAAGAATGAAGGAAGAAAGGATGGGGACAGTGCTTGAGCTGAGTTGTGAGGGCATGCTGGGTTAGACTGAAACTGAATTCTGAACTAATGGTGTTTTTTTTTTTTTTTTAAATAGAGGTTCCAAAATGCTGAGAAATATTTTTTTTTTGGTTTAGATGTTAATAAATCAAAGAAAGAGAGAACGTCTCAGGTGTTACATAAATAACTCGTCTGTGAGATGGAGGTTTGCAGACTAGCCTGCAGGTCACATCTACCCAGGCCTGTTTTTGGAGGGACCTTCAAGCTAATAATGGTTTTCACAATTTTAAATGACTCTAAAAGGGAAATCCAGAAAGAAGTGTGAATAGACTGTGTGGCCCACGAATCTCTACCATCTGGTCCTTCTCAGAAGATATTTGTTGACCCCTGTGCTCTGTGATTCTTTAGTGGTAGTCAGATCTTTGGGATGTGGTCATGGTAGTCTTCCAAGCAGCGTCAGGCTCTTTAATTCCAACAAACACCGTAAGAGGCAGCCAGTGTTTTAATTCCCCATTTAAAAGACTAGCTTGAGGTCACACAGCTAAGTGATGGGGTTTGAATTTTCTTCTGTGTCTCCAAACTCGGTGGAGTTGGTCACTCACTCAGCGTCCTGACCTGTATTGTGGGCAGGAGGGGGGGACTAACTGCAGGGAAGGTGATGCGGGCAGGTGGATGATTCGTACTCATGGTTCCTCACTGGCTGTTGTCTTCTAGATGGTTCTAAAGGGAGCACTCCTATTTCTTTTAGTTTTCTGAACTTTGTGCTGTGTGTATGTGTAGAACTCATGGTATTACATGTTTTTGTTTGCTGCGCTGGGTAAAAACCTTATGTTATTAGCTTGTTAAACTGGTGACTGGATTCTGAGTTAAGACCTTTGATTTCCCAGGAGAACCGAAAGTTCCTTTATATTGGACCTAGCACGAGGGAACCAGTGGCCTGGTCTCTCTGGGGGATTTCTGAGTCAGATGAATAGCAGAGGTTCAAAAGGCACATGAGGTCTTACTCCTAATGGCGCACAGCACATTTATACATTATCCCCGGAGCTGGGCGGCCATGATTGCTTTAACACTGTAGACCAGGGAGATTGAGATGCTGCAGAAGCTTTGTCTCTAGTCCTTGGATGACAGTTTTCTGCTGTATGTTCTCAGAATTTTCTCTTCAACTCAACAGAATGGGTCTATTTAGCTTTTTTATTGTAATTGAATGTTCCTCAGTTATCTTTTCTAATACATAGCCAGTAATTTAAGACAAATAATTTTCTACAGCTTAGGGGAATTAAGTTTTCTTTGTGTTGCATCAAAGGAGCTATCACTGTGGTCCTTTAAGTGAGTGTTTATTTGAGCTTTGTTTCCTAAGTTGGGTTTAACTGGAGTGATTAATCAAGCTAGAAAAGCTGCTCTTGGATCATTAAGTATTTCTGTAAGCTTCCCTGTGTGAAAAGTAGTTTAGCTACATTTTGTATGCATTGGTGTCACAACAAAATACTAATACTTGCCTCTTTTCCTTATTATTAGAATTTGTCATAAAAATAATTATCCTGGGTAATCTCAAAAAAGCAATTATTTGTCTACTTATAAATATAATGTTATTATACTGAAAGTGTATAATATAGGATGATTCAGATTTCTGACCAGTAATTTATTCCCCTTCTCCACCCCCCCCCCCCCCCAGGGAATCACAGACACAGCTCAGACCATTTATGAAACAGCAGCTCGAGAACATGAGAGCAGAGGGGTTACCGGTGCCGTGGGTGAAGTCCTGCGCCAGATTCCCCCAGCAGTGGTGAAACCTCTGATTGTTGCCACTGAAGCGACATCAAACGTGTTGGGTGGCATGAGAAACCAAATTAGACCAGATGTTCGGC